>NC_041019.1:54933580-55635204 GCF_004193775.1 Glycine soja | reverse complement strand
CCATTTGTTTCTGAGTTAAAGGTCTGACTCAGATTCAGGCGAATTAGGGGTGCCATGAAACGCAGAAGTGTGTCGTGTGTGTACTGCTTGGACGCAAAAGCCAGAAGAATTAAGGTGGGGCATCAACAAATAACCGAATACAAACAATGTTTAGTGCTCTTTCAAGAAAATGAACATTCCAAATATAATATAAACAGAGATAAAAAGAGGGAGAATAACTTTTTGGTGGGTTAATGATCAAATAACAATAAATATAAAAGTAAATCATTTTTTCTTTCATCTCTTTTTATTTTGTTTTTTCCTATCAACTCTTTGGTATTTAAGTTGGATTTCTATGGATCAAAGTTTTGTTTTCATCTTTTTTCCTTCTTTATTATATCATATCACACACATTCATTGGTTCTTGATCCTTTTCTATTTTTTTTTTCTTTCACTCGTATATACTAATAACATGTTTAGAAACACGTTAAGAATAAAGAAATTACATTTTGGATGGAAAAATTATAACTAATGATTTCTAAAAATTACATTCAAAAGATAAAAAAAAATCATATTGAAAACATGAAACCAAATACGATATTCAATTTTAAAACAAAATTATTACATGGTATGAAATTATGTTCAATCAATCCTCATGTGACATGTTATTGATTATTTTTTATTAATAAAATAATAATAACTTATGACATGGAACTATGTAAAAGGGTAACAATTTTCGGACACCTAAAATGTTAAATGATACATAGTGAGTGGGAGAAAAAAAATATTATAGGTGATTGATGTGATAAGAGAAAAGAGAGCAAAAAATTATAGATATCAATAAATAAAAAATAATTATGTGGTGAGAGTGTAAATTTTTTTATATAATTATCTAATCATAATTTATTATATATAAAAGTTTTATTAATTTTTAAAATAATTATCTTAAAATAAGTCAAATTATAATTCGTCCAAAAACATTAATGTATTAATTAAATGTTTGAAAAAAGTAGGTGTGCAAATATAATTTTCATATAATAATTTGTATGATTGTGGTATATATGAATTTGAATGCTCTATCACATAATCAGCGGCTAGCATTGAAGTCCCTAAAGCCATCAAAGTGAGGTAGGAAAGTGGTATAGGATAACACAGCATCTAGGCATGTGGAAGTGGAGCCCTTTTGTTTTGTAAGCAACGTGGCCTTCACTTTGTAGGAGCCACAAAGATTTGGTACTAGCCTTCAAAGGGAGCAGCGGCGAAACGCACTTGTTTTTTTTATCCTTTTTCTCTTGCTTACAAATTACAATACAACACAAAGTGGGTTTTTCTGTTTCTGATTTTTGGCTTTTGTGAAACGTGGCGGCTTGGAATGGCAACAGTGGAATATGAGTCAATGGAATGTCCACAAGTTGAAAACTTCAAAGAAATACAAAGGATTTTAAACTGTGGTCGCAGGACATGGTAACCTAAAAAGTTTTAGTATTGTGAAAATTTATGGATATATCAATCATTATTGCAGTTCTTTTATTGGTATAAAAATACTAATAAAAGAAAGAAAACTTAATATTGCACTTTGATTGTGGAAGCAATTCAAATCCTGAAATATGAAAAAATTTCATGATCATGCATAAGTAATATAAAATAATTTTTTTATTATATTATCCATGACAAATTACTATTCATGGTAAAACTTAATAAAATTATCATATATACAATCAGAGAAATTTTAATGATATTCTATCTGTCACTCTTGTTACAATACTCTCTTATAATTGGTGTGGTATATCCTATTCTTAGTGTTGTGGGTTGCTATGGTTAGATAATAGACACTATATATGTGGTTCGGAAGCATAGTTCCTACTTATTACCAGATTTCGAATGTATATATGTTTCAAGGTTGGCACACGTTAAAAGGAGAGAGAGAGAGAGAGAGTTTGATGGGAATAAAAACATGATCTTGTCAAGAATGGGATTCGAACCCATGCCCTTTCGGACCAGTACCTGAAACTGGCGCCTTAGACCAACTCGGCCATCTTGACTTTGCATGTTAAAGTTCCTCAAAATTAACTACAATAATCAAATCTCTATTGATATTTTCATTTTAGGGTTTCCCCTATTAGAGGTCTTCTCCTCAGCTTATATGGTGCTCAACTTTTTTACTTCTATCTGAGTTAGAACTTCACCTCACACTTGTAACCCAACACCCTGATACCAATTGTTGGGGAGATTCGAAGGGAGGAAACGTCGGGTAGATTTACATCAATGGACCATAAGCCACCACATAAGGAAACTTGACACTACATTTTAACCCAAAACCTTAAGGCTCAGGTTTATGAGTACTATTCTACTTCTATCTGATGTGAGACTTCACCTCACACTTGTAACCCAACATGTATTTCTCATTTGCTTCCTACTTCTTTTATAAGGCTAAGGTATCTTAGTTTCCATGTGACCTCGCACTTAGCGTAGGCTTTTGCGCTAAGCACGCCTTTGGACTTCTTCGCGCTAAGCGTGAATTGGTTGTTAAATGAGGAGACACATTAGGCCTGTCTAGTGCGCTAAGCGAGTTGTCTTAATCTTCAACTTTTTCTTTAAGTTTTTGCATCAATTTTCCTTCCAAGTACTTGAAATCTTCTTCTTTTAACTTTTGCTAATAAAAAACTGCAAAAATATTAATTTCTTTATTATTTCATTAAAAACAACGATAAAATAAAGAAATTGCAATCATTCTTAATTAAGATTGACTATTAAATTAACTTAAATTTCGCAGTTATCAATTAGTACATGACCCAAGAAGTATTTTTTTTAAAGGTAAATACGTATTGTTATTTTCATAGAAGTTTATGTTAGTATAGAGCAATAAGAAGAGAAAGGAATAAGGAGAAGAGAGAAAACACAAAGTTTAACGTGGTTTAACATACAATGTATGTGCCTACGTCCACAGCTACACTAAGAGAACTTTTATTACTTGCACACTTTTAAAGCTTACAAGGTGTCTCTATATATAACACTAATGAGACACAAGTTTTTACAAACCAAGCGATGTGGGACAAAGGAACTAAGACCACAAAACTCTAACAATTCTTCCACTTGGGGTCTAAGTTCCAAACTCTAGCAGCTCCTTGTAAGCAATGAGTTCATTGAATCTTTACCTAGTGTAGTGCCTTCATCTTTAATTATCCTTGAAGGCTAACTGAGGTAATGCAAAGCCTCAGCTTGTCAGTTGTAACAGCTTTAGTCAACATATCTGCTGGATTCTCTGATCCTAAGATCTTTAACAAAGATAAGTGTCCATCATTTATCAACTCCCTGATAAAACGGTATCTTAATTGAATATGTTTGCATGTAGAATGGAAGATTGGATTCTTAGCAAGACTTATAGCACTTTGACTGTCATTGAACATTGAAGCATTATGTTGTTCTTTCCCTAATTCATTGAGAAAATTCTTTAGCCAAACCATCTTCTTAGCTGCTTCTGAGATAGCTATGTACTCAACTTCCGCTCGAGGGGAAGCTACCATGTGGAAGAGACTCACACTGGGGAGATATGTTGAGTACAAGTGTGAGGTGAAGTCACACATTGAGTAGAAGTAGAAAGATTGAGCACCATATAAGTGAAGAGAAGACCCATAAACCTGAGCCTTAAAGTTTTGGGTTAGAGTGTGGTATCAGGTTTCCTTATGTAGTGACTCGTGGTCCACATGTGTAAATTTATCCGGTGTTTCCTCCCCTTGAATCTCCCCAACAATTTATTCGCTTTAAAAATTAAAAATATGCTATTTTTTAATATTTTGTGTTTAGGGTTCCCTTTGCAACTTTAAAACATATATCCACGATTATTATTTTTTTGGTCTCTAGTTTTTATTTTTTGTGTGCGTAGTGAGAGTTGAGAATGAAAAATAGGGAACAGAAATGAAGAGTATTTTGTTTCAAAAAGAAGAAGTAGAAGAAATGCAGAATATATTAGTGGGAATCAGATATATCTCATCTCTTAACTACATGACCAACCATACTACGGGTTGTTTGTTTCCACATATTAATGGACCAATATATGGATGGCTATATATGGCTACTTCCCTAGTTTCTCTCAGTTTGGGCTTCATATTCAGTCCATCATGCTAAGCTCAGGATTCAAAACCATTTTTTTTTTTAATTTGAGCTAAGGTTGATCCTTGTCAAAATGACAAGATTTTCTTTTGGGGCCCAAAGGATATATAAAATAAAAACCCAAAGGATGTTTGACGTGAAGCAACTAAATTTACGGAAAAAGTTTACAAGTCGAACAACTATTTTTTCTTTATGAAAAACATTTTTCAAACTTATCTGCGAACTTAGGGTTTGACTATATTCAGAGAATAAGGGATATTTTGTAAAAAAGAAAAAAGAAAGTACTACACTCTTGGTATTTTTTTTTTATTGTTTAATAGGACACTCGGTTTTATATCAATCAACTTTAAAAACATGTCCAAATCTTGAGAACTTTTAATATATTTAGGCATTAGAGTTATCAATGACCTAGTCAGAAAAATTAAAATTATTCTTATGCTTAAAAGGTGCAGAAATATTTTGAAAGACCAAAAAGGAGTAGCTAACATGGTTGATAATCATATCTACCCAAATATAAATGAAAATATGAAAGGTGTTGAGTGGAAATATTGTCAACTTATTCTTTCTTTTAATTAGGTATCAGATCCAAAAAAATATGGTACTACATCAACTGGTCATTTAGATTATATTTGCTGATAAGGGAAAAAAGTAACGAAATCAGAGGGAAATGTTGCACTTTTCACTTTTGAATGATCCATTATGTCACCTCTACAATGAGATTTATGTTGCTACGCACATTAAACAAAAAAAACTAACTAAAACCAGAGTGGCACCCATGTAGTTGCCCGCAGGAAAGGTGCTCGTGTTTTGGATTTATATTTATATAACTATAATGATAACTAATAAATAACTAAATTATGAGTGAATATTATAATTATAACTAATTTTATATAACTAGTTGATATAAGTCAGATATTATTTTTAAAATATGAGTATATAATCGATTATGAATAAATTAGTTATATAACAAATTATATCTAAAAGTAATTATATAATCAATTATGAATATTTAAAAAGAAATATATGTATGTTTCTAACCAAAAGTATAATAAGATTGGGGGAGGGAGTCACTAAACGGCGACATGTAACTATTACTTTTGACAATTTTATTATAGATTAACTGTTTTGTTTGTTAGTGAAATAAAAGAGTAAAATAATTTCTCATGAGTCCTAACTCACACCAAATCCAAAATTTGAGTATGTGTTTGATTTTGCATTAGAGACCCACATATTTCTGTAGATTTACCTCAAGAATGCAAAAGTAACTAATAGTCGTTTCATTGTTTACACCTGTCCACAACTCTTTGATGCAGATCCATACATGCGGTGATGCACTCAAAATTATAAATTGTGTAGGTAATACTCACGTGCACACACACATATCCATTTCCAATTTTAAAAATTATTTTTTTGTGGAGACAATTTGTACAGATAATATATATAATATCATGAGGAAGAAAAAAAATGTGGGACCCCACAAAACCTAAAAAGTAGGTCTGTCCCCTGCCTTACCTAAGTCAATTAACCTACACTTTGATCTAAATTTTCCCACTCAACACCCGTCTTAAGAATCCTCCTTCAATAATCTAGTTAAACAAGTTTCCCCTAAACCTGAAGCATCAAAACAACAAGTTTCCTCAAATATGTGTGAAGTTGTTTGAGTATGTTGAACTTTTTTTATGTTACCTTCGAATGTTTTTTAATTTATTAGATTAGAGACTAATTTTATTCGTGGTTCATAATTATTGTTAATTTAAGAAAATTTTATATGATAAAGGAATGAAGCATAAATTCTTCTATTAAATAACTTATTATCTCTCATGGAAATGTAACCAGACCTTATATTATGTCTCAATCCTATACACTTAATATATTAAAGTTGAAGTAATGTTTAGATTTAAAATTAAGGGGATTAATGAATGTTTAAAATATAAAAAGAGGTTTATGTGTCACACACATGTCATCAAACTTAGAATACCTTTGTTGTATCTTGTAATTTACTCATTTTTCATATGGTTATCAAGAGACTTACCAATAAAAACTCCCCCATAGTTATTAAGTCCATTAGGCCAAAGCCAAACTTAGTAGGTCTTCTATGTGGTCTAACTTTGCGGTTAGCACGATCACATCATACCTAAACAAAGTTTAGCCAACAACCCTTTACCAGCAACGACCTGCCATCATAATATATTAAAGTTAAACTAGGAGTTTGAAAACTAATCAATGTTGATTATTAAAAAAGACAGGCCAGCTTCTCATTCAAAGGATACCAATTTTTATACATTATAGTATAAGATATACACTAATACACACATAAATATATGTTTCAGAAAATAGATTGGCCTGTTTTCTATAGACAAGACAAAGAATTTTATGCAATGATGGATACATACAAAGTGAAAAAGGCACTTAAAGCATATTCAAGGACAAGGATTTTACATTCCCTCCAGTTGTGCACATTGTGCTATTGGGACATCTGTATTATGCAATAAAAGTCAGACTTCTTCTATTTAAGATGGCAACGGCAGAGGTTAAAAAAATATTATTTATAGATACTTCTTATGACCAAAGATGGCAGTCCCAACATTCCCTTTGTTTAATTGATGCCTTTCATATTATTCTAATTTGTATCAGGAACCTTCCTGGTTCCTCCTTGAATTTAAGCCCCTTAGTTAGCACACAGTGCATCTACCATTTTCACTTCACATTTCACAACCTTTTAGGCCCTTTACCAAAACTTTTGGCAGCTCAAACAGATAAGCAGATATATATCAAGCTATCTCTATCTATTAATGTAAGTTCAATGTAGAATTTCCTTCATCAGCTATAGTCTCTCTCATTCTTTGTTTCTTTCCTCAGAAATGGATTCTTTTAAACAAATCTGGGGTAGTGCAGAAGGATGTAGCAGTAGTGAATCTGGTTGGACTATGTATATTGCCTCTCCCATGCAGGAAGATGCTGCTGGATGCAGCAATGAAAATGATGGATATCATGACAACATCTATGCTGAGAACAGGAGAAAGAAGCAAGGGGCCAAAGTGGATGAAGAAGAAAGCGATGATTCAATGGCTTCAGACGCTTCCTCCGGTCCGATTCATTATCACCATGCCTATGCTCACAGCCAAGGTAGTCACGGCACCGCAGCCTCTAAGAAAGATAAACAAGATCATGGAAGCAAGTGTTCTTCTAAGAAGAATGCAAACAAACAGGAGAAGAAACGTGTTGACAGCAGAAGTAAAAAATGATGAAATTGTCCATTGTATATGATGCTGGGATTTTTGTAACCATGCATCTTCATAATTTGAATTTGTTGATTTGTACTCACACCTCTTCTATCCAAAGGAAATATCCATAGTCATTCTTTGAGGTAATGGAATCACAAGTTTTATGCATTTTTAAACTAAATTCTATGTTGAATGTTGTTATTCTTTTAATGAGAAAACAAAAACTTCCAAAGTGTGAGGATTAATGAATGAGCAATGAGAAACACTCCATAACTATGCTTGAATTGAATCATTATAAGTGGTATTCAAGCCAAATAACACCAGCTTCCCAGAAAAAGAATTGATGGTTTTAACTTGTAAGTTCTAGGAGGGAGGAGGAATTATAGACAAGAGGGTCAAACCCTTCAACATGTAACTTCATCTTTAGATGTATTTTTGTTTTCTTACCTCGTTTTAAAATAGAAAATCATGCCATAAGTGAAGAGAAATGTCTGGTCATCCATCAAGACATCATCATTGATACAAATACAAGTTAATCAAGAGTGAAAGGACATTCTGGTAGTTAAAAAAACATGAAATTGTGAAATTTCCAAAACTAGAGAGGATGTAGAAGTAAAACAAGAGAAGGTTAAACACTGCTGCAAGAATGTTGAGTTCGCAGTTGAAATTTCTCTTGTTGATTACGTATGCAAAAGTTGTATTGAGCTGGTTGACAGAAGAAACAAGAAAAGTGGACAAGGGGGAGTTAGAGATGTGGCCAAAAGATTGAGGATAATATTAGCACAAAGGGAGGAAGTATTTTGTATGGGAAAAACCTTCCAATAATGATTCGAGCATGCATGTGTCTATGCTGCCAAATGCTATGCAGAACGAATGGGGTATGCTGCGCTGGAAAGAGGGTAAGGCTTTCACATAGTTACATAAATGACAACTAGGAGCAATTAAAGCATTGTTGCAGTGACAGGGCATTGGCTGGTTATGTGAACCAACTTTGCAAAGATTGGACACGAATGCAACAGCAAGGCAATCGCAAGTTTTAGGCTGTATGAGGGACATAAATACATGAGGGCACACATGATTTGAAAGGAATCATAAAAGGTCACTCTCATATAAAACCAATAGAGAGAGAAAGAGAGAGAGTGAGAGACTTTTTTTTTTTTTTTTGGTATAGAAGATACAAAAGAGTTTTTTTTCCCTCTTTTGTTCACGTTTTAGCAAAGGAAAACCAAGGAAAGCACTTTGGTGAAAGTTGTCATTGTTCACTGGATCATGGTTATGGTGAGTCATCATCCTCAAGTACTAATAAATCTTGAAACATTTTATTTGTAAATAATTTTACATGAGATTGCCTAAGTTGTTATAAATCCTGACCTATTTTTTATTTCTATAGATAAAAAATAATTGTGCATGTCCCATTTATAACGTTATCAAATGTAGCTTTAAATCTTTAATGGCAATTTTAATGGCATCAGGATTTAGGATTGCTATAATGCTCATTGCTGTTTCCAATTTAAATCATACACTGAATTATATAGTTTCCATGAGAGATATTACAAATCAATCATCCTGAACTTTGTTGCTTTCCAGAGTCTATAAGATATTTTTAAATACTCAATTGGTTTGTCACCACTTGCAATAGTTTGTGATTTGAATAGATTCTTGTTGCATATCAATTAACAGCAAGTAACGCATGCAGAGATAATGATGGGTATCACGAGAGATCCAATCAAATGCACATATAATTAGCATAAGAAAATTATACACAATTCAAATTCGTAACTTCCTTTTAGAGAGGTTATAAACAAGAGTTGTGCAATACCTTTAATTCTCAATAACAAGAATTGCGACAAGAAATTCTTTAGTTAAAAAGTTGCACATGAATTGTGCCAATCCCTGATTCAGCCAAGAAACATTAAAGGCTTTTCAATCATAGAGCTCATTATTGAAAAAAAAAATCATAATAGGTTTCTCAATCATTGAGTTCATTATTGACACTGAAGACCTGAAAGAAAATGTAAGAAAAGCCAAGAAGCTCAACATCAACAGAGAAGAAACGATAATGTCAAAGAAAGAAAAAGATGGGTTCACAGAAGTTACTTCTAATCACTAGCTCAAATACAAGGAGTAATAGAGAAAAGTGGAAATGTAAAGAAAAGGCTAAATGTAAACTAATTAAAAGTAAAGCTCGCTCACTCCTAACCAGTGTTTTAAAATACTAGTCATCAATACAGGGAAGGTACTGGTTCATGATTCTTTGATTCGACCATGGTCAAGTTAGTGATAATTAAATATTTTTCAGTGTCGTATAATAATTAAGTAATTAAATAAAATAAATTAGGAAAAATTTTAAATTAAAAGTTAAAACCAAATTATCATATTATGCAACATGTAAGTTGCAAAATCAATAATAACAATTTATCTTATATGAACCTTTGTAACTTAACAATAACATTGGGCTTTTATTTGACTAAAAGTATCTTTTGTTAGATAAAAACAAATTACAATGAAAAAAATGAAACAATCGGTTTAAACCTGTACTTCACCACTGCCTCTGGTACCAGTTCTCCACAGATTTAGTTCATTGATTTTTTGGGTTAAACAGACAGAACACCTGACTAGTTCATTATGTTTTTGGTTGAACCAGTCAGATCGGTTTGATTTTTTGAACTATGTTCCTAAACAACACATGCCCTGATAGTTATCGGGTCTCGCATTAAAGATTTACAGGGAAACTGTAAAACCAAAGTTCAACCCCAACAAATAAGAAAACAGGAAGGAAAAGAAAAGTATTCATTTTTCAAGAAGAGATGAATTTGCATGTTATTCCTGTCTAACTTATTCAAACATTACAAGTGGACGAAATGGTAGAGAAAAAGGGTCCATCTATAAACACATCATCCACACCTGTGCAAGGGAGATTTTGATTTGTCTTTATCTGTGGGGCAAGCTACAACAAAATCGAAATTTGTCATCCTCCTCCACAGTCCACAGGTATGCAATTCCAAAAATGTGCAACTATTATTAGAGATTTAAAGTAGAAAATAAAGTAACAACAACAACCTGTAGTCCTACTAAGTGGGGGCAGTTACATTTATTAATCATTGCCATTGGCCTCTATCTGAAACCAAAATTGAATTGTTGATTCATAAATAAATAAAAAATATACACATTTTATGTTGGCTTTTAATAAAACTATCCCCATTAATATGGAGCTCGAAACAGCTATGTAAAATTGACTACAACACAGGCAGAGTAAAAATAAGGATTTAATTTAGATTCGTTGTTTATCACTATCATTCAGTCATATGTTCCCATAACATTAAAAGTGCTTGACTTCGGAGAATCTCAAAATGATTTGACAAGTGACAACATGTGATTAAATGATAATGTATGTTAAGAATTATAATTTAGGATCAAGGAAGAAAAGAAAGGCGACAAAGACCGCTCAAATTAATAAACAAAAGATATTTATGGAGATAACCTAATACTGATATTATACTGATACTTAGGTCGAGCACTAGTACTAGTAGTACAAGCCCAAGCCCACCAATAACAAGACCAAAACCTAAATAACTCAAGAAAGATATTCTACAATATCTACTGATATTCTTAATATTGTCCAACAATATCAAACTTATTCACTCTTGACAGTAGATCAACATTAAACTCAACAAGTTAAAGATAAAACTAAAAATTTCAACTCCTGCTGTAACATAACATGTATCCATGGTGCTAAAGGAAATCTTATAAAAATGTGAAAATTAAAAAGGCACCATGAACTGGGAATTTTGTATCAAGCACCAAGCATGATCAGCAAAGATACAACATAGTTGTTGGAAAACAAACTGCCAAGCAATTCAGTTGGAAATAATATAATAAAACTTCACCACATTGTGGATATGCAAACTCAACTCAGCATACAGTCTGAGCAGAAAATATTACATTTATTAGGAAAATCCTGATTGGCTCAAATACAGTAATCTAATTTCTTGACTGTTTGGCAAGCTTGAACCACTCAGTATGGTAAGACCCCTCTATGTCAACCCTTTCATATGTATGAGCACCAAAGTAGTCTCGTTGAGCTTGCACCAAATTAGCTGGCAACCTTTCCCTTCTGTAAGTGTCAAAATAAGCAAGACTAGCAGACATACCTGGAGTGCTAATACCAGAATTGATAGCAAGGCAAACAACTCTCCTCCAGGCAGATTGGTAATCAATTATTTCCTTTGCAAACTCTGGATCCACAAGAAGGTTTGCCAGATTAGGGTTTCTTTCATATGCCTGCTTGATTCTGTCTAAGAATATTGCTCTAATAATGCAACCCCCTTTCCAAATCCGGGCCAGTTCACCCAACTTCAAATCCCAACCCTTTTCAATACTCTTTGCACGGATCAAATTCATTCCCTGTGCATAACTACAGATTTTGGCTGCATAAAGAGCCTTCCTAACATCATCAATCAACTTCTGCTTGTCTACAGGTTGATCAGTCACAATATCACCAATGCCACCTGATTTAAAGACCTTTGCAGCTTCAACTCTTTCCTCCTTCAACCCACTCAGGAACCTTGCATCCAATGATGCTTCAATAGTGGGAGCAGCAATTGATAATTCAGCAGCTTGCTGAACAGTCCACTTACCAGTGCCCTTCATGCCAGTCTTGTCTAGGACCTTGTCAACAAGATATCCATCTCCCTTATCATCCTTAATTCCAAATATATCTGCAGTGATTTCAATCAGGAAACTCAGAAGTTCTCCCTTGTTCCATTCTGAGAAGACACTTTGTAGTTCCTCATTTGACAACTTTCCAACTGATTTCAGCACATCATAGGCCTCTGCAATCAGCTGCATGTCACCATACTCAATGCCATTGTGGATCATCTTCACAAAATTACCAGAACCACCTTTACCAATATAAGTCACGCAAGGACCACTGTCAGGTACTTGAGCTGCCACCTTGAGAAGAATATCTTCTATGTATTTGAAAGCCTCAAACGAACCACCAGGCATCAAAGAGGGACCATTACGAGCACCTTCCTCACCACCAGAAACTCCCATCCCAAGGTAGAGCAGACCCAATTCAGCCACCTCTTTCTCTCTTCTTTCAGTGTTCTCATACCATTCGTTACCACCATCAATTATACAGTCACCTTTTTCCATGTACGCAGATAGGGTCTTAATGGTCTGGTCAACAGGTGCCCCAGCCTTAACAAGCATTATTATCACCCTAGGCTTTTGAATGGAATGAACAAAAGCTTCAGGGTCATGGTAGCCATAAACTGGAAGATTTCCTTCTTGTTTTGCTCGTTCTACTGTCTCATCAACCTTGGAAGTGGTTCGGTTGTAAACAGAAATGGGAAAGCCTTTCTCAGCAATATTGAGTGCCAGATTTTGGCCCATAACAGCCAATCCAGCAAGGCCTATTCTTGTTGTGGGTTGAGCCATAATTAATCTCCTGTTCAATGATTGATAACAAATACAATAATAAGAATGAGGTACACAAAAGTTGGCTTGATCTTCTGATTGAAGGAAAACAAAAGGCTGTAAACTACGATAACTGAAGACAATTAGAACTTGATAGGTGACACTATGGCATCAACAAAACTTATACCGAGTACAACAAACTTGAACATATTCCAATAATAAAGAATGTAAGAAGAAAGGGTGTCTAATAAGATATTCAAAAATAAAAAGGTATTAAAAATTAAAATTACCAAACTTTGTTTTAAAAAGTGAGATTGCAAAATGACCCTATGATCATGTGATAAAAACATCAGAGTACCTTAAGGCTCTTGTGTTCTCTTCACTCATCTAAAAGATTAGTGTGAACTATTAAACCCAACTACCAAACAAAACGTATGTTTTTCTAGATTTGCGCATATAGCTACAGCGGTACAGCCTAAAAATCAAAATCTCAAAAAATGCCAAGATACAAACAATTTTACAATTGCAATCCAAAGCAATTATTTGTTCACCTAAAAATACAGAAAGGCAGCCAAGTTCTACATGATCTTACAAAATCATAGCAATTAACAATCATAACAGAGTATACACTGCAAGTAAATCAGTGTCATCAAGAATATCATGGTCCAACAAACTAATCCACAACAATTAAGGGTATCAATCAGCAAGAAACTAGGAACAAAAACACAGATCAGCAACACTCACAAGATAAAACCCAGAAAAAGAGCAATCACAGTGCCTCCTTGATTTCCCATAAACCACAACAAACAGAATAATAAATCCAGCATAATAATGATAATAATTGCAATAGACTTTCACGGTAAGCATCTTAAGTTCATGTAAACCACCAACAACACTAACTCAAAGTGAATCCCAAAAATTAAAAGTTAGAAAGAAAAAAAAAGGAACTTGAAGGGCAAACCTGAAATTTGAAGCAAATGACAGAAAAAATAAGGTCTGGGAATCACAGAGCACGGATCAAAAGATGCGGGGGAATAAGTTATATATATATGTATGTATATTATATAAGAATCATGAGAATAATAATAAAAGGTGTGAAAGATTAGCAATAAAGAATTTATTATTATTATTATTGTTGGCAGTTGAAACTTGGAAAGTCGACGATGGCTAAAGAGACCAACCAGCTAATTTTTTTGACCAATGAAAAATTATTCATTTATTTTATCTTAGTATTTTGTGAAAGTTCATGAAAGGGCGCGGGTCAAAGTTGTCCAACTACCAATGTAATTGGAAGGGGGTTGGTGGGAGGAAACGACACCATTCACACTTGGGTTTGTGTCAGACTCAGGCCCAATACCAAAATCTCATGTTTTGTTTGGTGCTGTCTCCTTTTCACACTTGCCTTCAATGAAATCAGCATGATGGATTCATTATCAGAGCCTAATTGAAAACCGATTGAAATGAATGAATAGTCCATGAGTGGTCCATGAGTGAGCTTGTTTTGGCCAAAAATAAGTATTTTTAAAATAAGTGATTTTTATAAAAACAGAAACTGTTTTGTGTTTGATTACATTTATTAAAAGTGTTTTTTTAATTAAAAGTTATTATTAACTTGTTTGGATATTTTTATTTCAAAATTACATACAAAAAAAACTTTGTAATAAGTCAAAACAAAACAAAACACATAATATTAAAGGAGTACCCAACTCATTAACACCTAAAAAAATTAAACAAGTTACTAAAAGAGAAAAAGACACAAAACAGACATATTTTCTAGCATAACTCAATTTCCTATGTTTATGTGTGAATTTCCACAAAGTTTCTACTTAAGCTAAAATAGCTTAAGCCCAACAAAACTATACAATAAAATCCCAGTCATCTACTGCAGAACAAATGAACATTTCCACGCTTGAAACTCTCGACCCTCAATTCCCATAGCATTTCCAATTTTGATATACTTGCTTGCACCTTCCATCCAAGAATTCACGTGTCTCACCCTAACATTCCAGTATACCTCGGCCAACAGCATAGTACTCACAGTTTAACAAAAGCTGTGAATCATACATCTGCAAATTACAGAAAATAACTTCCCCCAATTGAATGTTCCTGTGCAGACAATAGAAAATAATCCAAACAACACCCATATTAGTTGAGCTATTCGAATACAATGTATAGAACAAACCTATGGCAGATGAAAAATTAAATGTTAAAAGAAGAGAGTCATTGGTTATGATCAATAATCCTAATATTATTTTCATTTCATAAAGTGCCAAATGAAAAATGATGTAGTCTCAAGGCAGGTGGTTGGATGGTGGGTGTTGTGCAATTCATATCTGTCACTCATCTCTTTTGTTTTCCATTTCATCCATGAGCCAATTCAATTTAATTTAAGGTTCGCAAAGACACAAAGCAAATGCCACATAAACTGACTACAATCTATGAAAATTGTAACACACATTCCACCATACACTTGGTAAGCAAAAAATTTAAGAACTAGTAGCAGAGAGTGACACCAATATAATATGTGCATAATTATTTGCATTCCTATGACAGATAGCCACATAAATCTTGACAAAACATAGTAAACATGTGACATAAACTCCCACAGCAACCAATTCACATACATATCTATTAATTTCTGCTAATTTGGTTATCTCAATGTTTCATAAATTACACACTTTTGTTAAAGTATTTGAAAGAGAACTATATGCACCTAAAACATTGATGTAATGGAACTTAAAAAAATTGCTAGGAATTGGTTCACGTTGATTAAAAAAATCAGAACAATAATGTAATGTTTCCATTCAAGGTGTTAGGTGAAAATTTGAGAGTCATGACGATGGGGAGAACAGAGAGTGTACAGTGTAGTGTGTTTACGATTAAAAGAAAGGGTAGTGCTTGTCATTTTCAAATTTTACCAGGGACAATTTCGTCCAAATATTTCATTAAAACGAGTCTCAGTGCTTCTTGAAATCTGCTTCCGCAGCTGATTATTTTGAGAAGCAGCTCCAATTTGCTTCCGATCTGCTTATTTTAAAAAGTTTATCAAACATCTAAAAAATTATAATGAGGACTTTTTTAATTAAAAAAAAAAGTGTTTTTTAAGAAAAAAAATTAAACAAACTTACTCAAAATAAGCACCAATATTAAAGGGATTAATATTGAAAAAACACAAATTTATAAGAACTTAAAAATGAATAAAAAATTTATTGGAATCAAAATTGAAAAAGTATCCACCAGACTAAAATTAAAAAAATAAACTTACAAAAAGACAAAGACAAAAAATATAAATAAAAACATTAACTTACATGATAAAAGCATATTTAATCCTAAAAAAATAAGTGTGATGTAAAAAAAGAAAAAACTAACTTGGAAAGTAAATTAGCAAAACTCTAGTAATTTGCAGTAACATTTTAGTCAAGCTCTAGATAGAATGGAAAAACCCATTATCCATATTGTACAGAAGATTCTAGTGGGTACCCTGTCCATATGTTTTCCTTTTTTTTGGCAACAACCTTTCCATCGTCAGCCAATAACCACTACAAACACCTTTTTTCTATGCACCATGTCCAATTCCCCACACTCACTTCACTTCCACCTGACATAATTACTTCCACAACACTAACAATACATTTTAACTAGTGACACCACATCAAATTCATTTAATATTACACATGTATTTGAAAAAATATATATATATTAAAGAAAGATGTCATTAACATTTTTCTTCTTACCTTATTATATGTTGGCTTAACCTTTTTCTTTTGGCTTCATATTTTGTTTATTATTATATCATTGTTCTTATTATTAAATCTGTTCAGATTTCTTTGGTGATTGTTGAAACTGGATGATGAGATCATATACGAAAGCTTTCTAAATTGTTTTCTGGGCAAGTATTAATATTATGATGGTGTTTTTGATTATGTTGAGTGCCCCACTAGTTGGTTCTAACAATTAACCCAGCAGGTTTGTTTATAGTTCTGTAGCCACTTTAAATAATGCTTATTGCTTGGAACATATCATTAGAACTTAGAAGACAGTGACAAAATTGATGAGCAGACACTAAAATTAGAAACTCAAAAACATGTCATTGCCGTTTATGTTAAGGTTTCACCTCATACATCTCAAAAGGGTGGCAAAGACTACTACTATTTTGTACTTCACAACAATTCACACACACAGAGAAGGACTTAAAAAGAGGAAAAATTGAAGAGATATAATAAAAACTTTGGCCTTGTTTTCAAATTCAACCAAGCAGGTCCAAAGAGTCTGTGATTGAGGAATCAGATTTGACATAGGGAGAAACATCATCATCAATGGGACTCAAGGGAGGAGGGTGGTATGGACTGTGTAGCTGCATGTCACATATCATTTGGCGAAGTTCTGAGGCTTCTTCTCTCAGCTGAACATTCTCTTGAACAACTTTATCTTGTGACGCAGACACATGGTTCAGCTTGTCCATTAGCTGGTGGTTTTCATTCCTGAGCCAAACCACCTGTGACCACAGTTCATCAAGGTGTTTCTGCTTCCTCATGCGTGACCGGCGCGCCGACTCGCGGTTCGATATCATCCTCCTGTGCTTCCTCTCATTGATGAGGCTTTGCTGCTGCTCATCTGCTTCATCAGAGGTTGAGTTGCTGCTGATGCATGAGGACTGAGGGGGGCTGAAGTCTGCAAGCACTTTAGGAGGATTCTGCAAACCATAGAATTGGTTTGAGAGTTTGTGGAGTTGAAATGTGGGGATGGTGTTCTGAACCATGCTGTAGTGACCAGGGTAAGGACAAGGGTCTGAAGGGAGTAAATAATTGAGTCCTGTGATCTCCCTGGCCTGCATGGTTTATGTAGCAATGTATATATGAACAAAAGATTGCAGGGCCTTGGAGAAAAAACTCTGATGGAGAATAAATAGAACTAACTCAGTTGCTATTGGAGATGAAGGAAAGAAGAATGAGCCGAGTATATATAGGGGGAGAAATTTGTGAAATGGTCCCACTGAATGTGGCCACACACTTGGTATTTTTATATAATAAATTATTGTTGAATGAGTGTTTAATTAAGTTCTTTATTCAAATGAGTTTTAATATTTATTTTGTATAAAAGGCATTTAAGCTTAAAAAGTAAAAAGAACTCTCTTTTGAGCAATTTGCAAAATGTTTTCTAAAATTAAAAAAAAAAAAAAGTTAATCCAAACATGCGTGTGGTGTGATGTTTATTTATGTGAATATGTGACATGCATGCTCTGTTCATGTGCTATGTGGGGGCATTAGGTTCATTGAACACGCTATGTGAGAAACACATGCGGCACATAGACATGGATGATGCAACGTGGGGGAGGCAACTTGTGTTAATGGATAATCATTTTGGACAAAATATGCTTACATCAGATGGACACAGGCAGTTCATATCATGGGGAGTATAATAATTCAATTGGCAGACTGTTTAGGCAAAAGCAGGCATAGGAGAAAAATGCAACTTCGAGAAGTCAATTTATTATATTAACTATTAAGTGTGCATTGTGTTATTTCTAAGCTGGTCTATGTTGGATAATGTTCACTTAAATGACATAAGAAATTTGGAGGAAAAAGGAGATTTGGAAAGGCAGTTTCATCTCAAAGAGCAAGAAGAAAGAAGGGTTGATGAATTTGATGACTCAAGAGCCACTCGTTCTGGGACCTCCAAATACAATAATATATTTAACTAGAAGCCAAATATTTGATCATCAACCACTTCTGTTATTTTAGTATGGTTAGGTACTAGTTGTTTATTTCGTCTAGGTAATGACAGCTTCAATAGTAATCTCAAGCAAAAAGGAAGATCAGCTATTACCTTCTCACACCAATTATGTGACAGAAATGGTTGAGGTACCAGATTGTGGTATTCATTGTATAGAGCTGTTAAAATTATATAAAAGTTGTGTTTGAAAAAGATACTTGCACATACTAGGTAAGATATGTGTGCATTCTTAACCATGTAAAAAAAGTTATAGTAGGGACCAAGATATTATCCAATAACTTGCATTTAAGGAGTGAGTGATGGTATGCTTATGCAACTAGCACGTGTTCTGGCATATTATCATGGTTGTTCCATACAAGCTGCCTCTACTGAAACAAAATAGTGTTATGACTGAATGGTTGTTAAAGATTTCAAAGTAACTGTTAAAAAAGTGTTAATTACCACCAAGGATTACCATACTTGATCAAAATCTCATAATTGTTTCTCTTTCACATCCTAAATTATAATTCCTTCACTAATTTATATCATGAACCTTTGGGATATACATGATTCCAGCGTGAAAAGACTTTATAGCCCTAAGTGAGAGGGAAAAGGGTAGCAATCTGTTTTTTTTTCTTATTGGTGTGTTGATAAGTTGTTAAATATCCAATCAAAAAGAGGCAATAGTTCCACACTGCCACTTCTTTACAATAGGCTAATGTTTGTTTAATAAGAAAATGATAAATGACACCTCAAAGTTTTCCCATTGCTTTTAATAGATTCATTTTATTATTAACATTATGAAATAAAAAAAGATTGTACAGTCATTGCATCTGCTTCTTTATCTTCCAAGCTGTTGCTATCCATAGCATGAAATTCATTTCATGGTACGTGACATAGTAAAAGAATGTTACCCCATGTAGTTCCTTGAGTTTGGGTACATCATTTTCCATAAAATGAAAACATATTTACTCATTCAGGAAAAAAGAGAGATGAGTTTGGACTAAACCACCCAACTAAGTGGAAAAATTAATAATGCATGTGTATGGTGGGAATTAATAAGAATGGTTTTCCTATTGCATCTTCCACTAAATCAAAATCTTAAATCAATTCAGAACAGGAACCAAAAATCTAGTTTAGAAAAGAAAACTGTTTTCTCCCTGCACTTCCCGTGTGAATCTGATTTAAGTGGACTGATTGGTCAACAATATCATTAGACAGATTTAGACTCTTCTTTCTTTTCTTGTCTTTTGATTGTTCCTTACTCTCTCTCTCTCTCTCTTTCTCCCTCCTTCTCTCTTTCTCCATTGAAGTGTCTCTATTTGATTTTCTAACCTGTGGGAATGAGCATAAAAGTATGTTTGTATATATACCAGGAGACTTATCAGTATGTCTTTCATTGACCTGTTTCACTGTTTGTACTTGTACACTACTTTATGATTGTACTAAATATTGGCTTGGTAACTTTGGTCAAAATGCTAAACCACTTGGAGACTACAAAATTCCCAACTCTCCATTCGAATTAGATTATATGCCAAACTTTCTCCCCTGATTGTTGTTTGTGTTTTTTTTAGGTGAAGTTGTTGATGGCTAAGTGCAACTGGCAACTATTTTGTAAGTATTGTTCATATATATGTCAACTGCGTTTACATTACATTTCCTATCTTAATCCACAATTGGGAGTGTTAGTCCTTGTCTTGTAATAATCACTGCTATTTTATATTATTATTTGTATGCATGCTTGAACTTGCTAATGCTTTTTTCACCCTTTTCCTTGTTTAGTTTCAGCCACAATTCATTTTTTTATTTTCTAATAAGTTTGTGGTTAACTAAAGTTGGACTTTATGAAATGTTCAACTCCACTTGGCCGCAAGAAATGAGTAAGAATCATCCCTTATTTTTCAGATTATCAGATATGGTAACCAAAGCCTAAGCCTATTTGTATACGAAATTCAAACTGGTTATAAGAAACCAGAAAAGGATAAAGGCTAATTCAACTTATCTATTAGTGCTAAGCCATAAAAGTTGCAACGTAATCTTGATTTCAAAGTGGGTTAGTTATTATAGCACACCTATGTTTCATAAGAGAAGGATTCCTCTATACTTTCTTTTTTTATTTGTATTATATTGAAACAATGGTTCGGTTTATATAATATGTCATAGAGATTATGCTATAAATAAAATAAACGAGATCAAACCGAAATTTATGAAAATGACTCGCCGCATGCATTCTATTTGGAATTTGATTCTTAATTAATCTATATTTGATCATACTCTAACTTGGCCAATAAAAACATATCTACCTTTAGAAAAGCAAAACGCAGTATAATTCTGTTAATGCTGCATATTGATTATTAACCGACGAATTTCTTAAAGAGGATTCGTATCTATAGTAAGGGTTTTGGTTTCCCTAGTGATGTAACAAAGCATGATTGTAAGTTCGTGTACAAGAATGGTTAATTGCAAAGTTGTTTATAAGTGGCTAAATAACTTAGGGTAATGGTTAATGAATTATTGGCTACTAATGTATAACTTGTTTTGAGCCATTATCTACAATAGTCGAGATTTACAGAAGTCACTAAAATAATAATTTCTTCGTTTAAAACAGAATCTACAATTATCTTAGATCAAATAATTTCTTCCTTAACTTATTAGAGGCAACACTTCTTAAATAAGTAGACTACCTTCTGTGTGTTTTTTTTTTTTAAAATATGAGTTTAATAATTATTATACATTATCAGTAAAGTTTTTACCAATTACAATTCATAATATGTGTAACTATTATGGTAATTAGGATAAAATTTAAACTTTTTTTTTAAATATAATATTTTGTGATTGATTGAAACACCGGGTGCATACCAGTTAAATCCATAAATCTATAATCACTATATAAAGAAAATAAAATCCCTCATGCAATTCACTGTATAAAAGTGAAAACATGAGAGATCATTTACTCACTTAAACCTTAGCTTGGATGCAATATGCGAAATCCAGCATGACAGAATTCAAGTGAGAACACAAACAATTAATTGATTCAACTTGATAATTAATTAGTAGTAAGTATGTGGTCCACTCATTAATACTGTTTGTTTAAGAAGATAATAAAGTAAAAAGAAAATGGGCAGGATAAAAAGTAAGAAAGAAGTTTACATTTTCTCGCTGAATTTTCTCGCTGAAGAGAGTAAAAGAAAAGGGGGGAAATCAACTCGTGTAGACTCAAGAAAAAAAAAATTACCTTAAGAAAATAGAAAACAAAAAAATGTTAAAATAATAAAGTTTCCTACCTATTTACTTACTATTTTATTATATCATATAAAAAATCATTTAATTTCATTACATTTTTATTTATTTCATTTTCTCCCTGATTAGATAAAAAAATTCTTCTCTTCATTGAATTAGAGAAAATTAACTTTCATTATTATTATTTTCTCTACGTCCAAACAAAAAAAAGAAGAGATGGCATTTGACTTAAAACCATTTTAGGAATAAAATATTATCTCACTCTTGCTTATATGGGTGGGCATAGGACAAATTGAGATAGGTTTATTTTTGTTCCTATCCAACTCAAAATTCTAATAAGATTATTTATTTGAATTCAAATTCAATTCAATCAAGTCTTGATAATATATGAGATAAAACTCGGCCAATCCAATTTATTAATATAATATATTAATCTTAATTATGTTTAGTTAAATCATAAAAAAATATAACTTAAATTAAGTTATATTTATAATATATATTTAAAAATAAATAACATTAAAATAAATATAATGCAATGATATGCAAAATATTATTTATTAAATAAAAAGTGTTATCTTTAATATATTGTTGAAAAAAACTTATATAAAAAATATTGGATATTAGCTCAAGTTAAGTCAACCTAAAATATAACAAAACCCATTCCCTCTATGTATTAAATCTAATATCTAAAATCTAAATCCATCAAAATTGACTTAAAACCAAAATGAATTAATGAAACAAGTCATACACACTCTATCACTTATCAGGTAACTAGAACTCTTGGCAATATATATTAGAGTTAGTTACTTTCCACAAATCTTATACTGAAAATGAAATTAATGACATATATCTCAGATGCGTGGCTGCTCTGAATCATTTCCCGTATCTTGATAACAATATTGGTGTTTGTCCACATGCACGTTCACTGAGGAAATACGCATCTTCTAAAGGAGAAATTGACCTAAACAATAAAATTGTGTCCTGGATCTGGATCGGGAGGGTACTTGATTTAACCACTGTCCATTTCGTACCCAACACAAACCCAAAATTATTATTTTACTTTCACTCACCATAGATTTCATGTCCCTTGATCTAATATTGCCTTAATTATAGATATATTTGTTATTAAATATCTTTAGTTGAAATATTTTTTCATCAAATTTTATTTATCTTTTAGTCAAATTTCATATTTATTAGGATCCCTTACTTTTGATGAATAGAAGATTAAGAATTAAAACAAAAAAAACATTATATTCTTTTGTGAATCTATAATATTTTCAACCAGAAACTAAAAACTAATTTCATGAGATATTTACATTCACTCAAAGATAAGATTATTTGTCAATCATATTATAGTATTATACTTGGGGTTCTTTTTTTATACACCCATGTTGGTTTATTTCAAATTATATGAATATTTCATGAAACATAATTTTATTCAAGCTAATAACATTAAATTATGATTAGAGTGAATTCATTTAGCAATTTTTTTCAATAAATAAGATTCAAACCTAAATTTGTGTTAAAAAATAAACAAACATTCTTAATATTTTTAAAAAATATACTTATTAGAGTATTTAATTTTTATGAAAACTTTCTGAAATTTAAACTTGTATTTTAAGCTTAAAAAGTCATTCATTTTATATTATAGTGCATTAAATTGTTTCCGGTGGGTGTGCAGAACTTATTCGACTTACTTTTTGTGACTCTTTCAAAAAATTGTTATTTCGAAAACTAAACGAAAACACTAATGCGTTTTAGATTTTGGATTAAATTATTCTTAAATCGATATATTTTACTAAGAATAAGCTTTTTTTGTGCTGAATTATAGAGATCGTTACTAATGAACAAAAAGGTTTAATTTGTAGAAAATAAATGACAAAGGAAAGCAGATCATTTGCAATTATGTTATAGATATTAATTTTGGGTCGACAATTTCAATGGGGAAAAAAATTGAGACTTTAGAAACGAGAAAAACGCGGGCGCACGAGAGATGTCATGTAGGGTCAAATTGCTAACAAGCACGCATGGGCTGTCTATTGCTATTGCTCAACATGTCAAATCAATACCACCCCACAAAAATTTAACTTCTTTTATTGTTCATTTATTTAATTTGCACAAATATTTTCAGTACCTGAATCATATCAATTAATATTGAGTAATTACATCCGGATACTTTAACATTATAAATATAATATTAATCTTAGTGAAATACTAATAAATATCTCGAGTACATCGACTAACCAATTTTAGATAAAAATATTTTTATCAAAAGATAAACAATTATGTTATTCATGATTTATATAAGAAGTATTTTAAAAAAAAATTCTTAACTAATGTCTTAAAGACATTAATTAATAAAACTCTTAATATTATGGAATAGAATCAATTGATAGACAGATGTGAAATTAAACTTTGATGCCAAATCTCATCCACCTATTTTAATTTAATATAATGGATTTGATTAACTCATAAAAAATCTCACATATCCCTCCTTCTTTGAATCCTCACGTGACCCTTTCCTTCACAATTTTCGTATTCTTTTGTCCTTTCTCATCTACCACAAGTAATTTTCCTTCTTCTTTCCCCGCAAGGTCTTCAATGTATCTCTGCGTCATTGACTAATTTGTTCCTTCACTAATTTAATCTATTTGAATTTGGGTGTGAATATTTATCGTGATCACCATTATATGCTTTGAATCAGAATGGAGCCACTAATTTTATGTAGATAAGAAGCATAGAAATTGGATAAAAAACTGTATGTGATCGGCATTGAAATTTAGAAAATTCAGCTCCATGTGAGATATATATATGCACTACGGGTAAACCTCCCATATGGCTATGAATATATTCAAAACCACTTATACATACATACATATATATATATATATATATATATATATATATATATATATATATATATATATATATATATATATATATATATATATATATATATATATATATACACACACACACCAGCACGACATTGATTTTGGATAGGGCAGCCCTTGGTTGACTGTACGGAGCCTAGATAATTCTGGAGAGAATGAAGAGACTAAATGAATTGTAATCTGTGAGAGGAGTCACGTGAGAGAATTTGACATGGGAGCACGTGAGTTTTCTTAATTAGTTATTAAAGTTATTAGATTAACTTAAAAGGGATGGATGAAATTTGGCATCAAAGTTTAATTTCACACCTTTGTGTCAATTGATCCTATCTCTATTAATATTTTTATATTTTCTTCTTTTTATTACATCATATAATTAATTATATTTATATTTTCCTCCCTAATTTTTAGGTATACATATTAGCATCATAGTCTCTATACATATTTTTTATAAATATTTAAGTTGGATTAATAACTTGATTTGTCTTAATTATACTAAAATACTGAATAGGTGTGCCTGATTAATACTATAGTCATATATATTTATCTCTCTCTATATATAAAAGCGCAT
Organism: Glycine soja; assembly: GCF_004193775.1. Taxonomy (NCBI): domain Eukaryota; kingdom Viridiplantae; phylum Streptophyta; class Magnoliopsida; order Fabales; family Fabaceae; genus Glycine; species Glycine soja. The sequence goes on along the minus strand of NC_041019.1, from coordinate 55,610,056 downwards.
AACTAATTCATTAAGACAAATTAGTAAATTATACTTAACAATATCATAAATTGAAAATTTATTTTAAAAATAATTATAAAGTAAAATGATTTAAGTGATAATTACATTTAATAATAATACTTTTCATTTGAGGGATAGATTTTTCTACCAAGGAGTGTAAGTTAAATTGTAAATAGGTCAATGAAAAAATTCAGTTTCATGAAAAATGAGTTAGTATTTTAATTGATTTCACATCAACTTCAACTTGAAGGTCTATATATATATATATATATATATATATATATATATGTGTGTGTGTAAAAGCTTTCTATAAAGACTAAGATCATTTCAATCACATTTATAGAGTTGTGACCTAAATGAGGATCGGAAAAGTCAAAGTTCAAGTCTAAAATTTAAAGTTTCCCATCTCTATTCATTTTCCCTATACCAAAAATTCAAGAAAATTTAGTCTCTCAATATTTCATTAAGTTAGTCCATTAAATCAAGTATAATGGCTCCCTAAACTACATATGATTGCTCAAACTACTTGAATTATATATATAGAGAGATGATAGCAAAAAAGAGAGAGAGAGAGAGAAGAATCCACATATTCTAAAAAATTTGTTTGACTTATTCTCTTTTGATAACTTTTTATGAGCATCAAGTTTAATAACTTCAACTGTTTTCTTGAAAATCAGTATATAAAAATATATAATTTAAAATTATTCAATATTTCATTAACCAACTTTATTTTAACATATACATTTCAAAATATAAATAAATGTTAACTATAAGCTTACAGCACACTTATGATTGTTCAATTTATCTAAAATTTGACATGTTTGATATATATGATTCAATGATTGAATTTACAAATTTTATAAAAAGTTATTAAGTGAACTAAATATAAAAGAAAAATACATAACAAATATGGGATGAGATATATTCAGTGAGAACTATTCTCACTTTAAGAATGTGAAAATGATAAATATGGATCATACAACCATATATAAATTACTAAAACTTCAAATTAGCTAGTGGTTATGATCATTTAAAAAATTCATGCACATTTATCTTTGAATTTTAACTATTTAAATTGATCTAATAATTGATATTCCTGTTCTTATTTCTCACAATGTCTAAGAGTGTGTTACTAATAGGCTTTGTGTGTGCATGTGTGTACTGTGTAATAGAAGAGAACATGTACCATGAAAATCAATACTTTCTTGAAAGCAAATTTCAGAGAACTTCCAATACAACTTGATACTTGACTCGGCCTCTAAGGTTAACCAAATGACCAAATAGTAAATACATACAAGGCCAGCTGAACACTTAATTTGCAGACTCAATTGATTTCCTAGGAAGAATATAATGAAAGAAAGAACCAAGTAAGGATAAATAAAGGAAGAAAATAGAATCAATATCTTTGTATGTCCAAATACTCATGTTGTCATTCCTTTATATATAGGAATCGAGGAAATCAATTTGCTGCTAAAATCATTAAGAATACAAACGCAACAAATAAAATAATTAAACTAATTAATGCAGCATTAGTCATTAATGCAAAGCATAATTAAATTGACAAATCAATGGGTTTAAGGCAATGAAAATAAGATTTTGAATAACAATAAAGTTTTATCTTAAATGAGAAAAGAAAATGAATGACACTTGAATGTGACTATGTTAGGATGGGTCAAAGAGGTCCAAAAGAAAAATTCAGTGGTTTAAGAATTTTATAGGGTGGTCTTAGAATATTAAAATATTATTTTATTGAATCAACTCACACTGAGGAGCTGTGCCTGTGAGGAGGATTGATATTATATTTAGTAGAGTTAAAGTTTAATGTTATATTAAATTGTTATAGAGGAAAATCATGAATTTTGAACGATAGATAAGTTGATTGTGTGTAATTTGTACAGTTGTGAATTGCTTAAGGATTGACAGTGAGTAGGGACAAATTGTTCCAGCATGGACTGGTTCATAAGAAACCACATAGCATCCGCCATTCTATTAATAGTCATCAATAACAAGGGGATATTTGACTTAATATTTGATTATTTCTCTATTTAAAATGATGTTTCTCGGTAAAAAAAAAAAAAAAAAAAACAATAATAATTGTCTCTTCAAATTAAATATTGCTCCTTGATGGAAATGCGATCCTTCAATCAATCTTTATTGAAAATCGCCTTTCAAAAAAATCTTTATTAGAAATCGTACACGAAAAAAGTTTTATTAGAAATTGTCGCGTTCAAATCACTTAATTATTCTTTTCGTACACATATATTTAATGGAAAAAGTATAATTTGTCCCTCCGGCCTCCATAGTAGAATCACGTGTACTTTAATCTTAAATTTTCAAGGTAAAAAATTTGCTTCATATGATAATATCTGTTTGAGCTTCTTGAAAAATTAAACAAAATGACAAAAATGTGTACATTAGAAAATTTATAATTAATATATAATTACGTTAAATGTTCGTAAAATAAGTTTTATCTTCCATAGTAATATCATAGTTTGTTAAAAAAAAAAAAGTTTAGAACTAGTATTACATGAGTTTGAGTTTTACGATGGAATAACATGACTCATATTGCAAGAAAATTGCACCTTCCCCAAAATTTAAGTAAATGCATTTATTATTTTATATTTTTTTATTAGGACATTTATTATTTTATATTAAAACAACCTACGTAAATTGACAAAATTCAAAATACATAGTGGGGGTCATCGATATGTATAATTTATATTAAAAAAAATTGTCATTTATAATTTAATTTAGTTATTTTTACTATATTATTTTGGGTTTAGTGGGGTCTTTGTTTGTTGTTGTTTTTCCCTCCTTTTGGTTTAGGGGTAGATTACTAGGGAAGGGGCAAGCATGGCCTGCGGGTGGTGTCACATGAAATCATGCGTGTGCACCCCACTATGACAACCCACATTTTCTTTTCTTTTCTCATTGTGCATGACAAGAAGGGTAAGATTTGAGCAAATATATAGCTAGGATTTAGCTTTTCAATTATCAAATCAATCCATCTCTTTTGTTTCCATCAACCAAAAATACCCCAAAGCATCACAATATGATCGGCTACAAAGCAAACGTACAACACCATTTTACACGTTCAAAGGGAAGAAGATCAAGACATTAGACATAGAATCATTGAAATTGGATATTTATACAATAATAGTACTTGAAAGTTTCCCTTGCTCTCGACACGTATCATGACATTTTTTAGCAAGAATCTCATTAACATCCTCCATTGCGGATATTATGTACCTGGTTTTGATCGAGTCTTTATCTCCTTTCACTAGCAAAAAAGCATTCAATTAAGATATTTGCTTGGTGCAGCAATTTACTTGCACGTACAATAATATATTGGATTACGTACTTCTTTTATTTATTTTTTGGCCACTCACAAAAATATACAGTGATAAGAAAGTTAGTGGTTCATTTCATTTTATCGCAATTGGCTATAGTATCCCCAATTTTTCTATTGGAGATAACATAAAATGTACGTTATTATGTTATTGCTGTTGTTGCTGCTACTGTGTGGTCGTGTCAGCTGTCGTAGATTATCCAACCACAATTTTCACATACTCTTGACACGTGTTATTAATTAAGCAGATATTTTAGACTTTTGTACACAAAACTTAATTTGATATAATTAATACATGGCTAAGTGCAATTTAACGTCTGCCACTTAATTAGTTTGGTTCCTAACACAATCATATGGTGGTGCATTCCGCTCAAATCAATTCGGCTTCAAAGTAATCAAATTTAATAATTTAATCAGCCAGTAGAAAACAGAAGGCATGGAGGATATTTTTGAGTCTTGTAGAATTAAAAAAAAAAAAAAAAAACAATCGAAAACCTTAAGCCTCCATAGTGACATTAATTAAAAGGACTCAGAAACTGCCTCACACGAAACCGGCTATGTTATTTAATTAATTGATGTTAATACCAAACTTGTAAAGAAACCAATTAGAAAGTACTAGTACACTATTGAAGTGGAAACAGTGCTGCAAAGAATGGGAAAACCAGCTTTTAAATATGGATAAAGAAGAGGTTAAAGCTGAATTTCTTAACACAGAATTTAATAATAATGATAATAATAATAGCAACAACAACTTTAGCCATTACATAGAAGCAAAAACCTGATTCTTAAGAAAACTAAAGCAAACTACATTCACATAATGTGTATGTATTATAAAATAATATTTATTGAGAGAAATGAATTCTTTAAATGGATATCAAAATTTCAAATAATGAGAAGGAGATATATGCCATCTTGCATAATCCTTCCTTCTTTTCTCTCCAAACATGAGATGACACACCTTACTTAATGCTATCGTAGCACAGAATTATTAGTATGTGATATGCTGCGATATGCACCCTCTTGAGGCTGGCCCTTTTTTCCACTCCATTTGTACGTTGTCTGTTTTAGGCTAGCTCTCTTTTGTGCTTCTGGTTTTGTTTTTATATGTCCTCCCTTCAACATTATATCTTTGATGTTTCTGCAATCCGCTAGCCATATTGTTCAGAATCCAGTGCCTCCTTGACCAGAATTTCTTGTCCAGACATCACTCATCACACTAAAATACAAAGGTGTCCCCATGATATTGGCTGAGAGGCTAAAGCCTTTTGCCGAATGTCTAAATAATGGATAAACTTACATAATCAATAGTATTTTTTTATTAATATTAATTTACAACCAAAATTGATTATTGGTGGAGTCAATTATTATTATGCAAATTGGTTATTGGTGGGCTATACACAATTCCTGTTTTTCTTGTATACAATAAAGATTCCTCTCCAATAGGTTGGACATTTTATATTGATGCTACTAGATTGTGTTGACTAAGCCTGCTTTGTGGAGTTTCACACAATGAGACTGACCTATGTAGAGACCAGAGTTAACAGGTGTTGTCAATGTTATGTTGGGTGTGCTATGAAATGGTGAAGTGGTAGTGGGGGCTAATGTGCCTGTAAGGTAAGACAAAAGGGTTAATCATAAACAACAAGCGAAGAGTAAGCCAAAGCAACCAAGAAAGCTAAACAAAAGGGGCACTATCTTGAGAGACCCTCCTTGCCTATCATTTTCAAACCTAGAATGATTGAAGTAATAATGATTCTTAGTCCCCACTTACCCTTTAAAAAAAATCATTTGGAAGGAAAGGGGCGTAGTACTTGGTAGAAATGTTGAACCAAAGCCACTCTCAAGGGCCACACAAAGCAAGGTTTTTCTCTAGAGGGAATGAGTGCTCTCTTTGATTGTTATTAACTGTGGACACTGTGGAATCAGAGAATTAATGAAATTATGAAAATGACAACCTTGTTTTGTTTTCCTTTCCTCCCTAGTGTGCTCCAATTTTCATAGTTTAAAAATAAATATCTGAAAAGTGGATGTATAGGTGAAGTAAATCCACCAGAAGATCTCACAACTCTCTTGCTTTTGCTGCATGCATTGGATATATATTATAGAACGGTATACACAAGAAGTATGGTTCTAGCTAGGATTCTCTGCTGTAAAAAGTGACAGCCTTTTTAATTAATCTTAACATCACAGAGATTTTTTGAGTTCATGCAACAAGTCAAGACCTTAACATTGTGTACCACCAACCACTGAAACCACAGAAAATTAACTTTGAGGTAAAAATACAGAAATATTCTTAGATACACCGGTAATAGTAGATAATATATTATATTCTTAGATACACCGGTAATAGCAGATAATATACTATTGTTGCATCATACCACTTGTTTAAGTCTTTGGACATATATATAATAATGATAAAATTGGTGAATATTTTATACTAATATTATGGTGACTAAAAAAAATTATAAGAAATTAAGTTAAGTTAAAATTTAAATTAATATGTGGCATATTAAGATATAAAATTAATAATAAGAGACTAAATAATAGCAATCCATGCTAAAGAAAAAGAAAAAGAAAACATACAAGTTACACATAAAAAGAAAATTGTTGAACTAAAATATTATAATTTAATAGAATTCAATTCAAAATAATCTTCTACCACCATCTTTTGTTAGTTTTAGAATAATTTGACTAATTCTTTAATCATCCAAACTTTTAAATTGAATGGATAAAACACTGATCTATAGATTATTTTTTTTCAAATGATTGACCAATTCATGGATTTTATTGGCACTTTAGCTGGTTAGTTCTTTTTTTAAGACAATTGTTGTTGATTTAGAGTAATAAAAAAATACTAACTTCATTTGCATACTTTTGAGGCTTAACTTTATGAGAGAAAACAATTTTTTTCAACTAAATAGAATAGCGATTTTTATTTTATGGACATCGATCGAAATCAGAATAAGGCTTTAAAAAACAATTGAAGCAATGCAACTGAGTACCTTTATTAATGTCATATTGTAATAACTTATTTTTGTGGTAATGCACAATCATTACCCTTTGTTTGATAGAGAGAAAGGAAGGAAGAGGAGGGGAAATAAATAGGTAAGAAAAGAAAGGAAGAGAAATAATAAAGAAATAAAGTAAAATTGTTGGGTAATGAAAGAAGATTGTATGTCTAGCACATATGTAATAAAGTACTCCATCATGAATTGGTTTGTGCTAAACTTTTAACTGTTCTGTGAAAGAAACATTGGATAAGTGGACAGATCAAGAAGCTTTGGTCCAAAATTTGTGGATTGACAACTTAATATTGGAAAGGAAATGCCCTGTTCTTCTTTACCATGACAACCTTTCCTTATGTCTATATTAGGCTAGGCACTAGCACTCAGATACAAAAGATTCTCATTGCAGAAAAGCATAAGGGTGGGCTTTATTGTGATTTTAGCCGTAGATGTTTTAAAAATGGAATATTATTGGATTGTATGGCAAATATAATGTGGCAAAATTCACGCAATAAACTCAGCATAAAATATTACATGACGCATGGAAACTAATATGATTCTATATTTATAAAATGATGTTACTTTTGTAATTTTATTTTTCATTTGGGTAGACCGTACGTCTTCCCAAACTATTATCATCATTTTTTATTAATGAAGTTCAATTTTTTTTTTACAATGATTGCACCAAGATTAAAATTTATTATTTCATGCATATTATTCAAATCATCCATTGTTAAATCAATTCTAGTGGGTTATTTATAAGGCTTAGTTGATTTTGTTTTTTTTATTTCTAGAAAATTCTCAATTTTCTTATTTATTTCATTTTAATGTTTTAAAATAAATTTTCATTTTTTTATTATCAAATAGTAGCTTCTCTTTGTCTTTTTTTCCCTCATTCAGAAATTAAATAAAACAAAGTCATGATATTTAAAAAGATGAAATAAACTTACAATATTTGGAGAGAACAAATAGAAAAAAAAATACTACGGAAAATCATTTGATAAAGAAAAAAATTATGAAAAACTTGTATAAAAAGAATGGAAAATAAAGGAGTAAAGTATCAATCCAAAAAGTTGTGAAATTTGAAGGGACTGAATGCATAATAACCACTTGACCAACTTTCAAAATCAAGTGTTCACATCCATACCGTACTACACGTTAAAATATAAAAATTAAAATTAATTTATATGCCCATTTTAATTATTTAAAATTCATTTTATCAGAATCAAACTTATCTAGCTTTAAAACAATCTATTGCAAGCCAGTATAGCTGCTTATATTCTTCCAAGGGTAGCTATTGGCAAGGTTACTCCATCATTTTATCACTTTTTTTTCTTGTCATGATATATAATATGAAGTATTCCCCTCAGAAGTCATAATTAATTTTTGTCAGATATCATAAAGACATGAAAAGTAAATATTATTTTTTAATATGATCTATTGTTATTTTTTTGTCAACATTTGAATTGCTCTTACCATCAATACCAAAATGTTATGCTGCTGTCAAAAAATAAAAAATAAAAATCAACCAACCCTTAATTAAGATGTGATGTCTTTTAATATTATTTCAATTAGCACGCATATTTTACCTTGACATAAACTTCCAGTTGAAAACAAAATTCTTTACAAATGATACCATTGATATTCCACATGTCTATCAATACATTGAAAACTTTAAAGGTGAATACAAATTTTTTGAAACTTCATTTTTGTATTTAATAAAATGTACGCTTCGAATTCAAGTATTGCAATAATTAAATGTACGCTTAATTTTTGTGCAAGAAATCTCGGACTGGGTTGCTTAAGCCATCAACTTTTACATTTGAATGTTTATTTTATTTTTCACGTTTGGATATTGACGTCCAAATACCAAACATCAAAGAGCCTATTTTGCACCCTATAAAGCAAGTGCATGTAAACCTTAATTCACGTTCTTGTAAAAATAAACTTCAATCCGCGTTCAAGCTTAACTTTGAAAGAAAATAATTTGTAAGATAGTATTTTTTTTTTCTTTCGGTTTTAGCCCTCTTGATTCATCCTAACTAATTGATAAGAAAAGAAAATGAACTTTAGAGAAAATATTGCAACTAGGCAGCTTTTGGTCTATTTTTTTTTTCTTTTTAAAGAGAAGTTTTTTTTTTTTTGGTGAATGAAAAGGGGAGACCCCTAAGAAGTATCCATTAAAAACCATGAGAAAACGTGATAGAAGATAAATCTAAGGACAAACCAAACTTAACTAAACAATCTGTAACTTGATTTCCTTCTCTTACCTCCAAGTTCTAGGAACTTGAGTATCTCTTGACTTAAACTAAAGCATGGATGGTAAGTAGAAAATCCATTAGTGAGCAGGTGTAATGGCTACTTTCGAGTCTGATTCTACTTGAAACTGTTGGAAACCATGACTTCAAGCAATCTGCACACTGATTTTAATGGTCCACAATTCAGCCATGACAACAGAACAAAATCCAATTTTAAGGAGAAGTTAGATCAAATATTTGTTCACAAAAACTCTTAAAAGTAAAAGGACTTTGTTTATAATATTAAAAAAACAAATAAAAAAGAGATTAAAAAAAGTTAAGTTTTCTAGCTTAGTTGTGACTTTTCAATGACTTATTTATTAGTTGTTAATAAGCTAGGACAGCCTTTGAATCCAGCTATGTTGGTTTTACCTTCTTAGGAACTATTTTTTTTTCTTTTATAACTTTTTTTAACAAACAATGCTCCCTTATATTTTCAATGGCTTTATAATTACAAATTCACTTAGTGACATGAAAAAGAAACAATCTCCTAGAAGAAGTGTTTACGTTTAATAACTTTGAAACTTTAATTTCATTAACAAAGTGATTTTTACAAAGTTTATTGTTTGCAAATTATTATTAAAACAATTTTTTTAATCAAGGAAATTTCATGTAAGTTAAATTAATTTATACAATATATTTATTTTATAAATATACTTTTTTCCTTAAAACTTTTTATTTTTAATTTTAATTTAAAAAATAACTTTTAAGTAGGAAAGAAACAACACCTAACAAGAAATCACTTACATCACTTCAATTTTTGTGTTCATTTCCTATGATTACAAATGCGTTTGTTTTTTTTATTTCCAGACCTCAAATAAACATTCAACATGAATTTATCACTCACATTCAACAATCAATAAAACACAGATTCACTACATTCACATGTAATTAATTTCTCAAAACTGTAAGAAACTCACTTGGGCTAATCGAGTAATTTTCCTTTCTCTGTGGTCTTATTTTTGGCATGTTTGGCCTCAAATTAAACTGACGATTAGACAACTCTTGTCTTCTCAGCTTTGAAATTGTTTATGTTCTCTATTAAGACCTTTTTTTCTTGAAAACATTACCCTTTACCTCTCATCTACATGTCATGGTACATATGTGCTTGACAATCTTCTTTCATAGTAATACTCATAAGCAATTTTTATATTAATTACTAAATGAAAAAAAATAGAATGAAAATAAAATTGTAAAGTTATTTAATTTGAAATAAAGAAAAGGAAGAAACATACATTTTTAAGAAAATAACCGTTTGCCCTTACATTACAACAGTTTTTTTTTTCTTACCATGGGTTGTTTATTCAAAAATCTTACACGTAAAACAAGTCATATAATCCATTATGGATAGGTTATAATTAATTTTATAGTCCTTCAAAAAAGTTTCTAACTTTTTTCGTAATCATATAATCGTTTATGTTTATGGCATAACCAATTAAATGACATTAACACATGCACCACTGATTGCAGAGGGGGTAAAATAGGAAAAGCCACGTTACAATAATTATTACTTCTCATTTTCTGGCACTTTAGAGGAAGTTAATTCCTTTGAGCCACGTTATAATTTTAAATTTCTTCATGCTATTTCTCGGAAATCAAACTAATGAAATCCATACTCTTCCACGCTAATCCCTTACTTTTCCCTTTGTTCGGTACAGTCGAAATAGCAACGAAAGAAAGAAAAGATGGGGAAATTATGATGAAATTACTGTGTATCCACAGTTTGGTACGGGAAATTCTTAATACCGCCGATGCATCCACACAAAATCATTTTTTCTCTCAAGAATGTTTTCTATAATGCAAAATACATAAGCCATACCAATAATATATATATACCTATCAAATCATTCTTAGTTAAATATTTCTCTTTTATTATATTTGATTTCTTTTCAATTAAAAAACTTCAATTTTTACTTTACTTTTCACGTATCTCTTCTCACATACTAAAATAGTGTTAATTTATTGATTAAAATTTTTTTAGTTTATTTTTTTTTTACCTCCTTTTTCGAAAGAGCACAACTGCACAAGATGCTTTAGTCTTGTTAGCTTTGAAAAAGTATTTCCTATTTTATTTTTTAAATAATTACAAAATATACTATTTATTTACTGTTTTATGTTTTTTTTATATTTTGTTGGATAAATTTTTCAAACGAAAACAATGTGATAAATTTTATAATTATTATAAAAATAAAAAAATAGAAAATGCTTTCTAAATGAAAAAAAAGACGTTAATTTTCCCCATTTTCCCTGCACTTTGTATTTCTATATTCAAAGAAAAAATAATAAGTATGATTAAATCGCATTATTTTGTTAAAGGAATCTAGTTTGGTTGAACATTATTTTCGATAACTCTTGCAGATTAAAAAAATTGCATTATTTTTCTTGAGCTTGTTTATTTTGTTATTTTTTACTTTATTTGTTTATTTGGAAATTGGAATTATCTTCTCTTAGAACACTGGGAAAGGGAAAGAGAATCAAAACTGTTGTTTTGAAGTATGAAAATCCCGCCAATTCATGCACAGTACTACAATAGTGAGTAGATGTTACAGCGTACTGTGTCTTGCAAGGCTCAACACTTCTCCACCAAACTCACTCATCAAAACCCTGTCACTGCCTGCATTTTGTACTCTTTAATCAACCCAAATGAACCCCACCAAGAAATTAACATTTTCCCACATTCTCCAAAAATGTTCTAACCTTAAAGCTCTGAATCCTGGCAAACAAGTCCATACCCAGATGATTGTGACTGGTTTTGTGCCCACCATCTATGTTGCCAACTGCTTACTTCAATTTTATTGCAAAAGTTCCAAAATGAACTATGCATTCAAGGTGTTTGACAGAATGTCACAAAGGGATGTAATCTCATGGAATACTTTGATATTTGGGTATGCTGGGATTGGGAACATGGGGTTTGCACAGTCTTTGTTTGACTCAATGCCTGAGAGAGACGTTGTTTCCTGGAATTCTTTGCTCTCTTGTTACTTACATAACGGTGTCAATCGAAAGTCAATTGAAATTTTTGTCAGGATGAGATCACTGAAAATCCCACATGACTATGCTACATTTGCCGTTATTCTGAAAGCTTGTTCGGGTATTGAAGACTATGGTTTAGGGCTTCAGGTGCACTGCCTTGCAATTCAGATGGGTTTTGAGAATGATGTGGTGACAGGCAGTGCTCTAGTAGATATGTACTCAAAATGTAAGAAACTAGATGATGCCTTTAGGGTTTTCCGGGAAATGCCTGAGAGAAATTTGGTATGCTGGAGTGCTGTAATTGCAGGCTATGTTCAGAATGACCGGTTTATTGAGGGATTAAAATTGTTTAAGGATATGCTGAAAGTGGGTATGGGGGTGAGTCAATCTACCTATGCTAGTGTATTCAGGTCTTGTGCTGGATTATCTGCATTTAAATTGGGCACACAGTTACATGGTCACGCTCTAAAGTCTGATTTTGCGTATGACAGTATAATTGGAACTGCCACATTGGACATGTATGCAAAATGTGAGAGAATGTTTGATGCCTGGAAGGTATTTAACACATTGCCTAATCCCCCTCGGCAATCTTATAATGCCATTATTGTTGGATATGCTCGCCAAGATCAAGGTCTTAAAGCTTTAGATATTTTTCAGTCTTTACAGAGGAATAATCTTGGCTTTGACGAAATTAGTTTGTCTGGTGCTTTGACTGCTTGTTCAGTGATCAAACGCCATTTGGAGGGGATCCAGCTACATGGACTAGCTGTCAAATGCGGTTTAGGGTTTAATATTTGTGTTGCAAATACAATTTTAGACATGTATGGAAAATGTGGAGCTCTGATGGAAGCTTGTTTAATATTTGAGGAGATGGAAAGAAGGGATGCTGTGTCTTGGAATGCGATCATAGCAGCTCATGAGCAAAATGAAGAAATAGGGAAAACACTTTCACTCTTTGTTTCAATGTTGCGATCAACAATGGAACCTGATGATTTTACTTATGGCAGTGTTGTAAAGGCATGTGCTGGTCAACAAGCCTTAAACTATGGTACGGAGATCCACGGAAGAATTATTAAGTCTGGGATGGGGCTAGACTGGTTTGTTGGCAGTGCCCTTGTAGATATGTATGGCAAGTGTGGGATGCTAATGGAGGCAGAAAAGATCCATGCCAGACTGGAAGAGAAAACAACTGTTTCCTGGAATTCAATCATTTCAGGATTCTCATCACAAAAGCAAAGTGAAAATGCTCAGAGGTATTTTTCGCAGATGCTGGAAATGGGCATAATACCTGACAACTACACATATGCTACAGTTCTTGATGTTTGTGCAAATATGGCTACCATAGAACTTGGAAAGCAGATTCATGCTCAAATTTTAAAGCTACAGCTGCATTCAGATGTGTATATTGCCAGCACACTTGTAGATATGTATTCAAAGTGTGGAAATATGCAGGATTCCAGGCTAATGTTTGAGAAGGCACCAAAGCGGGATTATGTGACTTGGAGTGCCATGATTTGTGCATATGCATACCATGGTTTTGGAGAAAAAGCCATTAATTTATTTGAGGAGATGCAGCTTTTAAATGTGAAACCAAATCATACAATTTTTATTTCAGTCCTCAGAGCTTGTGCACATATGGGTTATGTGGACAAAGGGCTCCATTACTTCCAGAAAATGCTAAGTCACTATGGTTTAGATCCCCAAATGGAGCATTATTCGTGTATGGTAGATCTATTAGGGAGGTCAGGCCAAGTAAATGAAGCTTTGAAGCTTATTGAAAGCATGCCTTTTGAAGCTGATGATGTAATATGGAGAACTTTGCTCAGTAATTGCAAGATGCAAGGGAATGTAGAAGTTGCAGAAAAGGCATTCAATTCTTTATTGCAGTTGGACCCTCAAGATTCTTCTGCTTACGTTCTTTTAGCAAACGTATATGCTATCGTAGGGATGTGGGGTGAGGTCGCAAAACTAAGAAGTATAATGAAGAACTGTAAGTTAAAGAAGGAGCCAGGTTGTAGCTGGATTGAGATCAGAGATGAGGTACACACATTTCTTGTTGGAGACAAGGCACATCCAAGATCTGAAGAGATATATGAGCAAACTCATTTACTTGTGGATGAGATGAAGTGGGCTGGATATGTTCCAGATATTGATTTCATGCTTGATGAGGAGATGGAAGACCCATATTAGGGGCTCAAAACTACCGTTTGTAGTGAGAGGTAATAATGTAGTGAAGATTTCAAACACTGCTTACAATGGCTTAATGGAGATTCCCCTACACTCAATGGTGCTTGAATTGTGCTGTTTCACATGCTGAGATTGATCCATATTTCCCTGCATTGAATAGTGGCTTGGGCTAATTAGACCCTCAACATGGCTCTGGCTGGCAATAGTGGACCTCACCGAGAGTTTTGGGGGAGGTTATCGAGCAATCTGATTACCTCCAATACATACATGCAATAAGATTCATCATCCATGCAGATTTGTCGCGAGATAAATACACACTTGAATGTGATTTGGAGGAGAGCATCCAAGCATGTGATAATCTATATCTAAGGAGAAAACATGTAATTAGATTCTCCAGATGTTCTTCACTCTATTCATAAACCAGATACAAATTTTCATTCTGTGGGATCGTTATGAACTGATTCATGCAAACCATCAAATGAGACTGGTGGGTAGATCTAACTCATACTCATTTTAAGTGGCGAGAACTTTTTACACTGATACTCTAGCTTTACTTGTAGCTTGACAGACCATACAGTATGTTCTCTAGCACAAAAGTTTAACGAGTTTCAAATGAAATAAAATCACAATTTTGTTGTCAGTGTTCTTTTTTTTTCTATATATATATCAAAAAATTGTTATCAAGACTTGAACATGGGACATGCATATACTCAAATCTCCATCCTTCAACCAGAACGTTATCAGTGCTTATATTAGAAATTGGCAAAGAATAACATTTATTTCGATTTTGTTCTTAATATCATTCTAAGCTGAGCAACCCTATTCCGTTGTATTAATCATAAATTTAATATGATTAGACTCTTTATTTTAAGCAGCTCAAACACTTCAGCCGTTATTCTTCTGCATTTGCATCTGCATATCATCCAAAGCAACAAAGATTGAACAATTTCACTCTTTGGAAGTTACTGTCAAGTGTTGTTAACCTGCTCCAGGTATTGATTTCCGGTTCTGAAATTTTATATCATCTTTCGTAGCCTGGTGGAAAATTGATAATTCCACTGGTCAAGACCCTCAGCCAAAATTCAAAATTGGTTATCATTATAATACCATCATTTCTTGAGCATTATTTGTTCTGCTTCTGTTTCTCTTGGCATGTTAAAATTTGCTTTCGTTATCAAAGTGAAACTTCGCTTTGGCTAGGATTGAAGGTTGGAATTTGGCTCCATCAAAGTGAAACTTATGCCGATTAATCCACTGAACAATGGCATAGTGGGTCAGATTATGTCAGAACTTAGAAGTGAAAAAGTGTGAAAAAGCTTTAAAAAATATTTTTTATTTCTCTCCTAAATGCAGCCTTAACTCCCTTAAAAAAAGTAATTTATTTGCTAAATACTATATTTTAAAAAAAAAACATTTCCATAGTTTGTAATTTTATGGGAAAAAAAATCTGACAGAATCGTCCGCATCATTTTTAAAAATGCATACTGGGAATTGGCATCCAGCAAGTCCACACGACAGCGTGGATCATAAGTCCATAACCAATAACAAATTATGTGCACCTTTACATATGAGGAGGCACCAATGCTATTCATGTGGCATTAAAAATTTCTCTTCACCAGACCTTAAATTAGGACTGACTTCTTATCTTGTTTTCTAATAATACAATTCACAAAGTTTGGCATATCCCTCTAGCCATAAACAAAAAGATCGCACCAAAAAAGATTTTTAAAAAATAAATCCATCCTATGGCAATAAAAGTATAGACTCAAAACTTGTTAGAAGAGATAAGGATCATATCTACCACAATCATATACTCCATTAGAACAAAATTTGATTGATATGGCTACACAATGACTAGCATTGAAACCTACAATGTCAATGGCCTTGTAACCTATACTAACCTGGCATTGTGGTATTTGAGGTTGGGGGATTCCATCCATCCACACCTCATTCCCCAATTCCCCACCTAGATCTCAAAAAACAAGGGAAAAAACTCTGACCATTCATTCAAAGATTGGCATCGACATTCAGATAAGTCACGGCTGAAAACAGTAAGACAAGCACTAATAACATGAATAAATGCTTAAAATTAAGAACTCCTGCATCTATTCTCCTCACAGTACCAGCATCTGGCATAGTATCTGTAAACTTTACTTCATTATCATTTGTAGATGAATTTTTCCAAGTTCTGTCCACCTGGGAAAAGAAAATAGGAGCAATGATTAGCACATTGATCTGTTGACATTTTTCTTCTATGTGTTTTAATTTGTTTTAAGCATTTAGACCCTCTTTGATTTAAATCCGTGAACTTGTTATAAACTTCAGAAAGTGGGTTGACAGAAATGATAAAATGTTACATTTAATCTTCTAGTGTATATAATAATACTTCCCCTAAAGTAAATACAGTATAGGGAAAAATGGAAACACTAGAAGGGAACTAATCAGCAGATCTAATAACATTTCAGTGTCTTCTTTCTCTTTGGATCAGAATTCTACTAAGAATCAGGTGCTAACATAAGATAATGTCATAATGTGTACTCAAGTTTATTTTCTATCCGCATTTATTGTAGAGGAAGAAAAGGTCTATTCAGCCAAAAATTAGAGTCAACACTCAACAGTTAAATTTATGACAGAAAACATTGCATGCAGCACAGCTTGTTATCCATGAAACTGCATTTTATGCCAACACAAGTGGTGTTGGGAAAAAGTCCCATATCGGCCACCCACCATTGTTGTTCACGCACCAAGCCCAAAAAGGGCTGGGCGTGAGGGGGTGTGTTGGGAAAAAGTCTTATATCAGCTAAAAATAAAGCCAAATTAGAATATATAAATGAGGGGCAACCCTTACCCCTTGAGCTAGCTTTTGGGGTTGGGTTAGGCCTATACTCACATTCTTAACATCCTAAGAAGTGGTGTTTCACATTTCATAAAACTTTTAGCTACATCTATGTATCTAACTGATAGCAATAAGTGACACTTTTCCATCTTATTAAAAAGTAGATTCCCTACAAAAAGCACTAGTAATGATTAAAAAAAATCAACTTTACATATCCTGCCATGGATGTTAGTACTTTCAAATAACATATACTTCCACCAGCAGAAATGCTCCCATAATCCTCCCAACCCCACCCACAAATAACGAAGCAAGTGCACACACAACTTTTAGTGTATATTTTCTTTAAAAATGAAAAATAAAGAGAAGCCATTATGACAAGTTTTAAATATTGTTGAATAAGAAAATTTTGCCACTTAGCTGTAGTTTCAACAACCATAAGTCTAACACATGCGAGATCCACAAGTATAATATTGCTAAGACCTTGCGGCAGTAATAGTAAGACACAAAAGGCCAAAAGCCAGCAAATCCACCACTGATCCCCAAAACTAATTTCTTGTTAAGTCACAAGTTTTTTTCTAAAACAATTATGCTTTTGAAGAAAGTTATATTTGAAATTTGTTGCCCTGAGAAAGAGAAGCTGACCTTTTGTATATTTTATAAGTACCCAAGTAGCCAACTATAATCAAGATAATCCTTTTAGAACATGTAAAAAAAAGTTTTAAAAGAATTAGGTAAAAGAACATGTATATTTAAGCTGACTAAACTTTTAAGTTAACTTACTCAGGAGATTCTTGCACATCAGCCACATGTAACAATAAAAATCAAAGATAATAAAGTCTGAAGTACCAACCTCATGGTCAGTAGCAAAAGTCACAGTAACTTCTTGAGAAGGATGCTTATTTGTCTGCTTTAGCTTCACTACCAATATTTTGTTCTCACTTGCTAAGGAGGACAGCTGCAGACAAAGTACAACAGTTTCAACTATTTAGCGGAGCATACATATTTTTACTACTTTTTTCTAGCTTCTAGTGAGGTGAACACTTTTTGGTGAAAGGATATCTTTTTGGTTGGGGCCTGGGTTTTAGTGGGCTCTTATTCCGTTCTTATTGTTCTCTGTGTACATCTTGTACAGGAGGTTTTGTAATTCTTCTTAAACCTCATTAATATATATACTTTTGCTTTCCAAAAAAAAAAACAATTTCAACTAACCATGAACTGGTATAAAATAAAGCCCATAAGAAATCCAGTTAACCTTTTGCTAAGATTGAGTTCTTAATAGTAATACCAAAAGATTTTCCCTTTTGAATATCTCACATTTCATCACATGATTCAAAATTTTCAATCATATTTGTTATAAAGTCTTTCAGTTTTGTATTTGTTTTTCTACCTCTTCAATCAAGATGGCTTAAATGTTTTTGAAAAATAAATGCATCCCAATAGTCAAGTAAACCACTGCCAAATTTCCATCCTCTGAATTCTCCATTAAGTTGAGATGTTTAAATTAAAAATAAATTGGAACAACTCTATACATGAAAAATATATTAGTCAAAATCTAAGGTGTAAAGTGGAAAACTCAAGGAAGGGGGAAAAAAGGCTATGCTTGTTTAGTTGTTATTGTTATTCACAAACTGACCCAACAAACAAAGCATCATGTAGTTCCGTACATAGTTATATTCATACAACATTCAGACTCAGTCATTATACTATGCAAAATAATCGATTCCATTTGAAGTCCTAGCTGTTTCTGTTGATTAATGAGCAAGAAACACTTAAACTTAACATCATGCAGACCAGAGACCTAGCAGCCTATAAACAATCCCCATCACAGATCCATATGGTTTTATTACTTTATGGCCTGAAATAATATTTCAAAAGCCTGATCTTTACCTGCTTATTAAGACGCTCTCTCTCAACAGCCAGCTGCATCACCAAATTTTTGAATACTTTGGTCTGCTTTCCGATATCTTTTGCAGATGCCACTTTGGCTTCCTCCACTTGGTGTAGTGATCCCTCCAAGCATTCCAATCTACTCCTCGAGAAGTTTAATTCCTCGTTTAAATCACTATTAGATTCAGATAATATGATGCATTTCTCCTCTGCACTGTCAGCCCGACTCTCAGCTTTAGAAACCTTTGACTTAAGATCCTTTATCACATGCTCCATATCTTTAATTGTGGAATACAACATACTTTGCTTCTCTTGACTAGCTTCAGCAGATGCTACTGCTTGCTGCAGCTGTAAATCGGATTCCCTTAGCTGCCTCTCAAGTGACTCTACCCTCTCAGATTTGCCACCACCATCTTTCAAAAGAGCCAACTGCTTGTTGAGTTCATCGTTAGTCTCTGTCAATAACTTACACAGAGATTCTGCAGTATTAGCCCGACTTTCCGCATTAGATACATTTTCTTTCAATTCAACAATAACTTCTTCCATGTCTCTCACTTCAGAACACAGAATATTATACTGTTTCTGATATTCATCAGCAGAAGCCTTCACATTCAGTACCTGGCATTCAGATTCTTTTAGCTGCTTCTCAAGTGAACACACCTCGACGCTTAAAGCAACAACCTGAGAATTGGCAAGAATTAGTTTATCATTCAATTGTTCAATCTTGTCCGAAACAACATCCTTCTCTTTCAATTGTTCTATACAAGTTTCAAGCTTAGTTCTGAGTTCAGATTCACGCTGACTTAAACCATTCAAATTGAACTGGGAAATCTGAAGTCTACCCAACAGTTGTTTTGAAATTCCCGTCAGTATCTCACTTGCATTATCTGCCTCAAGCCATCTCTCACAAGCATCAGTTGCTTCTTCCTCCATGAGAATTAGCTCTTGTTCTAAAGAAACCATCTTTTGTTTTAGCTTTTCTTCAATTTGCCTTGAGTCGATGAAATTCTTCTCAAGATCTATTTCATTTGCTAAAGATTTCTCTAGCATCCTCAGAACATGTCTTTGTTGCTCAGGTGTTTGCATGTTTATCACTGTGCTTACATTTAAAGATTCATCATCCTCTAAGATGATCTCACCCTCTTCAACATTATCTGTTGTCATTAAAAAAGGGTAATAAATATTTATCAGAAACAGATAATTATTTAGACAAAGATATTCTTATTGCTCACACATTCATCGAGAATCAACCATATTGAGCAAATCGGCCCAATTTTCTTCACAATTTTTTTTCTTCTAAGAAAAGAAGAAATTCATTAATGCAAGAGAGGAGTTCCCCCTTTATTCCACAAACAACTTCACGTGGAAATTGAAGTGGACCCCCCAGAATATGATGGGACAGACATAAAAGATTTCTTAGAAATAACCTTTTTTCTAACAAAACTTAATGAAAACGACAAAATCATGAAATAAATAACACCAAGCAATCAATGTGCCACCAAAAAATAAAACCTACATAAATGAATCAATCAATGAGATCTTCCACATACCATTTCCTCCCCTCTTATAAGAAGACAGAGTCCTCTCAAAACTAGCAGACTGTTTCTTAATCTCTGAAAACTGCATCTCAGACTGCCTCAAACATTGCTCAGAATCAACCAACTTGTCTTGCCAAGTCTTGCAAGAGGCCACCCTCTCCCCAGAATCAGCAATTTCAGCATGAAGGGTGTCCAGGAACCTATCCAATTCCACAATCTCAGAACCCAACACCCCACACAACAGATCAAACTCCAGAAACTTCCCAACACAATCCATGTTGTCCACATCATTGTCTTCTTTCTCCAGATCCAAGCCCTCCAATTCAAACCCAAGAGTTTCCAAGTGCATCACAAAATTGCTAAAGTTTGCAACTTTCTCAGAGAAACATGCAACATTCAATTCCAGCCCAGTGAGCACTGTGACAATGTCATCACCCAGATCCCCAATCGCTTCTCCACTGGATGAAACACCTCCAAGATCAATATCAACAGTGTCTTCACCACTTTGGGTGTCCATTGTTCGAATCCAACACGTCAAAACCTGTTGTTTTCTGGAACCTGGGAGGAAACCCAAGTATTAAAATTCAAAAAGATTATATATTTAAGCCACAAAGTGAATATAATTTATTGTAACCACCAGGGGGGAGATCAAATTTGCAAATTTAAAAGGGAAAAGAGAAATGAATGGAGAACGTTAAGTTGAATGAACGATTAGAATTTTTCCCATAATTGAAGAAGGAAATGGAACCATACCAATTGAAAAGTGGGGAATTTGAAGAAGAGGAAGAAAAACGGGTCGGTTTGGAACACTGAATTGCTGATATCCGATGACAGAGACGGTTGCGCCCTAACCAGAAACGATACACTTGCCCCTCAGTGTTAAACGAAACGTTTCGTCTCCTTTTTCTTAACACACTAAATGGGCACACAAAAAAAGTGCATGTCACCTTTTTTTTTCATTGACAAAAAAAACAAAGCCTAATGGGCAAGGTGTTGTCTTGTTTGGGGCCAATTTGGGTGTGTTTTTTTAAGGGGTATCTGATTTGTGAGATTATTTCATAAACTTTCTTCAAGTTTAAGATGAATTATACATATAAAAAAAGATGAAAAAAAAAGATGAATCGTAAAATAGTATTTATTACAACTACTTGTTGATTACTATAATTATAAATGATAATTGATGGACTATTAAATATTTAACATAAAATAAATTTTTTATAACTCATTCTATAAGTTTTTTTTGTAAGTACGAAAGAAACTCCAACATATTGATAGAAGTTACCACTTTTTTTATGTGAGGATTGGTAGTAGTTACTTGAAGTGAGCATAATTACTTACTCCCCTCCTCCTAAAATAATTATTGTGAAAGAAAAAATTTGTCTCAAAATAATTGTTATTTTAATTTTTTAATGTAATATTGATTATTTTTTTCACTTATATTTTTTATAACATTAATGATGAGACAGAAAAACAAAAAAAAAGTGAATTAATGATCATAAAGGTTAGTTTGTTAAGATTATTATTCTTTTTATTTCTTTATTTGTTTTTATATAAAATAACGTAAGACGACCATTATAATAACACCAAAGGAGTAAATTAATTTTTATGTTAGACAATGCTTTGAAATACACTAATACAGAGTGATATTGTTTAGTTTTAATTATCTTCAAAAGCTTGTATTTGGATCTGCGGTGAGGATCTACAATTCCTTGAAAATTTTACGTCAAATGTGCCAAATAAAGCAAAAACAAATATGAATTGTTTTACAGTTAATGCATGTTTACAGCTCTATCACGTCTAGATGGATTATTTGTAGACATTCCATCATAGTTCATTAGCGTTTGTCTTATGTCAACAAAAGATGATAATTCGCCAAACAATATCTCCAATTTCGAGTTACCAACAATGACCAATTCTTTTAAAAGAAACACAGACCAATTCCAATTAGACATTTGTTAATCAAGTAATTGTTATGATTAAGTAAAATATAGTAAAAATATACTATGAGTGTCATATTTTCAATGCTCGATCTAATGGGTGCAAGTGCCACATGCCAACGTGCCACCATCAAATTATAGATCTCCTTAATTAAATAATTAATAATAAAATTATTAAAAATCACGTTATAAATATAGTAAAAATATCATAAAGTATATTAATGATTTTTAATAATTTTTATCTTTAATTAATATTCTAAATACACTGGTTATTGTCTTATATTGTATATTCCATATAATAATAACTCATCGTGATTCGCGAGCGAGAAAAGTTGCTTCGGGGTGTAAAGAATGCATGAACACATGAGGTTGATTATGAAACGCGCGTGGAATGTTCTTATCCATTACTTTTTTTAATCAATTTTTTCGTTGATGTTTACCAAATAATTTTTTTTATATATATTCAGCTTAGAGTTTTTTTTTTTATTGAGATTTACCAAATAAACTGTATATTAAATAATGTTTTAACTATTACTATTGTTGACAAAGATTATAAAAGGAATGAATACTATTAAACGAACCTACAAAATTGACTTGTATCAAATATGTACCAATTATGATAAGTAGGAAGAGTCGTGACACCTTTGTATATCATTTCCTCCGATATTTAATTAGAAAATTTGCATCTGTATTAAAAAAAATAAAAACAAATGTATTAATATTTCATTAACATGGATCTAACTTTTTTTTCCCACTATATTCTAAGACATTCTTACAAATAGTGTTTGTCTCTGAATGCCTATAGTACCATGTCAACACAGAAGACAATAATTCTTCCAACAGTTACAAACGTTCCAATCTCTAGCGTGACCGAAGCACTAATTTGAATTAAGTAGACATTTACGAGTAATCGAGCAAAATCAAAGTAAATATATACTACCATGTTAATTAAATTAGGAACTTTAAAATATGTCTATGTTAACTTCATGTCGCAATGAGTACATTTATGGCGTACGTCACAAATTATATTGATTGATGTGGTGATAATCAAATACTTAGGAGAAATAAATGGATTCAAAAGGTGCCGTTTCATAAATTCAAAAATAATATATAAAAGTGAGTGTTCTTTTAAGATAAATTAATATGAAGGCACATTAACTTGAATTTGATAAATATGGATAATGATTAGTCGAAAGTTAAAAAATTAGTAAAAAGTTGAAAATTATTAACTTAATTTATTGATTTTTTTGGTACAAAAACTTTAGACTAGGGGAAGACACACCCCCTTGCAAGTAAGGACTATCAACCTCAACGAAAATTTCTAGTGTGGTTTATATATTGCTTATTAAGTATAAAAAAAAAACTTATAATCAAACTCAAGTCGCAGTTGCTGTGAGCAGATTTGACTAGATATGTTATCATCCATTGGTAACTCATCAACTAATTAGATTAGAAGTATTTAATAAAAATATTTATTTAAATAATTGATAATGATAAAATGATATAAAAATATTATTATATAATTTATACAATTTAATTTTTATAAAATATATATATTTTTACAAATATATAGTTTTTTATGATTTTTGTTAATTCAAAATTCTATTAATTTTTTATATGAATATAATATTTTACTGGAAATTAAAGTAAATAGTGTAAATACAATGATAATTCAAGTAAATAGCGATATATAAAAAAGAGATTACATCAATAAGTAAAAATGAAAAGGTTATAATAAGTTATAAACTTAAGTATTACTTTAACTAGCATGTAAAAAAAAGACTTAATTTTAGTTTTAAAAAATAGGATTATTTTGATTTTATTCAATAAAAAAATGACTTTAGTTCCTGTCAACGTTAATACTGTGTGTTCTAGTCTTTGTTATTAAGTAATTATATTAACTAATAATATAACAACCATATTAACAGTCCAATGACTCAATAATAAATCTAAAAGAGTAATTATGTATAAATCTTTTTAGTAAAGTGTGCTTTAAAACTTTTATATGTTAAAAATAGTTGATAACATTACACTAATTAATGAAATATTTTAAAACAATTTTTGCTAAAAAAAATACACATGAGCACTTTGTTAAACTTTTAAATAAAGTCACAAGTTATTAGTTCCAAATATTAGTATTGTTTCATTAATTAGTGTTACTACTTAAATTTGTGAGATAAACTAATTTAACTTTATCAAATACTTTAAACATAAGAATTTAAAAATACATATTATTAAAAAATTATGCATGATTGTCTTGTTAGCATCTTAAATGATATAATAAGTCATTGAATGCTAAAGAGTTGTTATATGAGTTCACTTGACATGATAGACTAAAACCAAAAATACAAACTAAAACGAAAATAAATTAAAAAATTGATGTATTCAATTGAAGTCAATTTAACCTAATTAAATTTTACAAACTCAAGACTTTATTTGTGGTTCTGCTAGATCGGACGTGCATGTGAAAGATATTTTATAACCTAAATTAATCTAAGACGTCAAAGTTCAAAATGATTTTCTAGTAAGAATATCTTGAATGTAAAATTATTGAATTCTTACTCAGCACGCAGACATGTCTAACCTTATAGCGCCCTCCAATAACATTCATTGTTTTGGTTAATTGCTATAACCCTTAATTAGCTTTAACTAAATTATTTGCTAAAACAGTGATTCCAAATTATTTTATCATAAACTTGTGGTTGCAACTGCAAGGACTTAAAATACTCACTGATTAATCATTTTAAAGTATAAAGAACTTCCGTATCAAGTTTGTTTGTTTCCATTAAATAACGAAGGATTCCATTTCTTTTAAAAAAAAACATACAAGTATATTTTAGAGTATATAATAATAATAATAATAATTAATTAGAAAAACAATATTTTTTTAGGGTAAGAAAAATAATAATTAAAGACTGTAACAAAATACATAATATAAATGAACCACTAATTTCATAATGATTCAATTTTATTCCTATTATTATTATAATTTATTTTAGAAAATATACTCTAAAACTTTAGAAGAGTTCAGTTCAATAATGAGATACTTGCAAATAAGAATAATAAGATGAACTATTATTCCATCAATATTGGTAAACATAAACAAAATAAAAGTATCAAAGGCGAATTTTGGATGTGAACAAAGGGAAGAATTAGCACTTATATTAACTAATAATCCAGGGAAAAACATTATTTTCATTTTTTTTGGCTGAATGAAAACATTATTTTCATCAATGCAACCATTTAACTAAATCTGAGAGTAATTTAAGAAATAAAATAGTGTCCTTAAGGAAGAAAAGAAAAAATGGCTAGAATACAAATGTGATGATGGCTTGTGTTGAAGTGTTGACGTGTTGAAGTGTTGAAGAGTATTATTATATTTATGTGGGGAGTGGTGAGGTTAGATAGATCGAAACGTTCACTGCATTGGTCGGTCATGTGGACCCATTTTTGTTGATGGTGACAGGTGTGGGCCATTAGCTTAGCCCATTGCGTTACCAAAAGTCATTTAAAAAGGGTCACTTCACGATAGCTATACTCCAAGTTCACTATCACATGTCACTGTTAATTATAGTAACTTTTTCTTTATAATTAAACTATTTGCCGCTACTCACACACACTTTCTCAATTTCTTAAAATGTTTTCGAAACCTATAAGAACATGTTCACATAAATAAATGATAACGAGTTATATCTTTTAATTATATAATTTCAAATTTAAATCTTAATTAATTTTTTATATGAAGTAAAGGTTTTCAATAAAAATTAATCATTATTTTTATTAAATACTATTTCGTACTAATAGTATTTAAAAATATATATTTTGGAAGCATTCAGAATAATTTCAGATACTTCCAAGTTCAAGTGGCCACAATACTTATTATATTTTGGAAAGGAACAACAAATGGGGTGTTATGCTGCCTATGGGTAAGTTTTAAATAATAAAAATAAAAAGTTAATGTGAAATTTGAATTTTTTATTTTTTAAAATAAATTTATTTAACGATAAAAATGATTATTTATTTTAATAAAAAATGGATTCAAATCACTTGTGTCTTTATTGTGTCCCAAATTCATGTTCCACCAATCATATATTGACATATCATTAAAATAATTATCCAACTTTTTTTATTTTTATCATTTCTACATTACTCCTAATGCCTTTATGCTTGTTACTCCATTAATCCATTTATCTGGCACCAAGCATGACGGCAAACCATATCAACTCACAGAAAAATCACTCTAACCACAAAACCACACCTCTCCATTCTTAGCATTTGATGTAATTTTAATTGCATATTTAGAATTTGAATTTAAGTTCATATGCTAAACTGACATGATTTTGAATTAGTTAATGCCCGTGTTTAATTAGTGTTTCATTCAATAACTTATACGATAATAGCCGAAAAAATATATGAAAATAAATATGCATAATTAAATACTATTTATAATTTAAAACACTTTTTATTAAGAAATAAAGCCCCTTATCATCTGAAATTTAACAGAAATTTATATTATTTTTCGCGTGTATTTAATTGTAACAACTCTTTTCTTTTTGTAAGATTGTTATTGGTACATAATATATACATCTAAAAAAATATTTGGGATTGTCATATGATACTCTTGCTATAAGTGGTAATGATTGATTTGCTTTAAAGATACCAGCACCTTTGGTCTTGAGAAAAAAACTTCACGAGTGGTACCCTCCACCTCCTTGATGATGTTTTAGAAGAATTAAATATATATATATATTTAAGAAACGTAACTAGTTTCAGTTATCATTTTATACAAGTTATTTTATTTTTGTCAATATTTTAGTAAATTATTTTTCCTACATTTAGACTATTGATTTGCGTCTTAGACTGAGGACCAGAAAGTATCTGTACTAATTTGTTCTCTTTTGTTGCCTTTATTTTATTGCGCACAAGCTGGAAAATCGAATCATCTTCTATTATGAAACGCTATAATTTGTTTTTTATTTGTGATTTTCATTGACAACTCAACCTAGTAAGCTGAACCTCAAATCTCACGTGGTGTCTTCCTTTTTCTGTGTTGGAAACAAATCTGAAAATATCAATAAGACAATCCAGCTTGCATAAATATGTAAACACCTAAAATCCAAACTTTCACGATCTTTCTCGAGGTGTGTCCAAACAGATAACTTTGGGGAAACAAAAAGTGAAACTAAAGTTTTTAACTAAAAAAAAATGATGTGTTATTTTAAAATTAAATAAATACAGTTTATTTTATTGAGAGATATACAAAATGAGTTTGATAATTAATAGCTAGAGTGAAACTAAAGAAAAATCATGATTTCAATCTGCCTGTTAAAAAAAATTAACAATTAATATTTGGGATAAAAAATATAATATTTGATCTAAATATCTTATAATTTTATTTTAAAGTTCAAACCAAGCTTAAATGAATCTTTTTGTTTATACCAAGGATAAGATATCCTCAACTGATAATTGGAGATTAATTCATTTTGAGACATACAAATTAAGGTTTTTTTTTTCCCAATAAAGGTTCTTCATATAAATGATTGAACACTTAATTATATGCTTAAATAATCAAACTATTTATGAATTATGTTAAATTTGGTTGGTATCTTAAATCAATTATGTTGAACTTTATTGGTATCTTAAATGAAACATATATTCCATAAAGTCATCTCTATTCTCCTTCTTCTGATATACCATGTAGTTATTCAAGCAAGGTAAGTGGTGCATATTCAATCCTACCATATAAGTATTTGATCAAGGAAAACAACACCCATCAAGTTCTCCTATAGACAAAAATGTTTCATAAGGTATTCAATCAACGGTAGTTGGTTAAGAAAAATGCTAGTTAACAGGTGATTAAGGACAACCAAAGACTTAAGCTACCTAATTTCACTTAAAGGAAAATTACCTAGATGGTAATCCGACTAGAAAGGCTCAAGCTCCAAGGTACAAAAATGTTGGTATTTGTTTACTATATATATCAATACTTATTTTATTACTCAAATTCAAGATTTAATTTGAGTGTTAAAGTATTTTTTACAAATATTTTTCTCAATGTAAAAGAATAAGTAAAAACACATTCTTTTGACAAAAGGAAGAGTTTAACCACTGGGGACATTTAACATAACAAAAATATTTCTTTTAGGATGTGATTGTTAGAAAAGAAGAAAATATGAGTGAAAATAGATAGATAAAAAAAGAGAGATGAGAGATAGATAAAAAAAGTGATACTATTAGTTATTTAGTTTTAGAGAAATTAAAAAGAAAAAAAAGTAAAAATACGATATATATATATATATATATATATATATATATATATATATATATATATATAAACAAATAACACTCTCACCTATTTCTTTATATAAGACCCACACAAATATTAAAGTTTTCTTAATACTTTTTCACTACTAAACCGATGAAATTTGTACACTTCACCATTCTTCTCTCCTCTTCAACTCACTTTCACAATGTTGGTCATTTTATTGTTATTTGTTTTATATTTTGAAGAATTCTTCGAGAATAATATGTATATATAAATCAATAAAAATTTAATTATAAAATATAGATAATATAATATTATTTTATATTATTATTTAATTGTAAAAAAAATAATTAATATATAATGATTATATTTAAAAAATAATAATATTTAATGTATGAAAATTAAACTCTAATATTAATATAATACCAATAATTTTATATTGAAATGTGGCAACTTTCATAGTCCCTAAAAAAAATAATTAATATATAATTATTATATTTAAAAAATAATAATATTTAATGTATGAAAATTAAACTCTAATATTAATATAATACCAATAATTTTATATTGAAATGTGGAAACTTTCATAGTCCCTACCGTTAAAGTTGTCTGCATCAAACGTGTCAGCAGATTTCCCCACACCATTTCAATTTGCATGCATAATTCAGTCAATTGGCATGCTTTGTCTAATTAATATTAATATTGATTGATGGGTACGTTGGATAAAATTAGCAAAAATTAAAAAATTATTTAATAACTTAAAATTAAAAATTAATTTATTAAATTATATGTATTTGATAAAATTAATTATTGAAATAGTTAATAAATAAAAAATTATAAAATTATGATTTATTTAATAATAATAAAAATTGGATAAATATATTAAAACAAATAAAATAAGCTTTTCTACGGATAAAAAAATAGAATCCGGCTGAAATATCTCGTCAAACGTAATCTTGATAGTTAATATTCATATTTTTATTTTGTGAATATTAATATTCATATAATTTAATCATAATATGGTTGCGTGTTTATTTCTCTTTTTAATTCGTCTATAAAATGAAGCCCATTGGCCACCAACTTCAAATAGGTTTTCCATTTGGTTTGTTTGAGGTCTTGTATGTGGCTGCAGATATCCAAACCTTAAATTCGGTCCTCGAATCTTTCTGATCATTGGTTGTTTTTTATTCTTTCAAATACATTCCAAAATCTCTTGGAAATTGCGAGATTCACTGCTTATCCTAGCAGCAGATTTTGGGTTCTGACCCAATTATTCATTTTCCCCAACTGGGTCTTGTGGATTTTTTGTTGGGGTTTTAAATTTCGTGTTGCTGGGTTTGAAAGTTATTTCCTTTCTTCCCCGTCTGGATTCAACTCCCAAGTATTTGCTTTAATTGGGGTATTTTTTTTATTTATCAGGTATTTAATTGTTGAACTTACCTGAACTAATGATTGCTAAAAAAAGTTTGCATCTTTGCTTCAATTTTATAACTGGGTATGTTTTTGTTTTTTTGTTGTTGTTGATGTTGTGTTTTTGTTTTCAGAATTGTTAGGTTGCTTTGAGGTTTTCCAAGGCTTGAAAGCTGAAAATGACGATTAGTAGTCTTGCACCTAAGGCAGAGAGGAAGAAATCAAGGAAGAGCAAGGCAGTTGTTAATGAGAATGCACCCTTGTTGCCAAAAAGTCATGTTCAGGAGAGTGATGCTGGGTTTGATGATTTCAATGGAGCTTCATTTTCTGGGGCTGTTTTTAACTTGTCCACCACAATTATTGGTGCTGGCATCATGGCCTTGCCTGCAACCTTGAAACAGTTGGGGATGATACCTGGTCTTCTTGCCATCATCATCATGGCTTTGTTGACAGAGAAGTCAATTGAGCTTTTGATTCGGTTTACCCGGGCAGGGAAGTCTGTTTCTTATGCTGGTCTCATGGGGGATTCCTTTGGGAATTATGGAAAAGCTCTGGTGCAGATATGTGTTATAATCAATAACATCGGTGTGCTGATTGTTTACATGATTATAATTGGTATGACCTTTATTGAGTTTAGTACTTCATTTAATTTGGGTGGATCTTTATTGTTATCATACGTTTAGGTTTTAACCATAAACCCCTTGAAGCAAGATCTGTATGGTTGTCTGATTTAGTTATGTATTGTTCATCGTGCAGGTGATGTGCTCTCTGGAACATCTTCAAGTGGAGATCATCACTATGGTATCCTTGAAGGATGGTTTGGTGTGCACTGGTGGACGGGGCGAACATTTGTTGTCCTTTTTACAACACTTGCCATATTTGCACCCCTTGCAAGCTTTAAGCGAATTGGTGAGTGGTATTCATTTAATTTAAATAACAAAAAAATGGTTAGTTGTGTCATTTAGTGTAGCGAAGATGATTGAGATCACTCGGATACATGCTTAGACCATGGTGCATAAGTTCTTGTTTTGACTACCTTTGGTTGCATAATTGATGAAAAGGGATTGCTACAATGATTGTTGTCACACAACTACTCATCAGAGTATTTGTAGGAACTGTTACAACTAATTTAAAATACCATTAAAGCTTAAGATGGTACAGGGTAGAGTTTTCCCAATAATTGCTTGTTGATAGCTTTAGTTTTCTGTTACTCAGTTTGGTCATGTTTTCAAATTAAAAAAAAGAAGAGAATTTTGGAAACATTTATGTTGTTTGCTGCCTTATATTCTATATTATCAGTTTAAACCCTGACGACTTGACTTGGTGGACATATATGGTTATTTTGTTTTGACCCTGATAGATCTCTAATTTTGGTTGCAACATATTAAATTCCTTAAGCAGTAAATTGAATGTTCAATTCATGTGATGGGTGAAGTCTTATGTTGATCTATTTAGCTTCGTCTTTTACAATGAATGCATGAAGGATTTATATGCCTGCTCTGTGGTTGCAGATTCATTGAGATTCACATCAGCCCTTTCAGTCGCACTTGCAGTTGTTTTTCTAGTCATTGCCGTGGGAATTGCAGTTGTCAAGATATTCAGTGGAGGCATTGCGATGCCCAGACTCTTCCCTGTCACTACTGATGTGGCATCATTCTTTAGACTATTCACTGTAGTTCCTGTGTTTGTGACTGCATATATCTGCCACTACAATGGTATGCAAGTTATTCAACCTTTGTGCCAAGCTTACTTTTCTCTTGCTATACTTGTTTTGATGTTTTTGTATGCTAGTTTTTATTTCTTGGAAAGTCAGATGGTTGCATTATGTGAGTTTAATAGTACTGATAATTGTGCGCTTTTTCTTCTGCAGTTCACAGCATAGACAATGAACTTGAGGACTCCTCACAGATGCGAGGGGTAGTACAAACCGCCCTTGTTCTATGCTCTTCAGTGTACGTAATGATAAGCTTCTTTGGGTTCCTCCTATTTGGCGAAGGAACTCTTGATGATGTGCTGGCCAATTTCGATACCAATCTTGGAATTCCTTTCGGTTCTGTGCTCAATGATGCTGTTCGTATAAGCTACGCCGCACACCTGATGCTTGTATTTCCAGTTGTCTTCTTTCCATTGCGTCTCAACATAGATGGCCTCCTCTTCTCTAAATCAAGGCCTCTGGTTCTGGATAACTTCAGATTTGCATCACTCACTATTGCCCTTATTGGTGTTATCTTCCTGGGAGCAAATTTCATACCTAGCATTTGGGATGCTTTCCAGTTTACTGGAGCAACTGCCGCAGTCTGTATAGGATTCATTTTTCCAGCTGCCATCACTCTTAGGTGAGTTTAATCACTGTTTTTTATTCTTCCAGGATTCTGATTATTGTTGGATCTTGACATAGCAAACTGAAAATGCTATTATGCCCTGTTTGGATAAACTTTTCTATAAACACTTATAGGAGAAGAAATTAAGAAGGTAAAATGAATTGCACTTCCCCCGTTAGTTAAAATTAACTTATGTACTTCAGCTTTTAGAGAATTTAGATGAGGAGACTCCTATAAAAGTTAAATGTAGAAGTTGATTTTAACTCATGAAAGAAACTCAACTCGTTTTACTTTCTTCTCTTTTTATTTTTTTGTAATTTTTTATAGAGAAATTTATCCAAACAATGCCTTACTACTGGAATCTATAGTATCATGTAAAGAAATTATGTGGACTTGTTAAAGCATAACAAAAGCATGGGGAAAATGATCTTTGAAATTTGAGATGTTTATTTTCCACTTAAGCAGTTGTGCTGTATACTTCAATTTTTGTGTTTATGCTTTTGCTGATACCTAATTGATGTGTTTTCAACCATCATTTTAACCATGCAGGGACCGCTACAACATTGCAACTAAATCAGACAAGATTTTGTGTGTCATTATGATAGTCCTCGCAGTCTTCTCAAACGTTGTGGCTATATACAGTGATGCATATGCCTTGATCAAGCAGAACAAAACTTCACGAGAATGATGGTCATGATTTTAGATGAGAGGAATTGAATTGACAGGGTTATTTGGTCAATTAGAAAATCGGGGTTTTCTGAGAGGATCTGACGGATTTGAATAAACAGAGAAGCTACCTTGTGTACAAATGTGCTTCAGAAGTGTTGAGGCCAGCAACATGCATTCAGCCTCCTTTGTAATTTTTTGCCATTCTGCTGTTATAGTTGAAGTTTTTGTTAAATAGTACTCTCTTTCCCTGATTTTTTCTTCCTCAAATGTAATAATAGAAACCTTTGTTGGCATTTGTATGTATTTATTGTATTGAGTGAAAAGAATGAATTATTTAAAGAATGGTATATAGTACAAGAATTGGACGATAGAAAATTGTAGCTTTCATTTATTCTCCCACCCCTTCTCTTTTTTCTTGTTCTATTTGTTAAAGAAATTGAATTGTAGATTTGAAAATTACTTAATATTCCCATTTTCCCTGAAAGCAGTATTTTTTCAAATTAACATGATTTTGACTATCTCTTGCAAATCTTGTTAGTAACTCATTTTGCACAATATATTTTGTTAATGAGGTTATGAATATGCTTATGAAAAATTCTATTTATATCTGCGAAAAGTCAGAACATCAAATGATAAAAAGGGGAATGAAAATTATACCATCTCAATTCCAGTAATTGACGTTGTAAAGTTTTATACGAAATTGACAAGACTAAGGGGCATTCACACATCGAAGGGTCTATATCTGTGTGAACTTCAATATAAAAAAAGGATTGCAGCAAGGAATATACACTGTCCCGTGGAACATAGTCTGTTATCTAAATGCATCTTTCATTGAAATATAAACTCCTGATTTTTCAAACAATGACTGAATTTGTCAGAGCTAAAAATTTTCCTGTTATTATTTCTCTTAAAACATAGAACATTAAAATATTGAGCAAGGCAAAAATAAATAATTCCTCAAGTGATTCATTTAGTCACACTGACTTGACTTCTGCGATTGCATTTATAGAAAGAGCAGAACACTTGCAAGGACATCAAGAACAAGAGGAAGATGGCAGCAAAGAATGTCAGAAATTTCCATGAAGCAAATACATAAAGCTTTATGAATTTCCACACTTTGATATTCATCCTGCCATTGTAATGCTGGTTAACATCTTCAATGACTTTATCCAAGAATGGCACCCTTGTCAATTTAATGGACTTGCTCATCCCATTCCACAAGTTAGCCACCTCTTCATCACTCTTCAACCGGTTCAAAATAACCCCTTTTTCTCTAAGAATCTTTGCATCCTCCTCAGAGTCTATAATCCCATTCATCAGTTCAGTGTAACGGGTGAAAACCAATGACCCTGATGCAGTTGACGCTTCATAAGCAACTAAGTTTCTCAACAACACTTCACTGTTTAAGTCTAAACCAATTGTTGGAAGGTACAGTGTTACTGTTTTTACGTCAAATCCAATAGTTGATATGTCTCCATTGGTGGCCATGAAACAAACCCCGGACTTTGAGAGTTCTGTGACTGAAGGAATGGCAATTTCCTCCATTAAGGGTGGTTTGTTCATGACATTCTCTGAGCTCAAATTCCCATTTTCTTCTTCGGTTGCTTCTTTATCCTGAGAGAAAAATAAGTATTCAACAGGTTGTTTTATAAGTCCTACTCCAGGAAGGTTAGAAATGACTGTCCAAGGCAACAGAGTGATAATTTTCATGGCTCTACATTGTAGGACTTTGTTAATTAAGCTTATTAATGCTGTAGCCAATTTTGAAAGTACCCTCCAAACCTCACCGAGAAATTGCTTGACATAGTTCACAATTGATTTTTCACTGTCCTCCTTATCTCTGTGTTGATCCTCCAATTGTACTAGATCTGTTTGTTCTTCCAATTTAGGCACAATCATGGCATACAAAAAATCTAGCAAATGTGCACACTCTGAGACAATGACCTCTGGACAGTCCTTCTCTATCACCTTGAAAGGAGAAAGTTCTTTAAGCAATCCTAGTAACATTGAAAGTAGCATGTCATCTGCTAATTCTAGTGATGAGAATTTGAACTCTAACATCTTTCTCAACACAAATAGTGGAAGTTGGTTTTCAAGCATTACTATGTCCTTCAAGATTTCATTGTGAGCAATTCTTCTCCCTGCATAATCCATCAAGTGAGACATTCTTGATGAAACTCCTGGTATCATTGCTCCATCATGAATGGTATAAACTTGAAGGAATTCAAGCAAAAATGAGGCATCAATTGCCATCATCCACATCAATGTTTCGCCATTAAAATTTAAGTACCTGTGGTAGCATGCTCTTATCCTATGTTCTAACCTTATCAATTGGTCAACCATGTGTTCTAACTTGAGGCTTTGTAGTTGTTCTTGGAATCTTTTTGCTGATGCAATTTTATATCTCTCCATCTCATAGAGTTCTTGACTCCAATAATGATAAGGACCTATAGCAACTTGTTGAGGGATATAAGAATCTGGATCAGTAGCCATAAGGGGCTTAGGCACATTGAAGATGGACACTGGGAATTGATCATCATCTTCATGCCCTTCATTAAGAGTTTCACGTATTTGAATCACCCACCGAAACTCATCAAAGTTGGTTTTGGAGGCATTTGGCGTGGTGGGTCTAAAATAAGACATGTTTTGTAAAAATTAGTCTCAGTAGGAATGAGTTGTTTTGGTTCTATGTTTGGTGAAAAAGTGAAGGGAGTTTAAACTATAAATTATGCTTTGAATATCATTAATTAATGGCCATTATGTGACAACTTTCTGTTCAATAGTAAGATATGCGTTCCTTTTGCTTAAATGTAAATGAATTACAGTAAGTTATTGCTTGCCAGCAAGATTATGAGTTCCTTTTGTTTCAACCTTTTTTACATGAAAAATCACTTTTATTTCAAAACAACAGTTTTAATTTTTTTAGTATATTTATATATGCTTTTGAACAAACTTTTATAATTAATTTTCAAAATTAAAAGTATATTGAATAATTGTAATAAAAAATAACTTTTACCTGCTTTCATAAATTCTATAAAAAAAAATTATTGTTTTATATATCTTTAAAATTACTTATTTTTTAAGTTTGAATAAATTGAGTCTAAATTTCTAATTAACCTTTAATGTTATGACTGTTATGAGAGTTTGAAAGTTAAATCTTTTTTCATATAATAATTGGGATGTTTATGCATGATTTTCATATAAATATTATGTAACAAATTTAAAGGAAAAAAGAAAAGGAAAACTCAAATAAATTTAACATTGGAGCAACGTTCACATGTAAAATTTATTTTCTTGCTACCTATCATAAATGGCAGAAATGAAAGGTAGAAAATTGAGGAGAATTCATAAACATTTTTTGCATATAAACCTTGCGACCAGATTCAATCCTCACCGTTCACCTAACCTGGCACACATCCAACGGCTCACATAAAAGGTGTTCATCTTAAACCTCTCGCCTCTATCCAAATCTTCTTCTCAGCTCTGCCAGAGACACACACAGCTTCTGCCTTCTGGTGCTTTCTTCTTTCTCCATTTCTCAAAGTTTTTATTTTTTGTGTAATTCTTAACGTTTCATATATTGGGTCATGCTTTGTTGTTTCATCCTTGGAGGTTCCTTCGTAGTAGTATATTGATATGCCCCTTTTGTTGAGTTTCCCGTTTCAGTTCCACACTTGTCTTCACAAGCTTTGTTATTGTCCCTTTCTTAGTGCCCCTACTCGTGCCAATGCTTATGTGTGCACACGTGATAACTACCTTGGCATTGTTTTCTTGTCACAATCGAAATACTCAATTGGGTCAACAGGGTTTCATGAGTCCACTCCACTGTCCAAGGACACGGTTCCTACTGTTGTTGACTTTGATCTGTGTGAAGAAGAAGAAGAAGAATGTAATGATGATGTTGTGTTTGAAGGAAGTGAAACGGTTGATACCACCCCTTTTGTGTCCAAGAAGGAATTGCCTCCTTGGGGAGAAGTAGAAGTGGAAGATGATGATGATGATGATGATATTGATGTAAGAGAAGAATTTGGTACATCTTTAGTTTCCAAGGAGAAATTTCCTCTTTGGGGAGAAGTAGAACTGGAAGATGATGATGATGATATTGAAGGAACAGAAGAATTTCGTACATCTTTAGTGTCCAAGGAGGAATTGCATTCTTGGGGAGAAGTAGAACTGGAAGATGATGACGATGATAGAAGAGTAGAAGGTGTCAAAGCATGCTTTGTGTCCAAGAAGGAATTTCCTCCTTCGGGAGGAGCAGAAGAAATTATTGATGGTGTTGATGACGATGGTGAGGACAATATTGAAAGAAGAGCAAACGGGGATTCATATTTTGTGACCAAGAAGGAATTGCCTGCATTGGGAGAAGTGGAAGATGATGATGATCATGACGATTTTGACAACAGTGTTGAAAGAAGAGCAAATGGGGATGTATATTTTGGGGCCAAGAAGGAATTGCCTCCCTGGGGAGGAGCGGAAGATGATGGACACCGTGATTCTAGACCTGTTGAAACTACTTCATCAGCTCCACAGGGGATAGGACTACTGAATGAGCATGGGGTGCTTTTTCTTGAGGAGTTGGATGAGAATGTGCTGTCTAATAGGATTTTGGTGCTTAGCAGAACTAACAAGATTAGAAGTGCAATGGAGTATTTTAGGTCTATGGAATTATCGGGTCTTTCTCCAAATATCCATGCTTGTAATTCTCTTATTTCTAGCCTTTTGAGAAATGGGTGGTTTGATAATTGCATCAAAGTGTTCAATTTTACAAGAGCAAAAGGGATAACTACAGGGCATACATATAGCTTGATTCTTATGGCACATGCAAAGGCACATGGTTGTGATTCTGCCCTTGGATTATTCAGAGAACTAGAGAGTGAATGTGATGTGGAGAAGGATTTTGATGCAATTGTTTACAACACCATGATATCTATCTGCAGAGATGTTGACAATTGGAGTGAAATAGAGAGGTTGTGGAGGAGTATGAAAGCAAATGGATGTGCTGGAACTCATGTCACGTATCACCTATTAATCAATAGTTTTGTACGATTTGACCAAAGTGATCTTGCTCTTTATGCTTACCGTGAAATGGTTCAAAATGGATATGAACCAGACAACAATACATTGAATGTTATCATTAGTGTATGTGCTAAGGAGGGAAAATGGGATGCTGCATTAAGTGTCTTTAACAAAATGTTGAAGGTTGAGCTTAAGCCAAACTTAGTTGCATGCAATGCATTAATTAACTCACTTGGAAGAGCAGGGGAACTCAAGCAAGTATTTCAGGTCTACAACACAATGAAATCTTTAGACCTTAAACCAGATGCATATACATTCAATGCTCTATTAAGTTCTCTTAACAAGGCTGATAGGCATCACAAAGCTCTTGAGCTTTTTGAGATGATTGAAAGAGATCAAACATCTCAATTCAATGTACATTTATACAATACTGTTTTAATGTCTTGCTCAAAGCTTAGGTTGTGGGATAGGGCTATAGAAATTCTGTGGCAGATGGAGGCTTCTGGACTGTCTGATTTGACAATGTCATATAATCTTGTCATCAGGACCTGTGAGCTTGCAAGGAAGCCAACAATTGCACTGCAGGTGTACAAGCACATGGTTCACCAGAAGTGCAGTCCAGACATATTTACTTATCTATCCGTGATTAGATGCTGTGTTCGTGGAGATCTCTGGGAAGAGTTAGAAGAAATCTTAAATGTGAGTAAAAAGCATTTTCAAATGTCTAAGCAATATTTTCAAATTTCAGTTGAAAACGTTTTTAAAAGAGATTGTACTTAAACCTCTGTCAATTTAGAGATTTATTTATGCTAGCACTACTTTCACACAAGACACAACTGTTTCATCAAAATCATTTATGAATCTTTTGCCTTTAATTTATGAACTGTAAATGATATCAATTATGAAAAGGATTATCATTTAGTACTAAGTGCTATTGTAAACATTCTAAAAAATCCCCATGAGATGATTGTAATTCTTTAAAAAAAAACTTGCCTTCAGAAAGTTGCCAGACAGTTAAATTTAGTACTTGTTGGTCTTGATATGATAAATAGAAGCCACTCACAGCAACATTTGCTAACCATGCTGAGTATTATGTATGTATACATGGATAATATGGATCCAATTTGTCTTTTTTGAGGCAAATAATTATAAATTTTATTTAGAGTAATAATTAATTTACCTTATTTTCTGGTCTGACATATATATTTGACCTCCCTGTTATCCGTTCTTCATGCAGCAGACCATGCCAAATGCCACTCTTTATAACGCAGCTGTTCAAGGGCTGTGCTTACGTAAAAATGGTGACATGGCAAATAAGATCTACACAAAAATGCTAGAAAGTGGTTTTCAACCTGATGTCAAAACGCAAGTACTTATGCTTCGTATGATAAGGAAAAGGAGGTAGCTAGTAGTCTATTAATTGCTATAACTAACAACAGTTTAGAAACGATGACCAAGAGAAGGAGAATATCATAGTCAACTGAATCAGGGAACAAATCCAATAGTAAATATTTTTTTGGGTCTTTGGAGAGAAAATAGCAGACAAAAATGTTACTGTAAGTCTGTAAAGCTGTATAGTTATCATCCACACTCTTTTCTTTCTTTCTTTCTTTGGTGCTGAGGGTTGTAAAGAAGCTTCTTGTTTGATATGTATTTAAATGATGTAAGTGCTCAAGTCTTGTACTATTTTTTCCTGTTATATTCAAGAGTTCTTGTAAAGTGTTGGACTTAGCAGTTGTCTCTCTTGCTACTAGTTTGCGAGTATTGTTCCTCAGTGTTGATTCTGTATAACTTCTGGTGCTCTTAAACACAAGTTCTGATATTATACTGAAAGTATTTCATGATTATGCACTCTTCCTGTTGATTTTTCTTATGATACGTGAAGAATCATACTTTTTCTTTTCTCTGCCAAGAAATAACGAATATCAAGTATCAATACTTTAGTCTTCCAGAAAAAGTAGCATAATAATAACAGAAATTATCATTTTCATCCATTTCCGAGCTTCATATTAATCTTATTCTGAGTCTAGGTACAGCTTTTCTGAGGCTGAAATATGAAATTGTGATAGCCTCGTTTCATGGCGAAGACAATAATAATAAATAAAAAAAACCTAATTGTTGTGTTGGTTTACACAATTTCTGTGGCATGCGAACTGGTTGAAAGCACTGTTGAGTTGTAAGATGATGACAAGTATTCAATCATCTGTAACTGATTCAATTTCCCCCGTTACACTGATTTTCAAGATCAATCCCAGCTGTAAAGTACGCTATTGAAAACAGGAACTTTTCACTAAGTAACTTGATACTTGTCAGTTGTCTCTACCGGTTATTAGAATCTTATGGTTCACAATTTGATATAATTCAACTAACTATTAACTTCTTTCATAAAGATGAACATCGGATGACTTTAAATCTTATAATACATGAATTAATCGATGTAATTTGCTATCATTAATACAATTCAACCATATTAGTTTTTCCTTTACTTTTCTTTCACCGATTCACATGAAAGAAATTAAAAGTCACGTTTAAATTGTTAGATGAAAAAGAATGAATGAGCATTTCCAAATTTATCATATTTGATTTTTCCACTAGCTTATTTGTTTCATTCGTTGCATGCACTCGATTAGATTATCTCATTATCTTGTTTCCATTCTTCGAAGATAGAAGTTTTACTAACTCAGATATAACTAATAGTTTTGTTTTATGAGACTTCTTTGTTACTGGTTTAAAATTATTACATTGAACACTATATATTATCTATATGATATATGTGAAGTTATTTTTCATTATCTCAACTCAACCTCACAATATAATACAAATTATGTCACCATTCAAAAATTGGCTTTCCAATTCATAATTTGAATCTCAATTTCTCTACTGTGCTCCAAGAGATGGTATATTAAATGTTTGGTTTCTCTCAACTGGTTGAGAATAAACAATGCAATCATGGAGAAGCAGCACATTCAATGTGCTAGGTTGTCTCAACCAAGCAGTCACTTCAGGTCCTTCTGATTTAAACCTCCCCAAATTACACTCAGAAATCTGAAAGGGTGCACCAATGCCATTTAGGAGTGCCTCAACAGCCTTTCTTAAAGTGCCATTGCCAACTACTTTGCTATGCTTGCCCCATCCAGTTAATATACTGCAAAAAGGTTATGATCAAAACTTTAATCCTCATTAATCCAATTAAGGATAACAATAATCTGAAGAGAGGGAAAGATGCAAACCTCAATATTGGAGGTGGCTTCTGGCCTCCAAAAACAGTGGTACGCAATTCGAGCAACCATGTATGCACCATTGCACAGGCTGCTCCACAGGACGTTAGATGTAGATCCAAGCATTCAGTAGACCAGCCCCCTTTCCACACATTTCGGTTTCTCCCTTCAATCACAACCGTTTGAGCCCCTAGTTTCTGATGTCAAAATCAATTTATTACAAAAACAGAAAGAAATGGAAAAGTTAGATCAATGTAAAGAAAGGGTGCATCTCCTATAAACTCTCAATGCTAATCATTTCACTAATGAGATATCAATACAACACATAGTAGTAGCAAATTACAAAATTAACAGATGCAAAGGTAGCAAATATCTAATTACTCAATTTTACCTGACCAAAATGCCACAACATATCAGTCAGAGCATTATAAAATGCAGATGCTGTTGAAGAATCCAAGTGCTCGAGTTCATCAAATAGTGTCTGAGCCTGATTCCATAAGCCTTGCCCGTGACCCATAAGTAGCCCATGAGCTACACCATAGACATGACTATCAAACATGCAGAGTGCGTCTAACAGCTTTGAAGCATCTTGAAATGTCTCACAACAACTGCATACAACACATTGAATTATACACTTAGTAACTGGTTGTATCTTTATTTGAGAATATCAAAGTACATCCTACAAAAAATAAAGGAAAACAAAAACAGTAATAGGTGGTAAGAAAAAGTAAAAGAACATTGAATACATGACCCATGACTAGGTATTGAAATGAAAGGATAGGAAGTAATTGCAACTTAGGATGAAAACCCTAGGATGCACTCAACATAATTAGGGGATAAATAGGGATAGACAAAGTGAAATAAATCACAGCCAAATATGGCTGGTTTTTTAATTAATAATTAGAGAATTGACAAAATTGCACCTATTCCTTGAATAATAATTAAGAAAAAGGACATATTACAGCAATAAAACCCTTGCTTAAAAGAAATACCAAGCCTTAGAGTAGATATAATCAAAGACATCTTAAGTAACTTTAACTGGAATAAAAAGAAACTAAAAGAAAGATGTAAAATATAAAATAACACTACCAAAGAACCTACAAGTGTGAACGATATTGAACTATGCATGTTACATTCCTTAGGGGAATAAATAATGGCTTATGGCTTTCCATTTCAAGCTGATGGAAATTCATTTTCATTTACCTCTTTTATACTGGGGTAACATGTAAGTGACTATATAAAATAGAATGGTGCAAGACAAACACAAATATTGGATAGTTAATTGCTACCTGCAAGCATTCAAGATGGCTGAAAATGTGACAACATTTGGTTTGATTTCCATTTCTTGCATTTTTTGAAAGATCTGCACTAAGTAGAAACTGTCTTGCCTGCTCCTCTTATCCTTCTTCATAAGACCTGCTTTTTCAGCAGCAAGTTGCTCCAACATCTTCATGATCTCATCATTGTTCCCAGTCTTCTGATCTTGAAAGTTACCAGCACTAAGCCTAGAAGATGAAGGTTTAATTTGATGTTCATTGGCTTGAAAAGAAGTATCAACAGCACATTCCAGAGCTGGCAGCTGCTGTCCTATTCTGAATGCATCAATAATGGAGTTGTAAGTCACAACATTTGGCCTACTTCCTTTCTCCGTCATCACATCCAGCAGCCTCAGAGAAGATTCAATCAAACCATTTTTGCATAAAGCATCAATTAGAGCACTGTAAAATACAACGTCTGTCTTCATGCCTTCCTGCTTGAGCTCTCTATAAACATCCATCGCCTCAGCATACATTCTACCTTTAGTGTATATTTTAATCAATGTTGAGTAAGTTAGATCATTAGGATAAATGCGTCTTGCTTTCATCTCATCAAATAATTTTCGGACCTCAACATACTTGTTATGTCTTCCATATCCCTCGATCAGTGCATTATAAGTTACTACGTCATTTTTTATCCCACAACACTCCATCTCTTTGAATTTACCAACTGCCTCCTCAAACCAACCAAGATTTGCATATAGTCCAACCAGTGTATTGTAAGACACCCTGTCCAGCCTAATCAGCAGGTGCTTCATTTCATCATATATATTTAGGGCATCTTCAAAGCGCTCAGCCTTAGAATATCCAGCCATCAAAGTACTATAAGTCACCACATTGGGCAAAATGTTCTTAGCAGGCATCTCCACATCAATAGCATGCCTGGCAAGATCCATCCGTCCACC
This sequence comes from Glycine soja, assembly GCF_004193775.1. NCBI lineage: Eukaryota > Viridiplantae > Streptophyta > Magnoliopsida > Fabales > Fabaceae > Glycine > Glycine soja. The sequence goes on along the minus strand of NC_041019.1, from coordinate 55,566,924 downwards.
TTTACACAACGCATCCACATATGTATTATAAGTATACACATCACGACCAATCCCCTTCCATTCCATTTCAGCTAACAAATCCCTACACAGTTGCCACCTACCCTTCGCGACACAAGTTTTGAGAAGTGAATTGTAAGTAAGCCGATCTGGCAAACAGCCAGCAGCTATCATCTCCTCCAAAAACTTAACAACTATTTCAAAGGGAAGTTCCCCTTTAGCCCCTGCATCAATAATGGCATTGTAGGTAACCAAATTGGGTTCCAAGCCAAAATTTCCCATGCTCCTCAACAAACTCACTGCCTCCGAAAAGCAATCGTTCCTACCAAGTGCACTAATCATAGCAGAAAAGGAATAAACAGTGTTTCCATACCCTCTATTCCTAGACTCTTCAAACAAATTCAAGGCAAGCTCAATCTTCTTTAGCCTGCCAAGGGTCCTAATCATGTTGCTGGTCAACTTCCCCATGAAAGTATTATCGGTTGCCCTACTCATGGCAAAATTATAGGTCCTAGTAGCTAGCAATAGGTCACCAGTATTGGCAAACTCCTTAAGCAAATAAACATAATCCTCAGCAACATAAAGCCTATAATTAAGCAACACATTATCTATGGCAGCAACATCATTACCAGCATTGGTGAGGCTATGCAAAACCTCCTCGGCCGCCTTCGAGTGCTGCTGATTGTTGGGGACAGCCCTCGGGCCGCCGGAGTTCATCTTCCCCGGGTTCCGGTTGGACGGCCGGCCGGAAAACTCGGGAGCGAGCCTGGTTTTCTGGGCACCAAGCCACGGACTCAGGGAAGATAAAAATGCAGCTGAGGCAGTGGCAGCTGCAGAGGGAATACCTGCACCTGCACTTGATGCAGGTGAGGAATAGTACCTGGTGGAAGAAGAAGACCACCGATTCTGGTTGTTGTTGCGGCGGTGATGGCTCCTGTTTTGGCTATGGTAGCGGCGCTGGTTGTTGTTGGAGGAGGGTCTAGGGGGGACGGAGGAAAAGTGGGGTCGGGGAGTTGGGGTTGACGCCATTGCACTGTTGAGGCAAAAGGGTATCTGAAATGAGGAAAAAAATTAGAGCTTTGGAGGTTTTAATGAGTGATAGCTGCTGAAGCTTAATGGAGTGAGAGAACAGAGTGTATGGATTCAGTCCACGGCTTTCAATTCTTTTTTCTTTCTTTTCTTTTCCAGACCTCATATAAGTATATTACTTGCTCCACCCCCACATATATCATATTTATATATATATTAACATGCCAAATAATCACATATAAATCTCTCCATATTACAATTATCAATATGAAAAGTTGAATCCATAACATTTAGCATTGCCTCAACCACTTTTTTTAAAACTCCATTGTCCACTACTTTGTTATGCTTGCCCCATCTAAAGAATATGCTACAAAAAGATTATGAGTAGAACTTCATTCCTCACTAATTTTTAAGGATAACAATAATAACATTAAGGGGAAAAGATGCCAACCTTAGTATTTGAGACAACTTTTGACCTAGAAAAAATTAGTATTATGCAATTTTTACAACCAGTGCTAGTCCAACATATATTCAATCCTAAGGTAATCTTTAAGGGAATTTTTTATTTTAAATGAGAAAGTTATATATTAAACATTTCTTCAATATATGTTATACTTTCGTTAACATATGTAACATTTTTTGCTTATAAAAATTAATAGAAAATAAATGTTGTTGGTGTGACTTAAAACTTAAGTTTTAGTTGTTTATTCTTAGGTTAATCCTGTCAACAACCACAAATGCACCATTACCTAAGTTGCTCCTTACATTTCAAATTTCTAACCACTCAATTTACCTAACTAAAATACCACAACATATGTTATGGTATGATCTATTTAGATTATGCATAACAATGTTGGGTTGTAAGGTGTTCCTATTAATTCAATTGTACATTATACTTGATAAATATTCAATCAAGAAAATAAAGGTTAAATTTGGTGCTTGTTGGCTTGAAAAGACCTCATATTCTAAAATTGATGTGTGTCCTGCTACGAGCATCAATGATAAAAAAATTTGTTACAAAACTTGATCCAATTCCTTTCTCTACCATTATATCAATAAGATTTAATTGAACCATTTTTGCATGAAGCATCAACGGTAGCACAATGCATTCTTAAACTCTCCATAAACAAACTTCATGCATAACTTTCTCATGAATTAAAACATCATATACATTCTATCATTTGTGTATCTGTTAATAAATGTTGATCATTACATGGGAAGCTTGCTTACTGAGTTCAAACAAGATTTTTGCTCTCATTGTTGCTTCATGCAACAAATTATTTGATCAAACTTTCTTAGTTTAGCCGCAAAATCCACAACTTACATAATCCGTCATACTTTATGATCTCACGATTACATTGTTTAGCCCATGGCTAAACATGTTCGCCGCTTGCGTCCACAAGAAATTATTGTTTTTTTAAATCTTAAATTTAACTCATTTTTTAAACCCTTTTGAAAATAATTTTATAAAAAAATCAAATTAAAAAAGTGACTGAAAATCAAATTAAAAAAACCTTTTAAAAATTATTTTGTTATTTTATAGTCCAATTAATCATTGGATGTTTGAGAATTATTCTTTATGGGTTTTGATTGGTATCGACTATTTTGAAATGTATCTAATTTCAAGTAGAATGAGCATGGTTTTTTTTATATTATTAGTCTAATTTTTATTTTTATTTTACTTTTAATAAACCACAAAAAATACATTTTTTTTAAAATTAAGACATAAAAAGTTCACGTACTATCCACGAAGCCCATCATCAAACCCATTTAATTTGCTGTTAAATGACCTAGGCTAAAAAAAATCACAATTTAAATGACTCCAAATATTGAAATTTATATACCATATGTGGGCGCCTGCAGCCACATGCCCAAATGGCCACATTAAATGTGAGCTACATTCATTAGTATAAATTGTAATTTTGACTTAATTTTAAAATGTTTTACAAACAGAAATGGTAGTGGTAAAAAAAACGATTGAATTATATATAATTATTAATATATCTATATAAACAATATATTAATTGGATTAAATACTTAGTTAATTTATATTTTAAAGTCAAATTTCCTTATTTAAATATATCATATATATATATATATATATATAGGCATTTGCTTATTTACTTATTAATTTATATCTATCATATTTACTTATGCTTGAATTATTATAAGAAAAATAATAATTCATTTTTATATCTTCTGGCAAAAGGACACAATTTTGTTATTTAATCAATTGTCAAGAAAATTAGTTTGAAAAACATCTTTAAAATATTACTTAAAATATGTTTTCAAACTGATTTTGTCAAATTTTAATTAAATTAACAAAATTGTGTCTTTCAACATATTATAAAAAAAATTATTTGCATATATACACATTTGTTCATTTACTTATTATTTTCTATATATCATATTTATATATGCTTGAATTAGCCTAAGAAGAAATCATTTATTATATCTTACACCAAAATTTGGTTAATTAATTAATATTTAAGAAAAATAATTTTAAAAACGTATTTATTTATTTATTTATTAAAATATTTTTTCAGACTAATTTTCTTAAATTTTAACTAATTAAAAAAATTGCAACCTTCTACATAAGGAAAAATAATTATATATATAATTATAATAATAGCATTAAATGCTACACGTTTTTTTTCTAAAGTTAATTTGACTGATATATATATATATATATGATAACTGTTAAATAATTGTATTTTGATAATAGAAAATAAGGTAAAATTGTCTTTAAAAATAATTATTTAGCATTTATTTGCGCTTAAATATTAAAGAATTGATGTTTTGTTAAATTTTGACTGCAAATATAAAAACTGGAGGTGTAACAAGCAAAAAAGCCAAAAAAATTGAAGAGAAAAAAAAAATCTGAAGTAGGCCCAGCCCAGTATGTGTGCTTAGCGCGCATCACGCGCTAAGCCCGCGATCCAACAGAAGCACGCGCTAAGTCTGCAACACGCGTGCTAAGCCCGCGATCCAACAGAAACACGCGCTAAGCCTGCAACACACGTGCTGAGCGAGGGGGTGTCGCGCTAAGCGCGCCTACGAAGGCCAAAAGCTCACTTCAACCGTTATAGATAGAGAGGCAGTCCAAGGGGGAAGAAACAAGAAACAGAACACACCACGACAGAACCCCCTCTCCTAGGGGTTTCATTTACTCCCTTTCTTTCACCCTTTCTCATCGTAAAGCTCTCAATGGTCATGAGTGGCTAAACCCTTAGTTAGGGCCAATGCGATGTATGATCTCTGCTTAAGATTTAGAGAAGATATGGATGCATTAGTTGTAGAGGTTAGACGCTCGGGAGAAGATAACTTCTAATAAAACAAGAAGAAAAGATCCATAATAAAATCGTTGTTAGGCATAGAGCGATTGCATTATGCCCATGCGTCAAAGCAAACATCTAGAATTAGAACTTCATACATTTTATCTATCGAGTCTTTGCAAAGACATTTTGGGGATAGATAGATAAAATAGGTTTGTCATCATCCTGAGGCATCATAGACAGAATAGAGAGATGTGGCTAGGATAGTAGACAAGTCAGTTCTCAATATTATCTTATCTTGAATTTATCTTTTTTTATCTAAATCTTTTATCTTTTTCTTTATCTTCTAATTTTTATCTTTAATCCTTTTATCCTTTTTTTTTATCTTTTTAATTTTATCTTTAAATCTTTTATTTTTTCTTTATCTTATCTATTATCTTTCTTTACCTTTTATTTTAAATTTCTTATCTCTTGCTTGAAAAATTAGATTTGTATCAATTGAAGTACAAACAAAGTCCTTATGAATTCGAAACTCGAATTTTCAATTACTTTATAATTTGGTGCACTTACCAACCAGTCAACAATATATATAATCATAATAATAGCATTAAATGCTACACTAAGTTTTTTTAAAGTTAATTTCCTATACATCTGTATCTCTATCTCTATCTCTATCTATATATATATATGCTGTATGCAAATGCAAAGGCACCAAAGTCAATAGCGAAAAAACTTATACCATATGACAATCAATGATGAACACGTATATTCCAAGAGAGTTAACTGAAGAAATTCTGATGAAGTTGCCTGTGAAGTCTCTTGTAAGCTTCAAGTGTGTGAGAAAAGAGTGGAATAATCTGATTTCTGACCCTGAATTCGCAGAGAGACATTTCAAGTATGGGCAACGGACAGAGAAATTGATGATCACAACATCTGATGTTAACCACTTCAAAAGCATTAACCCCATTAAATCCTTACATGATGAATCTTCCTGCCAATCATTGTCCCTTAGTTTTTTGGGCCATCGTCATCCTAAACCTTGTGTTCAAATAAAAGGTTCTTGCAGAGGTTTTCTTCTTCTGGAATCCTGTCGTACTCTTTATCTGTGGAATCCATCCACAGGTCAAAACAAAATGATACAATGGTCTTCCAATGTCTCCTTCATTACCCCTGGCGATTCCTTCTTGTTCTGTCATGGTCTTGGATATGATCCAAGAACAAAAGATTACGTGGTGGTTGTAATCTCCTTTGCCGAATATGACTCTCCAAGCCACATGGAGTGTTTCTCAGTTAAAGAGAATGCATGGATACATATTCAACTTGCTGCAGATTTGCATTACAAATCATGCAAGTTTTGGACTGGCCGCAACAACTTAACTGGGACATTTTTTAACAATGCCCTCCACTGGTTTGTTTATAATTATGAGGCATACATGCATGTTGTTCTTGCCTTTGATTTGGTAGGAAGAACTTTTTCAGAGATACATGTGCCGAACGAGTTTGAATTTAAAATGTATTGCCAACCTCATGCTTTGAATGTAGTTGGAGGATCACTGTGTCTATGTGTTACGAGGGAGATGGGGCAGGTTGAAGCTTCAATTCAAATATGGGAATTGAAACAATACACAGACCACACATCTTGGACAAAGACGAATACTTTGATTATCAATGACATTTGGTTTGGTTTATTCTTACCAATATGCAATGCTGAAAATGGTTGTATTGTTGGAAGTGATCATGCTGGCGTATTGGTCAAATGGAATCAAGATGGAGAGGTGGAAGAACAAAGATCATTTGATTATATTCGTGATGGATACCAAGTGATTGCGTATAGAGAGACTCTTTTTACAATTTAGGAATATGTAATCTTGTTCCAATCTTTACTTTTTTGTCGTATTTGCATTGAAATAATGGTCAATCTATTGTACTAATTTGTCGTGCATGCATTGAAAATGGTCAATCTAGTGTTTAGTTGGTGCATTATTGAATGAAAAATGTTTATAGGAAAACTTTGAATTAAGAGAAAGAAAGAGAAGGGACATAAGCTTCATTTGATTGATAATGTAATCTGATGAAAGAAAAAAATAGAAAAAAAATTGTTAACGGGGTGTTAAAAAAATTTAATTGTCAAGATGTAATCACTTTTAAATAATAAGTATACTAATATGAACTTTTTTTTTATCCTCAATTGTATACTTAATTCTATTGACAGTTTACTCTCATATTGAGTATATAATAGACTACCTTGTTATTTTATTGGATAAAAAAGTTATTAAGTATTGGAATTAATATTTATGATGATTAACAAGAGAAGCCCTGCCACAACTTATTTTGCGGGTTTGGGTAGTTTGGCAATGGGTGTAAACAAAGAGAACAGACTATTGGTGTGGGATCGAGCTCGTTTGCAAAACAGGGTTGGTTCCAAAGTTAATATTAGTTATATTCTGACTTAGTTTAGGTGTTAATGCACAAACAAGATTTGAGTGATAGCATAAGGAAACAACCATCTCATATGGGAAAAGCCATCTTTTTCTCTTTTTCCCTGCTGTTTCTAAACGTATATATAGTACATCTTAAGCATAGATCTTTTTGTGATGCATTTTACGGTTCAATTATGTGCTTGATATACATGCCATGCTTGTGTGTCTCTAGATTTTTTTATTTTATTTTATTTTTAATTTTGGGTGACTTGATGCTAGATTGAAGATTGATATCCATGTTAAAATCTTTTTTTATTTATTTATTAAAACTGTGTGGTGTGGCTTTTTACCATCAGTTTTCCACATTAAACAATTTTTCAAATTTTAAACATATCACGATTTCAAGTGTTCAAGCTAAACACACAAGGTTTATATAGAATGGTTTATGATTCACTAGGAGTAACAAGTATAGATTGATAGAAGTTAAGGTCTTATTGTTTGCGGCTGATATTTTTTGTTTTTGAAATTACAAAAAGAAATTGATCTACAAATTTATTGTGATTATGTGGTTGTTAGTTTTGGATTAGTTTTGGATTTAATCTAACTATAAAGAGGATTTGATTGGTTTTCTTTAGCTAAGTTTTTATTTCTTAAATTTTCAAATTTTAATTTTTAGTTTTTAAATAAAAGTTTAACCAACTAAGATTCTTAAACTTTTAAAAATTTAATTTTTAATCACTAAACAAATTGGCTCATGATGTCAATGTTTCATTATCTGCGATATAGACTAGGATTTTATTAGTTTTTTTATAAATAAATATATTTTTTTACATAATTAAAATTTATTAACAAATATGTTTTCAAACTGATTTTCTCAAATTTTAATTAAATTAACAAAATTGTGTCTTTCAACATATTATAAAAAAATTATTTGCATATATTCATTTACTTATTATTTTCTATATATCATATTTATATATGCTTGAATTAGCCTAAGAAGAAATCATTTATTATATCTTACACCAAATTTTGGTTAATTAATTAATATTTAAGAAAAATAATTTGAAAAAAAATATTTATTCATTTATTTATTAAAATATGTTTTCAAACTAATTTTCTTAAATTTTAATTAATTAACAAAATTGCATCCTTCCACCTAAGGAAAAATAATTATACATATATATAATTATAATAATAGCATTAAATGCTACACGTTTTTTTTTCTAAAGTTAATTTGAAAGTTAATTTCACTATATATCTGTATCTATCTTATCTATATCTATATTTAAATCTCTCTCTCTCTCTCTCTCTCTCTCTATATATATATATATATGCTGTATGCAAATGCAAAGCACCAAAGCTAATAGCAAAAAAACTTATACCATATGACAATGATGAACACGTATATTCCAAGAGAGTTAACCGAAAAAATTCTAATGAAGTTGCCTGTGAAGTCTCTTGTAAGCTTCAAGTGTGTGAGAAAAGAGTGGAATAATCTGATTTCTGACCCTGAATTCGCAGAGAGACATTTCAAGTATGGGCAACGGGCAGAGACATTGATGATCACAACACCTGATGTTAACCACTTCAAAAGCATTAACCCCATCAAATCCTTACATGATGAATCTTCCTACCAATCATTGTCCCTTAGTTTTTTGGGCCATCGTCATCCTAAACCTTGTGTTCAAATCAAAGGTTCCTGCAGAGGTTTTCTTCTTCTGGAATCCTGTCGTACTCTTTATCTGTGGAATCCATCCACAGGTCAAAACAAAATGATACAATGGTCTTCCAATGTCTCCTTCATTACCCCTGGCGATTCCTTCTTGTTCTGTCATGGTCTTGGATATGATCCAAGAACAAAAGATTACATGGTGGTTGTAATCTCCTTTGCCGAATATGACTCTCCAAGCCACATGGAGTGTTTCTCAGTTAAAGAGAATGCATGGATACATATTCCACTTGCTGCAGATTTGCATTACAAATCATGCAATCTCTGGAATGGCCGCAACTTAACTGGGACATTTTTTAGCAATGCCCTCCATTGGCTTGTTTATAAGTATGAGGCATACATGCATGTTGTTCTTGCCTTTGATTTGGTAGGAAGAACTTTTTCAGAGATACATGTGCCGAATGAGTTTGAATTTTATTGCCTACCTCATGCTTTGAATGTATTTGGAGAATCACTGTGTCTATGTGTTATGAGGGAGATGGAGCAGGTTGAAACTTCAATTCAAATATGGGAATTGAAACAATACACAGACCACACATCTTGGACAAAGACGAATACTTTGATTATCAATGACATTTGGTCTGGTTCAGCCTTACCAGTATGCAATGCTGAAAATGGTTGTATTGTTGGAAGTGATCCTGCTGGCGTATTGGTCAAATGGAATCAAGATGGAGAGGTGGAAGAACAAAGATCATTTGATTATATTCCTGATGGATACCAAGTGACTGCGTATAGAGAGACTCTTTTTACAATTTAGGAATATGTAATCTTGTTCCAATCTTTACTTTTTTTTTATCGTATTTGCATTGAAATAATTGTCAATCTATTGTACTAATTTGTCGTGCATGCATTGAAAATGGTCAATCTAGTGTTTAGTTGGTGCATTATTGAATGAAAAATGTTTATGGGAAAACTTTGAATCAAGAGAAAGAAAGAGAGAGAAGAGACATAAGAGCTTCATTCGATGGATAGATAATGTAATCTGATAGAAAGAAAAAAATAGAAAAAAGAATTGTTGACTGGGTGTTAAAAAAATTTAATTGTCAAAATGTAATCACTTTTAAATAATAAGTATACTAATATGAACTTTATTTTATCCTCAATTGTATACTTAATTCTATTGACGGTTTACTCTCATATTGAGTATATAATAGACTACCTTGTTATTTTATTGGATAAAAAAGTTATAAGTATTGGAATTAGTATTTATGATGATTAACAAGAGAAGCCCTACCACAACTTATTTTGCGGGCTTTGGTAGTTTGGCAATGGGTGTAAACAAAGAGCACAGACTATTGGTGTGGGATCGAGCTCGTTTGCAAAACAGGATTGGTTCCAAAGTTATTATTTTTTCAATTATTTATGTTGATGTCCCAAGGGAGGAGAAGTGTCATAGTGATGCTTTGCTTTATTATTAAAACCTGGATTAATGTCTTTTGGTAAAATACAAATTATTCACAAAAATAACACTTTATCAGAATTTGGAACCCAAACAAAATGTACTCTGATCATTTTGAAAAAAAATTAAGAAACTACTATAGATTATGATTATTTTTTTTTGCTTAAACATGTTTTGTTGATGTTGTTGGACTTGTTAGTTTTAATATGGATGATATACCTATGCAACTTAACTTCTACTTACTTTCTTGCTGTCATATGTGAAAGAGTTGTCTGAATCATTTCTGGGCGTTTCTATATCATAGTAAGGCTTGAATCTAGGATTTAACATAACTTTCTTTATTTGCTTTCAACTTCCTGAATTCCTATGTGTGTTGCTTCTATCATTGATATAGATTATGGTTCATTAGCACTAGGGCAACTTTTCTTCTTCAATGTGGTTTTGATACGAAAAGGAGTTTTCTTTTCAGCTTTTGAAATAATCAACAATCATATACTACTAAGCTTAAAGACAAGTACATGGTTTAATAATTAGTTTGCCAAAGTGTTTAGAAAAAAGTTATTGCTTTAATTATTAGCCTGAAAAAATGCTTCACCTTCAATTTCTAACTATATCATTTTACTGGAATGTTTGTCGTTATTTAATGTTTTTACTCAAGTTGCTTGTAAAAAGCCAAACTCAAGGTAATAGAAAATTAGAGTAGACTGAAGTAAGTCTTGCAAAAGCAAAAGCCTTCATAAAAGAAGCCTTAATGAAAACCAATGCCCACCATGCCTTCAAAATATATTGATTATATTCTACAAGGACACATAGATACATACCATTGTTTTCCATGTGTATTAACTATATCAATAATTTCACATTTCCTAATTTTACATTGCTCGTCTACCTTCCATTTATAACAATAATAATAAATGTAAAAAAATATAAATTAATTTTTCTCCTTTTTTATCATAAAAGAAATATGAGGGTAATGTGGCTAGGATAATCATTTGTTGATGAAGATAGTTCGGTTTAATTTATGTCTTGTAGTGAAATGTGAGCATACGAAGCTATGTAGTGATAGATATCTCATTCAATTTTTGTTTTTAAACAAATTAATATTAGTTATATTCTGACTTAGTTTAGGCGTTAATGCACAAACAAGATTTGAGTGAGAACATACAGCAACATTAACCATCTCATATGGGAAAAGCCATCTCTTTCTCACCAATGTCTTTGTATTGATATGTTAAAGTCTCTTCAAGTTTTTGTCCTTTTTATGTTTGGGTGGGTAAATTTATTGAATTCTATCATGAATTTTTGGAGATCAATTGATCTTTTTTCGCTGGTGTTTCTAAACGTATATATAGTAAATCGTAAGCATAGATCTTTTTGTGATACGTTTTACGGTTCAATTGTGTGCTTGATAGACATGCATGCCTATTCATGCTTGTGTGGCTCTAGATTTTTTTATTTTATTTTCTAATTTTGGATGACTTGATGCTAGATTGAAAATTGATATCCATGTTAAAAACCTTTTTTATTTATTTATTGAAACGGTGTAGTGTGACTTTTTACCATTATTTTTCCTTCTTAAGACATTAAACAATTTTTAAAATTCTAAACATGTCACGATTTCAAGTGTTCAAGCTCAACACACAAGGTTTATATAGAATGGTTTATGATTCACCAGGAGTAACGAGTATAGATTGATAGAAGTTAAGGTTTTATTGTTTGCGATTGATAATTTTTGCTTTTGAAATTACAAAAAGAAATTGATCTACAAATTTATTGTGATTATGTGCTTGTTAGTTTTGGATTTAATCTAACTATAAAGAGGGTTTGATTGGTTTTCTTTAACTAAGTTTTTATTTCTTAAATTTAAATTTTTAAATAAAAGTTTAACCAATTAAGATTCTTAAACTTTTAAATTTAATTTTTAATCACTAAACAAATTGGCTCATGCTGTCAATGTTTCATTATCTGTAATATAGACTAGGATTTTATTAGTTTGTTTATTAATAAATATTTTTTTACATAATTAAAATTTATAATAAAAAAGTTTGAATCCTATTTTTTATTTACTTAATGAGTTTCAATAACCAAAAGTTGAATTTTTAAAAAGTTTAACGACAGTCAATTTTTTGTTTAAAAACCAAATAAAAAAGTTTTAAATTTTTGAACATTCAAACTTTTGTTGAAGAATTATAAATTGAATTTTAAAAAAGTTGTTAAACAAAATTTAGTTTTTCATATAATATGATAGAAAATATTATGAAATAAATTTTATTATCTGAATTTATTTATTATTAAATTAATATTATTTATTTATTTATTATTCGTAGAAATAAAAACAAATATTAAAAGAGTTTATAATAATTTATTCATTTTGTTCAAGTTAGATGAATGATACTCTTTTTCATTATTTTAAAAAAATTATTCAAGTGATCATTGAATTGTGAGCGTACAAACTTTTATATCGTGAATTAATAAAATCGTTTAATATTAAAAACATGAAAGGCTAAATATACAATAAAATTGTTCAAAAGTGAATTTAAAATTTTAAACCTAAGTATTTAATTAAAAAAATTCCTTTCTTTTATATTTTTAAGAGGAGAAACCCCTGCTTGGCTCCTTCTTTTCCTCTGTTCTCACACTGCATTCCCTTTACTCTCTCTGTCTTTTCTTCAACCTCTCTCGGTTTCGAAGAATCGCAATGACGAACTCCATGGGTCCCCCACCCCCCAAAAACCCTAATCCACCTGACACCGCGCCACCGTCAATGCCTCCTCCTCCTCCTCGTGACTCAGCGGAACCGTCACCGCCGCCGCCACCGCCACCAGCTCGCGATTCGAGCAATGCTCCCTCTCAGGGTGTGGCAGTTCCGTATAAGATTCCTCCGTGGGGCGCCGCTCCTTGCCATCAATTCTACCTTGAAGTTCTGAAGGACGGTTCCATCATCGACAAATTCGACGTGTTCGAGAAAGGAGCTTACATGTTCGGCCGATTGGATCTCTGCGACTTCGTGCTCGAGCACCCCACTATTTCTAGGTTTCATGCTGGTACGTTCTGCAAGCTCAGTTTAGTATCTTCATTATCTCTTCTGAATTGCATGGCACTAACAATATAATTGGTGTAGAGTGAAGTTGCATACTACAATATTGCTTTGCTTATGGTCAATTATGTTGTAGGCAATCTCTGCCTTCGTGATTCTACGTATATGAACTGCTGAGTGTTGTGGTAAAGAAGATTAGAGTTGATTATTTTTTACCATACATTAGATGATATAAACCTATCTTTTAGCATGCACTATCGTAATAGCCAATTTGACTGGACTTCCGGCATCCACTTTGAAAACATCTAGAAGTCATATTGAAGTTGTGCATGACTTTGTGAATTTATTAAATCAAATTTTACCCTTATTGGTTAGACTGTGGCATTCTTGTTCAAATTATAGGTTTTTAGGTATTGAAGGAGGTAACTGAAAGAATAGAGACTGAATAATATTCTCGTGAGTACTGTAATGTGTTACAGTTTTTATACAAAGCATAAAGTACTAACACTTGTTTATACCAGTACAATATCATAATCCTAAGTAAATAGGTAGGCAAATCATGTAATGAAAATCTGGAAACAAAAGAAATAGGGAAACTGTTCCTAAGAGATATAATGTCTAAATTATTTTATGATATAATGAAGTTTTCATTGTATAGTTTCACATATTTAACAATTCATAAAGCTCGCCCATGATTCTTACCAAGGTTTTCATTTGTCTTTTGCTAGTTGTACAGTTTAAGAGAAGTGGAGATGCATATCTCTATGATCTTGGGAGTACTCATGGAACCTTTTTGAACAAAAATCAGGTATTACATAGCATTTCCTCTCCCTTCTAAATTTTGTTGATATTTTCTATAAGATCTTTGACACATCAAATATTTTTTGTGATTCCCGTTCCTTAATTTTTCATGTTTGGAATAATTTACTGTGGCAGAGATGCTGGAATTGCCACTTTTTTGTATTTAAGCTCTTATTCTTAAATTATTTTTTTATTTGAATTCCCCTTTTTACGTGAGGCATAATATCTGTCGCTAACATGTAGCTATGCTGTCACTAATTGAACTGAAGAAGAGTCAGCTAAGCTTATTTGCTGATATGGTTCAGTTAGAGATGCTTTTTGCCAATGCCTTATCCAAAAGTGATTAACTAAACCCCATGTTTTTAACAAATAAAAAACCTTTAACTACCTCATTTGCTACTTGGGCTGCATCTAAAATATTCCCCTCTGCACTTAGTGAACCAAGTTTATCAATTAAAGACCTCATTTAGCTAAAGCAGAGATAATCTTGGCAAGAGTCTTGTGTTGTACTTACTGGTGAGGTTATTGAGTCTGTAATCCTTCATGACGCAAAAAACAATCTATTTTTGATAAAAGAGATATGTGAGTATAATTCAAGTGAATAACAATGCTACATTGTGGTGGCGCTCATTAGCACTTTCAAAAGGTTATCTTTGATATTATCCCGATTCAAGTAATGTATATGCAAAAAATCTTGTGTATGCCCAGCATTATATTAGCAACTCTAAAGTTGATGAAAGTCACAAGAATCAATTGCATATTCACCGTAATTGTAATTTAATTTAACATTTTTCACCTTTAGTTCATGCCTAGTTCTAATGTATTTTATTGAAATATTTGAGCTCAGCTGTGAGGAAAAATCTCTGCAAATTTATAACTTTATAGTGTCAATGACAATTCCTTTTCCTTTTCCTGTTTGCTTAGGTGGAGAAAAACACATATGTTGACTTGCATGTTGGTGATGTCATTCGATTTGGCCGGTAGGTATTTGTGTGGTTATTTTTCTATCATGCTAAAATATATTTTTCTCTCTTTCTTTCACCTCTTCATTTATCTGTATATTTTTACTGCTTTACAATAAACAAGTCTTTCTCTCTTGCCTGTTCTGGTTCTCACTTAAGCCATTGTTACTTTTTTTTATTATTATTATTTCAGATGGTGTAATTGGTTTATTTGTTTAGTCTATTTATGAATCATGTGCTACATATCTGTTAGAATCTATGCGGTAGTTATTAAGCCATTAAAAGTTTGTTAGTTGCAGCTTTCTTGAGGAACTATTGCTTCTTATAGGGGCATGCAATGAGTCCAGTTGAATTGTGACGTGCAATCAGATTGAAGATAGCTCAATAATTTGAGATTGAATAAGACCAAGGATAACTTTGAATCATTACAAAACATCTTGCCCCAAATAATAGTCTTATTGAAATTTTGGTTTTTGACTAAACACTTTTTTATCTGTGTAGTTAGTTGATCCCACATGGTTGGGAAAAAAAAAGGCTTGTGATTGTTTTTCATGTTCATATTTTTAATTATTGATTATGTTTGTTAAATGTTGTGAGTGTAGATATGAAGATGATAGGATTTTCATCTACAAGGAATTTCATTTTCCTAATTTATGTTTGTATATATTCATCTTGTCTTGTATTACATTTGCAGGTCATCTCGCTTGTTCATTTTTCAAGGACCGTCTGACTTGATGCCTCCTGTAAGATCTGGGCTTCTTTTTTTTATGTTCTTTTTCATTATGTTTATGACCATTTATCGTTTTGTGTTGGCAAATGTGTCTCATTATCTCTCTTGGAAAGGAAAAAAAGGAAGGGTCCCAGCTCACTATTTCATGTGCTTGGGGTTAATTGATTTTGCACGCATTTCCTTTTTTGTGTTTTCTTTTTGCAAGTTATTGTCATATTTCTATCTGGGTTTTGATGGACAAATTTTTAATTAGTGAAAACACCATAGTCAATTTTTATTTATTTATTCATAATCATTAAGCATTCTTATTTACCATTCTAGGACCATGGATTAACTATTATTCTCAACTGTGTTTAATCATTTCTGAATTAAAAGTATGCTTGTCAATATTTCCTAAATTATTCCTCTCCCTTTCATTTTCCCCCTTATGTAATTATCAATTATGCAATATAAGATATTTCTTGTGCACCAAGGGTTGTTGGGCATTTATAGGAAGCAAAATTCAGTGACAGACAAACAATATTTCTAATGATCTGAGAAAGAAAACCAAGAGCAACAAACTCAGCAGCAAGGCTGTCCATCATGTAAATATGCTGTGCTAGAAACTCCTAACATAATGTAGGATAATGCTGTATTTTTAAATGTGTACTTAAAGAAAAAGATATTCCCTGGGTTTTGGTAGTTTGCATGAGGTCTTTGGTTCAAACCTCATTGCCAATTATATAAATATAAAGAAGACAATATTCCTTCTTTATTGGCTTATCTAAATTTAACCAACGTGATAATGAGCTTTAAGGGTGAGCATTAGTGCAATGGTTGTTTGGTTGCTGCCTTGTGACTCCATGGCTATGTTTATGTCTAACTTTCTTTTCTTCACATTTTTTTTAAAGCAAATTGTAATTTTTTTCATCTGGTTATTACTATTATCCACTCTCTTTTTTTTTCCCATTTCATGTTGGCTTTATTTTGTAGGAAACTAATGCAAAACTTATGAGAGAAGTGAAGATGCGTGAAGCAATGCTAGATAAGGAAGCTTCAGTCCGAAGAGCAAGGCAGGAAGCATCTCTTGCTGAGGGTATTTCTTGGGGCATGGGTGAGGATGCTATTGAAGAAGATGAGGTTTGTAATTATGACATACAGAATATATGATAATATATGATTTTTCCTTTGAACTATCTAATTAATTATTAACATTTTATATGTTCAGACTTCATAATCTACTTTTTGTTTGAAAACTCAAGTTGACTATTTATGTCTTCTGATTCATTAATTGATGGATTCAAATTTCAGGATGATGTTGAAGAAGTGACATGGCAGTCATACAAAGGACAACTTACAGAAAAACAGGAAAAAACCCGTGAGAAAATAATAAAAAGAATGGAAAAGGTGTGTCGTGATTGTTAATTTGGTGACCCATCATCATATCTAATCCTCAAATTGAATGCTAAGTTGCTAACCATATCATTTAAAAGATATAAAAGCCTTGTTAAGATCCCTGTGATGAGAGAGCTAGCTAGGACTTTGATTTGCATGAGAAATTCACCAACCAGTTGATCTACTTTTTTGGTGTTGCATAATATGTGCACAGCAAACCTATTAACCATGATAATACTCATAAGGACTTATCCTATATTTGTGTTGTTTTCTTTGTACAGATTGCTAACATGAAGAAAGAAATAAATTCTATACGAGTTAAAGACATTTCTCAGGGTGGATTAACTCAAGGTCAACAGACTCAGATTGCTAGGAATGAGCAAAGAATAATGCAGGTAATATTGGAGAAAATAAATTTGACAAAAACCTTATATATTGCTCTCCATATTCTGTGATTGTCTCATTGTAAGAGGTTTTTTAATTAGAATTTTTTTCTCATCAAGCCATCTTGTTAATTGGGTAAATATTGATCATGCAAGCTGCTAAGCTGGCTTTTTTTTAATGGGATAGATATTGGAAGAACTTGAAAACCTGGAAGAGACACTGAATGATAGTATTCGAGAGAGTTTGGGTGCACGTACAGGAAAGCTGTCCCATGGGAAGAAAAAAGGTGCAGTGGAAGACGAAGAAGAATATTTGAGGTATAATATCACTGATGGAAGAAAATTTTTGTGAAAGGTGAAACTTATTGAGATGAATTTCATGTTTGAATATTAAATGATGGGAACTAGATTTTTAACTGCTAAAGCTATTTTACTTTTCTTGGAATGTTGTAGTTTTGTTGGAGTGAAACAAGTGCAATGTTTAATGTGCTTGCTTGGCTCTTTCATGCTGCAATATTTATAGTGATGTGCCAAAACAAAAGCGCATGTTGGTAATTACTTGTGTTGTGTAGTGATGATGATGATGATGAATTTTATGACCGGACAAATAAAAAGCCTTTACATCAGAAACCTGGTGACAATCAAGTTGAGACTGCAGATACTCTTCTTGACAAGAGAGAGGTCATCACCAAGGAAATGGATGAGAAGAAAGAGTTGCTTATGATGGAAAAGAACAAAATATTGTCGAAGTCAGAGAGTACCACACAAGATGAAGTTGATGACTCACTTGATGCATACATGTCAGGGCTTTCATCTCAACTAGGTGAGAGTTCCTTTAACTAAATATATTAAGCTTTCAGTATTTTAGTTTATTTCAAAGTATAATGTCTTTGGTAGACAGTTTCTTTTTTTCACATTTTGTATATCATGTCTTATGCTGCAGATAGAGATTAGTCTTGTGCTTATCTATTATGATTTCTTCTTTTCTGTCAGTGCATGATAAAAGTGAGCAACTTGAAAAGGAATTGTCAACGCTTCAGTCCGAGCTGGATAGGATATGCTACCTGTTGAAGATTGCTGACCCAACAGGAGAAGCTGCCAAGAAAAGGGAGTTGAAAGTACACGAACCCAAACCAAAAAAATCTGAAGAAGTAATTATTACCATCAAGAAGAAACCACCTGCAGAAGCACAGAAAAGCAGTGAGCCTTGTGTGAAAGCAGATAACAAGAATCCACCTGTGGAAACCCAGAAAATCAGTGAGACCCCTGTCAAGGAAGATGGCTCTATAGAAGGGGAAAAGGCTGGAGCTTCAACTTTGGGTTTAGACAAGTCGGAACCTGACTCTGACAGGTTGAAGGCTGAAAATGTTGTATTTGCTGTACCAAAGCCCCAATGGCTTGGAGCTGTAGAGGATAGGGTTATAGATGATACCCAACAGTTGCTGCCCTCTCTGCATCTGCATGAGATAGACGAGTCCAATCAGTTTGTGGACTATAAGGACAGGAGCAAAATTTTGGGCAGTGGAGACAATGCAAATACTTCAGTGGAATCTAAAATTGAGTCTGCTGCTGGTTTAATAATAAGGAAACGGAAGCAAGTTGAGACAACTGCAACAAATAGTAATGATGCCTCTCAACAATTGACATCTTCCACTTCAGGTGAAAAAATGGCTGAGGATGCTGTGGCACTATTATTAAAGCATAATAAGGGACTGTATACTAATGATGATGAGGAAAGATATGAAGGCCAAGAGAGGAGGGGGCCTAAAAGAGTGCTTGGGCCCGAGAAACCATCCTTCTTGAATAATGAGATGGATTATGACTCATGGGTTCCTCCTGAAGGTAAGCACATTTTGGTTCAATAGTCTGACTTAACTAGTGCTTGAATTGTCATTTTGTCGGATGATCATACATTCCTTTGCTTTGTGCAGGACAATCAGGTGATGGACGCACTTCCTTGAATGATAGATATGGCTACTAAGGTCGGGTGAAGTGCATCATTGTTCATTGCAAGAAGGGGGGTTTAGGCTGTACATTCACCTTAATATATCGGTGAGGGACCAGGTATACCATACTCATCATCGATGCACTTAAATGTAGAATTGGTTATCTATGACTTCCAGTGACTTCCATCCTCTGTTAAATAGAAGTGAAAGAACTAATGCAGCAGAGACATGGCGGGGTGAAAGCACTATAGTAAAATGTAGTGACAGACAGATGCACTTGACTGGTCTGGTACCCTTGTCCAAAGGTTGCTGCGTGTACAGCCACATGGTCTGAGTAGCGAGTGACTTCTGTTTGTGAGAAGTTTGGAATAAGGCAGGCTACGCCATTATGATTATTAGCAAAGCAGTTTAGACCCAAAACTTAGACCAATGTACACTCTGCATGCTACTGTCCTTTGGAAAGCTAGGACTGCCTTGATGCTATTATAGATGTATTATTTAAAATGTTGGTGCTTTCGAGCTTTGTTATCACTTTTCAGTTGTGACAAGTGTCTGTCGTTGAAGAAATGACTCTAATTAAAGGCTGTCTGCACCCTTATATTTCAACAAAATTGTTAGCTTTCTTTTTCTCGTTCTCTTTAAACATGGTAAATACAAGAATATTGTAATGGTAACAGACTTTACAAATAGTATTTTCTTAAAGTTTATTTTGTTGAGAAAAACGATGGCCACCAAAAGCAAATACAAAAGGAATCAGGGGTTTGTGTTCAACCATATGAAGCATTTACTGTTGCATCATTAGCTGCCTGGCTTGTGCTGTCTCTGAGTTCTACTGCTTACATGTTTTATAGGGTGTATTGGCAATAACGAACTATTTATGGAGATAGGAGTTACAAAAGTTTTTAATGTCTATGTAAAGACAATGAAGTTGCCACATTTAAGAATAAAACACTAATTGTGGAGATGTGAGTTACAAAAGCTTTAATACCAAATGAGAGTTATTGAGTGAGTTGGGAATTGAAGGAGACATGGTAAACGCCGTATGTGAGAGGTAGCGGATATACATCATTAAAACATGTGATATGGTGAAATTGACATGTAAGCATATTGTTTCGCGATTCATAATGTATATATATTATAAATAAATATATAAACTTAAAACACATTCCTTAGCCATTTCGTCGTTACAGTTAGCAATGCCTCTACACTCAAAAAGCTTTAAACTATCAATTTCATCAAGTATTACCTTCTCTCCCAAATGATTCCTAAAAAAATTATATAAATAATCCCTTGATTATTAGAAATCATGATAAACAGTACCCTCATTATATAATCTTTTTATATTAGTCCCTGAATTCAGTAAAATACATAAACTTAAATACTAAGTCGATAGATATTTCATACTTTAGAAATTACATATAATATAAATTTTATTATTTTATAACTTAGAAAACTAAATTGGTAGTTTCCATCTCGATGTAGGAGGATTATTACATCACGAGAGTAATCAATGGACAGGCGCAACACAAAAAATTCTAAAGGAAATGAATGACCTTTGGGAAATTGAAATGTCTCGTTTATCAACTTTGTCAGCATTAAACCATCTTGAACTGATGACCAATATGGCATTGATTGCAGTCACTAAAATTTTATAAGTTAATAGTACACGTATACTATAATCATGTAGGTACACTAATTCAAACAAAAAATGCCTCTTCATACTTACAAGAAAGGGAAAAAAAAAACCTTGTACAAATGTAAATGAACAGTGTAGAATTCTCTGTTGATTTCAAGATGGTTTTGCAACTATCCATACCATAATTTCCATGGTGACTTGGGAGCAGAACTATCAGATTTGCTACTCATTGTTAATGATGCTCCAAATCCTTGAAATCAATAAATAAAATTCATTGTGCAAACTTCAGTGTCCATAAATGCAAATTTTAACCCTTTGGCTTTCCTTGGAAGCCTCCTGAATGCCGCACGGCACCACTTCATAAGCTATCTCGTATAATAGGTGTACACCCTCAGAATCTTTTCCATCCATACATCACCAGCCAAGTTGGCAATGGGTGAATTTCCTATCATACCACAAAGGTCCTGCTCAAGGCTCTGGATGTCTTTGAAGATATATACAGCAATTGAAATAGCCTTTACAATGAATACTTTCAGAAGAAATCTTGTTGCCATGCTCACAGACATAACATGAAATGTTATCAGTAAGCCCTAGAAGACAGTCCAAGCATTCGAGAAGGCAGAAGATGGTGATCAGTTGAAGAAATATGGTGACTCTAAAACTTCCTTCAAGTCAAAGTCTCCCCGTTCAGGCAAGGATGGAAAAGATAATGATGGGAAAGAGCTCTGAAAGCTCTCCAGTAACTGTTCACGAAATAAATAGATGAGAAATCTAGCAATAATGTATAGATATCAAAACAAAGTAAAAAAAATTATGATAAAAAATTAAATAACAAATCAAGATGCCACTCTGATTCCTTTCTTCTGCAAGCATAACAAAAATTAAGATTCCACGTCTTGTCAAATAACAGTGGCTTAGTTTTCCGATTTTTATAAGCAATGAAGGAAGTACTATCCAAATCCCAGAAAACAATGCACACTCCCCAAAGAAACATCTGTAATTCATTTGCAGACAAATCTAAAATCATTCAGGCTGGGGCCATTTACACTAATGAAATCAGTTTCATCACAAATATAATTATAATACCTAGGAATAGCATTGGATGCAAACAACTATTTAAACCATACATTTTCCAGCACTGGGGTCTCGTAGAGTTCTACAAACTTCTCTCTCAGTATTCTGTTCATTTTATCCACATCGCATGCATGCGTCCAATATGAATCATGAACCCCTACAAGCATGCAGCAGAAATTATTCATCATCAGTATCATAATTCTTTAACAACTAAATATAAGTGGAACCACAAGCTTGGTTCACTTGTTTGGGACATTTGCATGGTATAGGAGTTTGACCCTCTGATGGAATGTCCCTTCTCCTTTTACCTTCACCCTAGGCACCACTTTAGTGGTGGGGCTGGCCCTAGTCCCTAGCAGGGTCCTGTACTGAAAAAGGGGGAACAACAGAGATGGCCTATCAAGGAAATACCTGCAAAACTCAAACCTTCCTTTTTGCAGGCAACAGCAGTCATCATCATATGAGAGCCATCAAGTGAATGAACAAAATTTGGCGGAAATGCTGTCCTCTGCCTTGTGACCATGACCTAGAACATTTGAATTAAAAATACACAATTTAATTCTGGAAAATATAAATTAAAATACCAAAATTTTCTCCCCGCCCTCCCCCCCCCCAAAAAAAAACATGATAGAAATGTCTGTTAACTTGTTTATACAAAAAGATACAATTACTCAAGGAAGATTCCCAAGCATGTTCTGAAGTCTTCCAACTCACTGGAATCACAAATTCCCAAGCATGAAACTTTAACCTTTTTATTACAAGTGATTTTACCCTGCAATTACTTACAAAAATATCCTTTTGTCTTCCTTTTCTTGCTCAGTTTATAAAAAGTTGTTAATGCTTTTATATAGAATTTTCATATACACAAATTGATGAACTAATTTTCAATGTGCAATAGTAAGAAAATTTGATAAAAAAAAATTTATTATCAAATAAATAATCTTACAATGTTCATGGTTATTATTTGAAATTCTTAAAATTGAAAAGGGGCATTTTTAATGCATATTCGGTTCAGTTTATTTTTGAGAAATAATTTCTATTTTACCAGCTCCTTGAGAGATCTATTTTAAAAAACAAAAAAAATCCTGAACATTGGCTAAGAATCTTGAAGTAGGAAATCCAAGATTGATCACAGCAACCACTCAAAGGGCATCATCAGACATACTCACGCATCTTGCATATAAAACCACACCAGCCTGCAAGACAAAATTGCTGTGCAGGCAATATACTGGCAGGTGCTGATGAGTAAAAGATACATGAATAAATTTTTTGCATGCAATGCCATACGTTTAGATATATAGATATAGATACAGAGAATAGCATGAAATTTTGCAGCATTCTTAAAAAAAACCTCAGTCCAAAAATTTATCTTTAAGGTTAAGATGGAAATTATTTTGTGGCAGGGAGGGGGGATCCTAATTTTATTCAAAATACTTCCCATTCCCATATCTATAAAATGATGTGAAGTTTACTTGCCTTATCTGTTTCTCGCTGCAATGTCAAAATTTGAAGTGAAGTTTTGATCTGCAACCATATAACAATAATAATAATAGACTATTAACCTAAAGAATGCCTTGAAATCCTAGGAACTTGAAAGAAGAGATGTAATTAAAAAAAAATCCCATTGCACTCACAATATGCTTTCCTAGTTTACGGTAAGGTTGCACCACAGGAAGTCCAAGAGGAGTGGTCCAGCGCACTGGTTGATTTTCAGAAGCAATTACCTGTTCAAATTGTCTTAGTCATAATCATATAAGTGACACCTTATACTGATGTCATCACTGTCGGCTTAACCAATTTTCTATCCAAACACACACGCATGTCAGTACAATGAGTAATGCAACATACTTTTGCACAGTCACCAAGCCAGCTCATGATACCTCGTGCACCTTGAAACATCTCCTCTAAGGCAGTTAAGGTGACCTGAGAAGTGAGAACGGAATAAAGATTAAACAAACACCACATACATACCTATCCAACAGCTACTAGGCATTTAAAACAATCATCTTAACTCAAACCTTTGCAGCATAACAAGAAGCACCAAAGAGCTCTTTATCATCTGAAATGGCATTCCTTTCTTTCAATCTCCTTTTTATCTGCTCCCGTGCACCAATATAAGTGACACCATACACTGATGTCATCACTGTCTGCTTAACCAATTTTCTATCCACCTAAAAAAAGTTCAAGATCAGCTCAAAATCAGTTGAGAAGGAGTGAAAAGAGAAAAGTACAGCATTAACTAGAACCGGTTACGCAATAAATTATTTTCATTTTCCATTCATGTTTATGATTCCAAACAAACTATAATTTACACTTTCTAACAACTGTAAGTAACCTATATCCTTGCATAAATATGAACCTCATCAGATTAAAAGAACAGAAAAGAACCTGATTAACTAAAGTCCTTGCATGAAGAGCATCACGAAAAACTGCAGGATCTTTCTGAGCATCCCTTTGCATGATGTTTGATACTCTACATAGAAATGATTTCTTTTATAATTGAGCTGTTTAGTTTGAGATCATCCCTCTCACAAGGGAAAATTCACATCTTAAAAAAAGGGCTGCAAAACTAAAAAGAAAAGAAAAGCTTTCCACATATCATAATAACATGAATGGAAACTGGAAAGACTATAGTTCCATAAACATAATCTTTTATAAAAGAAATTTTATTAGAATGAAAAACACAAAACATAAGAGCACAATAAACATCCTCCATAGCAAAGACATAAACAAAGTGGTCAAACACTGCTTCCTTTTATCTTCCAACAATTCTAACACCCCCAACAGTAATGCAAGAAAGTTGGCATGCTGTTTGTAACTGCTTAAATCAACCATTAGTTTAATTAAACTTTGTAAAAATATAAAGAGATAGTTTGAATACTTCCATGCCTACCAATAAGTTTTCTAAGATAATAAAAAAGGCCCAATGTCATCATCAAACTTAACCCTTATGCTCCCAACCAAATGCATCCACCTGAATCATAGAAAAATCCTTGGAGAAATATTTAGCAGGTTAATGCTCATTGAGGCCTCTCCCCTCTCTTCCTCCAGTTAAGATTTCATATTATTCTGTTATTTAGATAGTAATTAGTGATTTAGTACTTATTACTCATTATTAGATTGATCCTATGTAATCAATACTAATCCTATTTGCTCATTATAAATAAAGGCTTAGTGTGGTCATCCTTGACACACATCACTACAGTAAAACATTGTTATACCTCCTAAATTTCTAATTGAGAGGAAAACATAAGAACTTCGAGAGAAAAATATATATATTAAGCTATATGCAACAATTGGTAGCAATCCAATCTATATTAGCAAAATATAACAGTATTTGAGTTCTATATTAGCAGAAAAAATATATATAGCAGGTCCAATCTTGTTGAAAATAACAGTATTTGAGTTCAACTTATATTTGCATTCTAGGCATTATATATTGTCCTGATATGTATAAACAATTCTTTGTTTATCCTCCCCCAAAAAAAGGAAACCTAAATGCTAATTGGTAGCAGTTCAAATTTTAAGCTATATGCAACAATACACTAACTCACCTAGCTGCTATTCCTGAGTAAACATCTGCTGGCTTCTCTCCTGTAACTAGATTGACAGCAGCAGCCCCTAACTGAATAAAAAAGTTAAATTATAAATTACTCGACAGCATTTCTGATTGGCAATAATGTTATGTTCTGAAGTGGAAAATATAATAGAAGGCATGCAAATTTGCCAAGTGATAGGGACAAGAAACACATTAGGAGATGAATATATTAAGGGAACATCAGTTAAGAGTTCTCACTGAACACATGATAATCACATATTTCTGCTCATAAATAAGTACAGGACAACATGAGCATAGGTTTCACCCAGTGCCACTTATGACAAGACTAGTTTGGACAAAGCCCAAAGAGACAACAAACTTGACAGTAAAAATCAACCAAATATTACGAATGTACATAGGTGTGATGTTAATCTATTCAAGCCAAAATCATTTTCAACAATTATCAAAATCTTATGAGCTACATTCAAAACTGATATTCATTCTCTAACTTGAATTCTAATATATAGGACCAAAGAATTGGGGGAAAAAAGAAAAGTGACCAAGGCCTTTACCTTGTCTCTCCCCAAGGCAGCATAATGTTGTAAGCCATTACAGGAGCCATCCTAGGAGAGAAAATTATGGTAGTACAGATTCAGTGATTAGTTAATAAACATGGATTCATTCCATACACAGATGGAAAATGATAAAATTGACAATGACAATTATGAGCATTACATGGTTAATTGGTGATTGATTTTAGACATGAAAAACTAGCAAGAATAGATTAAGCTGATGATTTTACACAATAGTGAAGAGCACAACCCAAATGATGAAAAATGTTAAAGGAATACCAAAAATTATTTCTTAAAATTCTTATATCCATATGAGAAAGACAAGGATAGCCTAGTGCACAAGGCTCCCAACAATGTTGGTATGGGGAGGGACAGATACACAGATACATGCAGTATTACCCATGAACAAAGAGGTTATTTCAGTGACTAGAACCTGTGACCACCATGTCAGAAGGCATCAACCTTACCATTGATCCTAGGCTCATCCTCATCAACAGGAGAAAGATAAAATCAAAATTTAATACTAAAAGAAAAATAATTCACTTGTAAGGAGGGAACATTAGAATCACATAAGGTTTACAATGAGGTTTGTCAAGTTTCTCTCATTATATTCTAGCTGCCAAAGGAATTCAAATCTAGGGACTTTTAAGATGAGCGGTGTATATCAATTTTTCAGTAATGATAACCAAAATTACTACCCTCTTCTTACCAAAATCATTCATGCACTCCAAGTTCTAGTCCCCTATATCATCCATATATTTTTTTACTGTTATCCAGAGGTAGGTAAACAAAAGCAAAGTATATTCAATGAAATTATATGCACATATACTAGGCGATTTAAAAGCCAAAGTAGCCTGATTAACCTGAAAAATGGAACATCTTCAAAATTGAGAGGTTTGGCTTTTGTGTACAGAAAGGGTTAATGTGGCATCACTTTTCCAAAGAAAAATTTGCCCTTAGTTTTTGCTTAAATTAGGTTTTTATCACTATTAGCTCAAATGGTGACTAACAAGCAATGAACCCTAATATATCAATGTTCTTCTATAGCAATTGACAAGAAATATGATGTTCATTACACATAAAAGGAGATAATTAGTTGCTAATCTATTTTTATAAATTTAGAATTGGATATCTTCCACTACACCTTTGTAAGATAAAAATTCTAACTCAACATCCCAACCCAACCCATGATTAATTATAAAGAATTGGTTCAGATTGGTATAATGTAATGCAGTCTGTTTTAGTAGAAGTACTTGCCACTCCTAGTGTCCACCTGATTTATTAGGTGTGGCAGTTTCATACCCTCTAAACCAGGCAAATACCTGATGTACTGGAATATGTGAGATGAATGTTTCTGGTGAAGAACTTCTTAAAGCTTCAGTTAGAGTTATGCACACAGCTAAGCACTGCAATGGATCTTCTGCTTTCAACCACCACCGCCTCCCTTCAAGAGGTTTGTCTGCAGAATCAAATATGTCTTCAAAATGATTTTCAGTGAACGCTAAGCGACCTTCATATGATAGTTTATCAACACCACCAGCATATAGATTTGCCAAGTGTATCTTCAGCCAACGTAGGCCCGACTTTCCAAGAGAGCGTCCCTCTGCAAATTCCAATATACCCCGGCATAAATCTGAACCAAGGTGATTTAAGTGTGGGTGCATGGGATATGCACGCCCTCGGAAATCAAGGTTGTGTGGGTAGTAAAAACCCTCTTCATCCTTCATTTTTCGCGCTACCTGTACCCCACATCGGGCGTGTCACCAGACATAGAATATGGATTACAAACTAATGTACATAATGTTCAAGGAAGCTTACAGCAAGTTTAAGTTCTATGTCACAACGTTGTGAATATCTCTCTCTGTTCTCTTTCTGCAGAGATTTGTATTTCCACTTCCATTTCTTTATCTTCGCTTCATCATCAGTATCTGGCTCGTCAGGTAAAGGAACCTAGCAATAGAAAGTTAAACACCATTTCAAACTATAGTCAACATAAGTCTCTTAAAGCATATAATTCAAAATATAAAATTAATAATCCATAGTCCTTGTAAGATTTATGCATAGTAATAATGAAACAAGTTAACAAGCAATATAATTAGTTGAAAACAGAAAGATATTAACAAACAAACAAACAAGCAGCAGCCATTTAATTGAACTTACATCATCGCGGTCCACCAAATCAGCAATACGGCCTCCACTAGCCCATATCCTGTCTACAACACTCAGTACCTTCTTATTTACCCTCCATTTCGTATGCCCGAGAGTATCCAGAGCCTGATCATATGAGTATTATATGTGTTTATGAAAAAAATCATCCCATAATTCCTATTTAAACAAAAGCATAGTCAAAAGAATGCACACATACACACACATTCAGTTCAAACACTACTCTTCATTGAGTAACACTAATATTTGCACTGTAGTGTACCCAACATGCATGACATTGACATCTATAACAAACTCAGACCTCAAATACAGGCTCTAGTTGCTTCCTAGGGGCCCTCTTAACAGCTTCACGCTGTTGCCTGACTCCATGAGTACGCATGACATAAGAGGGTAAGAACAAGTGTCCACCTTTGTCATAACTGTGAAAGTACAGCAAAGGGAAAATGGAGAAGTCAGCACTTAAGTCAGAAATTCAGCTAAAAGAAGAAAAACAGTAATTGTAAACATTGATTCATGTGCTTGACGGTGTACAAGGAAAATCCTGATTCAAATTTTGAAGCTAATTGTAAATGGAAGTTTTTACAGGGTCAATAGTATAATTGAGTAGAAGAAAAGTACATTGCGGCAAGCATGAAGTATCCTCGACAGCAGGAAAAACAAAAACAAAAACAAAAATCATAACCAAAAAAATGACACCAGGAATTAAACAGGGTAGCCTAATCCCAATGCCAATCAGAAATAGCAAAACCCTTTAACAAAAAACAACCACAGCCCAAGCATTACCACAGAGAAGCTAAGAGATCATTCCTCCACAACCAATTCCACCAAAGAATACTATATTAAGGGGTATAATATACTGATTATCTTCAGATTTTTTTTTTACCTTGGTTGGAGTTTGGACCACCTTCTAGCCCCAATTTATAGCATTAGCTTAAAGAAAAGCTTTAAAATCATACCCAACCATAAAATTGAAATACAGAATGGAAACAAGACAGCAAATTATCATACCCTGTCCAGTTGACCGGTGGAACCAACATAGGCATATAAGGAATGACCATATTTTTGGCCTGTAGAAAAACAAAAATTTTAAAAAGAAATAAATGAGTTGTAGAATCCATGGACAGGAGCAAAGATGGCTATAAATCTAAAAATATACAAACAATATAGGATATTAAGATGCAATCATCTATTGAGAACTGATTGAAATAAACTGTCCATATGCTTTAGCTTTGATTCCCAATTAGATAAACTAATAAACCTCTGAAAATTCACGCCATTCAATCAGAGATATGGAGAGAGACAGGTGAGAGAACAAGAGCCATTTGTTCATTGACAACCAACTCCAATATAGTATGTGATTTTTCCATGGAAGAAACTCTATTAATCTACTCCCAGACACTGAATAATAAAATACGGATCCTAGGACATAACCAATAGCCAAGCTATGAGCTATGGCTGGAAGAGAAGTATATTTAAAAAGAAGAAATAAGCTTTGATGTGCCAAGAGCATGACTACAATGCCAATTAACTACAGGGTTAGCAAGTAAGTTTACCCCCACCCTCCATTGGACACCAAAGTCCATTTAGCAAAATACCGAAGACAATGAAATGACCAACAGATCATAATACTGGAGCGATATCCTTTAATGGGCTAAGCAAAAGGAACTACATTTTGAAGTTAAAGATCTACCTTAGAATTCTCGAGCATTATGTTACAACCTAATAAACCGCATTGACAGCAAAATCTCATTTCCACAACAGTTTTATAGTTCTAGGATCATGGGTTTAGGTTTTTCTATGAATAGGTTAGGACTCTATTGAAGGTAGTATCCTGGTAAAATCACTATACAAAGTCTTACTTACAAGTAGGAATATACATGCTTTAAGTTCCCTAATATATAAACTTATTGTGAATTCAAAGTATAGGAAAAAGATTAAATTGGCAAGATTCAGTTCTAGCTATATTCTCACATATCTCCTTAATTCTCTCTTCTCCTAACATATCATCTGCATCCTTTGATTGTCAAGATTCAGCAAAGGCATTGTTACAAGTGAAAGTTTTCCTAGCCCTGATTCAATTAGGGATCTAACTTATCAGTAAAGAAGTCCATAACATAAATCTCTTTTCCAAACTGAAGGCTCAAAAACCTTGGCAAATAGTAATACAATACCAAAAATGTTACTCGGAGATATCTCAAATGATGAACAATTCAATTTAAACTTCAACTGAAGAACAGAAGGTGACGGAATATACTTACGGTTCTTTCAAGTCCTTTAAGAATTAGAGGGTCACATTGAATAATACCATATCTTCTGCTTGCTTTACTGTTTAAATAAATAAAAAAATCCAGAGCAACAATTTAAAACACTGCTGGAAAATTTAAAGGTGACTATGAGATTCAGAGAATAAAGCTCACATTGACTCTTTTGTCACTGTTTTAAATGAATGAACAAATGCAGGTCGGATATCAGGTGCAGCATCCGGTAATTGATCTGATGGTGGTTGTATATATGCTGTTTGCAACAAGAGCTCAATTAAACGGCTTCCTACCTGTGAAGTGGATAGGATACTATCTCATTAAGAAGCAAACAAATAGCAAAGGAGAAATTTAGAGTGTAGGGGAGGCTACACAAACCTTTGTCTTTATGACTGCTCCCCACGGTTTTGTATCATCCTTGCCCTTCACTAGCCCCCTCACTGCAACTAGCTTTTGCTTTTTCATCAAATCAATGACTTTTTTCCGTAGCTTTTGTTCCTCTTTGATGTCAGCAACAGACTCACCTGCTTTATTTTTGTTGCTTCTATCACCCTTTTTCTTCTTAGTTTTCTCCAAGAACTTGTGTATTCTAACCTGAGCCATCAAATAATAAACAATACATAAGGTTGCACCCATAACAAGATATTCAATTAATATACCTATAGATATAAAATGTCATTCCCAAGGAAGTTTATTACTCCCTCCTCCCTAATTATAAGACCCTTTTAACTAATTCACACTCCTTAAGAAAAATAGTTAATTTAGTTAATCGTATTAAATCCGTCAATTATTTGTACTAACACTCCAAAATTATCCTTTTTATCTCTCTATCTACTTAATTGTTTCTCATTAATGTTTGGAGAGAGAATAATTAAGTAAGGGTATCTAGAGGAAAAAATAATTAATGCATCTAGAAATTAGAAAAGAGTCTTATAAAAAGGAACAAACAAATATTTGAAAAAGGTCTTATAATTAGGGATGGCGGGAGTATTCAGAATAAATGGTAGAACATATATAGGATAATAGGACAAAAAGAAGGAGCATTTTGCCATTAGAAAGGCACAATTTTAAAGTCTTTTATCAAGCCTTATACTTTAATTGTATACATATCAATATGCGTATGTGACTTGAGGAGATACGAATCAGTTTGAGTAGCTAGTAGTGTACTCCCCATCTTCGATTTCATACCTGTAGAGATACCCAAAAAACCCTTACATCACACATATTCATCCCCATCTTATGATTGACACACCTGGCTACCATACCTGCCTCCAAAAAACATTCGAACATAATTATATTTTTTTTCTATTAAAAACCATAAGATGAAAGCCATTACTTTATTACAACATTAGAGGTAACTAAGTAGGTCTTCACCTCAAGATACTCCCCTTCCCCCTCTCCAACCTTTTGAACTTCCTCCACATTCCCATGGGTTTTCTAAGGTTGTTCCTAGGTTAGTCTCCAGTTCTTTTGAACTAACACGAAAGGAATGCCATTAAACTTGCAGAACATAATTCAAAACAGTATGAAGTGAACAATTTAAACTATTTGTGCACATAAGACAGGTCCAAACAAAACGAACACAAACAACACGATGAATGCAACATCCAACCTCATTTTCAATGGCATCACCTATGCCGCACGCAGCCTGCACAACCCTGGCAGTGCCAATGGTGACACGTTCGTTTCCTGTCATCAACAGCCCCATCAACTTATGCATTGCGATAACAGCCATCTTGTCAGCCGGCAACTGAACAAAGTATGGCGCATAGGCCATCCTATTCTTCCCTTCACTATACATCTCCTGTTCCTTGACAATGGCATCCCTCAGAGGCTCAAACCAGCCGAGAAAGAGCGACTTCATGTATGGCAAATTGGGTGCCAGCTTATGCTCACACATGTCCATCAAAAGCTCCCTATACTCCTTCGCCGCCTCTTCCCACATCTCAGTCTCAATCTTAACCT
Source organism: Glycine soja (assembly GCF_004193775.1). Classification (NCBI taxonomy): domain Eukaryota; kingdom Viridiplantae; phylum Streptophyta; class Magnoliopsida; order Fabales; family Fabaceae; genus Glycine; species Glycine soja. Next base: position 55,534,633 of record NC_041019.1, on the reverse strand, counting down.
GCCTCCTTCTCAGCTCCTGGTACCTAGACTGCCCCACACCCTTCCCCTGATTCTTCCACCTATACCCAACCACCTTCTTCTGCTTCTCTTTCTTCATCCCCTGCAATAGCTCTTGAATTCCATCAACTGGGGCAGCCTCTTCCTCCACCAATTCATTCTTCTCTTCTTCATTCATCTCCTGCAATAACAGTTGCTGAATTTCATCAATTGGGGCACCCTCTTCCTCCCCCAGTTGACTCTCCACTTCGTCATTCATCTCCTGCCATAAAAGTTGCTGAATTTCATCAACAGCAGTACCACCATCTTCCTCCACATCAGTGGAAGAAACCGCCTCGGCAACACCGGAATACCCTTTGGCGCCAAACTGAAACTGGAAATCGCCACGGGCAATACAGTTTAGTTTTGCCACGCTGGACAGCAAAACCTCCCTTTTGGGGGAGAAAACGGAGCCGTGGGAGAGAGCGAGAAGCCTTGGAGGGTGGAAGTTTTGGCGAATAATACCGCGGCAGACGTGTTTGGCGGCGTGCCGCCACATGTTCGACGAAATGGCGGAGTGAGAGGATTGGGAAATGAGAGGGTTGGGAAGAGAATTGAGTCCCTTGGCGAGGGAATTGGGGGAAGGGAACATCAAACTGAATGGAATAGGAAAGAGAAGAAGAAGAATGAAAAAAAGGGTTCCAAATTCATAGATGAAGAGAGTGGAGACATGGAATGAAAGCGTCGCCGCCTTTAAGAGAGAAAATGGTGTTCTGGGAATGAAGGATGCAGTAGTGCCCACGACGGCTCAAAAACCCTCGTCAGTGACTGGGGTTTTGCATTTACTAATGTTTTCAAAAATAAATAATAAAGTATTTGTTGAATGATAAACTCATAAAAAAAGTATACCTATGGTCTTTAAATATGTAAATTCATTTATTAGCTTAGTTTTTTTTTTTCAGAATTCATGCTACAGAGACTGATTTAATATTCGTAATAAAAAAGAGAGACTAATTTAATAATAAAAAATACATAGTTTTAAGTTTTAAGTAACATTTTATTTTATTTGTTCATGAAATAATATCAATGAAGTTACTATTTGTGTGCAAATTGCTTTAGAATTGATTTTTTTTAATTATAATTTTTTCATATATTTAAGATTTTCGAGTCACTTATTTGGCATGATGCAATTGGATATATCTCTTCTGACTCTTAATTTTAAAATTTTGACTTCTTAATTTATTTAGCAAGTCTCTCGTACAATAATATATCAAAATGATGATCTATTTATTTCATTATTACAACATAGTTTAATTCCATTTAAAAATAATGTCATAAAAAAGTTCTGAATGCTCTATCTATCATATCCCACTATATTTTATCATATTAAGTACATTGATAAAATTATAAGTAGATCAACCCTAATCATTGATACTTCAACTAAAATAATTTCTACAATTTTGTGTATTTCGCATTGAAATGTGACTATTCATTAATATCCATATGTTAGATCTAATATATGATATCACTCTAATATTACAAACATTTTTCTCCTAATATATTATTATTACTCTATCAAAATCTCTATTATTAATTAATTTTCTTTTCATAGTTTCATTTTTGAACTTTTGTTAATATGTGCAGGAAATATAAAAGAAAATATAATCTAAAATTTGTTATCTAAATATCTCTACCTTTAGAGTATCTACAATGTCAAGTCACTTAAATAATTTGACTATCTTAATTTCGTGAGTCTTGTAATTCTATATTTAAGCACTCAACACAAATTTTTACTCCAATGTAATGTTATAAAAATAAACCAATTATTAACCAAATGATACTACTAGGTTAATTAATCAATGATCAAACCAATGAATTACTAGTTAAATTACATAAACGGGTGCAAACTATATTACACCACCACTAGTCCTACCATAGGGACAAATTTAAGGGAGGGGCTAAAGCTTTTATTATATCGGTATACACAATGATGATTAACGTGATTGCTTAATTGTTTAATTATAGGAAATTTTGTTTGTAATAAAGTAATAACAAGGTTACTTAATCATAGGAAATTTTGTTTCTGTTATTTTTTTGTTATCTATCAATTAGACTGATCTTGTATATTTTCCTTAATTAACTAGTGTTTTGCTTTTTATAAAATCATATTGTATCCTTGTACAGAAAAAACAATACACCTTTTATATGCATACTTTATGGCCTTTTACTAATATGGTATCTAAAGTTATCATTTGTTCAAAACTTCAAATATTGATTACAAGGCAGTTTGAGATTTGATATGTGAACATGAGTGGTTCTTAAATATCAAATCCTTTGCAATAACATTATTTATATTTTATTTCCCTGCAATTGCATCTCAATTCTCAGTAAGCAATGAACGAAATCAGTCAGATATCATTCATAACGGAAATATTATAACTACTTTTGATTATGCAAATTTTCCATATTAAGATCATTTCCCTCATGAGTATTCTCACCTACTCCGCCAAATATACTAAACACTAAGTTAGACCTTCCAACAAATTCAAGTATAACAAGGTTTACAACAACTACCAAGATTATAAGATAGGAAGGTCCAAAAAGAATAAAAATTACATTTTATTTATGCACTATAATGGGAAGACCAATCATGATATTTGATTGCAATTATACAATCAATAATAAACTACTAATAACAAACTATAAAAGAAAAATAATTTATACTCAAGTATTTTTCTAAAAAGAAAAATATAATTATTTCCAAAAACAATATTTTGAATCAAGAAAAGATCTTTCTTATTTAAAATATTACCAATTAAAACAAGAGATTTTTTTCCTCAGGAGAGAAAAAAAAAGCTGGGGATAGAAGATATGAACCAAATGGCCTAAATTTTTTATTAAAAAAATATAAAAAAGCATATTTAAAAAATGGCTTAATTATTTTTTCGGTATGTCAGTATGCATTTTCTTAATTTTGATTTTTGAAAATTGTTTGTTCATTTTTAGTTCACTTAAGTTTGTGTTTTTTTTGTTTTATAAGTTTTTTTTTCATCTTTAGTCATTGTAAACTTGTATTTTTTTCAATTTTAGTTTCTTTAATATTTTTTCCCCTTTTAGTCCTTTAACTTTAAGCTTGTAGAAACCATACAAAAACACAAACTTAGAAGAAGAATTAAAATTTAAAAAATACAAACTTATAAGACTATAAATAAATAAAAAAGCTTACAAGAATAAAAATTTTAAAAAACTAAAAATAAATAAAAACTTACAAAGATTAACATTAAAAAAACACGAACTTATAGTAACAAAAAAACATATGGAAAATTTTTAAAAATTGTGTATTAAAAATTACCAATGTATGAGCAAAATGTTAGGGGCTCAAGACCTCTCAAATGTCTATGTACATCCATTCCTTGAGTAGGCATTGATTTAATTCATCAAATTATCTTTAGAGGGACCATTAATCCATTATTAATCAATTTCTCTTTTCATAGCTTCATCTTTCAAATTTGTTAGGGAGTAATTAAAAGTTAAAAAATTATACAATCTTAAATTTGTTACCTAAAGAACGAAGTCAAATCTTCAAAACATTTTTAATATTAACTTGGTCAACTTTTAAAACATATATTTATTTAATTATTTCACAAATTTACATTTAGAGGAACAACTTTTAATGTATCTAATAATTATGTGATCTCTAACACTTGTCATTCTTTTAAAAAGTGTATAATTCCTTACACAAAAACTAAATGCAAGCAAATCACTCAAACAATGGGTAACAACTTCATGTTGTCCTATATATATATTAAGTAACAATGAACATTTTTCTCAACTAAGAAAAAAAATATCCAAGCATTGGAAGCCTAGCACATCTCAAATGGCCTCCATTTTCAAGCTTCTCTCCCTGGTTCTCTTTCTTGGTTTGGTTTTTCAAGGTAATATAACCCATTTTTGTATCATCTTTCAAAAATAATCATATTCAAGTAAATAGTTGATCATTAAACATGAACACCTTTTATTACAAGATTTTGATCTCAAGTACGAGGATTGTAAATATTGTTTATTTGGTCATGTAAAAGATTAATTAATGAAAGCTACAAATGAAATAATTTGTTATTATTTCCACTTGTTTAATTTATTTCATTCTTTCATACTTCACTTGCCCTAGCTCGTGTTTATTTATTATTTTTAAAAGTGAATCGTGATTCGATCTTCTATGAATATTGGGTAAAAGATTTTTTTAATGCAATTTTTAAAAGTATTTTAAATATTTAAAATTAAAATTCATTTATGCAACTATAATGGAAAGACCAATCATGACATCTGATTACAATTATACAATCATTTATAAACTACTAATAAAAAATTATAAAAGAAAAATAATTTATACTCAAGTATTTTTTCTAAAAATAAAAATATAATTTTTCCAAAAAAATGTTCTGAATCAAGAAAAGATCTTTCTTATTTAAAATATTACCAATTAAAAAAAGAGATTTTTTTTCCTCAACAGAGAAAAAAAAGCCGAACATAGAAGATATGAACCAAATAGCCTAATTTTTTCATTAAAAAAATATAAAAAAAGATATGAAAAAGCATATTAAAAAATGGCTTCATTATTTTTTTTGTATGTAATTTGCATTTTTTTAATTTTGATTTTTGAAAAAAAAAATCATTTTTAGTTCACTTAAGTTTGTGTTGTTTTTTGTTCTATAAGTTTTTTTTTTTCATTTTTAGTCATTGTAAACTTGCATTTTTTCAACTTTAGTTCCTTTGATATTTTTATTTTTTCTCTTTTAGTCCTTTTAACTTTAAGCTTATAGAAACCATAATTGAAACAACACAAACTTATAAGAAGAATTAAAATTAAAAAAACACAAACTTATAAGACTAAAATTAAATAAATAAAACTTACAGGAATAAAAATTTAAAAAATAATTAAATAACTAAAAATGAATAAAAAAATACAAAGATCAAAATTAAAAAAACATATTGAAAATTTTAAAAATTGTGTATTATAAATTACGAGTACATGAGCAAAATGTCGAGGGTTCAATCCCTCTCAAATGTCTATGTACATCCATTCCTTGAGTAGACATTGATTTAATTCATCAAATTATTTTTAGAGGGACAATTAATCCATTTTTAATTAATTTCTCTTTTCATAGCTTCATCTTTCAAATTTCTTAGGTAATAAATAAGAGATAACAAAAATATACAATCTGAAATGTATTATCTAAAGATGGAAGTCAAATCTTCAAAATATTTTTAATATTAACTTGGTAAACTTTTAAAACAAATATTCATTTAATTAAGTTAAATCTTCAAAACATTTCTTATATTAACTTGGTCAACTTTTAAAACAAATATTCATTTAATTAAGTCAAATCTTCAAAATATTTTTAATATTAACTTGGTCAACTTTTAAAACATATATTCATTTAATTATTTCTTCAATTTACATTTAGAGGAACAACTTTTAATGTCTCTAATAATTATGTAGTCTCTAACACTTATGATTCTGTTAAGAAGTGTATAATCCCTTACACAAAACTAAATGCAAGCAAATCACTCAAACAATGGATAACAATTTCATGTTGTCTTATATATATTGAGTAACAATGAACATTTTCCTCAACTAAGAAAAAAAAGATCCAAGCACGGGAAGTCTAGCACATCTCAAATGGCCTCCATTTTCAAGCTTCTCTCCCTGATTCTATAATGCAATTTTTAAAAGTATTTTAAATATTTAAAATTAAAATTCATTTATGCAACCATAATGGAAAGACCAATCATGACATTTGATTGCAATTATACAATCACATATAAACTACTAATAAAAAATTATAAAAGAAAAATAATTTATACTGAAGTATTTCTCCTAAAAATAAAAATATAATTTTTCCAAAAAAATATTTTGAATCAAGAAAAGATCTTTCTTATTGAAATATTACCAATTAAAACAAGAGATTTTTTGTCCTTAAAAGAGAAAAAAAAAAAAGCTGGAGATAGAAGATATAAACCAAATCGCCTAAATTTGTCATTAAAAAAATATAAAAAGGATATGAAAAAGCATATTAAAAAATGGCTTAATTATTTTTTTTATGTAAGTTTGTATTTTTTAATTTTGATTTTTGAAAAAATTGTTCATTTTTAGTTCACTTAAGTTTGTATTTTTTTTTCTATTAGTTTTTTTTTTTTCATTTTTAGTCATTGTAAACTTGTATTTTTCAACTTTAGTTCCGTTAATATTTTTATTTTTTCTCTTTTATTCCTTTTAACTTTAAGTTTATAGAAACCATAATTAAAAAACACAAACTTAGAAGAAGAATTAAAATTAAAGAAAACACAAACTTATAAGACTAAAAATAAATAAAAAAATCATACAGGAATAAAAATTAAAAAATAATTAAATAAGCTAAAAATGAATAAAAACTTACAAAGATCAAAATTAAAAAAAAACACAAAATTATAGTAAAAAAACATATTGAAAATTTTAAAAATTGTGTATTAAAAATTACAAGTACATGAGCAAAATGTCAAGGGTTCAAGCCCTCTCAAATGTCTGTCTATGTACATTGGTTCCTTGAGTAGGCATTGATTTAATTCATCAAATTATCTTTAGAGGGACAATTAATCCATTATTAATTAATTTATCTTTTCATAGCTTCATCTTTCAGATTTCTTAGGTAGTAGTTAAGAGATAACAAAAATATACAATCTAAAATGTATTATCTAAATATAGAAATCAAATCTTCAAAATATTTGTAATATTAATTTGGTCAACTTTTAAAATAAATATTCATTTAATTAAGTTAAATTTTCAAAAAAAAATCATATTAACTTAGCCAACTTTTAAAACAGATATTCATTTAATTAAGTCAAAATTTCAAAATATTTTTAATATTAACTTGGTCAACTTTTAAAACATATATTCATTTAATTAAGTCAAATCTTCAAAATATTTTTAATATTAACTTGGTCAACTTTTAAAACATATATTCATTTAATTATTTCTTCAATTTACATTTAGAGGAATAACTTTTAATGTATCTAATAATTATGTTGTCTTTAACACTTGTGATTCTGTTAAAAAGTGTATAATCCAATACTCAAAAACTAAATGCAAGCAAATCATTCAAACAATGGGTAACGACTTCACGTTGTCCTATATATATTGAGTAACAATGAACATTTTCCTCAACTAAAAAAAAAGATTTGAGCACTAGAAGTCTAGCACATCTCAAATGGCCTCAATTTTCAAGCTTCTCTCCGTGGTTCTTTTTCTTGGTTTAGTTTTTCAAGGTAATATAACCCATTTTTATATCCTCTTTCAGAAATAATCTTATTCAAATAAATAATTGATCATTAAACATGAACACCTTTTATTACAAGATTTTGATCTTTAGCCTATCATTTTATGAGGAGCTAATATGCTTTCTTAGACCCATCCTCCACACCCCCACCCACACCCACACCCACATCTGCACACTCGCACACACACACATGTCACGTAACACTTTGTGCAAAGAATCAATTTTGTTTATTTATTAATGTTTAATTCATTGGTCATATTGTAAGTGTTGCAGCACACACACATATATATGTCACCTAACACTTTGTGCAAGGAATCAATTTTGTTTATTTATTAATGTTTAATTCATTGGTCATATTGCAGGTGTTGCAGCAAATTGTCCCATTGAGGGGAGATTTAGCATTAGCCAATCACAAACACCAGACTGGGCACATGGCATGCCACAATGGAAAGTGAAAGTCACTAACAAATGTGCGTGTGCTCAATCACAAGTGAAGTTGAACTGCAGTGGATTTCAAACAAACTTTGTTGAGAACCCATCAATTTTGAACATTTCTGGCAATGTGTGTCTTCTAAAAAACGGTCTTCCCATTGGTATAGGTGAAACTGTAGAGTTTTTGTATGCATGGCTTCCTAAGTTTCCATTTCAACCCATTTCTTCTATAGGAGATTGCAACTAATTGATCTTAAGTAGGAGGATTGCAGATATTATTTATTTGGTCATGTAAAAGTTTAATTAATGAAAGCTACAAATGAAATAATTTGTTATTATTTCCCTTCTTTAATTTATTTCATTCTTTCATACTTCACTCGTCCTAGCTTGTGCTTGTTGATTATTTTTTAAAGTGAATCGTGATTCGATCTTCTGTGAATATTGGGTAAGAAATATTTCTAATGCAATTTTTAAAAGTATTTTAAATATTTAAAATTAAAATTCATTTATGCAACTATTATAGGAAGACCAATCATGACATTTGATTGCAATTATACAATCATTTATAAACTACTAATAAAAAAATATAAAAGAAAAATAATTTATACTCAAGTATTTTTCCTAAAAATAAAAATATAATTATTTAAAAAAAAATGTTTTAATCAAGTAAAGATCTTTCTTATTTAAAATATTACCAACTAAAACAAGAATTATTTTTCCTCAAAAGAGAAAAAGAAAAAACCGGAGATAGAAGATATGAACCAAATCTCCTAAACTTTTTCATTAAAAAATGTAAAAAGAATATGAAAAAGCATATTAAAAATGGCTTAATTATTTTTTCCGAATGTAAGTCTGCATTTTTTTAATTTTGATTTTTTAAAAAATTATTCATTTTTAGTTCACTTAAGTTTGTGTTTTTTTTTGTTCTACAAGTTTTTTTTTTCAATTTTTAGTCATTGTAAACTTGCATTTTTTCAATTTTTGTTCATTTAATATTTTTATTTATTTTTCTTTTAGTCCTTTTAACTTTAAATTTATAGAAACCATAATTGAAAAAACACAAACTCAGAAGAAGAATTAAAATTAAAAAAACATAAACTTATAAGACTAAAAATAAATAAAAAATCTTACAAGAATAAAAATTAAAAAAGAAAAAAATGAATAAAAGCTTACAAAGATCAAAATTAAAAAAACAAAAATTTGTAATAAAAAAAACATATTGAAAATTTTAAGAATTATTCATTAAAAATTACGAGTGCATGAGCAAAATGTCAGGGGATCAAGCCCTCTCAAATGTCTATGTACTTCCTTGAGTAGGCATTCATTTAATTCATCAAATTATTTTTGGAAGGATCATTAATCTATTATTAATTAATTTCTCTTTTCATAACTTATCTTTCAAATTTGTTTGGGAAACTAGAAGAATAGATATTTAAAATAAAGATCAATTAATTATTTAAAATAAAGAAACTATAAAAGAATCGATATTTAAATGTTGCGAAACTGCATAGATATTATTTGGAAACACATTATGAAAACGTACGCCCGGCAATAGGCATGTCAAAATAACGTAAAACATAATTAAGGGGAGGTTAAGTAACGTGTTCAGAGATCAGTTATTTATTAATTATGAATCTTTATTACCATGTTTGTATAGACTAGATAGATGAAATTAAAAATGTTTTTGATTAATTAGAAGTTCTCTGAATATTTCCTGTAAAAAAAAAAAAGCAGTTCTCTGAATGTAAAATAAACTATTTAAACATGATTTCGTAGAGCTTGTCTCAAACCAAAATTCATAGAACAATGCATATGAATTATAAATCATCAATTTATATATATAAAATAAGTTTCGTTACATTTATTTTTTAATTCATAATAATACATAATTACGACAACTAAGGTAATAACAATGAGTATTTATTTATTAACGACTAAAAACTATATATAGTAAAAGAGGATTTTGTCAAGTTGGTAGATGTCAAGTGAGAATATCACATCGACTCTTTTCTTGCAAAAGTACCACTAAAATATGTTAATTTATTTTTTAATTCATAAAAATACATAATTATAGTAAAGATAATTACAATAGTATATATTTAAATAAAGACAATTATGACCGATATATATTAATTAAGGTAATTAAGATTATTTGAAGTAACCTCTAAAACATATTTTTTTAAATTATGATAATTGGATTAGTTTTAATGAATTAGGCTAATTACATCCAATATTATATCTTGCTTCTTCTGTGTTTTGCTTTGACTCCCCTTGCACGTCTTATTCATATGTGTTTTCTATCTTTATTTATAAATTATCAATTATTTTATCCATCAACATTAAGTATTCTTGTTGTTGTAAAGAAAGATTTTGTCACGTGACATTTTCCTGATAAAATATTCTCTTCTTCATTATTTTTCTTGATCTGGTATTTAAGGTAATAACTCATTTTTTAATATACATTAGTTTCATATGGATATCTTTTTCTGACACAATCTTATTTTAAATATAATTGATTGCTAAGTAGATACTACTTCAATAAAAACTCAAACTTTGATTTATCATGTTAAAAGAGACTAACTTGTTTGATAAATTTAATCTTGATGACACTTAGCATATCACACATAATTATATGTCACATAACACCTTTTACGAGCAATTAGCTTCTTTTTTTACTTAATCACTATTTTCCTCTTCTATTTTTTTTGAATTTTAGTTTAATCATCTTATTATTAAAAAAATTAATTAGGTCCTTTAATTTTTAATTCTTTTATTTTTAAAAGTTTCAATTAGATATCTTATTTTTTAAATAAATTTAATTTGGTCCTATTTAAAACCAAATCTGATCTTATTTTTTTAATTTTTTAAAGCATATTATTTCTGATTCTTTATTTCATTTTTTCATACTGAACCAAATATATGCATTCAAATCTGAACCAAATAATGAAAACTGCAATTTAAATATATAGTTTTATATTATTTCTGATTCTTTATTTCATTTTTTCATACTTCAGTCGTCCTCGTACCTGTTTGTTTCTTATTTGAAAGTAAATAAATTGTGCTAGCAATTTGTTATTACTGTTGTTAGAGTCAGCCAAGCTGACTCTAATTTATTTATTAGTATTTTTCCGAAAAACATCATATAAATTTGTAAGAATAAAAAAGAATGTTTCAATCCATAATTTTTACAACTAGAAATTATATGACTACTGCAACAACAAAAAAATTAGAGTTAGCTTACCGAAAACTGCAATTACTTCTGTTAGAGTCGGCTTAATAAAAACTGCAATTAGAGTGAGGCTAACATAAATAATAATAAAAAATAGACAATTTGTTAGAGTCGAGTTTAGTGGGTGTTTTTTTTTTTAATTAATGATATAAAAAAGATTTAAATATAACACCATAGTGATATAATGATGATATCACATATATTTATCATATCATTACTTACTTAATAAAATGAAACTAATAGTAATTATGAAAACCAAACAAAAACAATATATAAGGTACTAAAACAAAAAGAAAAATTAAATAGTAATATGATAAAAAAGCTATTTTATAGATATCAAAAACATATTTAAATCTAAATAAATTATTGCTTATTTCTTACAGAAAAAAGCTTATCAACGCAGTATTTCGTAAAGCTTGTTTCAAATTAAGATCAGTATAAAAAGGATATCACTTGGGTCATGTCCATACATTTTACAAACTTAAAGTCATGAATCATATTTTGAAATGTGTTTTTATATATATTGAAGTATTAAGTGCCATTGACAAACTTTTTATGAAACTCTAAATTGAAGGTCTAAATTAACCCATCAATATAATCTAATACAAAGAAATGAAAAATATTATAGACATATTTTTTCATTTAAAGTATAAATCATTTATATTTTGAAATTAGAAAAAAAATGACCCTCATCAATTAAAATATATGGATAGATAGGTCGATAAAAATATTTAATTATAATTATTAGATTAAAATTAACTATTTAGATTGTGGATTTAATTATAACTAATCTCAGCTGATTTTTTCAATTAAATATCCACGATAATATAATTAAAGATCCTAATATATACCAATATGTGATGAAATATTTTAACGATTTTACTGTCTCCAATAATTCTGCAATTTCTAACTATTACGAGATTTTGTTTGGAAGGAGTATAGCTTAATTACACAGAAATTAAATCCAAATAAATCACTCCATCAATGGGTTGCTTGCTGTCCTATATATGTTAAGTGACAATGAACACATTTCTCTGCAGAAAAAAAATGAATAAACTTGGAGCATTAGAACATTTGAAATGGCTTCTTTCACTCGGTCTAGTTTTCCAAGGTAAAAACTCATTCTAATTAACATCCATTAGTATGTCAAAAAGTATCAATTTTTATAACCAACATTATTAATTTGAGTGAAATTAAACAAATATTTTTTTAAGTAAAATCTCAAGTTCAAATTTTATCCAAAAAAGAAAAAAGTGGTTGGAATATAATATATTTTACACTAATAACATGATGATTAAAAATAACATTTTTTTTTTACAAATATTTAGTTTTTTATTTGATGTTTAATTTATTGCTCATATTGTAGTTGATGCGGATTGCTCTCCCTTTAATTCTCAAGGCCTTAGCATTGTCCAATAAAAAAAATGGAAAACTCGGTATAAATCATGCCATAGTGGAAAGTTACCATCACTAACAAATGTATGTGTTATCAGTCTCAATAGAAGCTCAAACGCAATGAATTTGGGACAAATGAAACTGTGGATTCATCAATATCTTGAGCATTTCTGGTGTTGTATGCCTTCTAAAAAATGACAAAACCATTTCTCCCTCTGAAACTATCGAGTTTCTGTATGAAATGGGATTCTCAGTTCTTCCCAAGTAGAATGCAAGTCTTAATTATATATGTACGAGGGTTGATTAGCATTTTCTTTCATTTATTAGCTCACTAATAAGAGTTTAATGAAAGCCACTGCAAATTAAATAATGTTCTTATTTGTGTTTTTTTACTTCTTTTTTCATGCTTCACTAGCCCTCGTGTTTATTATTGCAAAATATATTCTTTTTTTAAACATATTTTAATTATTTTAAAAGTAAGTATTAAATGCTTTTTTTTTTGTGTTTTTTATATAACGAATGTATCATTATCTTTTTAGTTGTTTGAACTTTGATCTTCATCTTTATTATATTAATCTTTATATTCTTTACCTATTGAAATTTTAATTTTAATTTATTGACGAAAAAATAACTCTTATGATTTCCAACTGTTAGTATATACGTCCGAAGGGAATTAAAACTTAAATAATGATGAATATAATTTTGTCATATAGTTTAAATGTTGAGTATAAGAAAATTTTAAATTTAAATATGGTAAATTATATAGAATTTGAAATTACTTTTATAAATGTCAAAACGATTCAATATATTATATTATTATATTCAATTTAATATTATACTTAAATTTAAATGATATTGTAATTTTGTAATATGAATTGATAAAATAATTCAATTATTTTACAATCATATTCCAAAAAAAAGATTATCATTTTCCATGGACATTTATTTGTATAAGGAGAGTGATATAGAAGAAAATTGTTTATATAAGAAAGTAGTAAAAGAGAAAATGTATTATAGGTTGAATAGTCGAAATCTTATCAAATTTGAATATTGAGGATAAAATACTGTAAATTTAAATAACATAAATTTTATAGAAGTTTAAATAACTTTCCTAATTTTCAAAAATAAGATTATTATTTTCCTTGGAAATTTATTTGTATAAGAAAAGTGATAAAAAAAAATAAATGTTTGTATAAAATGTATTAATGTCAAAAACTTTGGAAATTGAACTCACTATCTCGGTTAATGCTAGCATGTTAAAAGCAGGTTATAGATTATCAACCAAAAGAAGATTTAGTGGCACATAATTTACCTTGTTAAATTACTTTTTCATCAACTAAGTTAGGAAAAAAACCGTACAGCACACAACTGAACATTTTCCTATCACCCATACGACCAATCAAATAATCAATAAGAATAAAACCTCAACATGTAAGCTTTTGTGACAGTGTCATCATCTTTATGCATGAGTTGCCCTGGGCCTGAAACAATCAATATTGCACAATCCAACTGATCTCACCATGTCCCCAAAACTGCAGCCACAATATAGAAAAATTGTCAGAAACAACGTTAGCACAGCACAACTGACATGAGCACATTGGACATGGACCTGGCTTCTCTGCTATCCTTTTTCGTGCTGGTCCCGTGTTGTTCCTCTAAAACGACGTCGTTTTGAAAACACAACTTTCAAAATGACGTCGTTTTGGAGGGATAACACGAAAAATGACAACAAAGAAGTCAATTTCATTGGACAGACGGACATGGTTTGTAACTGACCGGTCAATGCTATTTCTAGCTTTCTCAGGGATTTCTGCTCCAATGTATGCTTTCTCAGAGCGATCTACACTCTTTCTTGATTTATCTTTCTTATCTGGGCCAGCTCTTGACGTTTCTTTATGGTTTGTGCTTGTTCTAGGCTTTTCTTTGAAGTCGATACTTCGTCTCAAATTCTCCCTTAGATCCATGCTGAGTCTAGGTTTCTCTCTAAAATCTGTGCTACTCCTTGGTCTGTCCAGTTGATCAGGAACAGGTCCAGATCCAGTTTTTTGAAGCGATGACGTCTCAATAGCCGTGATAAATTTCTTGAGGTGCTTTATGTATTGAGGGTAAAGCTCCAGGTTACAATGGTTTCCTCCTTTAATCCATAGGGGTTCATACTTTTGTTTGCAATGTTCCCAAAGTTGCTTCCCGTGGGAGTAATCTACTACATCATCATCTGTTCCCTAAAAGATACATAAGCCAAAACATATATAAACAGGCTTGAAAGATGAAACTTGTACGCTGATTGCATTAGGCTACTAGCATAGGCCTTTAACAAAACAGTTGACCAATTAGAAAATTCTAACCCACCACCATGTTCCCTGACATCAAATTTAACTGTCAGCTAAATGTTCATTTAAATAAGGTGCATCTCCGTTTGATAGCCTAATCGAACATTAAGTATGCATATAAACCATGTTATCCACTTTCCCTCTTATTTTAGTGCACACAACACAGAAAAAAATGGGCGTTACATAATTTGGTTATCATGTTTCACAATTGACGAAAAATTTGAATTGGATGTGAAAACTTGAATAGATGAAAAGGCTGTGTAAGAATGATACCACTAATGTAGCATGGCAATCCCTATAGATAGTTTATCAGCTTACAAAACAAAGGCCATGGATACTTTCAGAATAATAGTTCCCACAAGAATTATTCAAAATGTTGACAGGCCAATCCAGAATACCCATAAAAAGAGTGAGCTAGAAAGCCTTACAATCCCTCAATGCATGAGGCAATTGGGAAGTTTAAGTTAATCTGTAAATGGCTGTAGTTCAATGCTATATTAGAGAATTACAGAAACATATTATCGCAAGCATGGGAAATATCATAGTCAGTAGTCATCCTTCTATCACTAACGTGAATTTTAATAAGACAAGGGAAACAGATAATCAGAGCCATGTATGTGCAGTTAATTAGGCGTGGAGTAATCTGACTCTGCTAGTGAAATGTATTAAGCATGGAGTAGAGGAAGAAGGTAAGAAAGGTGAGTGTGCATAATCCTTATCTGATTCTGATAATATTGCAATGGCATCAGCAGCAGCAGCAGAAGAAGGAACTAAGTCACATTCCATCAATAAAGATAGTGTTATTACAGACTACTAGTTCCAGTGTCCTATCTAACTACGTTGGCATATTTGACAACCACATAAATACTGTTTGAAAATTACAGATAGAAAGCTCAGATGGACATCCACAATGACAATGGTCAAGAATTTCTCAACAACTGAGGGTGAAATTTGTAATCAGAATGGCTCCGAATAATATTAATAGATCAATACAATAAGTTTCAGTGAATTTATTATTGATAATATGAGGCCCTGAGAAAGCAAAAGCAGTATGGACTAGTGTAAATGGGAGAAGGCCTTTAACTCGGGTTACAAATGAAAATATTCCCGTTCTGTAGAATGACACATTTAATATAATAATCTAATATACTATTATATACTTGATGGAAATAAGTATACTCACATGAATTACCAGAACTGGACAATTGACCAAGGGAATTTTATCAATGTTCTGCACAAAAGGCAGAAAGACATCATTAAATTGCAGCAATGGAAATATATATGTGAGACTCAAATTGAAGAATCTGATTGACCAATTTATTTAGCATTGATAGATAGAGATCAAACCTTATAAATGTCAAACCAGTATGTCCTCTTGACAGGATACATGACTCGAAGACCAGATAAGATGGGACTGTGGAGAATGACAGCCCTAAGGTTTGGTAAACGAGTAGCCAAATCTGTAGTTGGTCCACTGCCGACAGATTGGCCATACAGAATAATATCTTCCTCTTTCGCCCCATACATTTCTACCAGGCATTTATAAGCAGCTTCTATATCTGCATACGTGTTATGCTCACTAGGCTGTCCAAAAGAAAACAAGTCCTTCAACTCAATACCATTCCAACAAATATTAAGTAATCTCATAATTAACATTAAAGAATCACAGAATAATATAAAAAAGAAATAGGTAACAATAGCACCCTTTGTTCAAAACGAATGACTTTGTTTGTATAGGTTTGTTCAAACTCGTATACATTGAAAACTTAAAAGAGTTCAACTTCTATGCATAGTGTAGAAAATTTTACTAAGTTAATCAATCATATATTATTAATTGTTGGTATAATTTTTAAGGTGATTGTTGTAAAAGTTAATAAACTTAGATGACAGTATAAAAACTCTTTATACGGTCCATCGGTCATAACACTCTATTTGTTCATAGTGTAGAAATCATGTACTTCCATTTCGACTTTCCTTAAAGGAATCTGTTTTTCTTTCCCTGCTAGTCAACGGCTCCTTCACCAGAACAACAAAGTTTCTTTTTCTTCAAATTAAAATTTTCAACATAAAGAGGATTCAAGCAATTTTATCGATATGACTATTTTATAATGAAAAAAACTCAAAAAATTGAAACCATTTTTGTAGCAAGAGTGATAGAAAGAAAGGTAAAATATGCTTTTAATTCATGTAATTTCAATCAAAATTAACATTGGTCCTCGTATTTTAATTTTAATGAATTTAATTTGGTCCCTGAAATTTTTGAAAAATAGCTATTTTCATCCCTTCTCACATACAATCTCCATCATGAAGAGGAATGAAATCACTTCTCTTGTAAAAGTCAAGAAACCAAATTGATCAAAGTTAAAATTGGAAACTAAAACCAAGTTTAAGTGAAAATACATGCACTGAAAACATATTTTTATATTTTATCCGTAGAAAGAATATTTCACTATGTCTAGACTAGACTTCAAACATCTTACTAGTTTACATAATAATATTTCATTTTTTCCCAAAAATAATAGTATTTCTCCATTTTTTGGAGAAAAAAAGGAAACATTATAATTTAAAATTCTACTTTTTTTTTTTGGAAAAAAGGAAACAATTTAAAATTTATTCGCCCCCGGTTTAATTTCCTAGTATCCTGTGATTATATCTTTCTTATTTAATAATATCCCAATTTTCCTCTGATTAAAAACAAAAAACATATACAAGATACATCCCTCCAGAGCCCGAACATCAATCTCTAATGGAGTAAAACGAAAACATAAAACGCAGAAACCCGTATGATTAAGGGTTATGTTCATTCAAAACCATGTAAATCCAAAAGCAGAGAAAAATTGCTTACCTTCCCAGAAGACTGGCCATACCCAGAATAGTCATAACTACAAAAAAAAAATAAAAATAAAAAAAAAAACAAATTGAGAAATTGGAAGGACTAATAAACAACAATGTGATATGACATTAAAAGTAACAGTAGTTAAGAAAGAATACAGAAAAGAAAAAGTCACGAGTTTGATGTTTCCTTCTAACAAAAATGATTAAATTAACGATTAACATTTGTGTGAAGGAAAAAAAAAAGTAATAATAGCGTGAAAACGAGAACGTAGTGAGAGTGAGTAGTGAGTAGTGACCATAGGAGGTTGACTCGGAGGTGGAGACTGAGTTCGGAGAACAACTCGTACATCTGACCCAGATCGGCGGCGTTGCCGTGCGAATAGAGCATGGTCAACGATGCCGAAGGGTTTCTAATGTACATGGCCACGACGCTGTTTCCTCGCCTCGTGCAAAGCTTCAATACGTCGACGTTTTCCCTGGTGGCCACCCCCGTCATCTTCAGCTTCCCCGTGACGTCATCCAAGCCGACACCGTACGACGGCGGATTGGGGGGGAAGAAGGCGAACTTGGCCGCCATCGACGACGTCATCGCCCCCATTATTTATTAATTAAATAATTAAAAATTGTGTTGCCAAGTTTGGAAAAAGAAAAAAAGAGAAAGATGAGAGGCACGTGAAGGGGCTGAATTAGGTGATTGTGATGTTTAAGAAAAGTGAATGGTGACCGTGACACTGACGCTTTGTTAATGCTCGACACGTGTCAGTTTAGGGGGAGTCTTCGGTGGCCACAGTCTTCTCTCGTCTCTATCTGCCATGCCTAATTGCCTGGAATGGATGGAGTTAGTGGGTTATTCAATTGCTCAAGTCATTGATTCTGTTATTTATTGGTGGAATCACTCATATTTCATCCAATCTCTAGTCATAATTATGTTTTTTTCTTCATCAGTTACAAATCCATGCAATGGAAGGATGTTAGTAATGTTTTTTTATAATAAAAATTAACTAACACTGGTAGATAAAATTATTTCTTCCAATAATAATTTTTTAATCAATAAATATTAGTTTTATTACTAGAGTAGATCAAACTTATTATCTTTTTCATTTTTTCCTTCTCCCTTCTATTCACCTTATATATCTTCTCAATAAATATTAATTTTATTATTAGAGTATATCAAACTTATGGATAAAAAATGCTAGTACTGGTTAACTGATTGATAATCTAAATTTTTTATTAGAAATTAAGTTTAAATGTTTTTTTAATTTGCATTAAAATATATCTAAAAAATCATTTTTAAATTCAACAAATCAAATAATTATTCAAATTATTAATTTTTGATCAAACAAGTCCGTTCAATCAATTTCTTCACATAATTTCGGACACTCACCTACACACCTTTAAAAATTTCTACTTCAGTTTTAATTCGTCGTTAAGGCCTATGTAGTAGATGATCAGATAGGAGACATCTTGCTTGATATAGATATCATGTGTCTAATGGTTTGAGGGGTAACTTAAAAGCCAATATCCTCCTTATACAGAAAATTAAATGGATTTCAAAATACACGCAACCAATATTAAAAGAATTTCAAATCAAAGTTTTGAATTGTTTCTCAATAAATGCCTTAAAATTTTCTTGGGAGGGAAATGGATTTCTAGAGGTTTAAGCTTTATTTTAAATAGATGAGATAAGTTTTAAATATATTATTTGTTTAATATACTCCCTTCGTTTTAGAATACGACTTTTTAGATAAAAAAAAATGTTCCAAAATATATAGCATTTTAGAAAACCAATACTACATCAAATGTTTTTTCTAAGACTACCCTTAATAAATTTTTAGTGAGAGTAATGTATAGGAAGAGTAAATAAGTCATTAATTAGAAAAATAAGTGGTATATTAGAAAGTTGTTCAATGTTTTTTTTGAAATTCAACAAAATAATTATATTTTTTAATATTTATGTGAAAATCTTAATGTCGTATATTCTGAAATGGAGGGAGGAAGTAATTTACAATTTTTTTCCTAATGATGTAAGGAATAATGCTTGAATAAATAATAAAAATAAGTTTATTTTCTATTTGCATCATGTGGTTAAATGGTTGTATTACCTTATGAGTTGTGATGGAACTTTGTGGAAGAATCACTACAACTCTTTATGAAGAGATGTCTTGAATGATTATGACTTTTTACAAGAGGGTGTAGTCTAAAAGAGCACAACTCTTAATGAAGAAACGACTCTTAATTTTGAAAGATTATGACTCTTTTACAAAAGGGTGTAGTTTGAAAGAACATGACGATTGATTACGAGATATGAACAAATTATTATGTCCTTTTATGGAAGAGTAAGTTTTCTTCTTTACTTTCTCTATGAATATATTTGAAATAAGATATTCTCATAGCCGTAAGTCATGGAATTAAACTTCAAGACATAAAGATCATAAAAATAAATTTTGTCTCTTTCAACAAAATCTTCTCCATACGCATGATCAGAGAATCAAACTTCTGTCAACATGTTCAAGGAAACCCATCATCTACCAATTGTGTTAGACTTTGTTGGTATCTGAAACATATATGAATGACAATAAAATTACTATTACCATTTATATATGTTTCAGATACTAGCAAAGTCTAGCATAATTGGTAGATAATTGAATTTCTTAAAAATGTTGACTAAGGTTTGATTTTCTGATCGTACTTATGAAGAAGACTTTGTTGGAAGAGATAAAATTCACTTTCATATATGAATGATAATAAACTTATAATATTTACATTTAACCATCAAAATTAAGACAAAAGAGAAGCTCAATCCTATCCTAAATTTAAAGTCAATTCAAGTGCATTCAAAGATATTCAAGTGGATTGCAATAACTTAAAAATATTAAAGCAACAATAACTTCAAAAAAATAAGTACTATTAACCTTGTCTCATTAATTTGGTGTCCTAATTCACACAACTATAATCCTATTTGGTAATTTATTATTAAAGAACTTTTTTTAGAAGATTAAATAACTAATTAATAATAATATAAGGTAAAATTAATATTTTAGCCTAAAGTAATTTGATTTATGTGAGAAAAAAATAATATTTTAATTTAAAGATTTTGTCCCCACAGTTCAATTATACGCTCCTATGAAGTCATAAAAAAAAAGTGTATTTGTTCCTATCATATATAAATATTATGATGCCACCTACTTGCCAAAATTGGTTAAGGCATGGCCCATTCGGCAAGGTTAGCAACACTTTTTCTTTGTCGTGTGTGGTTGCAAGTGGCACATAATCAAACAAAAGATTCTTACATGATTGAGAATTCCAACAATTTTTTTACGAATTGTACCGATATTTTTAAAAAACACAAGACATTTTTTTAAAAAAAATACTAGTAAAATAATAATTAAATATAAACTTTAAATATTTAAAATTTCCAATATTACAAATTTTTAAAAATGAGAAGAAACAAATATTATTCCACTAGTGTGTTACAAATATCTTATTGCGTTTAAGATTGATTAAAAACTGAACATAAATTAAACAATCAAGGCAATTATTTAAATAAACAAAAAAGTTAAAGGAAATTCACTGTATATTAAACTTCAATAATTATGTATTACAGTATATAAAATAAAAATATATATTTATATAAAAAAGAAAAACTCTAGGAAATATATATTAACTGCAAACCAAAATTAAATTGGCTAAAGGATTGCGGTGAAAGCTAAATCAAGAGCATCAAAGACAGATCTGTGTTTTCAAGAGTCATCATGATTTTCAGGAATCTGGTTGGGATTCAACTGTAAGAGTACAGAGAGCCTTCATTAAAAATTTCCACGTAAAACAAATTAAATTAATTAGATACACCCAACCTATATATATTTTATACATAATTTATTTCTTCTCGTAACGGAAAAGTTATTCAAATTGATTGATTTCAGGGAACTTGTTTAAATAAAGGAGAATTCGTGTAAAAAAAAAGGATAATTTTAACAAATATCTTTAGATCATTGCTTAAAAAATTACAACTAATTTTATTAATAAGAGAAAAAAAAAAGAGAAACAGAATTTTCAAAATTGAAAATTAAAAAATATTTTTAAAAAAATAATGCCATTTTTATATGTATTAACTTAATATAGTTTACTGAAATTAAATTTATAATATAATTACTCTATGAGGACTAGGCCAACTGTTACACCCTTATCCGTACTTACTAGTAATTTTTTTTAACGGTTTGATTGATCAACTTTACATAAATAAATCTATACATAGTTAATACATCTCAAAAAACAAGCTTTAAACCACAACTACAAATATCCTAACATAATAAAACTAGTTAGACATCTCAAAAGCTAACTTTCTCCTAAGGATTAAAATAAACTGCACAATAAGGGATGTAACAAGCAAGGGATATGAGAATGTAACAAAAAAGAAGTTGAGGAGGAATAATCTGGTTGCATTACTGCTATTGAGTGAGAAACTGATATATAATAATATACACATCAATTGATAAGGTTGTGAAACTAACCTCCTAGGTCTAATTCAAATATACAGACCAGGATATAAGAATTTGGTTTCACTCTATATGACAAAATAACAAAATTGTCTAATACAAACTGGACTTTCTGTTTTGATAATATGGACTTGTAGATCAGAACTCTTATCAGAGACACACCCTTAGTCCCTTACCCCTTAACCCTGGCAAGTCCCAATACAATATTTATCACATAGGTGTAGAGCATACCATGATATAATTAAGAAAAAAAAGAAGAAGAGGGAGATGCATGATGTGCTCAATTATATTATTTGAGGCCTTAGCTGCATCCAACTTTGTTTTCTAGGTTGACAAATTAGAATGGCACATTATATTTATTTAGATAAATTTTAAGAGAGACGGGGAGAGAGAATTTACTTTATTTTAATTCCTTGATGTTCTATTCAATTTATTGTTGAATGCAACTTCTTAGAGTGGTGTCTTGCCTTTTATGACTGGGAAGCTGGAACTTCACACAAAGGACAAAGCAAAGTAAATTTTGAAACAACTCATATGGCTTCAATCAATTACAGAAAAAGGAGTTTAATTTCTTATATATAATTTCCTTTTTTAGAAGAATTTATAATTTCTTACACCTAACATCTAATTAACGTATTTTGTGCATTAATGAATGACAGTTTTTTAGTCTCTAAAGTTAGAAACATTAAATTTAAATTCAATCACTCTAATGACTGGAAATTTCGTCAAACTTAAGAAATCAAAAGACAATATTATACATTAAGCCATTAACGGACCTCTATATAATTCAAGGTGTGCAAAATGAATCTCCTGAATTTGATAAGTTACATATAAATGTCTTCTACCTGATCGAGCAAATGAACAACTTTGTGACCAAGGCCAAGAGATGGTTGTGCAGAATGAACAAGTTAGAGGGCATGGAACACCTCGTGTTTTTAGATTCATTCTAGGGTGAATTTGTTTTAATTTTTTTAAAAATAACTTTAAAATAAATATTTCTTAAGTAGCAAATAGGATTTATTTACTAAAATAAACATAAAATTATTTTTTTAAGTAAACACTAAAAAAATTAAAGAAATATATACTTATTTTTATTAAAATAAACACTTGTTTTAAAAAATAAATTAGTCCAGGTGGAGGGGGGACACAATCCCCACAATCCCTCCATAACATCATCTTAAGTTTTCAGCCTTATTCTTGTAAAAAAAAAAGCAAAGTTTCCAGTCTTATTATTTCTTGATTTATGTTGTCTTCTAGTCTTTTTAAGCCCAACTCTTTGATTTCTTCTTGATCATTTCTATAAATTTTGATATTCACATTAAACTTATGCGTAAAATCCCTTTAAATTTCCACAAGTTGTCTTTAACTTTAATCTAAATTTTCCTTAAAGATTCTTAAAAACTCAAATTAAACATAAAAATATAAGAAAGTCTTATTTATGCACATTTAAATAAAGTTAATTAAAATAAAATGTAAAATAACTGAAGTTAATTAACAAAAAAATGTATAATTTATTGCACTTCAAAATCCTTAGTTACTTCCGTCACCCTCACAAGCAATGGAAAATATTTTATTTTTCTGGCATCCATACAAGCCGAACCTTTCTTCCTCTTTGGGCACATAAAATTTCTCCAGTCTTGACGTTCCAACAATGTTCCATTTCCTTAATTTCCATTTGGTATTTTGAATTTTCGTTCATAATGTATTAGTAACAACAAACATAACTAAAAGGTCTATGTTTGAAAAAGGTTTCAATTTTAGTTGATAAAACACGAAGGGGTCATGGTGAGACTCACAACAAAGAATAGGCAAAGCTGATATTTGAATTTTTCACCCCAAAAGAAGATGTTATCATAAATTATTTCCATTACTTTAATGTACTTATGTACAAGTCTTGTTATATTTTTATCTATCAGAATCACCACCAACCAACAGTGGACCCCAACAACACCACCAAAACTATGTATATTTTTTATAGTGATGTTTTTACGAAAGGTTATGCTCCCTCTGACCACAACTGTGCATCATTATCAGAACCAACCAGCTAAGCCTCAATCCATTTATGAGTGGATTTCATAAAATATTTTAATTAATTTATAATTTTTTTCTAGTTGAAATTTGTTTGATTTTATCATAAATAAGTTTTTTTTAAATAATTTCTATCATTTTAATATTTAATAAAATATTACTTGAAATAATATTTTTTAATACATTAACTTTTATCTTTGTTTCTAAATTTTTTTATATTTATCTTTTGTCCGTCCTTCAATTTTTATTAGATTTTTTTTTAAAAAATATTATTTTTATCATTTATATAATTTTATATTTTTCAACTACTTTAATATATAATTGATTAAGATAATTTTTAACATTAATTCAATAAAATAAATTTTCAACGTAAAGTTAATTTACCAACTAAGCTTTTCAACTTTCACTAACTTTATAACTTTTAGCAAATTTTTTCAAATATAATCTATAAATAAATTAAATGATAATCATAAACTCATCCTACATAGATTGATGATTACTTGATTGTCGTATTATGATTATGCCTACATATTTTCTTCTTCATATCAACATAAATTAAACTAAGAATAATTGCACAAACCATTGAAAAAAAATCAATAACATTAACTAAAGGTAAAAATTCCAAATTCATGTGCAAAATACCTATTTTGTCTTTTAGAAACAACATTAATTTTTATACATCGTTAGTTAGTGTAAAAAAAATTACATTATCAAACAATTAAAAATCATAATAAATAATTTTTTTAAAGGCATGACAAATATAAGTTTTAACATAATTATTCTAAAAACCAATAAATTTACTATATATATTAATTTTTATTGAATGATAATATAAAAAAATTAAACTATCAATGCATAAATTATTATTTTTAAATGATATTAGCGATATAAATAAATTCATATAATTATCTTAATTTTATGTTTTAATTCATATAAAATCCTATAAATTTTAGTTTCTAGGCAATTTTTTGTGAAGATTTATTACTATTAAAAAAATTATATACGTTTTCCAACATAAAAATTGTTCTTTAAATATTAAGCATAGAATCAAAATCAAATTTTTATGCACATAATAAATTTTATTATTCTTTTTACTAAAAGTTTAAGTGAATTAAGTATGTGTTATTTCTTATTAACTATGATAGTTTAAAGTAAACCTCAAGAAACATTTATAAAAAAAATCGAATTCACTTCTAAGATGTGTTGTTTCTTATTAGCTATGGTAGTTTAACTCCAAATCATTAACATAGAGCTGCTGACGTGGCGACAACTTAGGGGTTAAGTACCACATAGTAAGTAATCTTGAATTTTGTTGTTCCCTTTGTCGAATAGCGACAAAGTAAATCAAATCCAACCAAAGAGAGCGAGAGACTCTATTTCTACCCGAACCTATTCAGGTTGTTCCTTCTTCCAATCTTAATATCAGAATCTCTCTATTCTTCAAGCTCTATCAATGGGAACCGAATGGTTCCAAAATCCGAGGTAATTATCTGTCTTCAACCCCACCTTAGCTACACTCTGCCTTTCTATGCTCTCTGCTTAAAAAATTAATCTTTTTTCATTGGGTGATTTATATGTTCATCTGGGGTTTTGAAATTATTATCATTTTGGATCTTGATCTAGGGTATCAGAATTTTTAGCTCTGGGGTATCGGTGATTGAAACAATTATGTGTCTATGTTATGTGGTTGGTGTGAAGGGTGGAGTAGATGTCTGAATCTGAAATTTTGCTTGATTTGGGAGTTTTATGGAATTAGAGGACATGGATTGTTTAGGGCATTCTTCTGAATCAGGGCCTGGAGTTTGTGTTGCTCAATCAGTAGAAAATGGAGGTTTTGGTGGAGATGGGAGGTGCTGCAAGCAAGCTTCCCCTCCAAGGAGTGGTGGGTCTAGGAATACTAGTCCAATGAGCCGGGCCGGATCCAGGAACACGAGCCCTTTGCGGCAGAAGGTTGTTAAGACCAAGCCTAGGGGTTTGGATGAGGAAACACTTGCCACGTTTGGTAAGGTAGTGCATGCTGATGTTCAAATGGAGGATAATATATGGGCAATGTTGCCAGAGGACCTGTTGCATGAGATCCTAGCTAGGGTACCCCCTTTTCTGATTTTCCGGCTTCGTTTGGTTTGTAAACGGTGGAATTCGCTGCTTCAAGACAGTAGTTTTCTCAAATTCCATTCCAGTGTGCCATCACATGGGCCGTGCCTCTTTACGTTTTGGAAGAACACGCAGACCCCACAGTGTTCAGTCTTCAGCTTGCCGCTGAAAACTTGGAATAGAATACCTTTCACTTTTTTGCCACCGTGGGCATTCTGGTTGGTTGGCTCTTCTGGTGGTCTTGTTTGCTTTTCTGGGCATGATGGGCTAACGTTTAAGACCCTGGTGTGTAATCCCCTAACTCAAACTTGGAGGGCATTGCCTAGTATGCATTACAATCAACAAAGGCAACTAGTATTGGTTGTTGATCGGGTGGATCAGTCGTTTAAAGTGATAGCCACTAGTGATATTTATGGTGACAAGTCATTGCCAACTGAAGTTTATGACTCAAATACAGACAGCTGGACAGTTCATCAGATTATGCCGGCAGTTAATCTCTGCTCTTCAAAAATGGCATATTGTGACTCTAGATTGTACTTGGAAACCCTTTCACCCCTTGGTCTGATGATGTACAGACTAGACACAGGTCATTGGGAACATATTCCGGCTAAGTTCCCTCGATCTTTGTTGGATGGTTATTTGGTTGCTGGTACCCAGAAGCGTCTTTTTCTTGTTGGAAGGATTGGCCTTTATAGTACTCTACAGAGTATGAGAATTTGGGAATTGGATCATACCAAAATTACATGGGTGGAGATCAGTAGGATGCCCCCAAAGTATTTCCGTGCTTTATTGAGATTATCAGCGGAGAGATTTGAATGCTTCGGGCAGGATAATTTAATCTGCTTCACCTCTTGGAACCAAGGGAAGGGCCTTCTATATGATGTGGATAAAAAGATCTGGTCATGGATTGGTGGGTGTGCTCTGCAGTCATACAACAATCAAGTTTGTTTCTATGAGCCAAGGTTTGATGCTTCTATCTACTAAGCTAGAGTATTATGACATGATGTCTGTTGTACATCAACATTTACAAAACCGAGGATTACCAGTTATTTTCTTCTCGTGTTTTCTTCGCAATGACATTCTCTCTGACCATTCATAATGTTATTTCCTCACAATGGGCTGATTGTGTTTATCAGTAAAATATCTTACTCACAATCTGTAATAAACAGCATGCCTGACTGTGAATGCTGGTTCAGCTCCATAGACAGATTTTTGTGAATGAAATTCAAGGTGAAACATAATGCAAGAGCTAGTGTGACAGTGTGGCTGGGATATGAAGCTGATGTACGCTGCTGAAGGAAAGGTTATAAACTTATACATAAGGGTTTGAATGCTTAAAAGGGGATATGCAGCTGATGATGTTTGGGGAACATTTTTTGGGGACATTATCATTTGGAAATGCTTAGGGCATTGAAATTGTGCATCAACTTTCACTGCTTTTCTGATCAATGGCTTACCAGTGTAATGTAACTGTTTTAAATCTTGTCTTGAAACATTGACCATATGTAACTTTCTCATGCAAATGGATTCTCCCAACCTTTTTTTATTTTTGAAAAAGAGAACTCATGAAGAAAATGGTTAACTTTATAATTTTGTAATCTTGATCTTGATCATATTATAGAAATTGATCTTGTTAAGTATCTATACTATTTTTCTAGTTTTGATGCCAATACATTTTTAAAGTTGCGATGCAATATTCAAATGAATGCTAGAGCTACTATTTCTTTCTGCCAACCCTGTCTTCTGTTATGTTTTCATATTATGGCCTCTCTCTCGCTCTCACCTATGTGCAGGCATCTAGCATTCTATGTCAATTTAGTGGAGAACAAAGTTTTGGAATTATTCACTCCACTGTTGCCAATATTGTAGATTGATAGGAAAAGGTTAATGTGATCTAATATCAAATAAAGATTATCTACCTATATATGGCTTATCTGAAGCTTTGTTCAGTTGATTTTCTTAATTATATTTTATAGATTCTACCAATAGTAACTTTGTGCAAACAGATCTATGTATACCATTTTGATTCTTTTATATATTTATGCTAGTAGCCAGTGTTTGTGGTTGTTTTCCCAGATTTTGATGTATGCCTTGCAATCATTAATTGGAAGGAATTAGATCTCAGTGATTTCTGTATTTAAGATAAATTGTTGACAGTTTCTTTTAAATATTTTTTTGGCCTATGGCTAGGGCTAAGTTCTCCTAGCAGTAATATAATACATCCCGTATTTTCAGGAAGCTGAGGTTTCAATAACTCAGCAATGTGGACTTTAATTGTAAATAGTTTTACTTAGAGCTGAGTGCATCACGTTGAATGACAATTTTTTGCACAAATGGATAAATGGATAAAGTAGCTATTTTCCTCTATGAATACAATCCAGTTACCTGATAGATGCTTGCTAATCTGTGCCTGCTGCCAGGAACTGCATGTGAACTCCACTCCCAACTGTTTTTGGCTTCCTACCATAGACAGAGTTTATGTGGCTAGAAAAGTTGGTTCATGTCAACGAATAGCAGTTTGATTGATACCTTGAATGACTAGGTGATTGCAAGTCTGATATTTGTTTCTTCCATTTGTAGTTATTAATATCAACATGAGGTTACTTCAGGGTATAAAATTTGTATCATAATTTGATTGATAACTTGATGACTTAGTGATTCTGAGTTTGATCTTTGTTTCTTTCATGTACAGTTATAAAATTGGTCACCTGTATATATTGATAATACTTTATTTTCTGTACTATTTTTTTTAATGGTGCAGTTTATACGCGTATGTATCAAGGATGTAAAATTATTATTTTCCTTTCCTTATACTTCATCCAATAGATATGGCTGAAAGTTTTTTTATTTTTCCTTTTCTTTTGGATAGTGTACAATATTGCGTCAAGAGCATGTGATCAATTTCAGTGACAATTTTTTCATTTACACTGAGCACTGTATAACCTAAGAACTGACATATTTTGTTGAAATACCGCAGGTTTCACCAACAAAATTGGTTCCCTGAGGGGGTGTTTGATTTAAGGGGGTGAATGTTGAGTGCAATTGATTCAGACTATTTTGGGATGAAAGTTGTGAGAATGAGTGTTTGGTGGGGTCAATTGTAGCTACATTTTTTAAAGGAGAGTGACACGAGAGAGGAGAGAGAGAAATGAATCTCTTATACAGTTTCAAAACTAGCATAACTAATTATGCATTTTGTGTAATCAATTATCTCTCGTTGTTCAATTTTTTTTTTACCAAACAAATTACTTTAATTTAAATCTTTTATTTCTTTTACATTTTCTTTCATCTCCACCAAATCACTTTACTTTACACTCTCTTTTATCTCTACCAAATCATTTTACTTTACACTCTTTTTCATTTCTTTTCATTCTTTATACTTTTATTCTTTTTCATTCCTCTTTACCAAATGCATCCTAAATCCACAATATAGAACAAGAACTTGCCCCTTCTGAAAATAACAAGAACTTTTGATCTTATAACAAATGCTTCCAGAGCTGGCTAGGATATTAGAAGTCTTATACAACACAAATAAAATATGTATTGTACAATGCAAAAGTACTCGTTTGCGGGTAGACAGACACCATCTTGAGCCATAAGTTATAACATTAACCAGCACGTCCTTTATAATAATTTCGGCTTTTTATAAATGAATGAGTGATGAAGAAATTCAAAAGGGCAAAGCATAGAAAGCACTTCTGCATGTAAAAATTTTATACACTATCATTTAATTACAAACAATCTAATATATGATAAATTTATTTGTTTTTATTATAATGCATTTTTCCTCGTTGCATTCTCTTTTACCATCTCCAAATCGAAAGTGTCGGTGATATTGCAGCTGAAAACAAAAGGGGGAGGGACATGGGTCCACTATAGAATGCCCTGGAAGGATCAGAAAACAGAGTTTTTTTATTCTTTCTGTTTTCAATTATATGCTGGAGCATACTTGCCATTAACATGAAGTAATTATTTTTTAAATTCAATTTTAATAGTGTAAATATTTCTTATAATGTTATCTATTCACAAATTATAATGTATGAGAATGTTGATTTTTTTTTATGTTTTTTTTAAAGAGTTAATTTTTTACGATAATTATTTAAAAGTTATATTTTAAAATTATTTTATAATGTAATTTTTTTATTCCAACAACACGTGAAAATTGATTTCTTCTTATTTTTCAAGTAATTAACCCTTCAGTTTTACTAGTATTACTAATTAAAAATGTTAGGAGTAATTTATGATTGGATGGTTACATATACACGTGATCAGGTGATAATATAAATGGATATATTGGTATTAAATTAATAAAGTTAGATCATCTTCACCTTTTTGTTTTTGGTATTCGATCATCTTCACCTTTTAAGCTTGATGTTTCGGGTTTGTGAATCACACTGATTGAGCTGATTTACATATTAACCTAAGAAGATGCTAGGAATTCTGTCAAGGACATTTTGTGAATTGAACAAAAAATACACATGACATCAACTACTCCTACACATTTTGTGGAACATGAATTGGGGCTAAAAAATGAGACTGATGATTTAAATCCAAAGTTTCCAGCATGTTTATAGAGAGGATAATAAATGCGCAGATTGAGTGGTGAGACTAGGCTCTTCATCAACTACTCCTTTATATACTTTTCACATTTTGTCGACCATTTTCTTAGGATTTCTACGTTGGGATTGTAATTTTTGTTTGTTTTTTATATTCTACCGTTAAAAAAGTCTAGGTTTCAACATTATACATTATTAATTATTAATAATAGCAACTTTACATTTAAGATAAAAAAACAAAATCATAAATAATTTAAGTTGATTTTTCATATTTCAAAGAAAATAAAGTAAAATATTGTATTAAACATTTTTCATTGACCTCCTTTAATTTTCTCTCTCTAGTTTTTACATTGATTTTTCAATGAACTAATTATTCTATAGTTTATCTGAACCAAAAACTTAATCAATTTACCGTTTTTCCGACCAATTTAGTTATCATATCCAATTAATAACTAGCATTAGGAGCAGGAAGTGCCTTTTAAGGAAGCTTTTCTGAAGGGATGCTTGATGAACTTCCAATATCCATTGCAGTAGACTGAAGCAAGTGTTGACAAAGATGACTACTAGTACTGTGTCAGAGTTTGAATCATCAAGAAGATATTGTCATTCGAGCAGGCCCTTTGATACTTTCTAAGAGTTATATATGTACCGTGCAATTAGCGATCAATGAGAAATAAGGTACTGTATAGTCTTAGACTCTTAGGGGAATCTTTTCATGGGTTGTTAAATAATCCTCTTGTAGTGCTTCTAAATGCGATTTTGGTGGCATTGCATGTGCCTATGTTCTTTAAAGGTAAACAATTTTTCTTTTCTTTGAAAATTGAACTAATTTTAAAGCCCCAGAAACAACAACCTAACTGGTTCACTCTTAAATTACAAGTCCCCAAACCTCAAAAGCTCCCCAAACATACGTAGCTTACAATGACCATGGTTATTCATATATAACAAATTAAAACTTGATTTTTTTGGTACATATGGTTTGGTATATAAGCTTAATTTGAACATAAATTTTGGTTATTTTCTTTAATTGTCATCATAATTATAGGCAAATAAGGGCTTTAGTTCAACTTATTGAGTATGAAGCATAAGTTATTGTTATAGATTCTCTAATATCTCTATATTCAATTTATACGAATAAAAAATCATACTCATAAGCAAAATTTTGCAAGATGTTACTTCTCTCTACACTCTTGGAGAATTTTAAAGTGACCACGTGTATTGATTTCCTTAATCTTAAGTCTCAATAAAAACAAATGAAAAATAAAGAGATTAATATGCCTTATTTTAGTGAGAAAATAGCAAGCTTCTAAGTCGATCATAATGTTTCAAATAAATTCCAAACATGTTTTTAAATGTTTCAACCGGTAAACGGAAGAAAATCACACACTATGCATTTCTTTTAAAATCGCTTACGATTAATTTTTCCAATTCTCTCTCCTCTCATCTCTTACCATTAATTAATTAAACACTATTATGACCAAGATTTTTTTTTTTTTGTTTTGGACCAAGATTTTCACAAACATTACTATGCGTTTAATTTTTTAAATGTTGTTTCAACTAAGAGACTCCACATTTGCCATGTCATAACCAACCTATGCGTAATGCGTGTGCGTGTGTTTTGAGAAAACTTATATTTGTACAAAGCTATAGTATGCATATACCACTTTTACATGCACATAATATATGTACACGTACGCGTTGTATATATGATATATAATCAAGTATCATTACATTGTAATATAGGAGTATGTAGACAAGTACAATATTATGATTTTGAAAACGTAAAATTTTATAGAAATGTCATATAAATATATTTTCAAATGTTTAAAAATGGATTGTCCCCAAATACCAATCGAATAGGACAATGGACCTCAATGTGATCGATTTCCTCTCGAAATAAGGCTTCGAACGGAAAATATATAAATTATAATATGAAACGTGCTTGGTGTCGGTGAATCTATTTTATATATAAACAGTTATTTATTTATACTTGGAGAGATTCACACTTCACAGTTCACTACTACTGGATTAGTAAAGAAGCTCACGAGAGTTCTCATAAGAGGGAAAAAAATTATGATAAAGACTAATTTCAACTAGATCCGTTTATTCTAGTTTTAAAAGAGTAACGTTATATTTTTGTCTATAAATTAATCTTTCTACAATTTTTTTAATATTTTATCAAAAAATAAATATATGTAACATCTTAAAAACTTAAAAAACATTTATAATATTTTCTTTGCAATAAGTAGCAGAATTAGTAACAAGACACCACTAGCTAGCTTATCATCAACTTAAAAAACATTCAAAACAAACCGACTTTGGTCGTGATTGGTACGCTGTTCTCAAAAAGAGACCACTAGCTTGAAGTTGGAGGTCACGCCCTCGTGTTCTTAAACTTTACTGTACAACACAAGCTTGCTGTTTAATTAATTATTAATGTATTCATTGGTTGTTAAAAATGTTTTGTACATATCATATGACTTCGCAATTCCATGCACATGCAAAATCATAGCCCATGTTTCATAGGCTCTTAATTTGATGCTATGTATATCAAGCCTTTTGGGGAATTATGTCCTTGCAATTCAACACTTTTTGGTGAGTATTTGTTTCGTGACAATCCTTTTATTTCTTTTACCTCTTTGCTTGGATTGTCACATGAATATTGACATTAATTTAATTAGAGGACAGTAGTGTTACATTCGATCTTTGGCCTTCTTGCCATGGATAATATTTCCGGTTTTTTTTTTTTTTTAACTTGACAGAATAACATCGTGTGTGATTCATATAATCAATCTTATTATAAAAAAGTAAAACTTTATTATTGTTACTAGATCATTCTTATTGATCAATGGATTTGAAGCACTACAACAAAGTATTTTTTTTTTAACATTCGTCAAAACATAAATAAATGTTAGTAATATATTTTTATGACATTTTATGGAATGCTGTATATAACTTATGTTGTTAAAGATTTTTAACAACACTTTTTCATACTAATAATAATATTTATAAAATATTTCTAAAGACTTAATTTTAGTAAAAAAATTTCATACTAATAACAACATTTATAAAACATGTTGCTAAAAACTTTTAGTAATATTTTTTCAATACATAAGCAACACTCTAAAAATGTTGCAAACATATATCTTTTATAACATTCAAGAAATATTACTAATTTGTTTCTTTTAAAATACAATAAAATTTAATTTTTTGTAATATTTTAAATATATAATTTATACTTTTTTTAATGGATTGTTACATATATCTCGTCATCTCGAATATGTAGTTCAATGAACATGTTAATAATATATAAAGAATAATAATACAATGTTAATGATACAAAATGTCTAAATCTAATAGCATTGAAGGGACCGCCATTTGTAGCACATGCACCTCTACTTGCTTGGAGCTCTTAACAATATTGAAATTGTGTATACCTTGGAGAGAAAGGCAACTAGAACTAGATTAAAATATACTTACAACAAACTTTTCTATACACAAGGCTGAAAATCCTGAAAAGCAATCTAGCTATTTAGTTCTCTCTCTCACTCCCCAAGTCGTCCTTTCTTAGTCTTCATAGTGATTCTTTTCTTTCTTTGTTGCTACAATAGTTGGGGAATCTATGGCCTTAGTTGTTCAACTCTTTGGAGCCGCAAGTGCAAGTGTAAAGCTCCAATCAACAAACATATTATTCTATAGAATTACTAGGCAGTAATTAATTTAGCTTTTAAAAAATAAGAAATATTATCTTAATATTTAAAATTATTTGGGATTTCAACAAAACCTAACATACAATTAATAGGATGATTTAGTGATCATATAAACGGACCTTAAAATTCCTTTTGGCTCAAAAGGAGCATAATACCATAAGGAACACTTATAAAAGGATTATTTTAGTAAATGTTACAAAATATACCATTCAAAAGTCTCACCGATAACATTTGTTTTAATAAATGTTGCAAAAAAAATAAAAATTAACAAGCAATCGCAACATTCGGTTCAATAAATGTTAGGAAAAACTGTTTTAAATTTTAACAAAGCAATAGCAACATTTTTACAAACGTTATCTCTTAAATGTTGCAAAATGTCTTAGATGTAGTAGTGGTTGTGGTCCTATATATATTGAGTGGCAATTGAATACTTTCCTCTAAAGAAAAAAAAGGTTCAAATATATTATTACAGCTCAAATGACATCCATTTTCAACGTTATCTCCCTCATTCTCATGGTTTGCTTTTCCAAGGTAATAACATATATATGCATTTATATGTTGCAAATGAGTTATTCCCTTAGAAAAACAGATCAATCAAGAAAAAAAATAAGGGAGAAAACCTTAAAAATAAAAGTCATTTTTTTATAAAAAAAATTCTATAGAGGAAAGTGTTCATTGCCGCTCAATATATATATATATTGGACCACAACCACTACTACTTCAATTCTAAGACATTTTGCAACATTTAAGAGTTCACGTTTGTAAAAATGTTGCTATTGCTTTGTTAAAAATAGTTTTTCCTAACATTTATTGAACCGAATGTTGCAATAGCTTATTGATTTTTTTCCATAGCATTTATATATTAAAACAAATGTTACCGGTGAGGCTTTTGAATAGTGTATTTTGTAACATTTACTAAAATAAGCAATATTTTATCCGTTACTTTAATTAATTATCATATTAAATAATTTAATAAAAATAGTATGCTATTTTTACTTGTAGTTAGAGAAAATTTAAATAATAATAATATAATATATGTTGCTTATAAAGTATGAGGATTAGGCAGTACAGTATGTAAAATGAGAAATGTTGTTTACATAACAATTTTTTAACAATTTTTACCCACTTATTTTTAATCACATATCTATTTTATTTCGCAATTCTTCACTTTATATTTTTATATAAAAAAACATTACTCTATTTGAATATAAAGACCAAATTATGACTTTTTATGACTGCTTGCTCAGTTTCAATTCGAACCATACAATCACATTCAAACTTGAGATTGAGTAACACCCTTATTTTAATAATCATTTATTCTTAAGTTAAAAAAAACAAACTTAATTTCTTTTCTATTAATTTATTAATTAATCTGATATATTGAGATTTCCTAAGTTTTTGACATATCGAGGAATAATATAACGATTAAAAGAACAGGAGTCGGAACCCTAGCTTTGACTTGGTCGAACTTTGAACACTGTATAAAACCATGTTGTACTAGCTAAGTTTTCTCTCTTTCAGTTAAAGAAAAACACAAACTCATGAAAAGAAGAAACATGGATCAGATGAAGATCACGGCGCTCTCGATCTTTTTACTAGGATGTCTCTTGGTCATGGCTGTCCAAGGAGATTCATCAGCAAGAGTTCTTCCAGGTAAATTTATATTCTCATTTATTAATTAGTTCCCAAAAACTAAAGATCAAGCTAATTAAAGATTGCACGATCTGATTACCATAGCTGTAACTGCAGTTGAGGTAGGGAATATAAACAAGCTTGGAGTGTCATCTCAAAAGGTATATATATGTCACTTTCTAACTGTATTCCTATGTTGTTTCATCTTATTAATTGATTTTTTCAGCATATTTAATGATCATTAATTATTATGGGGATGATATAGGAACCATTTATGAGAACTGGAGCTGGTCATCACATGAGGAAGCAAGGGCTTGGGGGAAAGAAATTTAGCACAAATGAGGTGACAAGTGTGGACTCTAAGAATGGAAAAGGAGCAGATGGAGGAGAGACTTCAAAGACTTCAGGTGCAACCTATTCCGATGGAATATGTGACTTTGATGAAAAGGGAGATCATAAAATAGTAAAATGTAAAGGGAAGAAAAGTATTAAACCAAGAAAGCTCAAAATGGATGGTTTTGTTGCTTTAACTGATGATTATCATGGACCCAGGCACCACCTTCCGAAACATAATTAATTGAAAAAGCATTGAAATCCCTTGTGAGTGTACTAGTTAGCATTCATGCATCACTAGTCTTGTTGGAGTGGAAACTTGTTTGTTGATTTCATGTACATATATTTTAATTAATTCATGTGTGAATTAATGTGCAGCAATAATTCCTAAACTTTGAAACCCAACATCCTTGTCTTTTTTGTTAAGGAAAATTGTAAATATTTATGCAATATATAGAACATCTTACCAAACGAATTAAACACATCTTATTCTTCTGTTCAGTCATTATAGTAGTGGGTTATCTAATTTATATCAAAGAAATTGTACTGATGGCTCCTCGCTCGTATTGTTTGCTTCTATGGCAGGTAAGGATAATGATGGTTTGAAGAAGTCTTCTGGATCACGAGACCAAAAGAATGATGATCAGGTTCTATTCGATGATACCTATATACATTGCATAAAATTTCTATGTCTGTTTTAATTTCTTTTCAAGAAAGCTTATATATGTGTGTAGCAAACTTTAGAGTCATCATCATATATACATATGGTTCATATATATAACTGTGTAGAGTTTCACAAAATTAGTTCATAAATAATTCTTTCTTTAAAATAAGTTGAACCTCTGTCCTTACAAAACCATATATTGGAAATAATTAAAGAGAGCGTATGATAATGGAACCAAAGCCAATATTCATGCAAAACTTATAGCCTAGCTAGCTTCCATATAATGGATCGTTAGATACACATTTTGTACAGATCCAATGTTGACATATAGCTAGTTTTTATATTCATGCAGAAGCTTGTGATAATGGGACCAAAGGAATATTTGAAATCCACCAAGTTTGTAGTTCCAAGAAGAATTCCCACCAGCACGTACCCGAAGTCAAGTTCACAATATTGCAATATTGCTGCGCCAGTAGTTAAATCCAGCTTAGGGAGTTCCTCAAGTCATGAACAGAAAATTTCTGAAGAAACACCTCAAAATAGTACTCAGAAAGATGAGACACAAAGATTTGCTGACGCTGCAAAAGAGATTGCATACATGATGAATAAGGATTATCATGGAAGACCGAGTCACAGGCCACCCATAAATAACAATGAGCCTAGAAATTAATTGAGATTATCATGAGTAATTAATAGCATGGATATATATATATATATATAGGCTCACAGTTTTGCACCAAGTTGTTGCGTTAGCAACTACTTCTTGGTAATGGCCTAGATATATATATGATATAGTTTGCTTTATATTATAGTTTAATATGTGGCACAAAGGCAAGCAAAACCATAGGACTTAAGTAACAAATAGTTGTTCGGTCGTTTCTTTTTCATACTAAAAAATAGATATATGTAGAACGCATGCAGTTTTGAGTGTTGTAATTATTAAGTGTATCATCGTTACATCTTTAATTATGTGAGTTAATTTTTTTTTCAATGATAATTATGTGAATTAATTATGCCTTTGAAATAAGAAATTAGATCGCAATGCTAGTTACCTAGAGCCTAGAGATTTCAAGTATATCGATCTATATATTATGGTCTGGTTATTTAACCCAACTAATTCAGTATTGCCACATGCATGAGACACGTATTCTCTTTAGTGAAAAATTAATATAGCTGTATGAGGACAGATCATAGATACTCATATGAGTATCTACATGGTTCTTATCCTCTTAATTATTAGAATATTGAAGCGATGCCTAGCTTGTGAGAATAGAAAAAGACGGCACACAAAGAGACAAATATTGTAGTGCTGATCGGGATGATCATGGCTCATTGAGTACATGTTAATTGGGATTATACTTATATCTGAGACGCCAAATTAAGTACCAATATTAATATATAATTTTGTCTAAAGTGAATTATATATACGAGAGGATGAAATTAAACTAATTCACAGAAAAAAAAAATAATAATAAAGAGTTCCTTTAATAAATGGAATCATTATTAATTGGTTCGTAAACAGGAGAAAACACTTTAATTTGAAAGTCAAAATCAATATTGTTAGTTGGTTAACTTCCAATAAAAAAATCTTTTCGTAAAAATATTTTTATTGAATACTCACATCAGATAAAAATTAAAAAACTAAACATCATGAAGATAAAATTCATAAATAATGTTGAATGTGATGTTAAGATTATAGTTACTTAATAAACATTTTCACATCAATACCATCTTTCTTTTCTCTCGTTTTGGGCTTTTCCCCTCACGGCCAAAGTGGAGGAGAATATGGTATCTTTGGTTTTATTTCTTTCTTGAATTTTCATCTCAACCGAACAAGTCATTTTATCACATCTTTGATCTATATTCTTTAAACTCTTAAGTCTCGCTATATTATATATCGAAATTGTAGGCAAAGCTATAACCAACATCTTCCACCGTAAAAGCCTTAATTTCTTCACTAATCACCAGCTTTGGCGTCCAAGTTTGCTCCTTTGACAAAGTTCCCATTTTACTGTTGCTATCAAATGCAAAGTAAGCAGTTTTAAAGAAGATTAATTGTAACTTTCTTAATTTTTCTTCCTTTAATGTTTAAACAGAAATGCTACCAAAAAACCCTTTATCAAACTCCATTTAATATATTAGAGTCTTCAATTGATTCTTAATGATAAACAACTTAAGAGAGTACCATTTGAGTAAATGAGTTTTTATAGAATTGATTTTTATATGGAAGTTGCTTATATATAAGTAACTATATCAAAATTGCTTAAAAAACTTAAAAAAATTAAGTTAAAATGAGAGTTATTGTAAGATTTAGATAGAGAAATATTTAAAATGAGATGTGTTAAAAAAAAAGAAAGAATTTTTTTGTTATCGATTATAGTACAAGATAGATGTCGCTGAAAGTCATGATTAATCTTTGTTGGAATCGTGAATAAATAAAAAAACTTTAGTTATATTTTGCAATTAGAATAAAAATTAATTAGTATTAAGATTTAAAAACTCAACGTGAGCTCTTGCATTGCAAAAACTTTTATTTACTAAATTTTACTAGCTATATTTTTTATTTGATGTGAATCTTATTTATTGTTTTGTAGTATTTAATAAATTTTAATTAATAATTCAAAATGTATTAAAAAATGTTTTGCTAATATACACCTCATATTTAAAATTAAATGAACTTTTATTAATGGAAATGCTTTTAAAATAAATAAATTAAAATTTTCAAGTACATGTAATTTTAATTTAACCTTTACTACCAGAAAAGTAATATTTTATTCATAAAAATTTTCAATTTCTATTAAATTTAATTGTTCTTATTATACTTATATTTAAAAATATACATCTAATACACATAATACTTATTGTATATGTTTCATTTACATTTATTTATTTACTATAAAAATAGTTACACTTTAATAGAAAAAAATTAATCGTCACGTTTACACTTGTTAAAATAATTATTTTAATTTAATTAAAAATAGCAATTAAATAAAAAATTTTTTTTATAAATTTACGTTTATTATATAATTATATATTATAATATACATAAAATTTATAAATGATTTTAATAAAATATATCTTTCCTATCATTTTTTTTAATCTTAAACACAAATATAAACTTTTTTTTACTATTAATATAAAAGTTTAATGATCATATATTAATAATGTAAAACACTTATACACTATCTTATAATTATAAATTACTATTAATATAATTTTTAAAATAATTATTATAAGTCAATAATCTTATCATATACGATAAATTGAAATGAAATGATGATATAAAAATATATTATACTATTAGTATATATATATTTTTCTTGTAATGAGTTTAATGATGAGACTTTATAATATAAAATATTTTTACACCATCAACAAATTTTTTAAAGTAATTATCATAAAAAATTAATAAATCTATCATATGATAAATTATGATTGGATGATGATGGTATATAAGTAAAATTGCTTTATATTATCAAAAATAAAATTTAGAAATATTTAAGTTTTTTATGTAAGGAAAATTTTAATTTGTATAACTAACTATGAAGAGAATCGATGGCAAAATTACGAAATTGATCATCCGTCACCAAATCACTCCTCAACAAAACAGAAAAGTTACAGCAGAGGATTAAGAGAAACTGTGTATGGTTAGCGACCTAAAAACTTGTTTTGTAGAAATCTCACAAACTTATTTATTTAAAGAATAATTCTAACTTCTCTTGCAATAATTATTCTTATATATTAATCATCCTACTTCTTTTATATAGTTTGTATTAAATACATTTTATATTTTTAACATATTAAAATATTTATTTTTATTTAATAAATTCTTTTTAGAAAAATAGACAAATTTATAGGAAGATGTAGCATCTCCTTACTTAAATCACTGTTCGTTTCATATCAAAGTACGTTGAAATGGAAGAAATAAACATTTAATAAAATACTAAACAAAAAGTAGTTGCTAATTGCAATGCATGCATAAATTAGCACAAAGAATAAATGCACACGATATTTCGTTTACATGAAACGGGTCCCACAGCAAATAAATAAATAAAAGAGGCACGTAATATTACGGGCTTCATGAATGAATTATATAACCTCGTGCTTGTTTGAATGGGGAGGATGGAAATGAAATAAGGGTCTTTTTAATTAATGTTATTGACCAAGAAAAAAAATATTTATTATATAAATTATATAAAAACGTAAAAAAGATGATGAATAATATAATTATCTTATTATTTTTATTTTAAATTAGTATTTATATTTGTTATGAATTAAATAAGCATGATATTATAAATAAAAACAGAAAGTTATAATAGATTGAATTTTAGTTTTCTTAGTCTTGTCAAATTATTGAAAACTTAGTCTTTAAAATATACCGACGTGTATATGGTGAGGATTTTGTTTCTCAAATTAATGTATATATAAAATATTTGTTGAAATTCTTTAAATAAATCTTCATATCTTAAAAATTAATCTTTTAATTCTCGACTGAATATATTTTAAGCACCCAAAAACATATGCTATTAACAAGATTAAAAAATTAGTCAATTTGATCTTTTAACAAAAAATATACTCTATGACTTTGTCGCTTTTGATAATCTTTTAATATTTACGTATTGACTTGACCAAGTTATTGGAATGCTTTTTTAAAAAAAAAAATCATTTTTAATAG
The DNA here is from genome assembly GCF_004193775.1 of Glycine soja. Taxonomy (NCBI): domain Eukaryota; kingdom Viridiplantae; phylum Streptophyta; class Magnoliopsida; order Fabales; family Fabaceae; genus Glycine; species Glycine soja. Next base: position 55,492,935 of record NC_041019.1, on the reverse strand, counting down.
TGTGAGATGCTAGTAAATTAATTTCCAAAGAATGAAAAAATAAAATTTAATTTTAGAATGTTAAAAAAATGTGACATTTTTAAAAAAAAATGAATATTTAACATATTAAGAAGAAAATAAAACATAAAAATAAAAATATAATAACCATGAATCTTTGTGACAAATAATAAGTATGAATGATGATAGATCATTAACCATTTTATTACGGTTTACGCTGAGATATTTTCTAGTAAACTGTTAAAATTAATCTGATTCAAAACGAAGAAATTACGAAAATGGATGCACAATTAGGATTAAAACTATTGAAGAGATGTAATAATTTATGAACAGAAATTGGGCAATTATTGGATTGACATGCCTTTCTTTTTCTTTAATTGAAAAATGAAGGCGCAGTCGCTGTGTTTGGGGAAAGACCCATCAAATTAATCCGCGTTTTCCTTTTTCTTTCGTTTCCGCTTCAAAGCATGAAGAAGCCTCCAACTCAGACCTCTTCCATTTTTTTCAGTATTCATTTCCCTTTGCACTTTCCTTTTCTCTTCTTCTTCTTCTTCTGGCTACCTCATTCTTAATAAGCACAACTACCAAAAGTGGGGGCAGTTTTCTGAATCACAAGGTTCTTAATTTCTTTCCTGATTTTGCTGTCCGAGTTGAAAAAGTTTTTTATTGTTGTTTTTGAATTTTGGTTCGTGGGTTTTTGAGTTTTATGGGTGATGGGGGTTTATTTGGTGGACAATTTTATTTCCGTTGTTTATAAGAGTAAAATGACTTATTATTGGTATGCTAATGATTGTTGAATAATTTGATGTTTCAATATTGTATATTGATTTGTAATTTTGTAATTTTGTTTAGATTCATCTTTCAAGTTGGTTGTGGATAAAGTGTTGAATTGGTGTCAGTTGTAGCTGGATAGAGTGTTGAATTAGCTTTAAAAGTTGAAATTGTGTTAATTTTGTGGCAGTGAACCTCTCTAGAGAGAGTCTTGTGCAAGATGATTGAGTTGTTTGAGTATCAAGAGAGGTCAAGTGATGGTTGATCAAGCTGATTTAGTTATCATTTGTGTCTCTGTTGGGGTGGCCCTTGGAGTTTTGATAGCTTATCTCATATATGTTGGCATAAGGTGGTACAAAAAGCGAGCTCATCTTAGCCGATCTGCGAACGAGCCTAGTTTAACAACTATCCCTATACGAACAAATGGATTAGAAACTAGCATTGACTTTAGTGCTTCTCTCACCAGTTCCATAGCCACTTCAAGGTCACCAAATCCTCACAAAAGCTCGCATTCAACTTGGTGGAGTCATCAGAATAAAGATGGTTTTGCTTCAGTATCAGGCATTCTGAAGTACTCATATAAGTACATTTCTCTCTTGAGCATGAACCCTGCTCTTTCTTTCTTTCTTCTAAAATGTTTTGTTAGCTACTATTAGGATTTAAACCTTATACTTGCTGCATTAAGAAAGTGTTGATTACTTGATTTGTGGAAATGGGATGTTTCTGATGTCCTTTTATGATGAAGTTCCATTGTATGTAAGAGCAACCACCTTGCAAAACTTTATTTACATTGCATGTTAGTTTGGAAGAAAAAAGAGAAAATAGGACTTGGGATTTCTTAGATAAAAAAAAAAGCATCCAAGGACATCAATATTTGCAATGGGCTATCTGACATTTTACATGTTATAGAGAAATTCAAAAGGCTACACAAAACTTCACAAATACTTTGGGAGAAGGATCCTTTGGCACAGTTTATAAAGCCATGATGCCTACAGGAGAGGTGGTAGCTGTGAAGATGCTTGGACCCAATTCCAAACAAGGGGAGAAAGAATTTCAAACAGAGGTATATGCTAACAACTTTTTACTTGGTTTTTTGGGTTACAGAAAAAGATCTTCACAAAGGATTACTTTAATACAAGAACTTCACTTGTGATTTATATACCATATACATTAAATAGTCTGATGTTCATAGTTTAACCCAACTTTAGTCATTTCCCGGAAGGTATGGTATGGTGTGCTGGTTGATTTGAAGTTTTGAACTCTGTTTTGAAACATACATTCCTAAAAATGACCTGAAAATTTATTTGAGTTTATATTTGCATTGAGCATATGGTCATCATCATTGGCACATAAAATCTTACTGAGGCAATAAGTTCCTTTATTTGCCAGATGATATAATTAATTAAAATGATGGGGATGCCACTTATTTCTACTGGGTTTCACTTAACGTAATGATATTGGTTCTTATTGGAGCCACTCCTAGTATTACTCCATGAATTTAACATTAATCACCACTTATTTCCACTGTTTTTAATGAGATGTTGATCCAGGTGCTTCTGCTTGGAAGACTGCATCATCGGAATCTTGTAAATTTGTTAGGATACTGCATAGATAAAGGACAGTTTATGCTGGTTTACGAGTTCATGAGTAATGGAAGTTTAGAAAACCTTTTATATGGTAAGCAGAAGATCTTTCACGTTCCTCTTAGGATTTTTTTTATGTGATAGTTATATATCAAGACTTGCATGATAATCTCACCAAAGAGACTGGAAGATCTTGCTTTCTTTTACATGTTTTTAGTAGTCCACAATTATTAGTATATGTAATGTATTTTTCACCTTTTCCCTGTATGAGACACAGCAAAAGAATTTTTCTTTATATTTGAAGTTTTAACCCTTTAATCTTATACATAAAACTGTCTTTAATATCTATTGAGAATAGTTGGTGTTGTGCATGCATGTAGGTGAAGAAAAGGAACTGAGTTGGGATGAAAGGCTGCAAATTGCTGTTGATATTTCACACGGAATAGAATACCTTCATGAAGGGGTATATTTAATCTTATATTTTCTCTTATTCTATATGAAAGTGTCCTTGGTTAACATGAATATGCATGGAACAGGCAGTCCCACCCGTTGTTCATCGTGATTTGAAATCTGCTAATATATTGCTTGATCACTCAATGAGAGCTAAGGTAAGCCTTTTCCTACTATCGCTTTTTGGTAGACAGTTTCTTTTATTCATTTTCTAAGGTTTTGATATGGTATCAACTCAAACACTATAATCATTTCCGGAATTTCCTTAATTACATGAATGGACAGTATTCCCTAATTATACCAAATATCTCAATGATATTTCCCTCACTATCTCAACACTCATTCAAAATGAAGGCTGAAGCTTATTAAGCTTTAAGCGTTTTATAATTAAATCCTTTTTTTTATAAAACAAACAAATCCTAAACTAGGTTGGGGTAAAAACAGTCTAGATTCTAAGCACAACCACAAAACAACTAGAGTTGGCCCAAGAAACCAAGCATAGCCACCAAACAAGAAGATGAGTACAACAAACCCCAAACAAGAAGAGGGTTGCAACAAACCAAACATAGAGTAGTCAAACAAGAAGAGAGGTGTAACAAACCAATAGCAACTTTCAAGTAAGAAGAGAGGGGCGCAACAAACTAATCACAGCAACTGAACTAGAAGAGGGGAAAAGCAAACCAACTGCAGCCGCCAAACAAGAAGAGGGGTGCGGCAAACTAAGCACAGTCATCCAACAAGAGGGCCCTAACAAATCAAGGGAAGCTGCCAAACAAGAAAAGGGACACAACAAAACATGCGCAGCCGCCAAACAAGAGGGATGCAAGCTCAGTCGCTAAACTAGAAGAGGAGCGCAGTTAACCAAATGCAGTTGACAAATAAGAAGGGAAATGCAACATTCCAAGTGCAGCATCCAAACTAGAAGAGGGTCACAGCAAACTGAGCACAACCGCAGTCACAAAACACAACAAAGAGGGGCACAACAAACCAAACACAATCGTCTAAGAGAAAGAAGGGTGAAGCTGCCAATTAGAAACAAAGCAAAACTAAGGATGCAACTAAAAATCCAAACAGGGAAAACATGTTGGAGGAGACACACCAAACAAATAAAACCATTATCTTTAGGAACGTAACAGGGAAATAATAACCAACAAATCTTTGGGGATGGTACTGCTCTAATACCATGTTGAGACTAAAGAATGATTTATTTATTTCATAATAATAACATTGTATTTGTACACTAGATTGAGAGAATCAATTCCATAAATTTAGGAATTAGAATCAAGGACTAAAATCAATCTACATATAGAAATAATGGAAAGAGATTAGAATTTCCTTAATTACATTTGGACAACATATCCCTAATTATGCTACATATCTCAACAACATGGAAATGGAATTGAATTGAACAATTTCAATGTTGGAATTTGCCCAACAGCGACTGAATTCTAAAGCAAATTTTTCCTTCTATCCTGGAGTATTAACATAATGACAAGTGTAAATTATCTTCCTTTTCTTGTTTGGTATTGATTATCTCCTGAATTACTGATTTTGTAGGTTTCTGATTTTGGGCTCTCAAAGGAAGAGGTCTTTGATGGCCGTAATTCTGGCCTTAAAGGTACATATGGGTACATGGACCCTGCATACATTTCCTCAAGCAAGTTCACAGTGAAGAGTGACATTTACAGTTTTGGTATAATAATTTTTGAGCTGATCACTGCCATCCACCCACATCAAAATTTGATGGAATATATCCATCTTGTAAGTTATTTTTGCTTTGGAAAGGAACTACTTCGTCTTGAGTTCTCAGTTCTAGTGTAGTAAATCTTTAGACAGATGATTTCTTCTTCACATCTTTATTTTTCATTTACTGCAAGGCTGCAATGGATTATGATGGTGTAGATGGGATTCTTGACAAGCAACTTGTGGGAAAATGCAATCTTGAAGAAGTGAGACAGCTTGCTAAAATTGCACACAAATGTTTGCACAAATCACCTAGGAAACGCCCATCCATTGGTGAGGTTTCGCAGGGTATATTGAGGATTAAGCAAAGACGCCTCATGAAAGAAGACACCATGTCATTTGCAAGCAGCAACTTCTCCCGAAGTGTGAGTCAAATAGAGGAGCAACAGGTTGAATTAAGTAAAATAACCACCATGAACCACAGGGAAATGGGGTGAACTCATTCATATGTTTTGGGGCGATTTTTTTTTTCGGTAGTCCTTTGGTAACCAAGGAAGTTTGTAGAAAAAACCATCGATGTCACTAGCTGTAAAATGTGAGTCAAGATGTACAGATAAGGGCAGATCCCATGCTACTCTGAAGCATGAATGATCAATTCTGTCTTGTGAGTTTTTGTAGCTAAACAACACATAAATTCTATGCATGACCACCAACCATTTATACCAATAAATGTACACTTTATGTGGAACAAATAAAGATAATATAGATGATTGAAGGAAAATGTTTCCTTTTTACTTGTGTAAAGAGGTGAAGATAAAGAAGAAGAAAAATGTAACTTTTTCATAAAAATAACTCTTCGATTTTAAAAGAAAATAATCGAGACGAAAGCTTTAAAGAAAATGATCAAAATGTCCTTACTTTTATTTTATTATATTATGTAAATTTCAAATGCCTTTATTATGATTATATTTTCTCTATCAAGTAAAAGGAAAAGTCAATTTTTCTTTCTCTTCATTTTTATTTCTAATTTCTTTTAATCTAAAGAACCCAAAAACTTCCTTTTCTACTCATTTTCTCTTCTATCCTACTTTTTTCCAAACGAGGGAATGATTTGGACAACAAATAGATTGCCGGTATATAGAAGGATTGAATGGAAATTCACCAAAAGATAAAAACAGAAGAATTTAAAGGCGACAAACAAACCACACTACAAGTATTATTTATATCTTCAGGAAAACATAGGTATATACAAATTTATTTTGGCATCTACTCTGAATTATTCAACATACTAACCAGTGAACATAAAGCGAGTAAAATTAAAAGGAGTAAATCAGGACATAGTCTTCACTTCTACTGGTGAATAAGCTCTCCCTCTATTTGCTGATGCAAGACCTTACTACCTGATAATCTTCATTTACTATTTACTCCTGAATACTCCCTCCTCCTCAGTGTTGCGAATATAAAGCCTCTGTATTTATTTATTTATATATAGTTCCATGTGTGCCGTATGACACATTGTACAAGCCTCTAATATTTATTGGTTCACTTCACATTTCATTTATGGTCCCCCTAAAACTGGCATGAAGTTCCAAGCCTCTGCCTCTGCTTCTTGCTCACATTTCCTCGTTTGTAATTAACAAAATCTGGGATCAACAACCTTTGGAAATTCTCAAGAAACTGATTCCACCTCTCTTCATCCATATCTGTTAGCTTCACGAAACTTGAGCTTGCAGGTAACTCATTCACAGTTGTGTTTCCAGATGATGTCCCAGCCAAAAAGTCACTCTTTTGCTTTACACCCATCTGCTGCCAACTTTTTTCACTAGTTCTCGTGTTTTGCAGAGACACAGAAAGCTTTGAAACATTAGGCACCCCATTTAACACAGGACCATTGTATTCACCACCACCTACGGGTAACTCCCCTTCACTCTCAGCCTCGTCCTCCATCATGCTTTCCTCTAGTCTAGAAAGTGTGTTTCTAATGTTTCCATTTCTTGCTCCAACTTGAAATGGTGGCATTACAGTCAGTTTCTCTTCTATGTTTGTAGTGAAATCCAAATCCTGATCCTCACAATCTAACTGAAACTGAGTCACATCTTTGTCTCCTACCTCAGCTTCAAAGGAAAATAATTCTTCCTGATCTAACAGTTTCTTTGCTTCAATACAGATAAGCTCAAGCTCACTTGGCTCTTCATCGAGACCCTGAAATTCCCTACTCATCATGTCGCCAATCTCTGCTAGGCAAAGACCAAAAGCTGCGGATTCCTTGAGGAAGATAGTGCAGAGAACCAAAACCCGCAAGCATGCTTCTCGAATCATGGGAAGCTCCATTCTAAGCATTTCTGAATCACGAAATGGGTCTAGATGATATATATAGTCGAGCTCATCATCTGAGAAAGGAATTGATGCTTGAGGCCAATGGATCCATTCAAAATAAGGATCTTCCAAAGTTTCAGGGAGACAAAGACCATGATCAATGGGAAAAAGCTCCACTTGGTCAAACTTTCCAAACCCTTCAAGCTTCCTGACCAGAAGATTTCCTGCATGTCTGTCTGTGTTTAAAATTCGTACATCCAAAATCCCAATCCTATGAACAGCAGCAACAGAGAAACTAGAAGTTCCATGATCACTTGCATCAAAATCATGAGGAATGAACTGCTGCAGTGATGCAATCTTGCTTATTTGCTTTTTGTTATGATGCATACTACCATTGACCCTGTCATTAATATTAAAAATAGAATGTGTGACCTTTACAAGGGCAGTAGAGGGCACATTGGCAAAATGATCATGGTCAAGAAGGTAAGCTGCAACTTCTCTGAAACCTGTCTCCCCAACCCTCACTGAACGTTTCAGTCCTGGTTGTCCAAGGGCTTTGCCAACAAAACCTTTAGGATTGTTTGGTGCATAAGGCTCCTCATCAGTTGGTTTCACAATAGCAGCATTTTCACCATTGCTGTTCCTAAAATAATATGCACCTCCTAATCCACTCTGAATGGGGATTGGTTCAATGCCAACTTTTATTGCCTTCATAATATCCTCAACCAGCTGTTTGGTTCCTGAAAACATATCTGAGCAACCTATAACCTCAATTGGTCCACTCTGATCCCTCTGCTGAAGATCCCTGCCAGTAGGTGAAAGGCATGGGGTAGATGAACTCCTATGTAAAAAGGTCCTAGTGAGTAGAAGTGGAGAATCATTTCTAACCACACTTAGGTCATTCTTCAAGACCATGTCCCCACATATAAGCGAGCTTGCCTCAGTTGGGACATTGAAGGCAACCTGCAATTTCCTTTTCACGGTATGGGCATTGTCACTTCTATCTAATTCCATTCCCAAAACACACCCAGTTTCAGTCTGAACAAATACACGTCTCCTCCCAGAAGGCTTTCTTTCCATTTTCTTATTCCCACAACACTCACTAGGAGGTACTTTAAAGGTTGTAACCGCCATCTCATCATGTAAACAGGTGTCCAAATCAGGATACATGTAAGGAAAAAGAGAAGAGGCAAACTTGAATGCCAGCAGCGAAGGTGGCAGTGGCAGAGAGTTTCTCTGTCAAGCAAACACCAAAGTCGAATGCCAGCACTTGATGTTGCAGAGAAGAGTTTTTTCCATAAACAATCATAGTAAATTCTGTAAAATAAAAAAAACTCTTAAAAAGTTCTCACATGACAACAGCTTACTCTTCAACACAGATTTCACTCAACGAAACCGCTACATCGGAGATGTCACCTGATAATACAAGATGATAGAAAATGAAAAATAAAATCACCATACAGATATATTACCAAAGATGATAACAAATGAAGTCAAATTCATTTTCCAAATATTAATTTTCAGTCAAGCACAAGAAAGGATGTTAAACTTTATCCTTAATGAACAATCTGATGAATTTAACAATGGATTTTTTATTAGTTATTGAAGGATCAGAGGTATCAAATCAATCATAGTAATCCAAAGAAAAAGATTAAAAGAAGCTGACGTATTTCACCTCCATCAGTGAAATATAATGACATCTAAATTTGGCAGATGTAGATCACCTCCATCAGTGCAATATAATGACATCTAAATTTGGCTACTCCCTACCAAAGAATTCAGTGTCCAACAGTGACAGTAAGCACCAGGGTAGTTGGTGCTTGATGAAAAGAAAAAGAGGCAATTGATCTTTATATGAGTAATCACAAGTGGATAATCAAATTAGGACCATTCACTGGAAAGAGGAAAGTACGATCTTTCAAAGGAGTTTATTTTTCTTTCATTTTCCTTGCTCAACCTAATCTCAACAGAATCAAAAAAATATAACTTATTCTGGCTTGCATTTCCTCATATGAAGTGGCCCCCACAAGAAAGGACTATTTGAAACATCTTTGAAAAGCTTAATTAATTAAGAAGTTCTAAGCTCTAACTTCCCTAACCACTCACTCAACTAAAGACAAACCGTCCACCACTATATTATATTTAAAACAAACCGACCATAAACCTGGCACTAAAGTCACTCCATGCATATTCTATCTCATGACTGAAGTCCACAACCTAAATTGATGTGTAAAATCTGACTGTATCATGAGAATTGGCATGGCCATGTGTGAACGAAACTATGAGAACAATGGATATGGATCCTCCTTCTGTTTAGAAACATGACAGTCTCATATTCTAAGAGAAAACACATTTTTTTCTTGCCACTGCACAAATTAGAGGACACAAAAAGTAAGAATTCACATATCTTATTATGAATTTAACTAGAAAGTGACAACAAAGTTTTCATATTATCATCCAATCACATATTTTTACATAACAATAAATTTGTTGGCTTTTATGATGATTGATTTTAAAATCATTAGTAGGATAGTTGACAACGTACAGATCTTTTCAATAATCAATAGTAAAGTATTAGAATTAAATTATCGTTATTATTATTAATTTGTAATTTATTACACGATAAATTGTGATTAAAGAAGCATATGGTAAAAATACTATAAAATGATTAAAATGCTTAAAGATCCACATGCGTAATAGATTTTAGACATTTTTTTTAAAAAAATCTATTCGTTACACAGAGATTTTAAAATTAACGAACAAACAAATAAAATCGGATAAGATTCTCGCCTTCATCAACCTCCAGAAAGAGCCAAAGTGCCACAAGTCTTACTACCAGAGACTTCGACCATCGTTAAGGACTTTACCTTCTCAGTATCTACATCAACAACAGCAACGACGAAAATTATAAACCAATCTTTAATTTTAATTTCGAAGAAAAAGAAAACGAGAATGAAAGAAAAAATTCAAACCATTCGATTCCTAAAAAAACAGAAAACGATACGGTTCAGAAACTTGATTAGACGTATAATCTAAAAACCACAAGGAAAAGAATTTAAAAGGAAGAAATAGTCACCGGCGAGGGGGAGATCGAAGAGAGAGCAGCGGCGAGTGCAACGGCGGCACCGCCGTGAGCGGCGGCTGTGAGATCCGAAGAGAGAGGGAATGATGTGCGTCAGTTGGTACTGTCCCGCCGCAGGATTTATCGTTTTCTTGATAACGAGATAGTACGGTCTATGCTTTAACTGATTTTCATTAAATAAAAAAACTAATAACTCCTTTTTCTTATTACTATTTTTTTGTAACAGTTTAATATTTTTTATTTAATGAAACAGCACACTGCATGCACAAAGTTTAGACACGTGGGGTCAAGTGGCAGTACTTCAAATGGATATGTGATCTCATCTTTAAGATAGTTTAGCATGATAATTGATCATAATAACCTTATTTTTTTTGTTGTGGTCGTTGAAAATCCAATGTAGATTGCAGTTTGTACTTTGTATCTACCATCAGCTTAATCTTTATTATTAGAAAAATAGAATAATGTTTATTGTTTGATGGACAATCATGCACCTAATAACAGACAGATGAAAAAAGAAGAAGATAAAAACAAGAAATATAATGTGGTAAAATAGCGTGTTAACTAGCCTGTTTGATGTTCACACATCATTATTTTTAATTTTAATATTTATAGCAATATATTATTATTATTATTATTATTATTATTATTGCCTGTACTGATTATAAAAGAAATATCCATATTTTCTATACATGTTTTTTTGAAAATATTTTGCCATTTAACTATTCTAAAATTACCTCTAAATCAGCTAGTATAAAAGATAACTCACATGACACTTATTTATATCTATCGGCCATCTTTTTTTAAAAATTAAAACAAAATAAAATAAAAGAAATGGATAGTTGAGGGAATAGTAACTTTTTAGTGTACACTTTTCTTTAGGACATTTTTTCCTTCATTTATCTTTATAGTTGCAAAAACAGTAATGATATACAGTACGGAATGTATAATATTCTATGAATTTGATTGGTTAATGATTGATTAGAAGAAAAAAAGATAAAAGATAGATTTGAGAAAAATAAGGAAAAGCCGTTGATTTAAGTTTTTATATTTTCGTGCATGGCATCTTTCGTACCATTAAGCAATTTCCTTGCTAAAATTATATTCAAAGCCCCTGAAAATCATAGGCAATCGCAATTAATACCCTTCGTTTTTGTATTCTTTGGAGTCATTTAACACTTCAAAAGTAATTGCACACTCTGTTACATGGGGTTCCAAGTTTTTATGATGTATGTATGTGAGGATACCAATTTTTTATTTTTAATCGTTGTAACACTCAACTTATTTTTTCGATAACTTATTACGCTCAGCTTTAGATTATATATACAAAATTTAGATTAATATAAAATTATTTGATATTCTATTACATCAAAGAAGCAACGCCAATTTGGAGATAAATGATGTGGAGATTTTTTAACCTTTAGACTTCTAAGTCAGAATTGCTTCTGCTAAAGGAATGCCGACTTGGGATTAACTATTCTGTATATCAGTTTTTAAGTTTTAGACATCTAAGCTGCCATTACTTTGTTAAACCAATCTCAACTTGAAGGCAATTATTTTGTAGGTCATTTTGACCTATAGACTTATAATCTGGTGCCTTGGTAATACAAACTTACAAACAATCATAGGATAAATCCCAATCTTTACTCAATCCAACAATAGTTAATCCTACTGTGGAACCAAATAACCTGACACTCAAATGCAAGCCATGTGATAACCTAACAATTCTAATGACTTCTCTCTCCAAACCTATATAAAAGGGACTCATCAACAAGTATATGATTAATATTGACTTTGTCAAATATTTTTCTTTTTTTAATTTACTTCAACATGCATCAAAGTCTTTGCGAATGATGTCATCAGAGACATTGATGATCAAGATTTTTAGTACTTAATATTGTACAATTTTCATCTATCACTTTTTCTTTATCTCCTCACCCCCATGACATGAGAATTAAAATTAAAATTTGATAATTTTTTAAGGACTAATTAAATCATTATTAGCTCCAAAAATATTTATGATTATCTTTAAGGCGTTGTCTAAGTGTTGTGTACAATCATAACATCATATAGCATTTAAAACCAATTGTTAATCAACCACAATTTTGTCATCACTTTTTAAAATTATTGTTATGCCTTGCGAGAATTATTAGCAAAATGTAAAAAGTTGTATTATTACTTCAACTAAGGAGTATTTATATAGCAAAGGATCTAGGTAATTAAACAAAGTGTGCGAGTGATTATAAACCTCTAATATTATTTTTTATTTTCATGTATAAAAAAAATATTTATACAATACTTGATGCACAAAAGAAGTAATATGAAATATACCATAATTAATTGTGTAAAAGAAAGCTAATTATCTATTAGGGTTAATTGGATTTTTTTTCCAAAGTTTTACAATATTGTGAATTTTATTCCCCTTTTCCCATAATTTTTGCCTCGAGTTTACAAAATATTGTGAATTTTGTTTCCACATAGAAAAATTGCCACTAAATAAAAAATTTAAATATTTTTCTTCACTTATTTAATTAAATAAAAATTAAAACGAAAAACTAATAATTTCAGGACCCGATTTGGCCAACTTTGCTATCAGGCCATCGAGAATTAGGTGTAAGTCTGTGACTACTAGCTAGTGTCCTTTTCCTCCATTATGATTCATTGGAAGAGGTATACATGTTCTTTCCACAAGGGCTCAAATCTAATTGACCTAGTGGGCAATAGAACTCTAAATTGACTCGCATTATATTATTTTTTATGAATAAATATTAGTTATTAACTTATTAGTTTTTATTAGTAAAAAATTTAAATTTAAGATCATTCATTTTTTTCCTTTTTATTTACTATCAAGTCCACCATCTCCTTAAATTGACTTGCATTATTAACTTTGGATAATTTGCAAATCCAAATCATATTATTTCTTATTAAATTTGCTAACTCCCTTGTTTTGTTAGTAACGGACAAGCTTAATTATATTATTTGTCCCTAGTCATTTACCATATCACAAATTTTGCACTTCAACTTAGAAAACATTGCAAATTTTGTTCCAATATAAAAAATGCTACAATTAATTAAAAAACATCACAAAATTATCTTAATTATAATCGTTTAAAGGAAAAATTGCCACTAATATCTTAAATGTGGCGATTCTTACTTTTTTTTCAATTTAATTTTTAAACAATCTAAACTTTTGTTTTTTTATTTCTCTCATTCCCCCTTTTCTTCACTCCTTTTAATATTATCTTTTTTTGTTGTTTTTAATATCTAAACATATCGTAAAAAAAAAAAAATCAGTATACTATTCGCTTATCTAAGTTCTGCAAAACGTTAATTCTACGTCCAATCATTGTATTGGCTACGTCCCTACTGACACTTGTTTTCTTTTTCACATTGTATGCCCGTGCCTTGGTGGTCTAGTCTGCAGACAAAATATTTTTTAGGCGTGGCAAAGAAACAAATTCAATAATGCAAATGAATATAAAATTACATAAACGAAAAAAATTATTTCACTGAATATCAGGCAAAAGGAAAAATATTATCTTGCACGAATTATTAAAAAATTCTATCAATATGAAAAGTGTTGACCTATGAACTATCAATACTTAAATTTCTTTTACTTATCCGTATTAAGTAGGTATTCAATATCTATATTTTTGGATACGTCTATATGTTTGATAAGTATTGATGAAATATCTGAGCCTATATATATATATTTTTTATAAAATTTCAATATAACCACATGAGACATACATATATATATACAAAATATAAAAACATGGAAGCATTGTCGATATATTGAATAAAATATAGAAGTTATTCTCTTTGTAAATAATTTAAGATAGAAATGAGATTAATAATAATGTTCCTATTTATAAATAATAAGAAATAGGGATGTAAGCGGATTATGCCTAACCTACAAACACAAATTACATTTTTACATATTAAGTTTTTTTAATTAGTGTATCCAATTAAAATTGAATTGGATAATGTACTCACTGGTTTCAATTTAAATGAACCTGATTATACAACAAATATATAATAAAGAAGTTGTCTATTTCTTTCTATATATTATTATTGTCATTTGTGAGAGATTGAAAGATCGAGAGTAATAAAAAAATAACTAAACTTTCACTCTGGTTTACTCCCAAACTGCAACAACAAAAGGTTTTATTTTATTTTGGTTTTGGAGAATGACTCAATCTAATAATTGTGAGTTGTAAGATAGTGAAACAGTGAATTTTATGTGAGTGATGATTAAGGAGCAGGTGGGAGAAAATAATATAATGGACAGAAAAAGGTATATGACAAAACAATTTTTTGTTATACAGTTAGTGGATTATTAGTGGTTTTTACACAACTTTGATTGTGATTGATTATAATTTATAAGGGAGTCTTTGTGAAACTAAAGTGGGGAAAAAGTTACAGTTGCAGTAAAAAAAAAAAACAAATCTAGTAAGTGTGTATAGGGCTTACTGAGGAATAATGGACGCAAGTTTGCTAACGAGTGACTATAAAAGAAAAATGCGGGGTCTATATCAATCCATTTAGGTGATTGCAATCAACGTTCTTTTTATTACTATTCAATATTAGCCCACTTATTAAATAAATATTCAAAATTTAATTACAAACTTCTTAAAATAAGTTAAAAAGAGGTTGTGTTAATAATTTTTTCCATAAAAAATATTAAAACTGTTGAATAAAATAAGAATAGTAGAGAGAAAAAAAGAGTATATACAAAATCACAATTATGTATATTCATTTTCAATATAGTCTATTTATAGGTAAAAATAATAATTCTAGAAGAAGTTATAAAAGATAAATATAAACAATGAAAGATTATAAAAGATATAGACAATAGATTACTTATAACACTTTTCCTTAAATATTTATTATATAAGAATCTCTCTGATTAAAATCTTACACTAGAAAAAATCTTCTAGGCTAAAATCTAATAAAAGAAGAAAAAATATATTATTTTTTAATATGTTATCATCTAACTCATTAAAAAAATTATCAAAAAAATCTAATGGGACAAAATAATCATGAAAAGAAAATAATACAAATTTTTTAAAACTTAATTTATCAAAATAAAATAATTATAAAATAAAATGGATCAAATTGACATGTAATAAGAGAAAATCTAAAAGTTATTCCGTGTAATTTATTATTTAATTAAATAACTCAAACAATTAAATAACTCAAGTACATGTTTATTTAATAAATTCTTACTATATAAGAACTTTTGTCAGCAATAGTTATATAAAA
Organism: Glycine soja; assembly: GCF_004193775.1. Taxonomy (NCBI): domain Eukaryota; kingdom Viridiplantae; phylum Streptophyta; class Magnoliopsida; order Fabales; family Fabaceae; genus Glycine; species Glycine soja. Next base: position 55,477,791 of record NC_041019.1, on the reverse strand, counting down.
TAAACATGTTTAACGTCAGTTAGGTGTTAAATTGCAATTTAATGTTGGTCTATTAATTTTTTTTCCTTTCCCTCTCTTTTGGGTTTGTTCACAGCATGTAGGGGTGATTATGCCTCCGAATTAGTTTGGGATCCAAATTGATCTATTCCATATTATATAATTTAATTTATTATATATATATATATATATAAATTAGTGATTAAATATAAAACATATTTATTTATTAAATTATTAAATTAAACCATCAATTATTTTTTTAAAGTTATTTTGTATCTTTGTCTTAATTCTGTTTATATTTTTTACATGTTAATAACATATTTTATTTTTATCTAAAATAAAAATATGGGATTAGCATTAAAATTATTAATTCTATTAGTCAAATATTTTTATAATTTGATTTCTTTTGAGTGCATTTAATTATTTTATACTTAAAAAACTTTAAACAAAAATAAATAATTATTCTAATTTTTTTAAATAAAAAACATTTTAGATATTTAGAACCAATTAACCAAATGTTCTTAAGATTGGAGGGGTTTTCTTTTTGCACTAGCATATTTCCTCACACACCCAATGAGAGAGAAAAATAAAAAATACATTTACATATATCTCAACAATCCATAAGTCCAATTCTTAGTTCATAAAGTTTATACGGGTTGACAATTCGTATTGTCAATATTATATTAAAAATATGTTTTATGAAATAATTTAAAACTAATTGTCTTGAACATGTGATTTTTGTGTTATTAATATGATATTTTAACCAATTAAATTAATAGGTCAATTATATTAAAAATAATTAATGTCGTTATATATAATACTAAAATTTTCTAATGTATATTTAATACATATATAAGTTTACATAATTAATTTTGATCTAATAATGTGTTTTTTTACATATATAATTTTTTTTATTAAACTTATGATTTGTATTTAAAATTTATATATGTAAAAAATATATTATTAGATCAAAATTAATTGTTATAAAATTTATTATGTAAATTAAATATATATTACAAAATTTAGTATTATATATAGTGACATTAATTATTTTTGACATAATTAACCTATTAATTAAGTTGATTAGAGTGTTGTGTTAATAACTTAAAGATCACAGGTTTAAGATATGCATGAATAATTAATTTTCAATTATTTCTTACAAAAAGAAAATTTCATTATTGGATTGAGTTGAGTTGGATTTATAATTTTTTTTACACAAATATAATCCAACCTAACCCATAAATTTTTATCGGGTTGGATAATAAATTTAGTAAAATTCAACTCTTGTCTACAAAACACCAGCCACTCCCAAAGTAAGTTTAAAAGAATTTATTTTGATAAACCGCCCAAAGAAACTTATTCAAATACAAATAAAAATAATTTATGAGAGTCAAGTTATTTCCATAAAGCTAAATAAATTTCTCGTAAACTCTTTCAAAATGTTTTGTTAATGTATTGACCGACAATAATTGAGAATTTAATAAGGACAACACTTAGGCATACGTTTTTTTTTTTTTAATAGTAGGCATAAGTTTTTCGAAAGGAATAAGAGTAGGCATAAGTTATTAGATGCTTTAAACATCAATCTCTAATTAAAATTAAAATTTAATCTCAATATCATGTACAGTAAGGGTCAAGACGTGAAGTTTAACATTGGTTTTCACGGTAAAACTTGTTATTAAGGAACACTACACAAATTACACTTAAGTTTTGTCAAATTGATAAGACTATAACAAAGTACTCTCTACTTTAGTTTATGTTTTCCTAAAATGAAAAGAATAATGTATTAAAAGTTGCTTTCATTTGACTCCTTATTAAGTATTGATTTGATTGCACTGGTATTGTGGTACATTCAATTCCATCCCTCTCTAGTAGTTTTCGACCCAAAATATCCCTCCTTGCATAAAATGCCAAACCGTTCCAAATCAGCAGTAAATAACATCTTTATCAACCCTAACCCACCGTCACAAAATATTTTGAAAGTAGAAAGATGCATCATATATCTATGACATGACAATTTTCAACACGATGCTTAATGCTCAACATCTGTATCCACTTTCCCCCGTTGTAAAAAGTGTTCCTCCCATTTTTTTTATCTTCTTATAATTTAAAAAAAAATTCCTCTCATTTTACACAGACATAGAGAGATTCAACTTTCCCACTTTCTTTAAACTTTTCTTTCTTTCTTTAATAATTCGTGCGTTTGATTCATCTCACGAAATCCTCATACGTCCATTTCTAGAAGGCCCCACGAGTAGAGCCAATCCCTCCTCACGTGATTCTCTGCTCATAGAATTTCTCTTTTAGACTTTATTTTCTATTTCCTGTAGTGTAAAAAAAAATACTACTATCAATTAATTCTTTTTAAGGGAATTATTTTAATGATTTAACTCATTTAAAGTGAAAAAAATATAGTTCAAAGGATAAATTACACTTATAATTGTTTAATAAAAATAATAATTAAAAGCTGTGACAAAGTTTATATATATAAAGTACATTTTTCATACTTTAGGAGGATCAAATTATTATTTTAAAAGTTAATATATTTACTATTCACGATACTTTATAATTAGATAAAAATTTTCTATGTTGTTGTTGCTTACATTGTTTACTTTTTTTTCTTCAATTGTTTTGTTTTTGTTTGAATGCAAAATTATCTTATTTGACTTTATTATTTAGGATCTATTTATTTTAATATTATTTTTGATAAGGTTTATTTTAAGTTATTAAGCACAAATGAATTATGTGTTTAAATTATTCTTAACTATAAGTTTACATTGTCCTTGAAAAGAAAAAAGTTACCCGTTTACAATAAAACACATTTTTTTTGTTAAAAAAGGAAAACAATATTTTTTTAATATCAAAAGCAAGATTTGCCATTGTTGTCCAATAAGATTTAAGTACTTGACTACTTGTCAGGTAGGGTCAACAAAAAAAAAGTTTTCTTTCCGTCGTTAACTAAGCAGGTAGTTTTGAGATTAAAATAATTAATAAAGAGATGTTTAATTTTAAATTCTTCTATCACATATATTCTTAATAACTCTATTAATTAACTTATACTTTTTATTAATAATTTTATACGATATTAAAAACTATTATAGAACATATAAATTTATCCTTTTAAAATTACATTAAAAATCAATACAAATTATTAAAATAAAAATTCTAATTCTAATTGAAAAATCACAATCAAGACAGGAAACATGTTTTTGTCCTTTTTCTTTGTCACCGCCATATACTACATCTCTTCCGAGCATTCCACATGGCCCATCTCAATAATGGACCACCCTTGTACTAAAAATGAAATATCGGTAAAATTAAGATTTAACAGTATGAGTACAATGCTGCAAAAAAAAGAGTATGATTTAAATATGTTAGTGGAAAAAAAGTTATATTTTCAACCACTCATAAATGCTAATATTACTTTTTAAAGTACAGTAATTATTATAAAAATAAATAAATAAATATGTTATAAGTATAGACAAAACTACTGTAAGAATTAATAAATTTATACTACCGAATTTCTTAGACCCATACTTAGAAAACCTTAGTTAATTTTTCTCAAGAAAAATATTTAACATATACTTTTTTTTCTTTCATTTCTCTCTCTTTTTTATTTTTCATTACATAACATATAGTAACATTTATCATTTTGAACGAAATCAATAAATGGTCCTAGCTATTATTATTATTTCAATTAATATACACATGACACATGATTAAGATAGTATTAATTCTAAGAAATATGAATAACACACTCTTTTTGAATATATGTTGTAGTTTCTTAAAAATTAGGAAGGTTAAAAAGTGTTTTTTTTTTTATTAATTTCTCTTATACTTTAAATTTTTTTAATAATATAAAAATTACTACTTAGGACTATAATCACATAGTGGTTGAGAATTAGTACCCAATAATTTTTCCTATTTTGAGAGAATAGTTATCATCATTCCATTAACAATTGACCTGCTTTGTATTACTCACAAACATTTAAACAGAAGGCGCATCATCCGTTTCCATGTCCTTGAAACTGCCAATTTTTCCCTGGAAGAAAGTAAAACAGCAAAATAAATAAAAAAATATTGAAGAAAAAAAAAACGGAGAGAGATAGAGAGAGAAGAAGAAGAAGATAGTGAAACTGGTCCTGTCCTGATCCAAACTCATACAACACACTCCCTTGTTTGTGGCCTATGTTGTGTATGAAGACAGAAGAAAGCATGCTTTAACACGTGCTTTTTCAGTCCCATTGGCTCCAACACTTCTCTTCTGATTTTTCTACACTTCCTTCCTCAGTTTCCTTCTTCTTCTTCTTCTTCTTCTTCTTCAGAGAGAGAAAATAAAGAGTTTTCTCTCACTTCTCAATGAAAGGGGAAGTGAAAATGAAGTCAAAGATGAAATGGGTTGGTCTGTTCGGCCTTGTGCTCTCAGCTTTTTCCATCTTCATTCACTTCCTCCTTGCTAGATTCACTCAAATGGGTGTTGCAGACTATGAGTCCTCTGTCACAATCTTCTCTTGGAGACCCATCTTTGAGAAACCAATTCCCCCCACAAATGTAATCTTTTTCTATTCACACAAAGATCTCACCTTTTTTATCCAAATTCCAAGTGGGTTTTTTTCTTCTACTTTGCATTGCTTTGGTAACCCCCTATATTCTGGAGGAGTGTTCGTGGTTCAAAATTTTGGCTTTGTGCTCCGGAAAATGACAAAGGGTGTTGTGTTGCATTTAGTGTCATTTTCTGCATATGGGTCTAGTCAGATGCTGTGTTTGTTTTTTGTTTTTCTCCATGTTCATGGAAATTGGCTCAACATTGAACTACGTTGTTTTTTGTTCATTGGCTTGGATCTGTCGGTTGCTACGTTTAACTGAATTTGGAGTACGATGTGGCTCCTATGTATTCGGAGTCATAGGCTAATGAGCTTTTGGACTTTGTTTTCATTTGTGTGCAATTTTTTCTTTAATTTTTCGGTTTCAAAATTTTTGGCTGTTATTTGTGCTGCAGACTCCCTCTTATAGAAAATTATGGGGTCCGGTGAAGCGTCTCGAATCATTGTATCCGGATTCAAATCCACGAGGATATTATGCTGGTGAGTTCAACATTTCATTTTAGTGCTCAACATTCTACTGCTTCAAACTTACGAGGATTCTGTGCTGGTCTATGTGCCATTAATTTTTTTGTTTACCAAACGTATGAACTATTGTTTCTTTAATTTTCTGGTTGTTTATTTGCCAAAATGAGTTGAGTATTTGATTCTGAACTATACATAAAAAGGGCGTGTATAGAAAAATTTAGGATGAGTTGCTTCTTTTGTACTACTATATAAGATTATCTTTTTATGTAAGCATATATGCAGTGCCTCTATCATATATAACCATGTGATGTGATATTGTGTGACCGAGACTCAAATTCCCTTCTGTTTAGTGTGTTTCTTCTTGAAGCAAAATTGGCTTTCTGTCTTTCACCTATGGATGGGTAAACAAAGCATGATGGTCGGTTTCTAAATATGTTTACCATCCCAATCCTTAGAGTAGTACTGCAATGTCTGTCTTTCTCATTGCTGAGAAATAATATCACCTATAATAAGATGCTTCTTTGATAATAGAAGATATCAAATTATTTGAAGGGATATGTGGAGTTTGGACTTTGCCTAATGGGATAAGGCTTTGTTGTCGTTGTTGTTGTTGTTGTGGAGTTTGGACTTTCATTTGTGTGTCTCCATAATAATGTCTTCTGCAAGAAAGTTTGACCTGTATGATAATTTGTTGCCCTGAATTTATTTTGCCTCCACACGTGTATTTCTTTTCATTTTCTGTGATGTTTGATGTGTATAATATATTCCCAGATTGTCAGATTTTTGTTTCTCAGTGACAGATTTCACAATGCAAATTATCAAATATTTGGATCTTCACATATGTTGCTCACCATTCACTCACTATATTCATTTAATCTCGTTTCTCTATATTTTTGTATACAAGATTTATCTTAATTTAAATACCATTGCCTTTATTTTCGTACTTTCGATTATATTTAAAACCAAACAAGGTCTTTGCAGGAGGGAAGAAGCTTGTATTTCTGTAAATTACTGTTAATCCTTTATCTCTCTGAAAGAAATTGTGTCTATCTTTCCTGTCAGATCCTGTTTCAGAAACAAATGGGTTTATTTTTGTCCGGATACAAGGGGGTTTTCATGAGATCAGGAATTCGGTAAGGGTATCAAGTTCAGGATCTGTATCCTATTATATTTATATCAAACTTAAACTGTAGCATTATCTGTTTTTTATCCCAGATATGTGATGTTGTTGTGGTTGCTCGACTTCTCAATGCTACATTAGCTATGCCTGAGATCCAATCAACAACCAGCAGCAAGGGAATAAGGTTACTATTCTTTCAAGGAATTAAAATTTATATTAACTCAGTCTAATGTGATATAAATTATGAGTTTAAACTATTTCTCTATTTCTTTGTATAATTATTTTTATCCAGCTCTCAGTTCAAGAGTTTTGCATACCTATATAATGAAGAGCAATTTGTCCTCTCATTAGCAAAAGATGTCACTGTTGTGAGAACTCTTCCGAAAGATCTGAAAGGTGCAAGGAGAAAGAAGGAGATTCCTGTTTTTAAAGTTCCATATTCAGCATCACCTTTTTATTATTTTCATCATGTTCTCCCTGTATTAAAGAAGCATTCGGTGGTTGAACTAGTTGTTTCTGAAGGTGGATGCTTGAAGGTAAAGGCAGCTTTTGCTTAACCTATTTGATCCATAGCCTGTTTTGATCTAAATTCTTCCTTCCAGATTTCAAATGCAAAGGTTTATTTGTGCAGACTTGTTTGTTTTTGTTTGAATGGAATTGACTAAGCCAAGATTCAATGGATTAGTAGGCTCCCTTTCAGAGTGCAATGCAGTTGACCATTTTGTTCACGTTGCAAATGTTATTTGGGATTAAATTTTGACCAAACTTATTTGAAGGACAACTTAGACGCGGGTCATAATTTGAGGACCTTTCTTTTATTACTTTTTAGGGATTTATATTCTTAATTTCTGAATTGGGGGTTTGCTTGTGATGAGCTTATTTCGGAACGACTACGCAAGTGTTTGCCATATTGAGTGATATACAGCATTCATGCTGCTATCTTTCTTCTGTATCTAGTTCTTCAGCTCACTGTCTCCCCTTTTCCTTTGCTCTATTTCTCCTCTTGTTCTACACTGTGCAGGTTGTTTGTTTAAAATGGTTTTTATTGTGCCTTTATTAGATGCACCTATAAATGATCGTTTCTCTTTGCTTCCCCTCCCTTCTTAGGCCACTCTTCCTCCCAATTTTGAAGAATATCAAAGACTGAGATGTAGAGTTTCTTTTCATGCTCTTCAGTTTCGACAGGAAGTCCAGGAACTTTCTGCTAAGATTTTGCAGAGGCAAGAGGAATTTCATCATCACCTCTCTTTTAAGTTTGTTCTTCTCTTTCATACTCTTTTTCTCCTTTTGGCTTATGTAGAATAGTTCATGATATGATTGTAGGTTACGAGCTCCTGGTCGTCCATTCATTGCCTTTGACCCTGGCATGACTAGAGAATCTTTAGCGTATCATGGTTGTGCAGAACTGTTCCAGGTATATGATCAATCTGTGATAACTGTATCTTACTCTTCCTCTGCTTATCATATGAGCTATGATGGCCATGAATTATTTTCTAGGATGTACATACCGAACTTATTCAACACAAACGATCATGGATGATAAAACGTGGGATTGTCAAGGGGAAGCTTTCAGTCAACTCAGCCGAAGAAAGACTAAAAGGCTCCTGTCCTTTAATGCCTCAGGAGGTAAGAAAATATTTTTAAATTTTAGATAGTCAAATTGTTCATTGTCAATGAATTGGTTGGATAGACTCAGAAAATTCTGGTCATTCACATTTATTGCAAATTTATACTAAGGCCATATATTTGGAGAACTACCCTGGCTGATTATATGCTCTACCATTGTGATCTCTTTCAGATTGGTATTCTTCTTCGTGCTTATGGATACTCAAAGGATGCAATTATTTATGTATCTGGAGGAGAAGTCTTTGGAGGTCAAAGAACATTGATTCCTCTTCATGCTATGTTTGAAAATGTTATTGATAGAACTTCTCTAAGCACTCCTTGGGAAATGATTAGGCTCTATGGGAAAGAGGTGAACCTTGTTGATACTCCTGGACCGCCACCTTTCGTTGAAGAAGTAACAAAGCGTGCAGCTTGGAAAAATGCAGGTCCACGTCCTCGCCCACTTCCTCCACCTCCAGCTAGGCCAAAATCATACAACATAGAAGGTTGGTGGGGTTGGGTAGCTGAGAGTGATAATGAGCCTGATAGTACAGTTATAGAACTGAGGACCAATGCCCATAAATTACTATGGGAGGCTATTGACTATGTGATCTGTGTTGAGGCTGATGTATTCATCCCTGGATTTGACCGTGACGGGAAGGGGCATCCAAATTTTGCTAGCTTGGTGATGGGGCACAGGCTATATCAGTCAGCTGCATCAAAGACATTTAGACCTGACAGGTACATGCCTCTATTTTTTGAGCCTGTATATTTTCAATGTATGTAAATGCAGTTTTTTTGCCTGGAAATAACTCTGAAACACCACACAGAATGTTTTTATAATCAGCCAAGTTAGATATCAAATGCTTGGATGTTTGACATGGGTTTTGGCCTAGTCCCACTCCCACCATGTCCTTGTTTGTTCTGTTTTTGTTCATAATCAATAAATTCAGGTCTGTTTTGGCAAAGGATCTCTATGACCTTGGGTGCCAACCTAATTGGGATGCAAGGTTATATGGTGTTGCCACTTTCATGCCTTTTTCAAAAAAAAAAAAAAATCTCTCCTACTTAGTAACTGAAAGATAAGACATAAGGTTGTAGGTGTTTCCAAATAAAGGCTGAATATAATGTTTCTTGTCAACTGTGCCATTAAAAATCCAAGACAACCTAAAGCAAAGCATTAGAGCTACATGATTAGGGAACTTTGCTGAATTGATGTGTAATTATGAAACAGAAGCTTCAGTAATGCCATTTAAAGTTGAAGATTTGCAATTTTAATACTTAGTAATAGTATTTATGCTGATGCAGAAAGGAAGTGGCTAAACTTCTAGACGAGATTTGTGACCATAGGCATCATGCAAATCATACATGGCTAGAAACAGTTCGAAGGCATTTGACAAAAACATTACTTGATGGAATTATAGAAGCATCAAATAAATCAAAACCACTATCCTTTCTCTCTCATCCAGTCCCTGAATGCTCTTGTTCACGGCGTGACTCCTTTGAAGTATCAAAGAATTCTTCTAGCCCTTTAACTTCCCAATTATGGACAGCTCTTAGTGTAGCTCACCAGTGTCCTGCATGGATGGACACTGGTCCAATTTCTCAATCAAAAGATAAGGAAAATGAAGAGGATGTCGACGAGGATGATTCTGTATCCGAGTTATTCTTTAAACAAAATGCTGAAAATCACGAAGGTGATGCAGAAGTGAACATTAAAGAAGAAAATCAGTTTGAGGATCAAGAAGATGACGGTGGGGAAAGATGACATCAAGTTCATTTTTGATGGTTCATCTGACAATAATGGATTTGCATTCTTCAGATTCATGTACATAATCAACTGTTGCTTCCAACTGTTGCTTACTGGATTCAGTTTTGGGTGAGAGAAGCACCAAAGCCATATAAATGTGGCTCTGAAATTCTCAATCAGAAAACATGTTCGCTAGCTGAGAATCATCTTATGACATCAGTGTTTTTTTTCTTTGGCTCAGGTCCTCAAATATATAGGCTAATTTGTTGACGACATCTCAGTTATTTGCATGATCTTCCTAGTTAATATTAAGTTTTAGCGCAGTTTGAATTCTTTGCTAGTAAAACTTATTGGTTATCTCTGCTGCACATACTCAGACTGTACTTATTTAACTCATTTTTGTACCTGATGAGAGAAGTAAATCGTCACCCATTTTATTTATTGAATGAGTAGAACTAAGATATGACAATTGGTGTAATAAAATTTCTCCCATTTCTTTCAAGTAAACCTGTACCCCGGTTCCTAAGAATGTAGCCATTATTTACTTTAGTTCCTAATTCTATATAACTTATAATTTTTTATTTTGCATTTTTTTTTATAAAAAAATTCATTCACTTTAGACGCTTCTCACTTAATTTTTTCACTGGAATTAAGGATTGAAATATATGGAATTGTACAATATTTTATGAAGTTAGGAGCTAAAGTGAAAGTGTTGTAAAATCAGATAATAAACGTCTATAATCTTAAGCATCAAAGTGAAGGCTTGCTATGCTTTCTTGGATGCACGTGGAAACTAAGAATAAACTTATATAATCTTAAGTATCAGAGTGGAGGTATTGGCATAGGGCAGAATGGTGTTTGTTCAATACCTAAATCTGGTTTATGGTGTAGCAATACGTCCAAAGTGTGGTCCTGGAAAACTTATGCAAGCTCGAATTGGCCTTGCTCTATGATGATAATCTTAAAGCATATGATACAAGCTCTCCTACTCAACACTGCACTTGTGTGACAAGAACAGTCAAAGAAACATGTTGAAGGAAAGGACTAGCTGTGTGAGCCAGAAGGATGAGCAGAAGGCTCATGGTTAAGCCATTGATTGGCAGAATTTTAGGCCAGATTGTGAGTAACTGCAAATAACAGAATCAATTAAGGTTCAGTCAAGAAAAAGACTTCACAATGTTTGCGGTTCATGCATAGTAGTCCACGAATGCTTTCCTGACAAGGCTTTAGGCTATGTTAGAATCTCTAGCTTGGATTATAAACTATCTATCTATTTATCCACTGTTTTCTCTTGCATGCAACGGAGTTGGATGCATTGAATTTGCATAACTTCGTGCACGTTTGTTCCCCGTTCATTTTGTTGCAACATGGATTCCAATGCAAGTATCCCCGTTCGTTTTGTTGCAACATGTGTTCCAAGGTAGATCTAACGAATGAACGAATAAGGGGGGAAGATCCGTATTTTGTGGCAAATGTCCATTCACAGCCTTCCCAACGTACCCTTAATTGGCTTCTAGACTCGTATTAATGGTAGAGTACTTGGCAAACAAAAATATTGATAATGATTTATCAATTTCATGACTTGTTACCATAACGTTTTTTTAGGTGACCCTACTTGAACAAGTTCTGGATACATATCGTTTACCTCAAATAATCTCATTTTAAACAATTTTTTAAACAATACTATTTTGCGTGTAAACAAAATTTTGATGTGACATACAACATGATGTAAATCTCACAAACGTAAACTCTCATCCAGCATTGCTACCAAAAATTATCCATTAAAGAAATGTCAAAACCATGAATATATGGCATTAAAATATCAAGCATACTCGAAGGCATTAAAATGGAAAATTGAAGTAGAAGCAAGCATATATAACATTTTATTTCAGAATGTCTTAGTCCCAAAACCAGAATCGTGAAAATTTACATTTGATCTGGCCCTAACCAGCATGGCAAAAATGAACCGATCCACCCAATTCCTCTTACTCTCATCTGAAGACAAACAGCAAAAAAAGAAACTCCTGACAAAATGAACATGAGAGGAATCTCTAGCTTGCTTCTTGTCTGAGCCTCTTTGAACTTTGTTCAGAATCAATATTGCAGTAATCAACTCCGGAACGTGCTATTGCTGGATTGCTCACAGATTGGTTTTCATGACCCTGAATGTACAAATAATTTATGGTATTAATTTTAGAATTTAATTAGAATGCACTGACTGTCATCCAATTAGTTAACAGCATACAGTTTTTTATATTATCAATACCAAAATTAAACTCTTAAGTTTAATAGGAAATGAGAGATTATGATGTAATCCTTAGAACTGTTAACAACAGTGACAATATACTTGGTTTACTATTTCTAAATTGGCTAGTTCAAATATAATGATATTCATTGGCCGCAATTTCTTACTCTTTCTTTCTAATGAATAATACTGTCATATGCTAATTCTATGTCAAAAAGGAAATATCAATGTTGCAAAATATCTTCAAAAATTAATTCAAGACTTAAGAAACTTGGTGCCCAAAACTGAAGTCTAAACGAACCTTTGAAGTAGATGCAGAGGGGATCAGCCCAGCATTTTCTTGTCTACCAACATCAATTTGCACTGAGACATTAGTCTGGGACATATCTACGCCTGAAGAGTGCAGTGCTTGTGTGAGAGAATCTAAAATTCTGTTAAAACACATAAAAACTTGGTCAACAGTGGCACAAATGATACATTCACTTCAATGATGCTTGAGGTAATAAACTCAAGTGCTAAACAATTAATTTCCCTAAAAGGTACAGTTGCACCACTTATTTTGCATCATATAAGCAGGCAAGAAAGAAAACAATGTCAACTGCAACAAGTTTGTGGGAACCTAAAAAATTTCTCGTGCCAAATTTCCTCCCCTTTTTTTGAGGATGATGGATTCTCATGCTCAATTGTAAGTACGAGTGGATTTCCAGTAATTTATTTTGGGTGGGGTCATGTTCACAAAATTTGGATCGATAAAAATGTCCTCTCAAATTGCAAAGAGTATTTGACAAGATTCAAGTGGAGAAAAAGATGCAAAAAATTGATTATCAAACTATATCATTGCACATTACACCAATCCACTAGGTATCATCCTTAATTGCCTTATGATTTGAAGTGGAATGGCAAGCTTCAGCATATTTAAGATAGAAGGAACCAGCTATCAGATTTCAGAAATGTAGTTACTGAATGAAGAATATATGGCCAACAACTTCACAGAGACACTTCTGCATTCTGCTGTTATTATTATTCAGAAATTGCTTTCCAGGTTTTTTTGAAGGACTTTGATGATATTTTTAAATTGATAAAAACAATCTCAAACAAGTAAGAACAAAGAAAAACAAAAAAAAGTCTTGATTGGTTTAGAGAGCATAATTCCATGCCATGAAGAACAGCACAAGCAAAGGGATTAATTGCAAATGTGAGCTGACAACAGTTTATTCATATGATATTTTGAGCCCTAAATGGCACGTATATAGATTGCTCCCATTCTTCTCACTATCATATCAGTAACTTCCTTTTAAATTAGTATCTCACTCCCTCTCCATCCTGCACTCTCCCACTGGATATTTCTCATCCAATTAAAGGTTTTCCACCTATGTTAATTGGGAGGAAAAATGAAGACTAACTTGACCCACCCCTCTCCTCCTATTTTTATTTTTCTAAAATATATGTAGACTCTAATAAATTTTGTAAGTTGAAAACCGACTTAATTGCAAAGACCCTTGGTCTGTCTTAATTTGCAGCCTCATGCACCTTCATATCAAGCTGTGAGGGGGTGAATCCTCACCTTAAGTGGTGCTCAAAAAAATTTGGACAACCCTCACCTTACAAGTCGATTTTGTAAGGTTGAGTTAGGCCTTAAGCCCAAATTCTAATATGGTACAAGAGAGAACAATGGCTGAAATAACAGACAGAGATGAAGAAAAATTCACTATCCGATTTAAAACAATTCACTCAATATTTTATTTTATTTTTTTATTTTTAAAAAAAGAGATTGGGGAATGGTCATGTTTATGCGCGTGCAGCTGCACACACACACTGTTCACCCTCGCTAAATGTAGTTTCAAGCAAATAATTAACAAAATATTGGTGAAGAAAAACTACTGTTGAACTTATATAAGAAAGAGACTCACCCCTGAGAATAGGCACTTGAGATGCTATCTGACCCACTTTCATTCACCAGCTCCTCCTGTTCCTTCATTGTATCATTATGTGGAAGAATATAGTTGCCCTTGTTTCGTTTATCAAGCCACAATTGAGGCTGGGTATGGGAAAGCATGTTAACATTAGATACAGGTTCCAGCAGATGTTGGGTTGCCATACTACTGCTAACAACTGGATCAAACATGTCCAATCGCATTTGCATGGGCAGGGGAACTGCTTCTGTAGTTGAACCAGGGATGTTGCCCTTCTGAATAGTTGTCATTGAGAAGTCAGACTCTATCGGGTTCTGTACATTTTTGGGCAACAATGGAGAGACATTGTTATTTTTCTCATCAACAGACCCATTTTGAGTAGCTTGAGAAGGATCTGTAGTATTTTCTGCAGGCCCGTGATTATTTCTCTGAAAAAAAAAACAGATGAGAACAATAAACTTCAGATAAAAAGCCATTGTTACAATTTCAAGACACTAAGTCACAACCAACCATTGTGACAAATAGATCACTGAAGTTGCCACAATGCCATCCTGAACTCATTCAAATATGCATACTGGGCTACTAGCTCTGGAAGAAAAGGACATTGTAAATAAATAAAAAAAGAAAACAAGCAGACATGAATTCAAAGAAACAGCATAAAGTAGTGAAATCCTAAACATGAAAGGAACTTAAACTCTTTATGAGAATTTTTTTGCAGTTGGCATCATGAGTACATGGCACATGACCAAGTACATCGGTGTTCCCAAATCCATGTTGGTGACCCTACTTAGTGGGAATAAGGCTTCCTAGTTGATGCTCTTTCTTTTGCAGTCTATACAAAATGAATCCTTATACAATCAGAAAATCACAAGTCTAACAATGTTGAGGTGGCACCACTATCAGTCGGGAAAGCTGCTATAGTGCACACTTGCATTGCCATGCATAATGCATTGCCTAACATTTCATAAATCAAGGTCCAGAGTATACAGATACAAAAAATGTTCGCATTGCACCATTCCAAATAACTTTACCCATGGAGTTAATTTCGTGGGCTCCTGATTCCATCCTTCATAAGTCTGTTCATAAATTTGTAATTTTTCCTGTAGGAACTGAATATACTCAATGACCTGCATATATAAATAAAGGGGGGAAAATTGCTTAATTTAGTTCACACAAAAATACAATTAACCATTAAGATGAACACAAGAAACAAATGGTTGAAAGTTGAATGTGGTACCTCCAACAAGAAGGATGCCTTATCTCTTTTTTGATCATTTTGAGGTATGAGATCTCTCAGAACCTGAAACCTGGCTCAAAAACATAATTTTTTCAAGCGAGCATATATTGCCAAATAATATAGAATTACATCAAACTTCCACTCAAAACCTACACACAAACAATTAACTCAACAAAAAGAATTTTTTCTTCTTCTTTTCTTTAAAGCTTGCCTTTCGTTAATCTTGCTCCTTCTACGTTGCTCGGTTTCTGAATGCTTTGAACGCTGTGGGTTCACCCTCTTCCCCGTGCTGGGTTCATCCACCTTCACTGCCAAGTCACAACGTAATAATAAATAATTGTGTTAAAAATTGCAAATTGAATTGCGGAATGCAATTGAAGAGGTAAAAAGATAAGAACTTTGAGACACCCATCAATGAATCAATCGATAAACCCTGGTGGGTGTTGCACAACCAAACCAAACACAGAGAGAGAGAAACCTTTGGAAGAGGTGTTATTAGCAGTTAAGAGTTCTTCTTCATCATCGTCGTCGAATTCATCTTGATGCCCTTTCGCAGACCTAGCCATTTGTTTCTCCAGATGAAGAGAAGTGTAATGTAATCTGTACAACCTACCTAGTTAGTACCAGTAGTCTGAGGACACGACGTGTTTTAACTGAATCGATACCTAATCTAACCAAATTCTTTTATCAAACAAATGAATTTTGATCTAATTGTCATAATATTTGAGTTATAAAATTATGCACCACCATTACCATCTGATATTTTTCAGGTTCCCACACAATTAGTTGATTGAAATAAGATGAGTGTATTATTGTAAACCTTAATGTGATACTTCTTATTCTGAAAAAAAATTAATGTTTTTCTGTCAAAAAATAAATAAATTATGAACATATGAATTCGGTTTAGTTAGGCTTTGATCACATAGACTAATATATGGTATATAATTATAAATGATGACCTTCATTACTAATAAAGTTATTCCCGGTCCTGAAACAACATATATTTTCTTTATTTCTTTTAATTTGTCAATTCATGTATATATAATAAATTTTTTGGACATTTAAGAAAAATGATTCCATAGGTATTAATGATTAAAATAGCTTATTTTAAAACTTATTAAAATAATCAAATATTTTGAAATTACAACTTAAGATTATCTATACACGATAATTTCCAAATCTTAGACTTTCTAATACAGTTTCTTTCCCATATTTTTTCATTGTACGTACTTACTTTATCTTTTTTTTTTTATTGTACATCATTTTCAAATTTTTTTTATAGTTTCATTTTTTTTATTATGTTTCATTGAGATAAAATTCTAACTTTTCTTCATTATCTTTAAATATGTAATTTCAATAATTAACATTTGCATTTTGATATTATTATGTTATTTCTACATATTTAAAGGTTTGTTGTGTATGTTTGTGTGTGCACTTTTTTTTTTCATTTTTAATGATTTATTAAAATTATATATATATATATATATATATATATATATATATATATATATATATATATATAAAATTACCAAACAAAATATTTAACAAAAACATTTATATAAATTAGAATAGTACAAAAATATAAATGTAGAACTATTTAAATATAAATATGTGTATATATATATATATATGTAAATATTTATATATCTATCAATTAATATATATCTTGAAAATTTTTAAAATAACATAATGCACATAATAATATAAGAACTTATATTATTAATATTTGCAAAAACAGGAATTTTACTAATTATCAATTTATCATAATATGTAAATTATAAAATTGTTCTAATAATTAAAATTTGATATTTGCATATTCATATTGGTTGTTTTGCATATTTCAACTACTAAGATTATATATAAAAAAATTCTACTTTTGTTGAATTGTCTTATAGGACATATAGAAAAAAATAAGTTTAAAATATATTTTGTTCTTTTATCTTTTCTGCTATACATAAGTTTTTTTTTAAAGAGAGAGAGGTAATCTTTATTGAGTTGAATAAGATTTTTTTAAATCATTGTATTGTTATGAACCATGAAATATTTGTCAAAAAAACAATGACTAATATTTATTAGAGACTATAAATGTACATAAAATTTATTTCATACTCAAAGTTAGGATTTGAATAATATTATTATAATTTTCTTCAAATTTTTTAACAAAACTATATATTTTATGTTTTGTGTTTAATATATCACAAATATTTCAATTTATAGATTATTTTATTTTAGATTAGTTTGACATCACAAACCCCTACCCTAAGTTTATTATATATTTCTTTTTTAAAATAAAACTTTGGAAACATAAATCACTTCCCTTTAAACCTATTTATCTAAAATTAAAGTTATATATCACTTAAATACTCGTAGCTGCCATTATCTATATCGCCCCACTGATACCAAAGAATAGAATCATAAAGTCCAAACTTAAGTAAGCATTAATATCCTTCGCTGCATGCTTCCTTAATTACAAATCAACAACCCCTTTAGTTGGTGTATATTTTTAATTTCATATATGCGGATCAAGTTCACAACAGAGTATTCACATTAAAGTCAATCTTACAATAACAAATAACATTTCCCTTAGAATGAGTTTATATACAATTTGTTGTTATGATATCATCCATAAATATAACAACTTTTAGGACCTGAAGCCAGCTTAGTAGTTGTAGTTGAGGGAACAAGAAAACCTCGAATTTCGTTCTTTGTTTGCATCCAGGTGCAAGTAAGAGTTTTTTCTGACAGCTGCTAGCTAGTTAGTATTATTCTATTGTACTTTTTATTTATAATACATTGTACTTTTTCCTTAATAACATGGGATATTAGCATTGTTAAGTGTTCTTAATTGGACATTTGGACTCTCCTCCTTGTCTCCATCTAACTTTTCTGTGGGTTTTCATTAAGTTTTGCAATAACAATTCACTTAAAGAAGATTGCAATATATATATATATATATATATATATTGTTGTAACAATAGTTTATGACAAACCGAAAAAATTAATGACTGAGTCGTAGATAATGTTGCTTTCTTTAAGACGTTTCGTGACATTGCAAAAAAATGTGCAAGCAGACTATCAACCACGAAGTCCCCAGGATAAACCAGCCCAAATCACTGTATAAGATTCTCAGTGCACTGAGGGAACCTTTTCTAGAATTACACCCTCTTGTATGACTTTGAAAAGTCACTCTAAAGTCACCCAAAAATATGACTTGAAAAGTCACTCCAACCGAAAATATGACTTGAAAAGTTACTATAATAGCCAACCAAAAATATGACTTAAAAAGTCACTTTTATAACCAACCGAAATTATGACTTAAAAAATCGCTCTTATAGCCAACCGAAAATATGACTTAAAAAGTCACTCTTATAGCCAACCGAAAATATGACTTAAAAAGTCACTCTTATAGCCAACCGAAATTTTTAGAGCGACAAAAAGAAAGAGGGAGGAGTTTGCCGGAAATGCATCGATTAAAATATGAGAGAGAGAAAGAAAAGTTGAGAAAATGTTTTTCAACTGGGGCAAAAAAAAAATGAAGAAAGGAGCTCTATATATAGAGAATGAAATACTATTCAAGTGTTTATCCTAAATAATGTGAGACTTGAGCCTTTTTTCTTTTTCTTTTTTTTCTTTCAACATTCTCTTTTGTTCTAATATATATATATATATATATATATATATATATATATATATATATTCTGTAGATGTTAAATGGAATTTGGAATAGACTATATATAATAAATAATATGTGAAAGAAAGAAAAAAAATAAAAATGATGAAGTGTATAGAAATATTTATATGTTATACTTATTACTCTTGTAAATTATTCTACTGAAAGAGCACCAAATTACAGTACCAGACATAAAAGCACAAAAACGGGGAATACATTAGAATTGAAATAATGATACGTGTACTTAAGGTACAAGTCACGTAAGTCAACATAATAATGCAAAGAAATATTCAATAAAAATGTCCTAGGCTGGAACAATCATATGACACTTAATAGGTGTTAAAATTAAAATTAGATTTACGCTAGGATTTAAAATACCAAAATTACTAATATATGTAAATAATGTATATATTTCTCAATTGTTAAAAGACATTTTTTGGCCAGAGCATTTTAGGACTAATGTCTTCTATTTGAACTCCTCCTTAACAGTATCTGTCACTTCATGCAGCAGTGCAAAGCAAGAAAGCATGTGAAGGGAAGATTCTATCATCTTAAATAGAAGTCATACTCAATATCCATCCACTAGAGAAAGGTATCACCAACCAACATAATTACTTGGTCACATTTGCCAATGAGTAATGCTATTTTTATTAAAACTTGTGTAAGTAATCTTTAGGATAAGGAGAGATAATAAAAATAAAAATATTAAATAAAATATATAATGCAATTTAAAAAGATTTAAAAAGCATTATGAAAAATTGCTATCAAAATAACATTATTCTTTGCAAATATATGATTTTTCTAGAACCCAAATCACTAAATTACATAAACTAACATGGAAAAAACTATTAATTTATCCATTTACATTAATATATATACAAACCAAATACACAGGCCAAACTAGAAAATTGTAACCCATTAAGTTTAATTGGAAACAAAAATGATGCTGCTGATAGCAATAGGATCAGATCCTAAAAAATAATTCATCAAGACTGTACTGGAGACTCTAAAATTCCTAACTTAGAATGTTGCATGTGTTTGCTGGAGTGAAGTGATCAGATTGCAAAATTAAAAGCACTCGTGGCCAATCAGAAGCAGACAAGCAGTATGCTGGAACATATTTTTCTTAAAAGAAAGCATGGAATTAAGCAAATTACTTAATTAATCAACAAATCGGATAAAGCAAGGTTTATGGAAAAATGTATATTCTTGGAAGGTGATCTCGGTGATAGATGCTTTTTCCTAGAAATTCTAAGCCTTTTTGGATCACTAACTCATAAACACTATCCTCCAGGCTCCAAAATTGAGTATTAGTAATTTTGGGATCTGTGAATGATGGATTAAATAAAAAACAACAGATGCATGTCTCCTTATTGTGATTAAAATATGAGGCACTTATTGAGGACCATAACCATTACGTAAACATCCAGTTTTTACTGTTACAATATAAAATTGGAGTCGAAATTTACAACAGTGCCATCCTTGACTAAACAAAGTTGGAGATGACATGGCTTTCCCTTGTGGACCCCACCAAAAACATTGAGATGTAAAAGTCAACCAAAATCAACAACCCCAGCACTTCAGAGGAAGAATTTGAAAGTAGGCCATATGGCAAATCAAATGGCCTGGGGTGAAAAGATATCTAGTTAAACTATGATTAATGAAAGTCTAGATATAACAATATTAAAAAGTCTTAAATTTATTAATGTTTAATATTAATAATTTTGAATTGACTACTAATTTTTTTAATAATCAATCATACTTATCTTAACTACTCCAATTCATCCTATGCTTGCCTAAACCACTACCTAGCTTGTTGTTATTACATGTAAGAATAGAAATGTAGATAGGATAATGTGTATGTATGCAACCTTATTACATGAGGGAAGAGGCTATTTTGTAACTAAATAAGGCAATACTATATCGTTGTGTCAACAATCAAGGCTTATCCTTAGATGATAATGATACAGAAAAATATCACGATGCTAGAGCCTAGTCATGACTTCGGGCACTCCAATAACCAAATCAATCGCCGACACTCATGTGAATCTTCCCACTTAAAAAATGTAGTTTGGTCCACAAACATAATGTATACTTATCTGATGCAGTAATTTGCAATTAAAATTTATTAATACAGAAAGAGAGAAAATTCATTGTTGTTCTTCTAAATCATTGATGTGTGCAAGGCTCAAAATTTAATATGTAGAATATGGTAAGGTAAAGAATAATTCTAAATTTTCCTATAATATCTTATAATTTTTCTTATTAAACCAAAAAACAATGAATGCATTTTATGTTTTTAAAATATTAAATGCATTCAATTCTTTATTTAATCCTTTAAGTATTAGGAAAATTAGTAAGAAAACATAGTAAAAGTATATATTACTATTTGTATGATAAAGAACTATCTATGGAAATATTACTAGAGAAATAAAGTACTGTTATCTTTTGCACTTCTTTGCATTGAGGAAGATGTGACGCCACTTTGCCATTTCTTTATACAAGAACTAGTTCCCTAATACAAGAAATTTATATTATTTGGCAGTGGCACAGTTCTCTTAGTTCATTAAGAGAATATTTCATGTACAGAATAATCAATAACAATTGCCTTTGCCTTCTGATTGAGAACAGTGATTAAATCAGAGCCAGGTGTGTCTAGCCAAGATTATGTGCTTTCTAATGGTTCATCTAACAATTGCAAACATTCCTGAGGGTTGGCATAAAAATAGTCTTCTTCTTTGGGTTTGTCTGGAATGATAACTCTTCTCTTGGGGCTTCCCATACGATAGGCATGAGCTTCCTTCATAGCAGTGGAAAACTCATCCCAACTCAACAACCCGTTATAGTATTGGTCTATCAGGTGTACCAGAAGCCTTCTATCCAGTAGTATAGTTTTCTTGAATCCTAGAAATCTGAAGAGCAGCAATTATGACTTCAGATAATTACCCAAAGTAATTTAGATCCCATCATTACACGTGATATCATGTAAATTAAATGAAAAATATAGAATAAAAGAGTAAATGATATGTGCAATTATGACTTCAGATAATTACCCAAAATAATTCAGATAATTTGTTGAATTCAGTAATAAACACCTCAAAATTCACACTTATCATGATTTCTGATTGGTTGACAGCGTAAATTTTTTACATTAGTAGTGTGTAGAAATTAAATTAAAAAAAGAAGTTAATAGAGTTTTTTTAGAAGAGGTTCATTATGTGATTTGTGTATTCTTTCATGATCATGAAATCTGCTTTTATCATCTAATAATAGTAATAGGATGTGTCAGAAGTGCAAATTATTCTGTGAACTCTTCTTACATCATTATACATCAACTAAAGAATGAATGAAATCAAAACATTTCTTCACCTCATCAAAGGATCAGATCACTAAGTAGATAACAGATAGAATGTAGAAAGGCACATTGTATGCAACAAGGTAATACCTGCGATGGCCTTCCACTACTTTAGCCATGTTCCCGTCATATGTTGGAATAAATATATCACTCTCTAGGGAGACAAGATAATCCACTGCAGCCATTTGTGAGGAGTGATTTTGGAAATACATCAACTCTGAAGGTCCCAACAGAATTTCTTTCCTTATCTATTTCAGTTAGAGAAAATGTTAGTAACAAGTTAACAACTGATGAATTTGCATACAAAAACAGCATATATGATTTACTTCCTTCGGCTTACCAGATTAGGAAACTCTCCTAGTAAACTTGCCATTCTTTTCTCTCCACCATAAATTTCTCCAGAAGCAATATAAATTTGAACATTGCGATCTATTCCAAGTGCTGACAATACTAGTGCAGTTTCCTCAGGTGTTATAGGGCACAAACCTTCTTTCCTCTTAAGCTCAGAATTAATAACTTTTTCCTTCCACCCAGGGTATGCATATCTAAGAAAATACCATTAGCCAAAATTACATTCAAAGGAAAACTAGAAAAACAAAATGGATGTTGTAACACATTAATGCAAGATTTATATTACCTCATTCTTGTTAGTTCCTCCTCCTCTTTGATGTCACAACCATGGGCACAACCAGAGAAGGCCAACATGTCCATCTCATATCTAAGATGAAGTGCAAGGAAAGGACCCTTTTCCCTCAAAACCTTGACTATCCTTCTGCCAAGTTCTTCTATCTGAGTAGTAAACCTTAGAGCATTGAAGTTTACTCGGCATCGTAGCTTTTGAATCTCAGCAGGTAGTCCATTATTTGCAAGTCTTGCATCTGTTCTATTTAGGTGTATGACCTTGTGTTTCAGCAACAGAGGAAGGACCTGTTTAAGTAGTTAAGGAAAATTAGTTGCTAACTTGCAATAAAGAACCTAGTCAAAATATGATAAGTGCAAAGATAATATGAACCAAGCAAAAGACCTGGTTTTCATAGTATGAGATATTAGACCAGCTAATGGGTGGCATTGAGTAGAATAATCCTAGTTCAACTCTTCTCTTGACCTTAGGTGGTAGTTGCTTTATTATTCGAACCTCATCTCTCAAGGAGGTAATGAAGTGATCTACATCAAATATATCTTTGAAGTCACTGCCACATCGAAGAGACAGAATGTCACAGAAATGGAGATATTTCAATCATGATAGTCCTAAAAGAAGGCGTTTCCAAAATTGAAGTTATGACAGAATGAATAATGTGCAAACCTTAAATCAGCCCAGAAAGAGGCTTTGTCCAGCTCTGGAACTATGAGAGTGACATTTAAGTGTCTGGCAATAGCAACCATGTCACATATCTGCAGGAAAAACAATGTGAAGAAAAGATTTTTTAAAAAAATTGGATCAGACTTTTAATGTCAATAGTGATGTTGATTGCAGTAAAGATAGCGAAACAAATAACTTACTGCTGATCGCATTTGGTTGAGTCCTCCATTACATGAAACCAGAAGATAACCATTATTCCTATAAATCCCTGATGACAAAAGTTATCAAATTCAAAAGAGACACTCATGAGCAATCATAAAATGTTAGCAAAAAAGAAGAAAATCAAAGGTAGGGGGGGGGAAAGTTCAATCTTCAATGAGGGGGAAAAAAAAGAAAAGAAAAAGAGCAGAAAACTGAAATAACGAAAACTGTTGGAGAAAAAACAACCAGCATCAAATCAGATAACTCTACAAATCATTATTCATATGACAATTTTCTTTTAAAAAAATAAATCATAGTACTCAAAAGAGGACTACAAATAATCATTATTAAGACAAGCCAAGGACTTACTTTTGGGAGGGAGCACAACTTTGGCTTGAGCCAAAGACTTTTCTACAGGTGGGGAACTGAAACAATAAGGCATGCCCTTTAACAAACTAGGTCCCAACAATTCTCCCAGTGCAATCAGCTGAACAAGACTAGTCCAAAGCACCACAAATGTAATGGCCCTAGCCATCCACACCTTGATTCTTGGCCTTATAATAAAACTCTCATGCTTCTCAACTTTGTCTGTAGCCAAAACTTTGAGCTCCATCTTTATCCCTTTACTGTCAAAGCAGTAGTCTTTTGCCAATTTCAACACCATTGATTTGGTATCACACTATCACTTCAACTTAACTCATCAAAATCTTATAAAACTCCTTGAACTTAGTGATACTTAGTAAATGCCCAGAAACCAAGACTAAACTATATAATGCCACTTCACATTTGGATCCTCAAACCTGAAATAAATGCTAATAAAGCCAAGCCAATTTGACCTGTGGACTGTAGTTATTCTAAGGCAAAAAATGTTATCTACCCACCCACCAGACAAGGTGCGCTGCACTGACTCACATCACCTACACCTTGAAATTCCAAAACTTCCTTGACTTCTTCTAAACCTTTGAGGCTTAAACAACTACAACATTGGCAATGTGGCTTTCATATGACTATGTGAGCTTGAAGAGTCAAATAATGAAGAAAATCTAGTAAAAGAAAATGTGGGTTCCTATTGGAACTCCCTCAACTGGGTCCAATCTTGGTGGGTTCCTGAGTTGAACACCAAACAAACAAATAACAGAAACTACAAATGAAACGGGAAAGTGTACGAAGTCACAATTGTAAATGCAAATGTTAATCACGAGAGAGATGGTGAGGCATTGTGACATGGAACCCTGGTTAACTGTAACAAATGTCACTATCTATATTTTTAATTTTTATTTTGCACCTTTTTTTTTTAAAAAAAAAGAAGTAAAATAAGCTCTACTATTCTTGTGATTAGGATGTCTTGGTAGAATTACTCATGACGGATTAAAAACATATTAGGGGAATGAAAAATGAATAAATACATAATTATGTTAATAACTTATAAAACTACATTCTTTTACATGCAAAAATTATTTGCATATATAATCTATCCAGGGTGGTTTCATTTGGGAAAACATTTTTGTTTTCCATGTTTCTGTTTTTATTAAAACTTTATATATGAGAGTGAAAATAAAAAATGGAAACATATGTCTGTATTTTCTTTTTTACTATAAAAAACACATGTTTGTATATATATAATATAAAATATAATAATATATATATGTGGGAGGACCACCTCCTTGTCATTTATTACTGATAAATGTATAGTGATGAGAAAATATTACATTACATAATGCGTTGGGATATCCGTCGAGTTTTCGTTATGCTAAAATGAAAAATATTCTCAATCAAAGCATAAGAATGACGGATATTCCAGGTGTAGGATTTCTACATTTTTATATGCTTCATAATCATATACAGATAATCCACTAGGGTTAGTCTAGTACAGACTATATTTTGTATAATTGTTTTTAAATCTTATGTTAAGAAGAATAAAACATTAAGATAGTTGATGTTGGAATAATCGGAAAAAAAAGAAGATGGAGGAACTTGTAGCTCATGAAATTTAAAATTTTGGCTGAAACATGGACATAACGACTTGTGGGAACAACGTGAACAAATTTAGAGGCAGCAAGCAAGTGGTAAAGTTAAGTTCCGAAGTGTACTTTTCAGAGGGAAAGAGACGTTATTTTGCAACTTGTGTGCTATACGTGACAAATTCCCGTGATCGTAAAGTTACCTTTTTCCATCTAAAACAGCATGTGATAATAGTTATATTAAGTCACAGGCATGGTGCAACACTTTTTCCTTTTAATTTATACTGCTATATAGTATAATATTCAATCATAAAGGGTCCGCAATGTAACTTGATAATAAATTTCAATTTCAATTGGATCAACTTAGATACGGCTTTGGGATATCTGTATCTTGTTACAATACTTATCAGACTGATTTTTCTTCTTGTTAACATTTCTTGTTAACATTTTATTGGTGGAATAAAATATTCATTAATTTTTATCATAAAATTTGATTGATCGCCTTTAATAAAAAAATTCTCTGAAATATATATATATATTTTATTTATAAAACTCAAACACAAAACTTAAGAGATCCAACTTCAATTGTACTCATCAAAGTCTCTCAAGATCAAAATGAAATTATAATGAATATTTAAAAAATTATTGAAAATTAAAACTAAAAATGAGTAAATGATTTTTTTTTTAAATATGAATATATTAAAAATTGTGTTTTACTAAATATTTTTTATTTATTAATTGCATTATAAGTGTTATTTGCTTACAATACTCTTGCCTTTAATTATAATTTAATGGAAAAATAAGTGGGCAAACAACCAGACTTCCAAATATTTGTAACTTTTTGGTGAAGTATAGATGAACATCAAGGTTGGTGACAAATAGAAGTCATTCGTGTCTTATAAGTTAATAGTTTACTTGGAGACTGGCTGCACTTACACGTTGAGATCGGGGCTACTTGTTCGGACGAGAGAAGATATAGGACAGTGTTGGTAACTTAGAAACTACAGATGAGTGGAGTTATCGTTTTAAGAGTCCTCTGTTTTCACCACCAGAATGAACAATCCTGTTTCACACAAATATCAATTCCTGAAACCATAGACCACTGGTGTATGGAAGTTTTTAGACTAATGAAAAAATGAATTATAATTATTTTATAAACAGATCAATATACAACATGTTCTCTTGTATAAATTTATCGAACGAACGCTCAAATGTGTTGTTACTTACCCAAATGCATTCTATTTTCATGAAGAGGGCGAGAGAATAGATGCTACTAAAAGACACTCGTTCAAGTTAACTAGTGCCTTTGAAAGATAGAATTAGAAATTACATGAGACGAAGTGTACCATGTCTGAGGGTGTTCCGTCCTTAAAACTACAGTGTACCATTTCTTAATCATTCGGGGTGCGGAACCTCTATTGAGTTGAGTTATTAATGTTACTATAAAATCAACTGTTATTAGTGTTCTTTATCCTTTAAATCAGTTATCAGTTATAATGCGTAGATGCATAAGCATGTCAATTGAATGCAGAGCATTAAGAAAGATATTTTTCACCACACCATCATAAATATCCGCCCTTGCATTCTCCATCAGCTTCATACGTTCAAAAGAACATAGTAGCCAAGCGTTTTACATTCCCTCGGAATATATGTTATGCTTTTAATATTTCATTATTACAAAAAGGGACACAAAATCTTTCAGCTTTTCCCTGCGTTAATTGCAGCCTGCACAAAATCTTCACACCGGGTGAACCCGCCGGACAGGACCTCAGCTAGAACACCAACTATGTCAAAGGCTTCCTGCAAGTCAGTGGCAGAATTAATCTCATCAAGCCATGACAGCATCTCCTTGGGGAACTCGAGCAGTTCTTTTACATTCAAGAGTCGCTCTTTCATTACCACTTCCCAGCCTTCCAGAATTCCACTTTCATCTTCCCCTTCTATAGTAGATGATGCCCCTTCAGTCCTTGCAGGTGGTGTTGCACTAGTTGATTTCTTGACCTTGAAGAAACGTTGTAACTGTTCAATCAAGCCTGTATAAACAAGCATTGGACGTATAATAGACAAAAGATCACTCTGCCCTGTTTCGGTAGTAGCAGTTTGGTCCATGCTTCCAGATTCCACACCTTGTGCAGGAGCTGTAACGGATGGTGCACGGGTAGCAGACCGAGAATGTGTGTGCTGCATGTATGCATGGTAAATTCCACGCTGCAGAAAAGCACAACGATGCTGCAGCCAGGACCCGTACGACTCTGAGAGAAATGAGTTTACCATCATAAATTGGACAGTCTCTTCAGTCCCCGGCATAGGTTGGGTGCCAGATGGAGAAGAGGGTCTGAGATCTGATGAGGAAGAGGATATGTATGCTGATACGGCCCTGGCCATGGTTCGACACTGGGAGGGGTTTCCTTGATCAAGGAGATGGCATGCCATTTGGATCATAAATGGGAGGAACCGGGAATTACTTTCTCGTCCACCACCTCGGCAATCTGCACTGAATGATGCTCCTGTTGCAAACCGAGCTAACATCTACAAAGATGGGGTGGGGGGGGATGCATGAACACCAGAGTGAGACAAAATCACTTGATTCAAGCACTATAAAGATAACTCTAGTTATATCCTTTTCTAGAGAAATTATTTGAAACCAGGGACGCAAGTTATCTAAATGAACCATTTACATCAGTTGTAAATGGCACAAACAAGATTCCTTCATCAGTTTTTTTTTATTATAATCTTGTCAGTCAAATTCACCACTCAAGAAACAGGAAAGACAGAACATATTGCAGCTGAATAACATACCAGAACAATGTCATAAGTCAGCAGGCGGAGTCTACTTCCATCAGCACGTCCAAGAGCATTAAGGTTGTCCCAATACTGGTCAACATAGCGAACATACTGTGCCAGAGGAACAGATGGACCTCTGACAGGGAATAAAGAATTACAGAGACATTCATTGTTTCTACGTGTTGCTCCATCCCACTCTTTCTTCGGATTCTTCAAAGCAGCATCAGTTCTCTTGGCCTCTTGATGGCACTGGAAATGAATAATATTGCAGTAACTTACAGTGGTATAAACACACTCTCCTCCACGAGCACTTCCCGAAGAACCAACCCCTAGATTCACACGCTTACTATAAGAGTAAGCACCCAATAAATCAGCAGGTCTTAAACTGTATCCTTCCTGGCATACCATGCATGCCAGCCCATCCTCCTCCTGGACATCTTCTAAACCTTCAAGGACAGGCTGGGAAACAACAATACGTTCTCCTCCATCTGAAGACGGTTCTAGACGCATTCTAAGCCCCTGTATCAGATATAAAGGACAATTCAGAAGGGAACAGAAAATCAGACTTCATTAGAGTTTAAAGTAGAATATACAACACATGCCATATGAATCGTCAAATCTGAATGAAAATCCAATCTGGTGAAGGAAAGGAGTACAATAACCAAGGCAGCAGAAAACTTTTGCTGAACTTAAATTGACCAAGGCAGCAAAAAGTACAATAACCAATTTCATATCAAACATTATGTTTGGAAGTCGGAATAAAGAGAAACAGAGAAGAACCTGCAAAAGTAAGCACTTAGAATCCCCAATTACTGTTTCCAGTCATAGAACATGATTCTTACCCAAGGTAAAAAAAAAAAACTCAACAGTTAACTTAGTTTTACCATTTTAAACACCGTTGTTTATATACCCGAACTAAGTAAACTAAAGGTATTTGTATAAATACCTGAAGCAATTCCTCTCTCTTCCGCAAAGCACGACGCTTCATTTCATCCCTAGTTGCATCTCGCAGCTTACACACCTTCTCCTCCAAGAATCCATCTCCTTTTCCCTCCTTGTTAGATAATGTGTCCAACAAATTTTCAGCCCTTTCCCAAATTTCATTTTCTCCAGAAACTCCTTCCAAGGCATGCAACAAAGGTAAGATACCTTCCTCATCAATACACTTTTGAGTGAGCAGATGCCCCATTGACAAACCTCTCAGCATAGACAATATAAGAGGAACAGATGGCAGTGTTAAACCCTGTGCCCATTCAGCACTGTTCTTAAAGCCAGCCTGCCCAGTATTGGCAAAACTATCTTTCAAATGTGTCATTGCAGTTTTAGTTATACCCTTCTCCAGGATAATGTCCTTTATTCTCTCTCCACAAGAACTTGTCTTAAGCGACTCTGAAAGC
This sequence comes from Glycine soja, assembly GCF_004193775.1. Lineage (NCBI taxonomy): Eukaryota > Viridiplantae > Streptophyta > Magnoliopsida > Fabales > Fabaceae > Glycine > Glycine soja. Next base: position 55,448,187 of record NC_041019.1, on the reverse strand, counting down.
CTAACAAAATTTTCCAGTGTGAATCTCTGCTTTGCAGCTTGCTGAGCAATATTATCATCCTTTGGATTATCCAAATGTTGTTTCTGCAAATGGTCAAATGTACCCCAATCTTGCAAGTAAGGACTAAAATGATGGACAAGCACATCCATTGCAGCAGGTTCACCATAGGTTAGGTAAGGCAATATTCGAGCAATCATCTCTGTGTTTCTCTGCTGTTTGTTTGATTTCCTAAGGCCCAATGGATGAGACAATCTCTCCAAGAACATAAGAACTATCTTCTTGGCTTGTTCCCCTGTCCCAGCTTCTTCACTAGTGACAGTAAGGGCACTTTGTGTGATGCTTATATTGTCACTTTCATTTCCTTCTAAAGTCAGACTTTCAACAATCAAAAGTATGCCTTCAGCTGGCTCCATGGCATCAACTGAGAAAGCTCTCCTTGCAGTCTCAAGAAGCAAACTTAAAGCTCCTAGCTTCAACAAAGCACGTCTGTTCTCTCTGATTTTGCAACAGTACATAAGAAGATTAAGAACTGCAACCAGTTGTTCCTGATTGGACTTGAAATCATCTCGCAGATGCTGTACATCAGGAAAAAGTGAGAAAATTATATTAACAATTTTAAGGTTGCATACTGCAGGATTAGACATTTTACAAAAACATCAGTAACAATGCATGAGAAAAATCTGAAAAATGAAAATGAACATCCTACACAAACTGCATTAGTTTTCATTCCAACACAATAAATCATCAAAGCAACTACTAAATGATGCTGTCAAGAACAATGGCATGGTCTGGTCAATGTGAAATAAGAAAAAATAATATAAAAAATAGAGAAAGAATTATACTTCAAAACTACACCATTCTCGGTGACAAGAACCATGATGTTTAGTGATGAGATAGGATTTTCTCCTAACCTTAAATAAATCTCCTTGTATTTGAAATTGGTGAGTATTCTTTAAAGGATAACTAACAAAATAGAATTTTAAATTGTAAAATTAAATCAAAATAAAATTCCATATGGTGATATGGCACATATATCATAAATGGATCATATACCCAATTGGTTTTGCCCCATATAACTAAAGAAATGCAACTCATTTTGGATGAAATTTTCGATATATACATGTTAATATTGCTTTGCTTCATTTCTTGTCATTAATACTTCTACTGCTATAAGTGCTAGTGTGCTACATTGTTGTAGGCAGATAGGAATGAACTTAAACGTCAAAATTCACATACAGGTTGTCAAACAGAGAGACTAATTCATCAATTCCAAACGCTACAACCAAAAGTATTATTATGATAATACTTAATAGTTCAAATTTCCAAATACAACAACAATGTTCAAGTCTACAGATATCAAAGAAAAAAGTGCTAACCTGAATCATCCTTAATAGTATCTCCAGTCCACCACACTCACGAACAGCACCTGCTATGGAAAACTCAACCTCTGGATCTTGAGACTCCTCCCTATCTTCCTCCAACTCTTTAATCATAGGTTCAGTTGCTTCACCATCCAATCCCTGGAATATCATAAAATATAGTATATAAATTCAAAACCAGATGTTTAACAAATAAGGAAAATCACATGTTCAATGATAGAAACAAACCTGGAGCCGATAAGTCACTGTCATTGGTGGGCAATCTCTGGATGAGTTGACAGCATTTGGAGATAACAAGTTGGAATTAGTCACATTTGATGAGTGATTTGATTTCTTCCAGACTTGCTCATAAACTTGTGCAATGCTCAAATCAAGAGAGATAATATTGCCAGCAACTAACAATTCCATTCCATAGTCATCCTCAAGAAAATCTAACAAATCCAACTGATGGCAGATCTTGTTCTTAACATCGCGCATTAATGGGCCAATTTCAACACTCGAATATGGATTCTTAGTCATTGATCCCCTGATAAACTCTTCCTGGGTATGTGCTTTGTTCAGGACCACCAAATATACAGGCTCCGGTTTTGAGGGGCAGATCACATTGCAGAGTTGCTCTAAGATAAACTGCAAATGTAGGTGTAGATTCCATCAAGTTCACAATGAGCCAATGTAAGAGTCTATTATAAATTTACCATTCAATATTTACATGTTAATCATATTCCCATGTAACCAAATTGATACTTTGTTGGATAGAAAATTACTGCAACTGATTTAGAGGATAAATAAGTTAGGAAATTGAAAAATAAAATCCATCCATACCAAACAAGCACGCCCCTTTCTCTCCTCTCTGTGTATTTCCAGACCATTGATGCATGCCCTTATGAATTGTCGCTTGTTTTCACCGCTTTCTAGCAGCAGACTATCTAAAAGATCTTTAAGGAGCCGATTGCAATCACTAATCAACTTTGTCTTTTGAACTATCAAGCCACGAATTACAATAAGGGCCTCAAGAATTTCAGAAAGTAAGTCATCTCGCATGAATCTGGAAAACAAAAAAAATTTAATAAAATCATGTAAACCAAAATTTCAACCACAAGTAAACTTATTCAAGTAGCAATTGTACCTTGATCTGATATTTGGAACCTCCAAAAATTTACCAAGAAGCTCTATGAGCTTGTGAAGGATAAACCCCTGGGTTATATCAATGTGTAGACTCCGCTCCAACGACTCAACATTACTCACTTCTTGGGTAATTAGAGTACAAATGGTCCGTAGACACCCCCGAACAGTCAAAAATAAAAGAGCCTCCTCTGAATCTACCATCTTGAATAGCAACTCAAAATACTCTGCAGCACTTTCACCCGAAGAAAGTGTTGCTGGTAACAAAGAAAGCACTAGGTTCAGCAACCGAAATCGTCTGGATGAACTTTGAGTACAAAGCATGGTTATGAGTGTGCACATCTCTGATCTAATGGACTGAGAACAAGCACTCAAAACAAGTTCTTTAACCCATGAACCCAACTCAAACACCGATAAGTCACTTTTAGCTGCTTTACCAGCATGACGCTTCCACCTCAGAGCATATTTAACTGCCAGGTAATCATGCCTTTGGGGTCGTGACCTCTGGCCAGTACCTTTGACTGCCTGAGACACTTTATATTGCCTTCTAACAAAATCAAGATAGGAAGCTCCCCTCTCCCATTCTGAATAGCTCAATAATTGAATATCTCGAGTCTTGGGTGTGGCATCCCAATTTCTTTCTGATGAGTCTGGGAATGTTTTTGTTCCACTGACAGTGACTGCACCAGTCAAGGACCCAGATACATTTTGATTACTCTCATCCTTTGTATTTGTAGAAGATTTCCCAAGGCTTTGCTCTTTGTCTGGTGTCTCAGGTTTTGGAGGTGTGCATGCTTGAGATATAATTCTCAGACAAGGAAGAATGACATGCTCAGATATGGCAGGATGCTTGGCACCTAACTTGATGGAAGAGAATAATAATTGAAACACAACACGAAGTCTTGATTCCCAGAATTCATCAGCCAAAGAACACACCTCAGAAAGTAATAGCAATTCCTCACGAGTAGTCACTGCAATGTCCATGGAGCGATGATGCTCAAGGCAGTACAAAACTTTCTTTTGTATCAGACCGTTCAACTCAGTAACTGCATTTACATCACCTTCAGATAAAGAACAAAGTACAATCCTTGCTTGGACGCGGGCAGCTTTAGCACCTTGATGAATGTTATTCTCAAATAACTCGGACAAAATGCCAGCTGAAACAAGTTGTTTCTTAGAATTTGGATGCCTTGCTAGCACCTGTAATAGTTCCAGACATTGTGTTACAAATGTAGTTGCACAGCCATAGCAATCATTTGGTGATCTGGAAACCACAAATCTTGAACCCACACTAGTATCAGAAAGCTTCTGGTGCAGATAACTCATCAACACCTTACGTAGCCCTTGCAGTGTCTGGACACTTTTGCTGACAGAATCAAAAGCTGCTTTGCATTTTTCACCATATAGAACTCCAAGAAGAGCAATCTTCTTGTTGATCTTACATGATGGACCAGGTAAAGAAACCATCATTTGCTGTACAGAGTCCTTCTGCTGTGAGTCTATTTCACTGTCACCAATGCTTGATACAATTTTTAGCAAGTGTTTCTTGAAGCCCAAAAGTTGCTGGTATCTCCTATGAGCATTCTCTGACTCAGATTCTATGGCTGCCAATCCCTTCTTCATATCTTCATCATTCTCCATATTATCAAACGTAAAACTTGGCTTCGCCATGAAGTTAAACTCAAACCGCCCATATTTACTGTATCCGCACTCATTGCATAGAAAAGAATCCAAATTCTCATAATTGATGTTGCGACATTGCCTACATTGATAAGCATTTTCATGACAATTGCTACATAAACCATGTTTATCTGTGACTGGACGACTACAACGTGGACATTGCAATGGTTCAAGAGACAATGCCTGAAGATTTTCATAGAATGAATCCAGTTCAATCATGAAGTTACAAGCAGTAATAGGAATCGGAAATTCAACTTTAAGTTCTGTCTGATTGAATGCAAGATGACAACTCTTTGCACGCTTCCATAAAGACCAGTTATTTTTCAACTCTGATATGTCAGTGACTGGCCTGTTATTATAGTATAGGTTCAAAACCTTCACTGATTTTGACTTTCTGGCATCATGAACATTCATTGTCACAGTCTGGATCGTGTAACTCCCAGTGCACTTCACTATGATCCGGTTGTCAGTGAATTTTGTTTCAGATTTCAGAGAGTCTAGCTTCATCCTGCTGTAAGGTACTTCAGGAGTGCTGCAGGCAACACAAGGCTCACTCTCAAGATAGTATCCATCAAATTCCACTAAGCCACTCAAAGTATTATATATGCGAGAATTTGGATGGTTAGCTAACAGCTCATTCTGTGAATGGAGTGTCTCAAAGATGCATTTAATTACATCAGGTGTCAAGCATCGGCCCACAAGTTCAGAAATCTTGTGTTTTGAACTAGTATCAGAGGATCTTCCAAGCAACCAAGTAACAAGTTCTGTATACTCCACAATATTCTGACCATACATTGGGAGGAACTTAACTTTCTGCAAGAGTGCCACTAGAATGGTTTCCTTAAATGTTGGCTTGGCATGATGCCAGACACCAAATAAAACTAACTTAGCCTCTGCACGCACAGTAATTGAATTCCACTCCAGAAGGAAACCATCAATGAGCTGTTTCAAAATATTGCTACTCTTGTCAGTGAAGACATCTACAGCTGCCTCCATATCCAAATAGGACTTCTCTGAACCAGATTCACCTCCATCTTCACCTTTCTTTTTCTTCTTTGATTCTTGAGATATGGTACCTGATTTGCTTGAACTTATGTCTCCTGACTCCATTTTTTGTGGAGTGTGACCAACATCTTTTCCTGTATAGAAGGCAAAATTGAGAAGTTTAAGAGTCTGAATAACAGACTCTTCACCGAAATAAAATATTCCATTCATCAGGAAAGACAAAATATCTCCATGCCTTAAACAGTACTTTTGCCAGTTACGAGGACGTGCAGCTGCAACTTCGGCCATAGTGGAAAGGCATTTCACAATCTTTACACTTCTTTCATATGGGATAGGATTATTTTGAAAACCACCAGATTTGTTTGTGTGTTTATAAAGTCTTTTGGCTTCAGTAGAGAACTGCCAAGAGTCTCGAACACTGTAATAATGAGACTTGCTGCCACAGAGATGCAGAAAAAGCCTCCTGGCATATCTTCTTACAAAATTGGTGTGAGGATTGTTGATGTAAGTGCAGAGAACATCTTGATAACCATCAAGCTTCAAATCCTTACCATGTGATAACTTGTAGACCTTTTCCTTTTCCCCAGTTTTGTCATGCTTTTCTGGCCGAACAAGGGTGTACACCAGCCGGAAAGCATTCTCTAATAGAAGCCTGTGGTAGTCCATGAAGATATCTTTTCGATGCACTTTGGCATACGAATCGGAAAAGAAAGGTAAAAAATTACCAGCTGGTAAATCTCTACGTACTGCTAGTAGAGCTCCACATCCAGGCCCAGCATTGCTGTGCACACCTTCGTTGTTAACAGGAGATTTGAAAACATACACTAGCTGCTGTAATATATCCATTAAATAGTTTACAAAAGATTGCTGCCTAAGAGAATCACAAGCTCGAAGCAGTTGTGATGCAAAGTCAATCTTCTGTTGGTCATCTACTGAAGTCTTAGCACAAGCAGAGGTGGATGGTGGAAATTGGACTACATTTTTATCATGCATGTCAGTAGTTCCACTCTGTCTAGGAATGGAACCATCACTACCAGGCTGATGCCAGTTTCTAAGCATCAATGTGAAAAACATGAAGACCAGGATTGCAACTTCACCAAATGATGAACGGGTTTTGCCTACAAATGGTCTGTCGAGATTAATCTCATCCAAAAACCACTTGATTAGCTTCTCCAAATCTAAGCTATCTGGCTTGGAGCTGTCTATAAAAGGTCCACCTACAGCAGATGACAACCTGTAGAAAAGCTGCATAACAGGGATTGCTTGAACTCCAGAGGTCGTATCCATCCATCCTTTCAATTGTTCAAGAAGCTCAGAAAGAAGTAAAGAATTTATGGCCCTTTTTGAAGCACTGATTGAGACAGGATCAGTTAAAGAAGCAGCAAAATCCCCAGAATCATTTGGTTCCAAGACATGAATTGATGGAGAAGAATTTTGCATGTTGCTATCAGCAGGTAAAGGCAACAAGTTCTGGTCACTAACATCATCAGCTGTGAACTGAAATTCATTTCCATCTCCCACTGAGTCCACTTCTATCGGAATTGCTGTCATAGGATGATCTCTAGAGTGTGGTGGAGGAAGACGATCTGCATCTGGTACTTCATAGCAAGCCTCACACAAGTCAAAATCAGGACAAACAGTACAATGCCATCTCCGCCTTTGTATAGGTACTGTAGAGCAACCATCACAACAATATTGGACAGATGAAGTAATAGTATCGTCCTCAATCATGATTTGGTTATTTCCAGTACTTGGGTCAGCAGGGCCAGGAACTGACACCACACTCTCAACAGCATCATCTGTAGCCAACATGGTTTGCTTTGGAAAAGGGACCTGAAGCAATCTTGAAGATATGGCCAAACTGGGGAGGAAATGTGTGAAAACGTGAATATCAAATTCAGAGCCAAAAAAAAAAAAGTAAGCTAAAATACCTGCTAGCAGTTTGTACAGCCTCATTGGACGAAAAGAGAAGCTTCTTAAGTAACACAACAGCAGGCGCCACAGAATGCACTCCTGCATCTTTTCCGTGTAGGGCTAAGCATTCAGCATAGCAATAAATGAGTTCAACTGCAGACATAACAATGTTGTTCATGGTTTGTGTGTCAGGCTGCTCAAAATCCAAAATTCCCCATAAAACTTGCATAAGTACATCCACCACTTCTGAGCCTACACCAGGAAAAAAAAAGGGAAAAAAAAAGATTATATCATAATAAAATGGTAGCAAATAGAATAAATATGCCCACATTAAATCAAGGACGTAAACCTAGGACTTTAGTAGAGAGAAATCTCATTGTAATCAATTAGTCATAGCATGCAGCAAACATGGATGTTTATATCAACAGATGCTTATTCTTATCTCCCCACTGTGCATTTAAATATAGACAAGGAAAAGCTAATTTCTATGTATTTTACGATTCAATCAGTAAAGACAACAGTACCCTTTGTCTCCAGAAATGTTGCTAAATTTGAGCGACGTTGCAATGCAATCTTACAGACTGCATGCATCTGGATGGTGAACTCTTCAATGATCCAACTTCCTGCAGCACCACCTATCCCAAGCCTTGATGATAGTAGTGATGAGGATTTTACAACTCCAAGAAGTTGCATAGTATCCTTAACCTAATGTTGGAATGCACATGGTAATAATTAGCATGACATTAACATAGATAAGCAGAAATACTGAACAAAACAGACTTGGTAAAGGAGAACCAAATGACACTATAGATTACTTGATGATATATCTCTTTCTTGGGAAAAACTGCTTGTAAGACACGACTAGCAGAAGCCTGCAGAATTGGTTCCCTATCACACTCGAATATCGTTTCTAGTATTGGCTTGCACTTGAGTTTTCCAAGTTCTGTCCTTGCTTCCTCAAACCTTGAGATATCCTGTTGCTTACATGATGAGTAGAACTTAGTAATTAGCCTGAGTCCATCTGCTATTACTTGCTCCTGAATAGGAGCAGACTGCATCGATCGGCGCTTCTTTGCAGACCCACTAAGTGACGAATTTGAACCAAGTACTCTTGCTTCCATATCTAAAACTGCATCCATTTTCTCTTTCCAACCAAATTCATCTTTAGCTCGGCCATAAACTTCAAGCGAGTCTATTCTGGGGAGTGTTGAGCCATTAAAGGTTGGCCCAACTGAGATTGTAAATTCTTCATCTGCAAGAAGAGATTCTGCAACAGTAAATGGAATATCGTACCAGGACCTCATTCCTTCATCAAATTTAACAACCCTTTGGAAAATAGAAATGCTAGACGGTATGTGACTTGCTGATGTATTTCCCACATGAACTCGAAAACCAACCATGACTATATCAGGATTTGAATTGAAGACAGATATCTGTAAAAATACATAAAAGATGTCAACCCCCCAGTCACAAAACAGAGTATGTCACAAGGTAAAACTAATTATAAATATTCACTTTGAAATAAAAGTAATTCCAAAAGAATAAAAGATACCTTAAAACCAGCAGGACTTGGGCTTTCTAGAAAACCATCATCATTTCCCAAACTCTGTTTAGCTCCTTCTGAATCTCCATTCCTGACAGCATCACCACCCAGTTTCAAATCCTGCGTAATGCACACAGTCTTCTCAAAGAAATCAAGAGGAAATTCAGGATTTGTACCAGCATAGGCTTTATTGAGGATTCCAGAACCCAATTTCTTAACTTTCTCGGATGCTGCAATCACACCAGAATCCACACCAGCAGGAGCATGAGAATATATTTGAAGGCTACCATCATCATGTAAGACAAGACAGTGGATTTTATCCTTTGATAGTGGTTGGCATGCAATCATACCAACTATAGGTGAGGTTGAACCCACTGAATGTCGCATACACTGTGCAATTATCTCATATTCCCCCATTGACACAGTGAGCGCAGAATTTGATTTCATTGTTGATAAGCAAACAAATAATCCACTGCCAGCCAGCAATTCTTTCCAATGATGTACTCCAGCAGGCTGCAGCTTACTTTCTTGTTCCTCGTATACAAAAGACATCTCAACTAGAGAGGCTGCATCAGGGCTTGGGCGACCCACCACTGTGGTGCCATCTTGAAAAGATACAAAGAGTAGCTTACAAGTTGAAGAGAAGTATAATGATGATCCCTTTGCATGAATCTCTTTTCCCTGAAGGTGTACAAGTTCTTTCAATGGCACAGCCCCAACATTACCCTTAACTGACAACTCAAACCTGAATATGTTTCCATTTTCTGAAAGAACAAGGAGAAACATTCTTCCTTGGGAAGCTGGACAAAGAACTGCATCCACAATCATGTCATCTTGCAAAGTGAAGTACTGCATTGGACTGATGTTGTCCAAGGACAGGTCATATATCCTAACAAATCTGTTAGTCACAACCATTAACTGAACTTGTGAGCTTGGAACCCAATCCACCCGTCTAATATATGCACCTTGCAAAGCTAGTTCAATGGCAAGGCGGTCAATCACTTCACCCCGAGGATTCAATGTCAGGACCTGGCAATCCTCATATCCTGCTACAAGAAGATAGTTCTCAACAAAAGGGTTGAATGCAAGTTGTACAATTTCAAAGCGGACAATATTTTTAGAAAGAGGTTTCACATTGGTCTTGTCGGCTGTCACAGGTGCAATGGTGGCTTGACCAATCAACTGCTCAACATCATATATAGCAACTTTATCACCTTCACCAACAGCAAGTCGACCTCGTCCACTCACACTGAGTAAGGACTTCACAAGAGAACCATTAGCTAAATGTGATTTAAGCTCTTTGGCATTTGAATAATCAACCTTTATCTTGAGATCAAATGATCCACTTTTATATGTTTTCTTTAATTGCAAGAGATCAATGCCATGAGAAATCACCTTGTCTTCACCCAAACTTATTTTCTTATCCTTAGAATGGTGAGAGTCTCGTCTGCTAAGTATAAATGGCAACAAAGAAGAGCAAAGATTGAGCACCCGACTCTCAATATCAAGTTCTTCCAATAACAACGGAATCCGTTCTTGAAGTTCTTTTGGAATACATAGCCTGAGAGAGTTATCTGCATCTGAACTGATTTCTTCTTCAAAATCTGAATCACTGTCCGGCAGCTGATCTCCATCCTCAGGGAAGGATAAAAATGACTGAAAAGTATTTGAGCCACGAACAGGTGCACTGCTATCTCCAGTAAACTTTCGAGGTTTCAGGCATTGACAATTACTACCCCTCACACCCCCAGCTCCACAGTCACAAAAGAACCGGCTTGAACGTGAATAGACAACACGATGACCCCGATGACAAACCTTGGCACAGACTGAGCAGCAGCCTTTTGATACAGTCAAGTCACACGTATAGCAGAAATACCAATGTTGCTCCATGAAATTGCTGCCACTGGAAGTAAATGTGCAAACTTTAGAGGCAAGGACTCTTTCACTGTTAGCATCATCTTCATCGTCCTTATCTATGCTAAGAACCTCTCCATCAGAAGTTGCATCATCCTCATCCTCATCCTCATCCATAGAAGTTGCATCACATTCGAGAGAGGTTGACCCCCCTTCTTGATTGGCAGAAAGGATAAATGTCTCAGAATTTTTTCTGGATCCAACCAGTTGAGCAGAAGAATGTCCTACCCCAAGACTATTGCCAGAAGACTTCTTAGTTGTCTTTTGCAAGGAAATTTTACTGGATCCACAATCACTCAAGACAGTTTCAATAAAGGCAAAAAGAAACTTCAGTCCTGGAAGCAGATTTTCATTGGCCACCAGTTTCTCCATCAACATTGCAGTCCTTGTCAAAACCTGTTTCATCAAGAACTCTCCTCTAGAAATTTGAACAATGAAATTGAAAAAAGACTTTGCTACATGTATATCAAACAACAAAAAAGCAGAATCAAGTGACCCCAGTGCAGAATTAAAAATATGTTGTTGCAATTCTTTTGATTGTTGTTCAGAGGGTGGTGATACAAGACACAGAATAAAATTCATTGTTGATTCCCTAAGAGAAATGGAGCTCCCCTTTGCACAGTCCACCCCACAATCTGATTTCATTATGCTTCCTAAAAGCCTCTTCTCCAACCACTTAGATACACAATGTATGTCTCTATCCAGAAATTTCCTTTGTATCCTCATTCTAAGGTCAGGAAATTGCTCTCCAGACAAAAGATCCACAAAGAATCCAAGAACCTTCACATTCACTGATTCAGAGAAGCATGAATCTAAAGCATCAATTAGAACCAAACAGTCTCCAAGATGCAAATGCAAAAGCCTATTCATCTTCTCAGGCACATTTTCAGCACCAAGATAAAAATGAAATATAACAGACTTCGAAGGGTCTTTTCTTAGGCTGTTTAATATTTCAATAATTTTACAGATTATCCATTCACGAACACTGCAATCACTTGCTCCTCCAGCATTGACATCCTTCAGAAACCCTTCCATTTGCTTCATTAGAATTAAATCTTCATAACACGAAAAATCCAGTTCAGCACTCAAGCTGTGATAGATAGTGTTACATTTCCCATGAACACTTTCAAAGGTCCTATCATACTTGATGATCATTACTGCATCAAGAACTTGCCCAAGGATTTCATCCTCCAAATTACTAATACTGCCTCCTTCTTTTACTCTAAGTAACCCATCTAAAACAAAGATAATTCCTCTTATGCTAAGGACACAAGAAAACATAGTAGAACTAGGAGTACAGAGATTAAAAGGAAAGCCATGCAACAGGCACTCCCAAGAAGCTCTAGAAAGAATTCCAGAAGCTTTTTTATCAACAACAACATCCAACCTCAAAATGAGGCTAAGAACAGACTGCAGCTCACCTGCATTCGAACCACTCCTCTCTAGGAGCTCATCCTGTAGGCTTTGGTCCATTTCAGTATGTTTCAGAAGCAAGAATGGTGAAAATCCAGGAGCCAGCTTTTGCTTGTCATTAAGGATATCAAGGAAAGCGTTCTGACAAACTTGTAAATGCTTGTTCAGCAATGATGAGAACAGCTTTACAAGCAATGCAAATTGGCCAGACTCAATCATGGAGGAAATCATGCTTCCAGCAACTTTAACATATTTATCATCCCCCAAAGCATTCCCAGTCCAGGTTAGACCATGTCCAGAAATAGCATTATCCATACAATATCTCCATATGCCAACGTTAATGAAGGAGATCACCAGAGATAGCCACATTCCACTTCTGAGGAAATACCAACCTAATTGCTCAATGCCTTTTGGTATGGGCAAAGCATCATTTAAATGCTGAAGCAGGCTCAATATAGCATCTGGAGAAATAGTGAACTTCCCAATGCCCTCTGGATGGCCATGGAGTAAATGGCTGAAGTGGAAAAAATGCAACATATTAGATGGATCCATAGGGTGATCTTGATCCCAAGATTTAATTGTATGGTCTGCTTCAGAGCCTACATAAGGAATATCCCAACAAAGGGAGAAAACATATCGTTCAACAATTAGATCCTCAACTGCAGTGGCCATTTTACCACTCCAAAACCCCAAAATCAGAGAAAAAGTACAGTATATCTCTCCCCAATTCAAAGTTAAGCTGTCAATTGCCAGATCTTCCCTAACAAGAGAAGCAGAAGACCCAGAAATATCAACTAGGTGTCCAATCAAGCTACTAACAAAAGCTTCCTCTCCAATCAATCCACCTGCAATGTTTTTAAATGCAGTTGAAGACCAAGATGGCATGTGATCATTAACTTTGTTTGGCATAGATGAGCCAGAAAGTGGTGCTTCCCTCAACTTAGATCGCACATCTATGAGCAATGATGTTGGACAAGTCTGTTGGTGAAATATCATATGACGAAGAATTAAGATCAACCTTGAAACTACTAAAGCCCAACATGTTAAATGTGTGCTGTTCAAATCTAATGTCAAACTTGCAACTTCTTTGAGGGTTGAAAAGATTAATTTTGCCATCACTGCCTTTTCTCCTTCAGAAGACAAGTGGAATGCCATAAGAACCACCTCAATGTGAAACAGCGAGGGAAGAGTACCTACAAGATCATTGATACTTGGGCAATTTATGCACACAGTTTTTGCCTTCTCAACAACAAAGGCAACATATACCCTGCAAATCTTGGTTCTCAACTGACTACCAGAAGAACCAACCCTACAAAACAGTGTGTGAGCAAGCAGGGTCAGGGTTCTGTCATTATAACTAAAAGAACCATTCTCAACAGTTAGGATTTTATCTACAAGGTAGTCTTCAAGTGAATCATTCAAAGCATGGCTAGTGAGAAGGTTGTGTAAAATATCAAAGCACAGATCATGGATATGCCCAATCTTTCCATCTACAAGTAATGGGGTACAACTATCAGAAATATTATCTTCAGAACAACAGCCCTGACAATTGAGTAAGGAAAGCAAAATATCAATGTCTCTACTGCTGAGTTTGTTGCAGGCATCAACATAAAGAGAAGGATGCCATTCAGCAGAGAAGATGCACGTTTTAAGAAAGTTCAAAAGTTCTATAGCAGCTTGTGTTGGCATATTTTGATAGCTGGAACTAGAAATTAAAGCAGCAACAGGTGCTTGTTCACATCCATCTGTAGATCCAACAGAACGCCCAGTTTCAGAAAAAAGATCTCCAAAAAGAGCCTCATCCTCATGGCATACTGCATTTTCAACTTCAGATGTCCCAGCAACTTTTGCCAAACTAGAATGGGACCTTTCCATTTTTGGCCTTAATTTCAGACCTTCACAATGAAGGAACAAAGCAAGTTGCGTCAAATTGGCAATCCATTGGCTCGACACAGGAAACATTAATTTTAGAAGCTCTTCCAAAGTAAATCCCTTCAGCAAAGGAACAGGCTCCAGATGAACAAGGCACGAAGGAGAACCGATCTGTGAGTCAGTAGAACTGCCAACAAGTTCCACATCAAAGTCTTTCCACTCAAAAGGAACCAGATGCCTTTGTCTTTTCAGATCAGTAATGAGTTTCAGTGTATAAACAATAAATCGGGGGAAGTAAGCTAAGGGGGGCTTCAAATTGGGAGCAAATTTGTCATATGTCCAAACAGAAGAATCCAAACTCTCCAATATAGCTGCTATAATACATGTTTGGATATTCTTGGAAACATTGCTATTGCCAAAAATAACCTGAACACTGTGAAGAAATTCTTCTATAACCATTAAAATAATGCTCTCAAAACTTCCCTCAGTAACAGAAAAGGTATTCACATACTCAAATTTAATTCTAAACAAACTAAACAGAGTATTAGAAAATGTGGCAACTGCCCCCATCAATGAGGCATCATATTCAACATATGGAACATCCTTCAAGAGACTTCCAAGTATCTTTAACATCCTCAAAATGAATGACAGTCTCCTTCGAAAATTTTGACTCATGGCCTTCTCATCAAATACATTTTTTACTTTAGCTAGCTTATTGCATAGCAAGATCAGGCGAGGAGTGCATTTTCCATGGACAACTGCCCAGTGCTGGGATAGAAAGACAAAATTATTGAAATATTGATAATAAGTCTGTTCAATGAATCCAGATTCTTGCCTATCATGAGGCACACGTTCAGAAGCCAAAGTCTTTAAAAGCCAATCCATTGATTTTTCTTCCTTTGAGCATTTGAAACCTTTTGATAAGAAAAAAATAGGGCACATGGTTAGGATAGAAGAAAAACTATGACAAGATAACAATTGAGTGATTTTGGGCAGTAAAATTGTACCTTCTAGATGGCATTTTTTGTAGTCATCCACAAAACTACCACAACAATCATCTACCATTGGCAACATATCTACCAAGGCACTAGCAATTGTGGGTTGCAACATGTCTGCTACCATATTTATTCCATCAACCAAAGCCATCTCTAAAAGATGTAACATGTTGTTCTGGAAGATCCAACAATAATGAGTAATGCAAAAAACAATACCCACAACATTAACAGAAAAGAACACAGGTCAAAACACTAAATACAGAAGGAAATCAATTTAACCTAAGCCTGCTGGACAGTATTTTGTTCTAAATGTATATTAGCAAAGGAACCTTTTTGCTTCCTCAGTCAGGGATAGAAATCAGAAAAACCTATTGGCATACAATATCATGATGTAGAAAGCAGGAAACAATGGAAACAACAAAATTGGGCCCAATATACAATTTTGTCATTCAACTTAATAAATATCTCACAAAGGCTTAAGGCAACTTGGGCAAAAATGAACATATGATGACTTTAGAATCTATCGCCTAATCTATTATGAGATAGATTTGTCCATCTAACTTATTCTAGAGACAATTCTTTTGGCAAATATCCAGTGGGGTTAAAGAACAGTGCTATTCTGGTATTACATATAAATTATCTCTTTTTTTCTATTTGTCTATTTTCAATTTTCTGTTCTTTAGAGGTTGCTCATCATCTTTTATGTAATTTTGTTAATTTCTTTCCTTTCTCCATCCTAACAATTAAGCATTGGGTAGTGAATACTCCATCTTAGAGGTGCAACACTCAAATCCCATTGCGACCAATTGTGAAGGGGATAAGCTACCCACTATTGTATGGCCTCCAAGCTTCTTTGATGTATTCTTATTTATCTATGGAAAAAATTGTTGATTCAGATTGATTATATAATGAGTTTCTATAAAATCATATGCAACTGTTTACTTAATAGATTTGTGCCACTGATGTGCCCTATAAAATAACCTTTAAATTTCATTACAATAATAGCAACTGATCTTGTTGTATCATATGACTTATTTGAGAATTTGGAGACCAAATTAGACTTCTCCAAAATCTTGCAGATAATTCAGCAAAGTCTGCACCCTGCTTTCATAAAATTTCCATACTACAGAACTTCAGCACTAGCAAACATACCTGAATTCCTAGATCGTCACTATCGAATCCAGAATTCTCCAAATAGCACAGAGCAAATTCTATAGACTGTTGCACAATCGCAACCAGCACGCCCTCCGCTTGCTCCACTATTCATGCAAACAATCAAAACACAACACAAAATGACAATTAAAACTTAAAGGAAAAAAAAACAAATCATTTGAAACACAACAAAAAATGCAAAAAAATATAAAAAAGAAGTAGAAGAAGATAGTAAAAAAGAAGACAAAACTTAGATGCAGTTTCATAGATGCTTTCGGTGCTTCCTCCAATCAGAATAGAAATAGTTTCGTATCAGTAATCTACGTAATGAAGGTTTCCATTAAAAACTCAACACAGATTACCGATATTACTGAGGTGAAACTCCAATCTGATTGGAAAACAACACCAAAGCTACTTATAAGTTTTCAAAAAAAGCTCGCTCTCTCATTTGCAGACATCACACTCGTCAGAACAAGGATCGCACAAGCGAAATAGTACGACAGCAGCAAAACGCAACCGAAAATCAAGTTGCGATGTTGTTGCAAAGAGAGAGGAGTTACCTGACAAAGATCGAGAAGCGAAAGTGATTTCGTAGGCGAGCGAGGAAATCGCGTGAATCTGCGCATCGGTCCAGCAGAGGAAGCGCGAGGTTCCGTCATCGGAGGATTGGAGACCGCGGCGGAGAACGGAGCAGAACGCGTTGAGACCTAACCGGACGGCGTCGTCGGAGCGGAGCTTCAATAGAAAGTCACCGGACGAGACCGGCGGCGACAGAGCCTCGGCGAGGACGGCGAGGCTATCGGCGGCCATGACGGAACGAATCAAGAGAGAGAGAGAGAGTGAAGAGTGAGTGCGGTTTTTAGCGAAGTGGAATGGAATCGAGTAAACGAAAAAGAGAACTGAGGGGTTTATGGAATTTATATTTATAGAGCGTGATGAATTGGAGAAGAAGAAAGGGACAGAGACTATTGCTGCTGCTTTCCGAGTTTGCTTAACCGGAAAGCAGGAATTTGAGAATTTTCATGGCACGCTCGCTCACTGTTGTTCTGAACTAAACTAAACGTGTTGCCTCTGCCAAAGAGTAAACCCGGTAAAAAAAAATCTAAAAACCATTTCTTACTCTCCCATTTTGTTAAACTCGTTGGTCTGTTTTTATTTTGGTTTTTCATTGTTGTTTTCTACTTTAAAACACTAAAATTACTTTTTTTTTTGTCTAAGCACAAGTGTTAATAAGTTTGAATTTTAATTCAGCTTCGAATTCTAATATGAAAAAATTATGTTAAGAAAAAAATACACATTTTATATGTGTTAATAATCCCCTATCAATGCTAGACTGATCGCTTCTTACAAATTTAGATTTGACTAGATATTTTTTTAAAAATTTAAAATTTAAGAATTAAAATATCTAAAGACATGTTTGTATTAACATAATAATTGTGAATGCATGAATGAGTAAGAAAGAAATAATATTTTTGTTTCACTTTTGTTTTACGAGAGAGGATTTACCTCAATTCAAAAGTAATAACATGTTTTTTTCACATTTTGATATGATTTTTCACGTTTTAGATGTAATTTTTTAAAAATAAAAAAGTTAGAGTTTTGCATTCTAAACATAATTCCTCCGTCTTTAACAAGTTTCCAAACATTTTTAAATTTTTTTAACGTGACAACATAATACATTTGAAACATGAGATCCTTTTACAAACATTCATGGTAGGCTAGTAATAAGAAGATGCATTAATACAATTTTGATGACTGACTTAATGGTTATTCGTGAAAGAAATTTTAACTACTCGTCTTTATTATATGATGATTTTTTTTTAGAATATATTATATGATGATATACATATAGATGACTAATAGTAATGTGATAGAGTATAAATTCTTTTTTAAAAAAGTATATATAATTTAATGCTTCATGATATTGAATATATTTTTTACATTTTTATGATTTCATATTTTAAATTAATAACAATTTCTTTGTTTAAAATTGTTATAAATCTTTTATAAGTGATTCTTCATTCTTACACCTTAAATCTAGGTTAAATTAGTTTCTTTCTTTCACTAATATTATTTAATTTAATATCTCTATTTTTAAAATGTTCAATGTTGTCCTTCCGACCAAAATTCCGAAATCATATAGAAATCAATTCTTTTATCGTATCCACAAAAGATGAAAATTCTTTTTACAACATTCAGCAGCAAAACACACCGAGAGAAAGGGGACGAGGGGCAACAAAAATAATATAATAGCAGCATTGAAGAATTGCAAACTCGCAGAAGGGAATCTACTGATGCCAGAGATCCTACACATTTTACCTACAAAATAGAAAAGTGACTGGCAAGAGAAAAAAAATGTCTTAATTGTCATTTTCACCCAAGGTTCTAGCTTGACTACCATCCAACAGCTCCTTTACACAAAATTGATGCAATTTTTCATTCATTTTCTTCAACTGGTTAGCCATTTGCACTGACTCTTGGTAATCATGTTTTAGTTTCTCCATCTCCATTTCAGAAGCAGCAGCTGAACCTTGATGCTGAAACATAGGTTAAAAACAGAGTTTAAATTACAATCAGGATCAGATACTGCTCATTCTTTAATAAGTAAAACTATTCATCAGGACTCACAAACCTGAAGTTCCTTAATGTAATTAGATATCACATGAGAACTGATGTATGAAGGATCCACAGATTTCCTGCCACCCCCAAGGCTGATCATAGTCTTCATATCTGAGTCGTCATCTATTGAATTTGCATATTTTTCCAATGGAGGGGGTAAATTAGATCCCTGCTTTCTTGATGATGCTTGTACATTAGAAGATATGTGATTACTGGAGTCATTTTCTCGTCTAACAACGAGAATGTTATTTACAGGTCCTGCAGCATCCACAATATTTAACAATATATAAATAAATGTAGGCTTTATCAGACTCAATTTGAAAACAAGCATGTAATTGATACCGTCTCATGGGTGATTTAGTTATGAAATATGCCATCTGAGAAAAGCATATAAAAAGTATCATCTATTCATATAATCATGCAGAATATATTGAGAAAAAAAAATATGGTATCCTCATCAAAGTTAAATAACAGTGCATCGCAAATCAAAAAGCCATTAGGCAAAAAGAATGGCAATTGCAGATATGATAAAAATACGAGTTAAACATATATAATAAAAATGCTGTCCATGTGCTACGAGATGAGTAGAACAATTAGGTCCTGGTGTTTGTTTTAATCAAGTAAAAGCTCATTTGCACACAAAAAACTTAGGTATCATAAGTATGGTAACATATCACATAAATTGCCAGTTGTCGATAACAATTCTAATTTGGCAAAAAACAACTCGAGCATTGGATAAAGCAGAAATTCATTCGATAAAAAAAGTTTATAATAAATAGCACAAAATATGAGCATTACTAATCATAGATGTGCAATCAAAGCTCATTCTGCAAAACAAGACATATTTCACAAAGTTTATACAATACCTTTAGAATGTTTAAACATGCGGACAATGTTACGAGTTCTCGCATTCCAAACACGAACCATTCCATCCTCTGACCCAGATATTAACAAATTCTCACTTGAGCCATATGCTAAGCAAGTAACTTGGTTGCTGTTACAATGAGGAACGAAATTAGTTAAATGACACTGCACAGCTTGAACAAACCTTTTTTGTAATTAACATGGTCGGTAGCAGAAGTATGTGAGATGTTACAAACAAACTACAAATTATAGAGTGTGTATCTGCTTATGTATAAAGCATGGTTCATTCACTTGTTTACTACGTAATTTCTGGTAATCAAAATATTCCAATACATTTTTATGTATCAGTGGCTTCAACTTGGGATTGATACGTGTGGGGGACATGGGTGTTTGATTAGTCAATTTAATAGTAAACAAGGAAAGATATCTTGTAGGTGATACATGAATACATTGACCTTAAAACAGCAATTATTTTTATGATTGCTATAAAACAAGCTTGTAATTAATCTTCATTAACTTTTACTTAATAATAATGAAAAACAAATTGAAAAAAATTGTGCAGAACAGCTGTGAAGTCACAAAATTGTCCCCCAGAATAAACCTTAAACAATCCAGAACTGTGGGGGTACAAGGGTTTTCAACCATTAATCAATGTTGCAATGGCTAGTAACCATGAATGGTCTTGATAGTAGTCGTGATTTATGCCACTTCAGGTGTGGCAGCAAGCTGTGACACAACAGGCTTCAATGGAATGACCAATAGCCATAATATGTCCTGACGGCGGTATTGTGCATGATTGATATTGACAACCCTAGCTAGAAGCCTAGAACTACTACTGCATTAAAGGAAATGAATTTTAATTTGAAGCCAAACTCAAATCAAACATGGATTGATGTTTTGTCCAAAAGCAACAACTGATCAAATTGGATTGTTATGTAGTAAGAAAAAGGATAATCAGTGAAGAATAATAATTTGTTTTTCGAAATAGGTCAAGCTAATAAATTAGAGTCAGCTCTGTGTACAAACAAATAATTTTAATAGACTATCTCAAATCCATCACCTATTGTAATCAGTAAGAGGACTAAATGTTTGCTTGAATTCATCATACCAAAGAATTAAATTCTGTGTAAACCAGATACTCATTGAAGTTATCCATACATTCTTAACAAGAAGATTGAATGCTCCCAAGTCCCAAGATGTTGCTCTCTGTTAGTAAACCACCCATTAAGAAGGTTTATTATATTTTATAGCAGGAAGAGGAAGAGTGTAACAGAATATTAGAGTCATAAGGATTTATTAATAGCAGTAAATATTTAGTGGGGAAATAATTGTAATAAAGAGGGTGAGAATAAATAGGGAAGAGAGGGAATTCTGTAACTGTCCAGCAGACAGTAAAGAAAAGTCTGGAATAATTGGAAAAGGGGAGACTTAGTGGGTACATAAGATTTGAATCAGAATTTCAGTGTGAGAGTCCAGGTCTCTCGAATGCCTGGGTTATATTTTCTGTTTTCAGTAATTTGTCTTATCCATTCCAGTTTATGAATCCATCTCCACGGAGATACAAGTGAGGATTGATTTGAATAAATTATCCATTTTCTGATTATATATGATCCAGTTCCATCACTCTCTAAGAACTAAACTATTTCAATTAGCAAGTAGCAACTACCACATATGTAGCTAGAAGAAAGCAAGAGATGGTCAAAATGTGTCAACTACACTATCCAATCTTACAAAATAAATACGCAATCCAAAGAGATAAAAGGATCAAAACTGATGCATATTTGAAAAACTAACATCACAAGAGAAGAAATGATAACCTGTGGTTAGAAAAAGAACCGATGATATGCATCCCATAATTATTAGTGGCGATGCTTTCAGTGTTAAGTGCTGCGATAAATATCTTTCCATCTTCACTGCCAGCATAAAAGACATGTTCGGCTGGATCCAATGCAATGCAATTAATTATTGAAGGGAATACTATATTTCTTAGTAGCATTCCCCTAGATAAGCTCCATACCTAGAAAAGAGAACAAATTACAATCCAGATCAGTGAATCACAAAGCATACAAACGACAATATGCTATATTTTGTGTGTGTGTGTGTATATATATATATATCAATTGACACCAAGTGTCAAACTCTATAAAATGACACATTTAATAACAGTTTTTCATGAAGTAAATTTTATTAATCTAAATGTTAACTCATATGATGTTATCATCATATGATCAATAGAACAAATTTTAGATGATTTAGAAATCCGCACATATCTAATTTAATAATAGGTATTGATTTATTTATATTTTAAATTTAAATAGCATACTGTACATCAGCACATTAAAATAAAGTGGTGCATTGAAGAATCAATTAATTTCTAAATTATATCCAATTTTGTAGACTTCAATGAGAACTTTAAAACTAACCGTTGAATTGATAAAATTAATATTTTGTAAAAATTTATTACGGGTGTTTTACAAAATTTCACATTAAGGGTCAGTTGATCTTGTGCGTATTTGCAAATCAGTCAAACCAGAACTAGTCAAACAGGGGCAAGGAGCCATATAAGATGAAAGCAGATCTGAACTGCAGAAAAGAGAATAAGAGGCACAGACAAGTTGAAATGAACAAAGAAACAACATTCAAGGGTTTTTTCCAAGTGAGTTGGGGTGGGTTTTGAATTTTTGTTTTTCCAGAAAATGGGCTTTCCTATGCACAGTGGGATCCTCCAATTCCTGAGATTCTACATCCAAAATCGTGCAATCCCACTGATCACACCAAATTTCATTTTTCATGTAGATTGAATTGCAGGGAGCACGAAAAATCATAGGATTGTGTGATACTGCTGCTCCCACAATCAAAATTGCAATTTTGACCACAATACCCATCAGACAAAAACAAGAACAGCCAGCTTCCACCCATTTCAAAAAACATGTCATCGTGGTATGTCAAGGTTATTAGAATTTACAAATAGCAGAGATAGACCATTCATGCTAGCAATAGTAAACATAATTCTTGAGCAAACATACTTCACTGATTATCTATTTTTCTACTGCACCACCACACAGAAACAGCAAACAAACCTTACAAGTCCGATCCTTTGAAGCTGACACGATAATCGCATTGCACCCTCCATTACCAATAACAACATCAGTCACAGTCAGGGTGTGCTCTGAAAAACTATACTCATAAAGACTACTTGCTTGCTGATTTCGCAAATCATCAAATATCCTGAACCACAAAAAGTAGAGCAGCATATGCCATCGTAATTAGCACTGCAAGCACCCAAGCAGCACGCTATCCTAAAAGGAAAAATCACTATGAAAGGAAGAAAAATAGAAAAAGGGAGAGACTAGTACATGAAGAGAGACCAAACTCTTACGGATCCATCTTCAGAACCAGATACCAGCAGCGAGTCATCTTCGGAAAACACCAAGCAAGAAACCGCCCTAAAATGAGCATGCCACTTCTTAAGCAACCTACCCGTTTCAACCTTATAAAAAATACAGTACAATAAACATAAAACAGTCACAGACATAAACTACATCTAATGCCGCAAATCTTCAACACATGTTTAGATTAGATTTGATTCCTCTAAACTAAGGATGGAGTAAGTAATATCAGTCAATCAATGATTAACAACCGAGATTACTTACTTTACTCTCTAAAGCATAGTTGTGAAATCCGGTTCTGCCCGACCCGGTCGGTCGGACTGGTCTAACCGGGACCTAATGGCCTAACCAGACTGGTTCCACTATTGGATCGGTCATGCAATGGACCTGAGATGACCCGGTCAAACCCGGCCGGTTAGGTACCAAATCCCGGTTGGACCAGTCCGACTCGGCCGGTTTTATAAAAAATTTTAAAAAAAATGGACCACCTCTACGACGTCGTCTTAATGTCTCATTATTATCAATTGTTATTTTGGATTTTGGAATATGGATGAACTTTTGTTACTCAAATAATGTTAATTATATACTTATATATAATAGATACATATGTAATTTTGAATTTTTAATATATACTAGGTCCAATCGGACTAATTACTGGCCCACCGGTTGGACTACTGACCCACTATCTCGATTGGATCAATGATCGGACCGGGTTTCACAACTATGCTCCAAAGTGAATTGCTCACTCATCGGTCTAGATTAACCTATATTGAAAAAATAGCTCTGTCTCTCTCTCTCTCTCTCTTCTTGATGCATAATTATTAACAAATAAATGAATAAAAATTTACCTCCCACAAGTAAATGTCACCAGACGGAGCTCCAGCAGCTATAAAGGTTCCCGGGTGATTAGTAGCAAGAGGTTTAATTTGTTCAGCAGGAAAACTCTTCACTTCAACTTGAGGCTGCAGCACATGTGACATGCAAGTAACAATGTCATCATTCATTGATATTCCATCATCTAAGAAAATGATAACTAATGATAATTATGAAATATAAGGGGAAAAAGAGAAAAAGACCTTGGACCAGGACCAGAAGAGAACAGAGCCAGGGGCTGATTGATCTTCTCGAAGCTGCGACGAAGCGATGAAGCGAGCAGCGACAGAGATGAGGCCATGAGAAGGGGAGGTGCAAGATTTGTAGCGGAGCTGCTCCGCGCCGGTGTGAAGGTCCCAGCACCCTATTCCGCCGTCGACGGACGACGACGCCAAAACAACCTCCATCCTTCGCTGGAACCACAGTTCGTAACGTAAGAGACGTTGTTCAACGTCAAACAGTGGAATAACAAAAACAAAGAATCAACGAAACCGAGACCTACCTTTTGAGCAGTGTTAGGAGATGGTGCTTCTCTGTTTTTGGAGGAGGCTACGACACCATAAAACACAAGGGTTTTGACTTTTTACAAGACTAGGGTTTTTATTGTTTTTTTTTAGATTATATTTTTTTGTGTTTTTTTATTTAACACGTATTTTATTCTGTCTAGTTGTTGTTGTTGTAGTATTTTATTCTACGTTTTAATTTTAATTTTATATGGAAATACATTGTAATCTCATTTTTGTGTGTTCACTTTGTCATTGCTTGTTTTTTTATTTTCTCTCAATTTAAGAAGAATGAAATGGAATGGGATTTTTGTTCTATTTCATCATTAACATATTCAAATAATAGAACATAGATTTTATTTCATTATGCTTCATTTCACCACCCTATATGTTAATTCATTTTATTTCATGTAGTCTCTTTTAGATCAATTCAAAAATAGTTTAAAGTTAGCATGAGATATTAAATATTATAATGTAGTAGCCAACTCATGTTGTTTGTGAGTTTCAAAAACAAAAACCAATGCAATATTTTATTTCTAGCGTGTTTTATGTTTGTTTAGAGAACTGAAACTTTAAAATCAATTCAATGTGAGATAAAAATTTCTATTCAATTGTATTGAAAAGTGTGATATCAACAAACCAAATAAACACATAATATTGAGGATAATCAACTTAAGACGTTACAACACATATGAAAGTTTAGGTATTTCAAAATAAATAAAAAAAGACTAATGCAACATTAGGATAAGATATCTCGTTCCTGGTGTGTTTTAATTTTTTTAGATATTTGAAATGGATGTTATAACCTATTTGATGATGTAAGATTTTTCGTTCAATAAACCACACATAATGCCCAAGGTAACCATCTTAAGACGTTATAATATACATAAATGGTTCGAGTGTTTCAAAATCAAAAAACAATGCAGCATTAAGCTATCTTCTTTTCCAGTGTTCCAAAATCAAAAAATAATGCAACATTAGTATATCTTCTTTATAATAAGATTTTTTGTTAAATTGTATTGAAAAGTGTGATGTCAATAAAGCAAATACACAATGTCCAAGGTAACTAACCTAGGAAGTTATGATACACACAAAAGATTTGGGTGTTTCAATATAAAAACCAATGCAACATTATAATATTTTATATTGTAGTGTGTTTCGATGTTTATTTAGAGAGTTAAAACTAATGTTAAGATAAATTCAATGTTTTTCGATCAACTATATTAAAAAGTGTGATGTCAATAAACCAAACATACACTATGCCCAAGAAAACCAACCTAGGATGTTATAATACACACAAAAAGGTAAATTTCAATGTTAAATTTCTTAAGACTTACTTAATTGGAAGAGTAATTTCACATATTCACGTTATTAACTCTTTCATCTGATTTAAGAGGATCTAGGGTTGTGATAGGTGGTTCTTTTAATGCCTTTTTTTTCTTCTCATCAAAGTTATTTTGCAAAAAAAATCTATGGTAAAGAAGGGTGAACAAACACACTTGGAGAGCACAATACAATAGATAGATGTATGTTGTGTTCGATAAGGAAAATTTTATCATTTTCTCAAATCATTTATTGTCTATTTTAATAAGATAAAAAAACTTGTAATTTGGTACATAACTCTCTTGGTTGCTTTTATGAGTTTTTATTTGACTAGAATCGACAATGGACGGGTTTCAAAAAAATCAAGAAAAAAATATCTTCATTATTGAACAACAATTTACTATTATCTATTTCAATAAGATAAAAGCTTGTAATTTGGTACATAATCTCTCTCGGTTACTTTTATGAGTTTTTATTTGATCAGAATCGACAATGAACAAGTTTCAAACAAATCAAGAAAAAAACTTCATTATTGGACAACAATTTACTATTATTTATAACCCTTAAAAAAAGACATGCTTATAATCACCATTTTACGAACAAAGTGCACCAAGAAGAATTATAACTTTATGGATCCTATTTCCACCTAATCTCTTTGTATTTTATTTGCCAATACCTTGTAATTGAGATTATTGCCCAAAAGACAAACAACATAAGAGTCATGCCACTAAGCACACTATTCATCAAATTCTTCATTCGAGACAGGGACAACAAGGTATTGCATGAAATATTTATATCATATCTTTCTTATACCACTTATTACCAGGAAATCTTTCTCAATAGTATTATCAAGATCTTGTGTAACAACATCAATAAACCCTTTAGGGTTTAATAGAGTTTATCTTGTTGAGTTTTTTCTCTCATCTCTATGTGGTGATCTCTTATATAAGGACCATCTATGGATCCTATTTTCACTTTCTTCATACTTTGACTTAAAAGGTAATCTTTTTGTCCTAAATCGCCTTCTAAAACCCTAGCAAAACCTCCCATGAAACTAATTATAAACAATAACACTAGGATTTTTTTATGTAGCTCCCCTTCCTAATCATGCTTGGGGTTGTGTTTTAATTCAATTGTATTCCCTCAATGATTCTATTTTTTGGGCTCCTAGCCTCTTTATATTACACACACACAACAATTGATGTTTCACATATGACTATAAGTAGATATGTGGATCAACTTGTCCACTTTGGTCCAAATTTAAATGGACTAAACCATGTATACTCGGCCTTTTCTTCATGCACCATGTAGATTTCTTCTACACCCAATACTTTTTTGAATTTTTCAAAATTATCCTTGTTAATAAAATACGGTTTCGTAATATATAAGGTCTTGAACTTGTGACTTCTGAGTTATTGACACGACATTCTAACCAATTGAGCTAATAGATCAATTATGTTAAAAAATAATTAACGTCGATATATATACCACTAAAATTTCTAATGTATATTTAATACACATATAAGTTTACATAATAATTTTATATTTAATAAATATTTTTTTTAATTGTTAAATGAAAAATGACAAAAAAGCCTCAAAACTATTGAAACTTGAAACAAAAATTTGGTAAATACCTAACATAAGATTAACAAAAACATATAAAAAATATGGATTAATGAAATAGTAGAATCTAAAAGAAAACTTCGTCTACATAACCCAGACATAAAATAAAACATAAAAAACTTAATATATCTAACTTTTTACGTTAATAAATTATAAATTTTCAAATTCTAACAAAAAGGTCGTTATATTAATCAAATAGGAAGCAGTAATTATTCAAATACACCAATAAAACTATAAAGTAATAAATAATATTTTAAAAATAATTGGTTTGTAGGCTAGCTTGATAGAGCCTAATAAATATGTGTTTAAATAAATTGATATTTTAGCTGGTATTAACTCGCTTGACTCGTGTTAAGTGGACACAAATCCATATACCCAGCTAAACATGCAATTGTGATTTTTAGTAATTACATCAAGAAAAATGCTTAATTATCAATAAGGTATAATATAATTGATAAATAATCTTATCTTTTAAACATGTGATCATGTGTTTTATTTTTAATTTATATGTATGAAAAAATATCTTATTATATATGATAAGTAATCTTATCCAATCATCAATCATGACTTGTAGAGAAGTTATAATAAAAGTTAATAAATTTATCATGTACAATAAATTATGGTTGAAGTAAATTATGATTGAATGATTGTATAAAATTATTTCACATAATCACTACATATTATTTTTTTTCTCATAATGCTTAATTATACAAATAGATAAACCACGAATTTGATGAAAACAGTAGGAGTATATGGTAACTATATTGCATGATTTCTGCCAAAATTATTTTTTATTTTTCAATTTTTATTTAAAATTATCCAATAAAATGTAAACACATGCTATCATTAAGGAAAATGTTTGTACAAATAGATACTACACAAATTCAACGAAATCAACATATGATAGATATACCCTTGATTTTGCCAAATCTATTTCCTATTTAAAATTATTCAATGAAATACAAACAAAGATGTACTTTCCTGCATTGTTGTTACTTAAAGTATCTATACTATAGCCGTTCTCATTAAAGAAATATTGTGTTTGACAGAGGATGAAAATAAAAGATAAATATTTAAATTAAAATAAAGTACAAAAAGTCCACATGAAATCTCACAATTTTTTTTTCTATTTCTCTCCCATCCCCTCAACCAAACACAACAAAAATGGTTGATTGTAGGAATAGATACTACACAATTGTACTGTGTGATTTCTACCAAATTCTTTATTATTTTACAATTTTTTTATTTAAAACATCCAATGGAATGCAAACACGTGCTTTCGTGCATTGTACACACTTAACGAATTCGAAATATTTAGCAGTTTGTCATTAAGGAAAATGTTGAACCATACAAAGAGTGTAAACTATGTATAAATCAATTGAAAATATTTTAGTAGAAAGATGGAAAGAAAAAGGAACCCTAAACCCAAACTTGATTAGAGCAATATGCTTGATGTGGAACTTGATTAGAGCAATATCCTAGCTGGACAATTGTCAAAATCAATGTCGGTGGTCAGCTATATTCATGTGTGGGAAAGGGT
Source organism: Glycine soja (assembly GCF_004193775.1). Classification (NCBI taxonomy): domain Eukaryota; kingdom Viridiplantae; phylum Streptophyta; class Magnoliopsida; order Fabales; family Fabaceae; genus Glycine; species Glycine soja. Next base: position 55,419,464 of record NC_041019.1, on the reverse strand, counting down.
TGAAACAATACCAATAGTTTTTTTTTTTTTTTAAAGAAAACAATACCAATAGCTGAAACTATAGTTTTTGTACCCGTTTTATTCCAAAATAACTAGCAAATAATTTTTTATGGTCCTAGACAAAGAATGCAAATTGAATCATTTTAAAGCTCTACCTAAAATAAGCAACACAGACTAGCTTGAAATTTATAAATAAATCTTTCCCTGTCTATTAATGCCTGCAGGCCCCACATTTCCCAGCCAATGTAATACTAATAGCTTCATCAATGTCAATGCTTTGTGAAGAAACAGAATATGGTCCTTTCGGAACCTGTATTGCATTTGCTGCTGTTCTTCCAGCTAAGGTGTAGCATCACATGTTTGTCAACTGATTATAAAATTTTTCTAGTTTAATGCTTTTCTAATTTTCATATGAATATCATATATATTAAAAGAGGAAAAATTGAAATGTCAGCGGCTTTTGATTTGCCTAACTGCTATGCAAAGACAATTTTGTGGTCCTCATTGTCCTAATTTATAGGCAAAAGAGTATCAGTACTACCCTACCCGCTATTGCTATATACCAACTTGGGTGGCACATGTTCTCCCAGCATACCATGTTAATCCATGTAAACCAGATATATATCTCTCATCTTCCTGAGAAAAATATAAATATAAGCTCCTTCAGCTTAAAAAGGTTAAATTAATACTCAACTATGTTAAGCAAATGCAATTTAGTTCACGTCATGCATCTATAAGATAGCTTTATCAATGGTATAGCTGAACCAAAAATTGGAAGGTAAACCAGCAATTGTTATTGATTAATCTCGCTTAATCAACTTTGCAAGATTTCAATGATAATCTACATCATACCCTTGCTGCAAATTGGAGAAGACCTCAGATCCAAGAGTTAGAATAACCCAAGATGGAACGCGTGAGAGCTCCAGTTCCAGAAAGACATGGATCAGTGAATTCCTCACAATTAAGTACCCAGCAATAGCAATGATAACACTATGTTAAGAAATGCCATAAAAGTATTTATGTCTTAACCCAATAGCATAAACTTTTTGGAAAAATTAATTGTTTGACATGGTATAAAAGCTTTTATCATCAAGCAGTTCTTGATGTTTTAAAAATAAAAGTTAAATTCCTGTACATGTAAAAAAGACAAAATCTACAGCAGAATGGGGAGTAGAAGTGTTTGAAGACATAACAATAGCATCAGTCAATCTCGGCCACTATATTATAATTACTTTCTCAAGTATTTTAACAGCATGGTATTCTGCCACAAACTACCAATAGTCACCACAGGAACAAACTCCATCTTTAAAATGATGGAAGCGATTCACATCTCTAACAAGAATCTCTCTATTAGCAAATTTAGAAATAAATTTTGTAACGGCATGACAGTCTTCACATAATCTCAAGTTTTTTCTGATCCTTATGGTTTCACCTTTTACAGTATTAATGAGTCCAAAAGCAACTGCAAGCTTTTCGCTATGTCCCAATACAATTCTTTCTTTCTCTTCTTCGTCAAGATCATAGAGAACAACGTTCGTTTGTGGGACATAACCCTGTGCCTTCATCTCATTTGACAATTTAACTAGCAAAGCATGAATTTCTTCAATTTGTGGGTTATGCTCATCAACAGAGACAAATGAGTATACCTTCCTTTTCACTTCAATCCAGCTGCAACCTGGTAGCTTTTGCAGGCCACGAGCTTCCAATAGCTTCATCACACTCTTTGCTTCACTCCACATCTTAGCTTCTGCATAAATATCTGCTAAAAGCACATAATTCCCAGCATTCCTTGGCTCCAACTCAAAAAGCAAAGTGCTTGCTCTCTCCGCAAGTTCAACATTACAGTGAATCCTACAAGATCCAAGAAGGGAACCCCAAACCGTAGGTCCAGGTTCAAAATGCATATCTTCTATTAGTTTTATTGCTTCATCTAACCTGTTAGCTCGGCCAAGAAGATCCACCATACAAGCATAATGCTCCATACCTGGATGGATCCTGTACTTACTAAGCATGGATTCAAACAAAATCTTTCCCTCCTCAACAAGGCCTGCATGGCTGCAAGCACCCAGAACAGTAATGAATGATATATAACTCGGTGAACCTCCTTGGTGAATCATGTTTTCAAAAATTTGGATTGCTTTCTTTCCAAAACCATGCATACCATAAATAGAAATCAAAGAATTCCATGAAACAACATCACGATTCTTCATGTTATCAAAAACTCTTTGTCCCATCAAAATCTCACCACATCTTCCATACATTGTTATAAGGGCATTAAGAACTGGCAGTATAGAATCAAGTCCCCTTCTAAGGATATAGCCATGAATCAACTTCCCTTGTTCCAATGCAGCAAGACCTGCACAGGCTTGAAGCACGTTAACCATTGTAACTGAATTTGGAACTGAATCATGTGCCTCAAGCATCATTAACTGAAACAGTTCCAGTGCTTTCATAGGCATTTCATTCTTTGCAAAGCATGCAATCATAGCACTCCATGAGACAAAGTTCTTGGTAGGCATTGCACAAAACACAGAATTTGCATATGACACACTGCCAAACTTAGCGTATACATCTAACAGAGTTGTCATAACATGAATATTTGCTTCATAGCCATGTCGCAGAATATGGGCATGAATCTCCTTACCCTTCTGGAGAGGGGAGACTGACAGCTCTGAAACAACACAAGCCTTAAGGACAAATGTATATGTGAACCTATCTGATGGGATCCCAATCCAATTCATCTGAACATACAAATCTAGCAGTTCCTTACCACAACCCACCATTGCCAGCGCTCGGAAGAGTGCATTCCAGACATATATGGTTCTTTCCCGAGTTTCATCAAATACCTTGCGAGCACGGTCGATAGACCCAAGCTCATAGTACATATTGATTAGTTTAGTAGCTAAAAAAGGGTCTTGGTCAAAACCACTACTGACAAGGCGGCGATGAACATCAAGGCCATCGGAGAGTGAGTTCTGCTGTGCACAAGAACAAATTAAATGCTCAAAAGTCCGCTGAGTTGGATTGGGCTCACAACACAGGAGATGAATAGCCTGCTTAAGGTTCCCCCCTTTGCATAATGATTGTATCAGTTGGTTGTTGTTGCCCTTTATGTCATTCATGAGATTGGCTGAAGGGTTCAACGAAACAAAAGAAACCGGCACTCTTGACGAGACATGGGAATTGTAACAGAGGTGACTTTGAGATGGAGCATGTCTAACAATTTGGGAAATCTGAAGCACCCACATCAGACAATGTTTTGATGCAATTGTTCTCCTTAATGGCTTCGTCAGTGTTTCTGCTGTTTTACAGAAATAAGTTCAATAGTTTGTATGTCCAGTTGCAATAACATCCAAAGCTATGGCATATCTGCAAGTAACATTAAGCAAGAAACCAAAAACAACCCAAATTAAAAAAAAAATAATATGACATAAGATGCAACAAGAGGCAACGAATAAGCTCTAGCACAGTTTTTACTTCAGGAACAACAAATAGGATCCCTAGGTCGTTCAAGTTCTACTTTATAACACCATTTTAGTGCAGCTAATTGTGTAATGAATAGACTATGTAATATGATAAAATTTCACCAAAAAAGAACATAAAATTAAATAACGAAAAAGATGAAGAAATTAGTTTGGGTTACCAGAGGCGATATGTTGTGAGGTAAAAGGTTCAAGTTTGGGCAAAAGTTGTTTGTGTTGTGGGTTTAGCATATCTCTGTGCTCATTACGAGAGTGAAGTGGTGTCGTTATTTTTCGAAGGAAAAAATGTGTTGTAGATACTGAATGGACCACAGCACAGGACATACAAATTGGACAAATTTTAGATGAGTAATGCTAAAAATACCGAATACAAAAAGTCGAATAATCCTCTGAATCAATCAAAACTTGACATCTGTCTGTTAATTTTACAGTATATTTTTGCCAATTACAACTACTTTTTATTCTCCTTTTCCTCTTACTTTTATTTTATCTTTTAAATATTCAATTAATAGAATTAAAAATACATTAAAAAATTATAGATGAAAAAATAATTAAAGAAGCAAAATAAATTTATTAATATGTTTTTAATAAGTTAAATTGAAAATTTGAAGTTAAATATAAATATATAAGTAAACATGCACATGTGATATTTCAAGTTCTTAAATTGTTACAGTATAACATTAAAATAAAAAAACAATAATTTATCAATTTTATTTTTAATATACTGCTTTTTGTCCTAAACATTATCTACAGTAAAAAAGTAAAAAAAAAAAGAAGCTATTTATATAAGTAATTCCTCAATATTACAAATCATCTAAGTAGTATTTTAAGTATTTAGAAAATCTTTCAAATTAATAGTTGAATATTAGAAAATATATCAACTTTGATTTTTCATTATTTTTAAATATAAAACTTATTATTTTAATATAATGTTTTCTTTAATATTATAAGATAAAAATATTATTTTCATCTTTGAAAGTGTATAACATTGACATGTCAATCCCTAAATCTAAAATAAAATTACTGAAAATGCAATTTGTCAACCACATTAATTTATTTCAAAAATGTGTGTTAGGAGAGTTCGCTAGTGATTAACATATGTTTAAGTACCAAGATATAGTAAGTGGTTAAATTAATGGATTTAAATGAAACAACTAGAAATTCAATGACTCATCTGAAATTTGAGTTAATAATCACTTTAGTCTTTGGAAATGATAAGCGTTGTCATATTAATTAGTTACTAAAACTAAGGATATGTTTTTTTATGCTGACTAAGAATATGTACGTCCATGGGATGTCAAACCCTAAAGAGTGGTACATATAACCTCTATCATCCCTCTCCCTAACATCATGAAGGACTCCATTTGCCCCCAACATCATCAATTTTGTTCACTCCAACATTATATTTCACGCAACTATCACTAACCTTATGCTATACCAAACCACCTTAGTTGAGTCTTAGGGCATCGACCATGAAACAATTGAAAATTTCAACAACGTATTTCGAATCATGAAGACCTCTATTTGTCCCTGACATCATAATTTTGATCCTTTTTAAAATTGATAAGGCATTCCTTGAATTTCCGTATAATATCATTAAATATAATTATTACTTAAATTATTTAATTTTTGAATTTTTTAAATAAAATTTAAGTTTATGACATTATTAATTAAAATTAGTCAATATAATTATTCATTTTTTTTATATAAAACAAGGGATGAAACATTTCAAATATATTTTTAATTGTTTAGTTAAAATGACCCATCTATAAATTAAATATAACAATGACCCACCAAAATGCGTAAATAACTGAATTTAGTTTTAGGCTAAAAATTAAATTTGTCTTATTTTTCCCTCAATATTTTAATTATGAATTAAGCACGGTGGCAAACACCCAATATTGGCGGCAAATACCTTTGCGTTTGGTTCAATGTGATAAGAACCCTAGAAACAAAGTTGAGTTTACCATTGTAAAAGCAAGCAACATAGCAACCCTAGTTAAGGATAAGAAGCTCTTATGTCGAGTTTTCTATTTGTTTGTGCTGCAGCGAAAGACGAAGAGTGGGGTAGAGCATGGGCACTCTCCCTCAAGAGTTGATAATAGAAATTCTCCTCAGATTGTCGGTGAAATTCTATTTTGCAATGCAAGCATCTGTGTAAGGCATGACTTTCTCTTATTTCCGATCCCCAATTCGGCAATTCCCATTACGACCTTGTAGTCGCACCCTCCCATAAACTCCTTCTCCTAGCAAATGATTTTCATGTGCTGAATCCATTTACTGCTTCTTATGGGTGCAGGGCATTTGATTCTCCCCTCTACATCAACCCCGTACCGTGATCAATACGATGATGATTATCGTGATAAACTTGAGATTTTGGGTTCATGCAGAGGGCTCATACTTTTATACTACGATAGAAGTAGTGATCTCATGTCGACTATGGTCTAACCCTTGTGTATCTATATGGTTTTGGGTATGACATATCCTCAAATTGCCTACTAATTCTTATTGGATTGTTGGATGAGTACAAAGAAGATGATGATGAGTCTAAAGATAATGAGTGCAAAGTTGATTACTAGATTTTCTCCTTTGAAGTTGATTTGTGGGAGATGGATCATATTTCTGCTATGTATAAGCGTCTCGATGATAAATTTGGAGCTGACTCGCTCTTCAATGAGGTTCTTCAGGTTATTGCCATTCTTGTCTTTGATCTGATAAAAAGGAGTTTTCGAGAGATTTCTCTCTTTGATCATTTCACTATGGAGAAATATGAAGTTTGTAGTTTGAGGGTAATGGGAGAATGTCTCAGTGTATGTTGCTCGGTCCAAGACGGTGCAACTGATGAAATATGGGTGATGAAAGAATATAAAATGTAGTCATGAATGCCAATATAATCACTTAAAATTACATTTTTAATTACAAGATAATAAACTATTTCGAGGCATTATATAAACCCTTAGAATAAGTTAGTTTAATAATTTTTAACTTTTCAATTATTATTATTTTTAATCTTTAGCTTACTTATAAACTACCTAGCTTAGCCATATAACTATTTTATTCTTTTTTTCTTACTAATATAGTACATCTAATTATTTATTTGTTCATTTTGATCATTCCATAATTAAAAAGTTGAATTTAATTTCTAAAATCACTTCAATATGTTATTTTTGTCCAATTGAAATTAAATGTCATTGTGAGAAATATCTCCGGTTGAAAGTCCATATGTCTTGGATAAAACCTTAAACCTTAATTAAAAAATCTAAATATTAAATAATTTATATCAACACCTTTCAATAAGGTGACCCCTCTATTATTAAAAAAAAGTTTAATTTAATCTTTCGTTTTTTTAAAATCACTCCAATCTTACTTTTTATCCCACTAAAATCAATATCAATGTCGTTACTATTACAAAAGTCGTGCAATTGAAGAATGTAATCTTGAGAAATTTGTCGATCATTGGTCGGATAAGTTATTACTGTCACACAAGAGAATTGTACTTAAAGAGGACAATGCAGCGCCAGGTGTATTAGGCTCTGCGTTTCATGCATGCATGCATTTACCAATGCTAATGATTCGTGGAGAGCAGAGTAATGTTTATGGCAGTGTGCTTGCTTCATCAGATCTTGTCTTGTCTCAATTCCACGCGAACATTTGGGATCGTAGCGACAAGATCTCTTGGGGGAAAGAAACCTGAATTGTCGCCCTCAAAGACCTTCTTTCTGTTGGTCATCACAACCACGTGGAGGCTTTGGCAGAAATTCAAGGAATTAATCAGCGTTTGGTCGAATTTCTTAACCACACACACAAATATACATACATATATATATATATATATATATTAAAGGTTTGGAATATATTTTTCTTGTTGCTTTTATTTCATCGAGTGGGGCGTGTAAGGAGCATGAAGAACGACACTCAGACTCTCCCTCTGGAGTTGATCATAGAAATTCTGATGAGATTGCCAGTGAGATCTGTTTTGGGTTTCAAGTGTGTCTGTAAATCATGGTTTTCTCTTATTTCCGATCCCCAATTCGGTATTTCACATTTTGATCTGGCTGCCTCACCCACCCACCGACTTCTTCAGAGATGTAATCATTTTTACGCTGAATCCATTGACACAGAGGCACCACTTAAGAAATATTCTAGTGCAGTGCATTTCCTTCTCCCCCCTCCATCACCCCCACACCATGGTGAATACGACAATTACGCTGATTATCAGGATAAACATGAGATCTTGGGATCATGCAGAGGCCTCGTACTTTTATACTATAAGAGATACTGTGATCTCATTCTATGGAATCCATCAATAGGTGCCCACAAACGATCACCAAACTTTGCATATGATATAACCTTTCAATTTCTATATGGCTTTGGGTATGACCCATCAACAGATGAGTACCTGCTAATGATGATTGGATTGTATGAGTCTGGAAATTACAAGTATGATAATGGTAACGAGTCTGAAGATCATGAATGCAAAGGTAACTATCAGATTTTCTCTTTCAAAACTGATTCCTGGTATATCGATGATGTCTTTGTTCCATACAAGGATCTTGGTGATAAATTCAGAGCTGGGTCACTCTTCGATGAGACTCTTCACTGGTTGGTTTTCTCCGAGGATAAAAAGATTCCTGTCATTCTAGCCTTTGATCTGATACTAAGGAGTTTCTCAGAGATTCCTCTATTTGATCATTTTACTATGGAGAAATATGAAATTTACAGTTTGAGGGTGATGGGAGGATGTCTCTGCGTGTGTTGCTTGGTCCAAGGCTATGAAAATGCTGAAATATGGGTGATGAAAGAATATAAAGTGCAGTCATCTTGGACTAAATCCATTGTTATCCCTACTAGCGGATTTTCCCCGCTACGCATCACCAAAGATGGTGGAATTCTTGGATCAAATACCTGTGGAAGATTAGAGAAACTTAATTACAAAGGAGAGCTGCATGAGCATCTCAATTATGGTGGAGGTCAATGGTTGTACTCTGCCAATCTACAGTCTGCTGTGTATAGAGAGAGTCTACTCTCACTCCCCAGTGTTGTTCGGGTACCAAGTAAAGATGATCATGGGAAAACAAGTGAAGATGACCAACAATAACAAATCAGGTATGCATTGTTCTCCAATTTCTTTCACCTTTATATTCCTATTCATTTTTATTTTATTTTATCAGCTAACAACTAATATATTAATAAACAGCACAAGAAGTGGTAAAGAGTTAAAACTAGAAACAGAATCAACTAACAATCTCACACCCACTGTGAAAACAAATAAAACCCTTTGCTAACTGCAACCCATTAAGCATCTTATCTTAATCTATACAAATAAAAATATGCATTTAAGAAGTTGGTCTCCAATACTACTGACCTCCAGCTTAAGCAAAGGGTTGTGGATTGGCCTGCCAAAGGTTGATAGAATTTTCCAATTTACTCACATAAGACTTAAGCTACAACCAACTATAGAATATAATACCCTGTATAACCAGATCTTTATCAAAACGTTCAGCCTGAAGCACAGTTGTTCCTTCTCTTCCAAATAGATGACACTATAGCACACGAAATACACCACCAGACGTATCTGTTAGTTCTAGGGGCCTAAGAAATTCATGCTGTCAGAAATGGAGAATATATAGGCAAATTATGCAGTACGGTTCGGTGTTTCGGTTTGCCCGTGAGTAACAAAAATTCCAAATGTCCATGACACGACTATTGTTTAGAGGAAAACAATTAGGATTCCCATGAGATTTTACCATATCACCATTTTACTGCTAAACTAAAATCTTAGAGAACGTCACATTAATATTCTAACATTTACAACAAGCTTACGTTTCCTGCAGGCTACGAAATATGCAAGAATGTATACAATATCTTGATGTCACTTTCTTACAAATGGTGGCACTGCCAGTAGAATGCATAACACTTGGAAGAGGATGACTTATATTATATATGATATTAAATTATCTAGTGTTAGTGTAGAACTTTTCATTGGTTATTTCAATAAAGTTGGATTATCAACAAACTTTATAATTTAACTTTGTTTAAGACATCGGAGTAGAAGTTGGCAAATTCTTGTTGGCGTTATACATGCTTTTTGTTGCTGTTATCTTTTGTTCCTCTTAATATTATTATGTTTGCAGTTTATTTGTTTCTTTTCTGCTCTTTTACTTGTGATTCAAATATATACTGATCTCAAACAATTAAACAACACATTTAGATTAACCAACGGAAGCTAAACAGAACAAAACGTGTATCTTCCCATTGCAGCTCAAGTTCGAACCTGGCTTCAGCTTTGTTATTCCAGATCCTCACCCACTCAATCAATAGTGTATTATTCTGTAGAGAGGAGCAGAGTTGATAATACAAAACTAAGAGCAACTTGTTCTATTTATAAAGTTTTGCCATTCACAGAGTTCACCATAATAAGAACAAAATAAGTGGATAAAAACCATTGGAATGTGTTGTTGCTTGTTGTTAAACTTTGTAAAGGTAAGGGTTGAATGTAGGAGGAAAATAGATAAAATACAAAAACCCACTTCTCATAGAAATTGCAACCAACTAAAACAGAAACACAATTCAAGAATAAAGGAACCCAAAATTCCAATATTACATAGTTTTTTTATATTCAAAACCTACTTATTTATTTCCCAATGGTTCTCACATTGTGCAATGGAATCATATTTTTGCAATTTTTCAAAGGAGGTGCAAAAAAAAATAATGAAAACACGATTCCATTGTATAGTTGTACAATAGAGTCATATTTATGATGTACAATTATACAAAATCATATTTACATTACTTATTTTTATTCCTACCTCCTTAGTAAACAACGGAACCACAAATCCATTATACAATGGAATCAAGTTTTCATGAAAAGGCTATTTGTGAAAAAAAAAAAAGTGTTCGTCCCTTAGTAGGGGCCAATAACAAATAGAGTTGGGACCAATAATAATCCCCTTCAACAAGACAAACTCATTTCTATTTGAACTAATGATATGTTGATTTTTAAATTATGATTTGATTGTTAATTAAAAACATGTCAATTTAGAGATTAAATTAATTGATGTTTAATACTTAAAAAATTATTTAGAAAAAAAGATAAAAATCAAATTTTTGATGTATTGTTAAAGAATTGAATGAATTATAATGTTAAAATGAAAAACATAAGAAAAAAAAATATTTCAAGTTTCAAGTTAAATATAGTAAAAAGCATCCACATGTGATATTTCAAGTTCTTAAAGTGTTATAACATCAAAATTTTTTAAAAAATATCATCAATTTTATTTTTAATATACTACTTTTTCTTTTAAATAGTCTCTAAAGTAAAAAAAATCCTTTTAGGTATTTCTTTAAATATTATAAATTATGCTAGATTTTCTCCATAAGTCCCATCTTTTCTCTTTTTTCAAGTTTTCTCCTTCTCCACTCCTCACTTCCCCAATTCCTTTTGGTCACACTCATTCATAAACCTCTCCATCTCCTACGCTCATATACAAATTTTCCCCTCCGCATACCTCCCGTCATTGCAGCTCAAGTTTGAACTTGACTTTAGCTTTGTTATTCCAAACCTTCACTCACTCAAATTGATGGTGTATTATTCTATAGAGAGGAGTGGAGTTGATAATACAAAACTGAGAGTAACCTGTTCTATTTATAGAGTTTTGTTCATCACATAACTCACCATGATAAGAACAAAATACGTGGATAAGAACGATTAGAACGTGTTGTTGTTTGTTGCTGAATGTTGTAAAGGTAAGGGTTGAATATGAGAAGAAAATAGACCATATACAAAAATCCACTTACATAATTTTTTTATATTCAAAACCTACTTATTTATTTCCAACATTACATAGTTTTTTTATATTCAAAACCTACTTATTTATAAAGGAACTGAAAATTCCAACATTACGTAGTTTTTTTTATATTCAAAACCTACTTATTTATTTTCCAACATTTAGTTGCCTTTTTGTTTTTTTTTTTAGTAAAAACATTGGTTTTCACATTAGGCAATAAAATCATATTTTTGTAATTTTTTGAAGGAGGTGTAAAAAAAATAACGAAAACATGATTTCATTGTATAATTGTACAATAGAGTCATATTTCTGTTGTTCAATTATACAACAAAATCATATTTTCATTACTTATTTTTATTCGTACCCATGAATCCATTGTTCAATGGAATCAAGTTTCCATGAAAAGACTATTTGTGAAAAAAGAGAGGAAAGTGTTAGCCCCTTAGGGGCCAATAACAAATAGAGTTGGGGTCAATGATAATCCCCCTCAACAAGACAAACTCATTTCTATTTGAACTAATGATATGTTGATTTTTAAATTAAGATTTGATTGTTAATTAAAAATATGTCAATTCAGAGATTAAATTAATTAATGTTTAATACTTAAAAAATTACTTAGAAAAAAAAGATATAAACCAAATTGTTGATGTATTGTTAAAGAATTGAATGAATTATAATGTTAAAATAAAAAAATAAGAAGAAAAAATATTTCAAGTTTCAAGTTAAATATAGTAAAAAGACATCCACATTTGATATTTCAAGTTCTTAAAGTGTTATAACATCAAAATTTTTAAAAAATATTATCAATTTTATTTTTAATATACTACTTTTTCTTTTAAACAGTCTCTAAAGTAAAAAAAAAAACCTTTTAGATATTTCTTTAAATATTATAAATTATGCTAGATATTCTTCATAAGTCTCACCCTTACTCTTTTTTCAAGTTTTCTCCTTCTCCACTCCTCACTTCCCCAATTCCTTTTGGTCACACTCATTCATAAACCTCTCCATCTCCTACGCTCATGCACAAACTTCCCCAACCGCAAAGCATCCAAATCCATTCTAAGTGCGCACACATTTTAAAAATACTAAAAAATAAATAAAACAAATAAACTTGTCTTATTTTAATAGTATACAAAACTTTTCTCTTTTGACCTAGTCATGTTTTAAATGTTCATACATAATTTTAAACTAAAAAAGGAAGGGGCTATAAATGTACAATTAATTCTCTAGTCTACTACATAGCTTTTTCTTTTGCGCACCTGAGCTTCGTTTCGACGGAGAACAAATAACGCCACCCACCCAAGGTTCGCATCGCATCGCATCATGGCCCAAGACAAAAAGGAGCGTAAAAGGAGCATGAAGAAGAAGCAGAACCAATCTCTGACAACTCTGCCTCAGGAATTGATCAGAGAAATTCTTCTGAGATTACCGGTGAAATCTCTTCTGCGTTTCAAGTGCGTCTGTAAGTCGTTTCTGTCTCTGATTTCGGATCCCCAATTTGTGATTTCCCATTATGCCCTAGCTGCCTCGCCCACCCATAGATTAATTCTTAGATCACATGATTTTTATGCTCAATCCATCGCCACGGAATCAGTGTTCAAAACCTGTAGCCGAGACGTGGTTTATTTCCCTCTCCCTCTTCCATCAATTCCATGCCTTCGCCTTGACGATTTTGGCATTCGACCCAAGATTTTGGGTTCATGCAGAGGCCTTGTACTTCTATACTATGACGACAGCGCAAATCTCATTCTGTGGAATCCGTCCCTTGGCCGTCACAAACGATTGCCAAACTACAGGGATGACATAACTTCATTCCCATATGGTTTTGGCTATGACGAATCAAAAGATGAGTACTTGCTGATTCTAATTGGATTGCCCAAGTTTGGACCTGAAACTGGAGCTGACATCTACTCCTTCAAAACCGAGTCTTGGAAAACAGACACTATTGTTTATGATCCATTAGTTAGGTATAAGGCTGAGGATAGAATAGCCAGAGCAGGGTCGCTCCTCAATGGGGCTCTTCATTGGTTTGTTTTCTCGGAGAGCAAAGAGGATCATGTGATTATCGCCTTTGATCTCGTGGAAAGGACTCTATCCGAGATTCCTCTTCCTCTCGCTGATCGTTCTACTGTGCAAAAAGATGCAGTTTATGGTCTGAGAATAATGGGAGGGTGTCTCAGTGTGTGTTGCTCCAGCTGTGGAATGACTGAGATATGGGTGATGAAGGAATATAAAGTGCGGTCATCTTGGACTATGACCTTTCTTATCCATACTTCTAATCGGATTTCCCCAATATGCACAATCAAAGATGGTGAGATTTTAGGATCAAATTGCGCGGGAACTGGAAGATTAGAGAAACGCAATGACAAAGGAGAGCTGCTTGAGCATTTCATGGACACCAAAGGTCAACGGTTCAGCTGTGCCAATCTACAGGCTGCTATGTATACAGAGAGTCTACTGCCACTCCCAACGTCATTTTGGGAAACAAGTGAAGAGGACTAACTGTAATAGACAACAAAAATCAGGGTATGCATTGTTCTCCAATCCTTTTCACCATTATATGCAGAATGCTTGGTATGTGTGTGAAACATCATGCTTTCATCTATTTTCTACTCTCTCCATCCTTGCTAATGATACTTTTAATATTTTTGGAATTAAATGATGCTTGGCATTGCACGGAAAGATGAGGTTTGGTGGTGCTTGCTGGATTCAATTTACCTAGCTAATAGTACTTCTTTCTATATATATATATATATATTTAAAATTAAATGGCACATGAGATTGTATGGAAAGATGACATTTACTTCTAAAATCTTAGATAATGTCACATTAATGTTCTAACATTTACAATAATTTCATGTTTCCTGCAGGCCATGAAATATGCAAAATAATGTAGACAGTATCTTGATGTCACTTTCCTATAAATGGTGAAGCTGTTGGTAGAAGGCATTGCACTTGGGAGAGAATGGCATATATATGATATTAAATTATCTATTGTTGGGGTAGAACTAGTGGAGCTAACTTCACCTAGTGGAATAAGGCTTTATTGCTGTTGTTGCAGTGTAGAACTAGTGTCAGTTTTAATGCTATTTCAATAAAGTTGGAGTTTGAAGAAACTTTATAATTCAACTGTTTCAGAGTAGGATTTGGCAAACCTCAATTGGTGTTATATGTTTTGCAGTTTGTCGTTTTGCCTTTATCTTTATCTCTCTTAAATGTATATGTTTTGCAGTTTGTCGTTTCTCTTGTGCTCTTTTACGTGGTTTTTCGGGTTCAAAGCGTACTAATTTGATTATTTTGTAGTATTTAGGTGACTTCTGTTTTTGGTAAAAAACAGTTACTGGTTATTATAAGTTTATGTGTTATTGCTCTTTTCAACCTGAAGTTGCAGAGACGTTGATCTTGTTCACCTGGGACCTAGTAGAAGGGGTAAGGTGAAAAGGTTGTAACTATTTAAGTTGTGACATGTTCCAATCTTGCATGCCAGCTGGGTTAACCTGTTCACATCCTGATCTAGTGTTGATAATGTTCATTTTTTCCCTTCGTTACGGTTTATTTAACTGCATGACCAATAATAGTGGGATAGAATCAGATAGATCCATAATTTGCTGCTATATTGTCACAATTAGCATACTTGTTTCTTCATATTTGGTCTTCTTGATATAAGTATAATATAAATATCAATCATTCTTTGTCCCATTGAAATCTCATCACTTCTTCCACACATTGTTATGAGGGTGCTAAGAATTGACAGTATAGAATCAATACCTCTTCTAAGGATATAGCCACAAATCAATTTTTTTTGTTCCAATGCAACAAGACCTGCTCATTGCTCAAGCTGCTTGAAGCACTCTAACCATTGTAACTGAAACAGTAGTAGAGATTTCATTGATATTTCATTCTTTGAATAACATGCATTCATAGCACTCCCAAGAGATGAAGTTCTTGGCTGCATTTCACAAAACACATTATCTGCATATATGATACACTGCCAAACTTAGCATATGCTTCTAGCGGAGTTGTCATAAGATGAATATTTGCTTCATAATCATGTCGCAGAATATGGGCATGAATCTCCCTAACCTTATGGAGAGGGCAGACTGATAGCTCTTAAACAACTCAAGGCTTCATGTATATGTGTGTGTGTGAACCTATCCGATTGTATCCTAGTCCAATTCCAAACATTTACTTTTGTTAAATTCGATTTGAAGTCTGATTCATGATTCAGCCCCGCACACAAATTTTATAATTGTCTATTTGCGGCAGATAAAAGCTCATAATGCAAATTTATAAATATTGGTCCGTAATCTTCTCATGGCTGCTTTTATTGTTTTTAGAAAAGGTTTTATGTAGAGAACAAAATACGTGTACTATAATCATTGATGTTTCACATGCGATTGTGTTTTATTATTATTATATATGAATAAGAATACTCCCAAAGAAAATGCAACATGAGTATTACGCAAGAATTTATATGTTCATTATGTTAAAACACATTTTTAACAGATCTATGAGAAGTTGCAGAGTCTCATCCCCCAAGTATTTATATTCTGATGCAGAATAGACGTGAATGACATTTGCATAACCGTGTGCCCCTCGCAGAAACAATTTTGCAGTACTTATTCCCAATCCCATCCATTATTATTGGCTTCACTTGCGTCTCTAATATGCATGTTTTGCAACTCACTCCAGAATCTCGGCTTCTCTATGTCCGAGTCTGAGCTCTTGATCTGAATGAGAAAGCTCGAAAGTTCAACAAACAACATGAACTTGCTCCCATGGTTTACCTTCTGGGCACCGTTTCTATTCATCAAACAAAACTTGGAATATTTGAGACCATGCATCTCACATGAATTATTAGCTTCACTCAATATTTGAGACCATCGTATCTTTGAAGTCATCACGCTGTATGCACATCATAATTCGCTGCACTCAAAAGAATTCAGACCATCACACTATGTATGAGTTATATATGGCCTGTAGTTCCTACGTTTTACAAATGCTTTCCCATTGAAAGAAAAATACTTCTACTCAACAAGAAATGCGATTCCATCGGGCAACTAGTACTAGATATAAGCTTTTTTAAGTAATCAAATTAATGATAATATTGTAACAAAAAAAAATTAATGATAATATGACTTTTAAATTTTTTTAATTAAATCATCAAATTAATTAAGATACAATTTAACCCTTTTTAATAGTCGTTGCATTAAGTATAATGTAAATTATCTTTTTTAATTGAATTTGAATAAATTACGACATAGGTTACTATTTATAATAGTAATTGAATTAATTATTATAAAATTACCTTTTTAATATCAATCAAATTAATTAATTATATATAAATTTGTATTATAATTATTTGAAAGGAGTTTCTAATTTAATGTTGGTATAAACTATATTTTTTAAATTAAATTATTTAATTACATTACAATTTACCATTTTTAATTGTAGTAATTGAACTAAGATTAAATACTAATGCTCACATTAGGTATGAAATAAATCATATTAAAAAGATAACATATATTATGTGCATTCATTGTCTTTGATGAAGAGACCATAAACATTTAAGCATGTAGTCATGGGTTAGATCCTTCACTGGTGCGTGTAAAGAAACATTTGATGAGAGAAGTCAACCCCATATGTAGATCTCATATCTTGGGGGATTAATCCTTGATTTTTGGTTTAAAATATCTTGATTCACACAACACACACAAAATCCAATGAAGATCAAACACAATTTTTGACAATGAATACTTCTTACTTTGATAGGAAAAAAATTTAGAATACATGTCTGCCATTGATGCAAGAAAACTTGCAGAGGAAGCAGCTTAAATGAGAAAGAAGATAGAGGAAACTAAAATTAGCATAGAATGAGAATTAGCTTACAAGAGAGTTGGTTATTATAGTTTATATAGTTGGTTACAAGAATAACTAACTTGTAGCTAATTAAGCTAACTCTAGTAATAAAGTGATCAATCTGAATTAACCATAATCAAAGTATATCTATGTTAAGATCCCCCCTCAAGTCATGAAATTTGTCATACAGTCTGCTATGTATGGAGAGAGTCTACTGTAGCTCCCCATTGCCATTAGGGCAAACAAGGGAAGATGACCAAATCATTGTATGCATTGTTCTCCAATTCCTTTCACCTTTATATTCTTATTCATCTTGCATTATGAGAAATAAAACGTTATATGCAGAATGTGGTATACTGGTATGCAGAAACCATACTCTCACCTATTTTCTACTCTCTCCATCCTTGCTGCTGATAGTACTTCTTTTTCTATTTTTTTTTTAAATTAAATGATGCATGAGATTGTATGGAAAGATGAGGTTTGGTGATGATGGATTCAATTTACCTTGCTCAAATAAAATATTTGATGTCTTGCTCGCTCAGAAGCCACAATAATCAAAGGCAGATTGAGTGAAAGATTATACTAGAAAAACAACTAATGTAGAGAGTATAACAATTAGTATTTCCCATGTAATTTTACAATGTCCTGGTTTTACTGCTAAAATCTTGGGGAATTTGCTATTAATATTCTAACATTTGCTCATGTTTCACCAGGAAATATGCAAGAATGTATGTAATTACCTTGACGTCAGTTTCCTACTAATGGTGACACTGCTAGCAGAAAGCATAGAACTTGGAAGAAAATGACATATATCTGATATTAAATCATCTAGTGTTACTGCAGAACTATTGTATGTTTTAATGTTGGTTTCGATCAGTGAAGTTGGAGCATCAACGAACCTTATAATTGAACTATGTTTCTGAATAGGAGTTGGCAGGTTGGTGTTATGCATGCTATTTTTTGCCTTTAGCTATCTGAGTAGGAGTTGGCAAGTTTCTCTTTTGCTCATTTAATATCCATAGTCTATATGTTCTCACAATTCGCATACTTGGTCTTAAATGGTCTTCTTGATATAAGTGAAATATAAATATCAAGCACTCTTTGTTCCATTGAAATCTCACCACATCTTCCATACATTATCATAAGGGTGCCAAGAATTGGCAGTATAGAATCAAAACCCCTTCTAAGGATATAGCCATGAATCAACTTCCCTTGTTGCAATGCAGCAAGGCCAAGCACCCTAACGGCCTAACCATTGTAACAGAATTTCGTTAAAACAGTTCCATGTGTTTTCATTGGAATTTCCTTATTTGCATGTCATGCAATCATAGTACTACTCCCAAGACAAAGTTTGTCACAACCCATACTTATGACTGGCGCATAGACTATAATTTCCCTAGCCTGACTAGCCTAATAGGATCTCATGCTAAACACAAATAAATGAATAATCCAAAAGAATTATCAAAATTTCGATAGAATTTTCCCTAAAAATAGAATAAATCACATATTAAATAATTTGTAAGAACATATCATTTATATATATATATATATATATATATATATATATATATATATATATATATCCAACCGTTAAATATTAATGTCACATATCACAACATAGGCCCTTGATTCAACACACCAACTAATAGTAATATAAGTCTTACATAGTAATCATCTAAGTGTCTTAAAATATCATAATTACATCACTAACATATTTCTATGAAAAGATCATCTATAACTCAAAATAAAAGGATTTTCTCATTTTCTATTTCTACCCATATCCCTATAGTTGCATCATATTGAAGTTACCAAAATATGTTCTCCATTATATGCAATGGAGGCCTACAAAAAAGATAAACAAATTCCTAGTCAAGTCAGCAAATCTCAAAAAGTTAGCTCTTCAACCACCTATGTATCTTAGGGGTAAAATGAAAAAAAAGAAGTAAGTTACAAAAACTTAGTAAGAGCATAAAATATAAAGTGGACATTTAAGAGAAAATAAACATAGCACAAGTCTTTCATTTAAAAAGAATTGAAATGTCATTTAATAAAAATGAAAATAAATAAACTCACTATCATGAAAACTAATATTTATTCCCTTGAAAACTCATTGAAAATATAATTAACATTATAATCAAATGTAATAAACTTTACATAAATTTTCATTTATTACTCTGCATGCATAAACCACTTTATCTTTTTATTGTAACAAATGGAAAATAGGAATTATGAAAAATAAATATAGTATGAGTCTTAGACTCATATGCTATATTATTTCTTCCTTATAGCAAACAAAAATCAATCACAACATTCACAATCATAAACCAATTTCACATTGAAAATACATTATCAAACTATATTAAAATATCCATCAAATCATTAAGGATCACAAAGAATCAATTTCAACTTAGAAAAATAAATATTATACTTTATCCTCAAGTGCTCATAGAATCCATAATCACCAAAAGAACTTTTTCTAAAGTTTACTTGCTTCTCCTAAAAATATTACAAATGTTACTAAGTAGACTAAGATTAACTACCCATAATAAAGGAGAATATAACCAATGCCTTCTAATGTTGATGGGAGAAGCAGCCACCATCTTATTGTCCACAAAATGGAGGCGTTTAAATAAAAAGAATAAGAGATTAGACAAAATCCCCAAATATAACATGTTTAGGGTTTTGAAGAAATCACAATAATTTTATTATTTAATTTTTTCAACCCCTCACACACAATCCATAATTAATCAATGTCATAAAAATACTCATCTAATCCAATAAGTTAAAGATTTACCTCAAAAAACTCAAGTAGAGAATGTTTTAAGAGATGGATATTGTACCTCCATCCTCAAATCACATGCCTCATGGGTGCAAGAAATTGTGAATCTATGGAGGAGAAAGTAAGAAAATGAGAGGAAGATAAAGGTGGATTGGAGAGGAGAAAGGGTGTTGCTGTTAGAAAAAAAGAAAGAAGCACGAAGGAGTTGGGAGGGGGAAAGTCTCGGGTGTTCTTAAAAAAGGAAGGTGATTGTGTTTTTATTATACTATTATTATTTTATTTTTTAAATGAAACGGTGTGTTTCAAAGTTCTTGACAGGCATTGCACAAAGGGCATAATTTGCAAATGATGATAACACTGCCAAACTTAGTATATACATCCAGCAGAGTTGTCATGGAATGAATATTTTCATATCCATGTTGCAAAATGTGGGCATTAATCTCTTTACCCTTCTGGAGAGGGCAGACTGACATCTTGGAAATCACATAAGCCTCAAGTGTGAATCTCCTTACCCTTCAGGAGAGGACAGGCTGACATCTTGGAAACCACATAAACCTTAAGTGCATATGCATATGTGAAACTATCCAATGGCAACCCAGTAAGGTCCGTACAGTTTTAGTGTTTTATTAAAAAAAAAAAAAGAGCAGTGCACCTAATGCAATGAGGAATATATATATATAGCTTCTTTTTTCTGTTTTTTAAATTAAATGAAACACGAGGTTGCATGGAAAGATGAGGTTTGGTGATGGTGGATTCGGTTTACCTGCTTAGATAAAATATTAGATAATTTTATAATTGTCTATTTCAGTGTCACATAAAAAGCTCATAATGCAAATTTATAAATTAATATTTATCCCTTAGAGAAGGGTAATTCCTTTTATGTAGAGAACGAAATACGGGTACTAAACATTGATATTTCACATGCAACCGTGATTTATAGTAATTTATATTAATATATGAATGAGAATACTCACAACGTAAACGCAACGTGAATATTACAAGAGAATTTACATGCTCATTATGTTAGAACACATTTTAACAGTTGCATGTGGAACACATTTTATTGTTTTGCAGTACTTTCCATTATTATTGGCTTCACTTGCGCCTGTAATATGCATATTTTGCAACTCACTCCAGAGTCTCGGCTTCTCTATGTCTGAGTCTGAGCTCTTGATATGAATGAGAAAGCTTGAAAGTTCAACAAACCACATGAACTTGCACCGTTTTGATTCATCAAACAAAACTTGGAATATTTGAGACCATGCATCTCACATGAATTATGAATTATCAGCTGCACTCAATATTTGCGACCATCACGTCTTTGAAGTCATCACGCTGCATGCAAATCATCATAATTAGCTGCACTCAAAAGAATTCAGATCATCACACTATGTATGAGTTATATATAGCCTGTAGTTCCTACATTTTACAAATGCTTTCCCACTGAAAGAAAAATACTTTTACTCAACAAGAAATATATGCGTTCCCATTAATTTGATTTGATATTTTGATTACTTAAAAAAAACTTATATATAGAATTGATGATAATATTTAAACCAAAAAAATTAATGATAATATAAATTATCCTTTTCAATTGAATTTGAATAAATTAATGATAATATTTTTTGAATTGAAATTAATTAATTACGATACAATTTGTAATTTTTAACTGTAGTCAAATTAAGTATAATACATATTACCTTTTTTGAAAGAAAAAAAAAAGGGCGGGAAGAGGTTATGTGGGTGGGTGAGGATAGCAATAATAGCATGGCCATACAATTGTGACCAGTCAATTTTATTTTTATTTTTTATATCAGAATTCAGAACTCTGGATAACAAAAAAAAAAAAAAAAACTCACATTTCCACCGCACCGAGCACGTTGTTCAGACTTGTCTCTCACAACAGAGTTGAGAGTGAACACTGAACAGTGCAGTGTTGAGTGTTGAGTGTTGAGTGTTGAGTGTTGAGTTTCTCTCTCACTCTCAGCTTCTAAGGTTCCATCGCTATTCTGAACAATCGAACATTGTGGATTCAATCAGCTACTTGCAGCAGGTTAGGGTTTCGAATCTGTTTCTCTCGTAGCATGAAGAACCATACTCAGACTCTCCCTCTCGATTTGATAGAGCTAATTCTCCTGAAATTGCCGGTGAAATCTGTTACGCGTTTCAAGTGTGTCTGTAAATCATGGCTCTCTCTGATTTCCGACCCCCAATTTGGCTTTTCCCATTTTGACCTAGCTCTCGCTGTACCCTCTCATCGACTCCTTCTCAGATCAAATGAATTCTCCGTTCATTCCATTGATATGGATTTCGGTGCAGTACATTTCACTCTCCCTCCTCCATCTCCCCCACTTGCCGATTATGCATCTTTGTTTACTCCTGCTTTTCATCAACATTGGATTGATTTTCATAGAAAACATTGGATGTTGGGCTCATGCAGAGGCCTCGTACTTTTAAACTACCGGAATAGCAGTGAACTCGTTCTATGGAATCCATCAATTGGTGTATACAAACGGTTACCTTTCTCTGACGAATATGACTTAATCAATGGATACCTATATGGTTTTGGCTATGACATATCAACAGATGACTACTTGCTTATTCTGATTTGTTTAGGTGCATATGCTCTATTTTTCTCCTTCAAAACCAATTCCTGGAGCAGAGTCGATCTTCATGCTCGATATGTGGATCCTGACAGTGAATTCCAAGCTGGGACTCTCTTCAGTGGGGCTTTTCATTGGTTGGTTTTCTCTAACTGTATTGTTGAACATGATGATCTTCCTTTCTCTTTTGAAGAATATGTACCTTTCATCATTGCCTTTGATCTCACACAAAGGAGTTTTACGGAGATTCCTCTCTTTGATCATTTTACTGAGGAAAAACTTGAAATTTATAGTCTGAGGGTAATGGGAGGATGTCTCTGTGTGTGTTGCTCCGTCCAAGGAAGTGAAATGACCGAGATATGGGTGATGAATGAATATAAAGTGCATTCATCTTGGACTAAGACCATTGTTATCCCTATTTCTAATCGCTTTTCCCCAATATTCATCACTAAAGAAGGTGGAATTTTCGGATCAAATAGCACTGGAATGTTAGAGAAGCGTAATGGCAAAGGGGAGCTGCTTGAGCATTTCATTGATAATGAATGTCAAGGTTTCAACTGTGCCAATCTACAGTCTGCTTTGTATACAGAGAGTCTACTGCCACTCCCAGTGTCATTGGTGGGACCAAGTGCAGATGACCAACAGTAATAGGCAACAAAAATTGGGGTATGCATTGTTTCTCCAATCCTTTTCACCATTATATTCGTATTCATGCTGCACTATGGGAAATGGAACATTGTATGCAGAATGTGTGGTATGTGTGTGAAAAATCATGCTTTCACCTATTTTTTACTCTCGTCATCCTTGCTAATAAAATACTTCTTTTTATATTTTTGAAATTTATTAAATGATACATGACAGTGCATGGAATTTTGGAAAGATGAGGTTTGGTGGTGCTTGCTGGATTCAATTTACCTAGCTAATAGTACTTATTTCTAGTTTTTAAATTAAATGGTTCGTGAGATTGGATGCAGAGATGGGGTATGGTCATGGTGGATTCAGTTTACTTAGTAAAATAATTCATGTCTTCCTTACTCAGAAGCCACAGTCATCAAAGGTAAATTGAGTGAAAAATTATACAAGAGAAGCAAACAATTAGGATTTGCTATGAGATTTTATTATATCGCCGCTAAAATTTTAGAAAATGTCACATTAATATTCTAACATTTATAGTACGTTCATGTTTCCTGCAGACCAAGAAATATGCAAGAATATTGAAGCTGCTAGTAGAAAGCATAGGCACTTGGAAAAGAATGGCATACATATGCTATTAAATTATCTATTGTTAGTGTGGAACAAGTGTCAGTTTTAATGGTTATTTCAGTAAAGTTGGATTCAAAGTAAGACTTGGCAAATCCTAATTGGTGTAATACATACTATTTAATGCCTTAACCTTTTTCCCTCTTAATCTCATTATATTTTGCAGCTTTTTGGTTCTCTTGCGCTCTCTTACATTTTTTCTGATTCAAACCATAATTATTTTGATTATTTGTTACTATTTTTTACAATACAAAGCAACTCTATACCACTGTATTTGTGATTCTCCATAGTAAATGCATGTGTCTATCTAGCATATGTACAATTTTATTCTTACTGTGAGCAATTAATTCCTATAAGATACACTTGATCACATGGTGACTGATCGGCTAGCTAGAAAAGCTTTAACATTTGCCAAACTCATGTTGATAAGCTTAAGCTAAATCACTCAAGAGACTTTGGGTTGTGAATAGGAGTTTCTTTGACATTTTGGGGAATTGGTGCAATACTGAACGCTGATATACCTCCTCATCCTTGGGAATTACTTTACGCATCTAATATTTTTCATGTACATCCAACAATTTTTTCTTTTATTAAAATTATTCCTGACAAACTTATGGTTATGAATTCATAAGCTTATGAATTACGAATTCAGAAGTTCATAAGTTTGTTAGGGGTAATTTTGAAAAAAATGAAAAATTATTGGGCGTACAAGAAAAAACGTTGAGTGCGCAAAGTAATTCCCCTCATCCTTTTAGGCTTTAATTAATAATCCGACTTCTAATCCATCAACAAAAGGAACTTTAGTTTAGGTTTTAAATTCGTTCAGACCGGACCAATCCATGGCACAAACCCATCTGCATCATTCAGCAGCAGTACAATTAACTCCAAGGGCAACGATTTGTCTACATGAACCAACTACTGAAGCACATCCGAAGATAGAATCACCACCATCCACATTGCTTTTATCTTTAAAACTAAAAGAAAATCACACATAAGATTCTATGCCTTGTTCCTCGAGGAGTTCAACATAAGCCTATATACCAAATTTTAACCGAAATCACTAAGATTGCTCAAAATTAAGGTGAAACTAGTACAAAATTGCAATGATAGTTTCCAACTTCATGTGGTATTAGTAAATGATAATTGACACTACATTTTATGTATAAGATATCACAAATTCCTACGTGTGCAGACATAAAAAGCAAGTAACAAACAGGTGAATATGCTAGATAGTTACAGTTTTTAAAATATTTCGTCTGTAGAAAATTCTTAACTTTTGTTTTAGTTCTTAGAAAATTCAAATTTTGAATTTTATCCTTATTTTTTTTTATCTACTTTTAGTTTTTTTTAATCTCCATTTTTTTCCATCCACGAAATATGCAAGAATATATACAGTTACCTTGATGTCACTTTATTTCCTTCACAAACACACACATATAAAATAATCTCAACTTAGAACAGAACTAGAATCTGTTTTATTACAGTTGAGTATCAACAGAACAAAATTTACAATTTAACTATGTTTCAGAGTCGGAGTTACCAAATCCTAGTTGGTGTTAATACAAAGCTATTTAGTCCCTCTATCTTTTTTTCTCTTAGTGTTATTATTTTCAGTTCGTTTCTCCTAGGCTCTTTTACACAGTTTTCATATTCAAACCCAACTTATTGGATTATTTCACAATATTAGGTGCCTTTTCTGGTTAAAAACAGATATTGGTTCCTTTCCAAAAAAGAAAAGTTACTGGTTTTTAGAAGTTAATGTGTTGTTGCTCATTTTGACTTGAAGTTGTGGAGATGTGGTGATCTTAATTAATCACCTGGAAGCTAATGCAAGGAGTAGGATAGCGATAGGCTTGTAAGTTGTAACTAATCAAGTTGCAATATGTACTGACTACTGATCTTGCATGCAGTTGGTTTAACCTGTGCACATTCTGATCTATTTTAGATAATGTTTCTGTCATAATGGCCCTAAAAATACTTTGATTGCCAATTTTTTGAGTTACCATGATATTAGTGTGTCGGTTTCGCTTCATTACGCTGCTGGTGGTGTTTCCTAGGGAGGGCACGGGCAGCAGCATGGTATTATGGCTGTTAGACTTGTGAATGGTTATTGGTATATGCAGACAACTCTTAATTCTGGTAAATCGAGGTTGAGGGATGGGATCATAGGCAGCATAGAGCATATCACATGCAACTTCCTTAAAATATGCTATGGTCAGTATGGTGTATCCTCTATATACGGTTACTGGTGTTGTTTGCGGTTGACAGGCTCTTTATAGCCTTTTTCTGCTCTTTTGTAATGTTTTGGACTGATTTTTCACACCTTGTGTTTAGTCAGATTTGAATAATGAGTTTTTGATTTTAAAAAAAAATCATAATATTGGTGCAGGGTATACATGACTAATTTCTGATGGAAACTTATTAGACACCTTCAGTGAAGTTACCCCTTCCAACATGTTTTTTCAATTCATAAAGTTTGAATTCAATATTTTGCTCTAGAGGATCGAGCTTATTTCTACTTGGATTATCAACATGTAGGTACTTTGATTGTCTATAAATTAGAGCTTATGAAGAATTTGCTAATAATTCAATTCAGATACTTCCATAATCTTATAAAGGATGTTAACTAAAAACACTCCTAATCCACTCTCTATTGATAGTTAAAATTTATCAAAAACAAAATCAGAAGCAAGACTCATTAAGTAAGAAGTGAGACTTCTAAAATTTTGTAACTTTTAATAAATTTTAGCCATCAATTAAAAATGTGTTTAAAAAAATATGTTAAAGAATGCATGAATAACATATGTTGAATAATCTATCATTTTTCTCTATAGCTATATTCTCACATAGTTAGCAAGTCATTTTTTTTAACTAATATTTGGTTTTATTAGTGAAATATAAGTGGACTTGGGGTTTTCGTGTTATCAGCACGACACTCTAACTAATTGAGTTAATATGTTAATTATTTTAAAAATAATTAATGTCATTATATATAACAATAAAATTTCTAATGTATATTTAATACACATATAAGTTTACATAATAAATTTTGTAATAATTAATTTTGATCTAATAATATTTTTTTTCATATATAAATTTTTATTAAACCTATCATTTTTATTTAAAATTTATATATATATATATAAAAAACTCGGGTTAGAAAAATGGCAGGAAGAAAGTCCCTTACATTTATGTCTACTTTGTACTTGGATTGACATAGTGTTCATTTTCGGTGGACCTTATTCTCTATAACCTTTTATGTATGGCTTAATTGTAAAATTCATTCATCCTATTTTGTCTGTTTCACCAAATTGACTTTCTTATATTTTAAAATTCACTATCCAAGTCCTTAGAGCTAAGTTTAACTGTTAACTAATTATTGACAGTTAAATTTTAAACATTGACTAGACTAAAAAGTTAACTTACATTTTCTTAAAAAAATAAGAACTTTAAAAATGTTTGAGAAATGATTAAAACCATGATCCTTAGAATGAATATTTTAATATAGTTAAAAAAATATTGTCACTATCTCACAAGCATTATTTTAAAAGATAAATATGATATATAAAATAAAAATAAAACTTATATAAATATATATATATATATATATATATATATATATATTCTAATTTATGTGAAAATAAAATTTAATCTTATATATTATATTTTGAAAGATAATATATGAGATTATAAAAATATAATAAATTAAAAAAATTGAATTTTGAACTATTTTTTCATAAAATTAAACATATATTAATACTATATTTTATATCAAATATTCACATGGTCACTTGAGTGTAATAGTAAAAATGTATGTTTTTGAGTTTAAAGACCATGATTTTAATTTTTTTTTTGAAAGTATCTTTAAAGTTATTATTTTTTAAGAAAATACGGATCAATTATCTAGTATAGTTAACATTTAAAATCTATGAGTGTATTTTAAAATATAAGAAAACAAATTTTACAATTAAACATTTATGTATTGATAAATATAAGTGACTATTATAGATAAGATAAATCATTAGTCTAAATATTAAAATACACAAAGGTTATAAATATTTTAGATTGTTAATATTTTTTAACCTTTCATGATTTTCTATTTGAAAAGTATATATGCACTTCAAATTAATGCTGCTAGTTTAATTCTTTTTATTAGACACGCACAAGTCATAATCATTACGCTCGCCGATGAAAATACGTAGAACGAACCTTGCAATAGATTAAATTCTAAAGAAAAAGACAGAGTAAATTCAAAACCACCCACACCAAACAATCAAAAGGCATAACTCCTAAAATGTGACATGAAATTTCCTTTTGCTACTAACCAAAATATGATTTCACAAACTAGCTACCATCTTACACGAAAAGACAAAGGCTAATGACCCCTTACTGTTTCTTAAAAGCTAAATACGTATCTTATAAATCGCATTCTCTTTCTGTCTATGCTACTCAAAGTAAGAAGAAAATGAACCCCATTTTCTGTCATCTGATGACAGTAGAAATTTTATTGAGGTTGTCTGTCAAATCTCGATCTCTTCCGTTTCAAATGCGTTTGTAAAGCACATGAGTCTCTCATTTCCAAAATCACTTATCTGATGCACCCACTTAATGAATTCTTCTGAAATCAAAATTGAGATCCACTAAATAACAAGCAAGACTTGTATAGTTTTGTGATGAAAAGTGTTAGCATAACACTAATTATCGTACTTTTCTAATACAACAAATTTTACAATCAAGACAGAAATTTAAAATATAATAAATAATGTCATGGAGAAAGATAGATACAGGGTCAATGGTGATGTACAAAACTTTCTTTTATATTAAAAACTATAATTTTTTTTAATGGAATTCATTTGATATGAAGTGAGACTTACATTTTTGCTATTTATAAGATTATTTTAGTATGTTGTTAGCATTTTGTTGTTGTTGTGATTTCTAATATTCTTGAAATTGATGTGGTATAGGAGCATCAAGGAATCCAAGTCAAGTTAAACGTTGGAGAACCCGTATAAGAGCAACGAGCATCGAAAATCACACTCTCCCTATGGAGTTGATGAGAGAAATTCTTCTAAGATTGCCTGTGAGATCTGTTTCGCGTTGCAAGTGCGTGTGTAAGTCATGGAATTTTATCATCTCCAATCCTCAATTTGGCAATTCCCATTATGATCTCGATGCCACACCCTCCCATAGACTCATTCTCAGATCAAACTATTCTTCTCATGGAGTTCTATCCATTGATACAAATGCACCACTAGACACATGTTCTGCTGCAAAGCATTTGATTCTCCCCCTTCATTCATCCCCATGCAATCCCTACGACAATGAAGATTATGATGGTTTTCCCCGTAGACCCGAGATTTTAGGTTCGTGCAGAGGGTTTATACTTTTATATTACAAGATGAATCGAGATCTTATTATATGGAATCCATTGACAAGAGACCGTAAACTATTTCTTAACTCTGAATTTATGTTAACCTTTCGATTTTTATATGGTTTTGGGTATGACACATCAACAGATGACTACTTGCTAATATTGATCAGATTATCCTTGGAAACAGCTGAAATCCAAGTTTTCTCTTTCAAAACTAATCGCTGGAACAGAGACAAGATAGAAATTAATGTTCCATATTATTCTAATTTAGATCGGAAATTCAGTATGGGGTTATTCTTCAATGATGCTCTTTATTGGGTAGTTTTCTCTATGTACCAAAGGGTTTTTGTGATTATTGCCTTTGATTTGGTAAAAAGGAGTTTATCAGAGATTCCTCTATTTGATAATTTAACTATGAAAAACACTTCAGATGATTTAACTATGAAAATCCCTGAAGTGTTAAGTTTAAGAGTAATAGGAGGATGTCTCTGTGTGTGTTGTTTGGTCCAATACTGGGCAATGCCCGAAATATGGGTGATGAAAGAATCATCTTGGACTAAGTGGTTTGTAATCCCTTATGACTTTTCCCCAATATGCATCACAAAAGATGGAGGAATTTTGGGATTAAATATTAGAGAAAGATTAGAGAAATATAATAACAAAGGAGAGTTGTTTGAGCATTTCACCATTGTTGCTGCTGAAGGTGAAGAGTACTACTGTTCCTTACGAGATCAACAGTCTGCTATGTATAGAGAGAGTCAACTATCGCTCCCCTGACAACAAAAATCAGGGTATGCATTGTTCTCCAATCCCTTTCACCATTATATTCTTATTCACCTTGTAATATGCTCATTGTTTGGTATGTGATCGAAAAATCATGATTTCACCTATTTTCTACTCTCCCACATGACCACATCGTTGCAAACAATACATTTTTTTTTTATATTCTTAAAATTAAATGATGCATGTACATAATTCCTTGCAGCTGGGCGGTGTGAATGGTAACGACAATTCTAGCATTTGCTGGTTGCAACCAACCTGTGGACAATATAAATTAAAAGTCGATGGATCAGTGAGTGCTTTCAATAAAGAAGCTGTTGGAGATGTATTTAGGGATTCAAATGGTCAGCTTTTGTTTTCCTATGCTGCTGATATTGGTTCTTGTACTCAGTTGTTATAGCTGAACTCTGGACAATTTTGCTTGGAATTAAAATTGCTTGGAGTTTCGGGTTCAAGCATTTTATTAATTATTGAATCTGATTCACACGTGTCTATATTTTTACAAAACAATGGATGTCCAAGATTTTCATATAAAATATTTATTAATTTTTTCTAAGATTTCCATAAAAAAATCTTATTAATCGTATTTAATTTGATGTTTCTTTTCAATCATATTTTATTCATTTAAGACTTAACTTGAAATTTTGTTTAAGAGAAACAAATCTAATATATAATTTTTTTTTTTTATAGAAGGTCAACTTTAAAGAAAAAAGATATACACAATATATATATATATATATATATATATAATATTTTTATGTAATTTTATTTTTTAAAAATCCTCTTCATTTTCTTTTACTCTCTATTTCTATTTTCTATTCTTTTCACATGATATACTTTTTTTATTTATTAATATACTAACTTTTAATTTTTTTATAATTTAAGTTGTTGGATGTGTTTCTTATGTTGTTAAAAAAATAAACACTTTAAGTTATTATAATTAATCGGTTCATTACATATTAATTCTCCACAGGTTTAAAGTTTACTTCTTTCACTTTCTCCTTAACCTCACAATTGAGTGAAAAATTAAATTTAGAATTCAAATTCTGACTTTCTCCTTAACCTAACTTAAGTTGGCAAGTTATTTTCTCATGAAAAAGAAATAAAAATGGAGAAATTTGATCCGCTATTAACACTTAAATAAGGAATCTCTGATTTATTTTAAAACTATTTATGCACTTTATACCTAGAAGTTCTACTTTAATGCATTATATATGTTATCTGTTTAGTTTGCACTCAATCGCAAGTTGATTTTAAACAGTCAAATTCATCAATATTTACTAGATGTTCTTAGTTGAAACAATGTGTGTGCCCCCTACCCTGTTTCTAAGTCTTCAAGGAAGTGTCCTTCTTGACATTCTGTGACTTTTGTTGCTCAAACAAAATCTATACTTCAACTTCTTAACGATGACCAAAAATCTATCCTTTGTCAAAAATCACATATATATTGAAAACTTCGAAATTTGGTTAAGTACTACAGTAAAGCAAGCTAAATTACCAATCACCATGTACTCCAGGCTATTGCTGTAGTATTGCATGGTGTTATTTTTTTATGACAAGAATTTTTTGATTTTATTTCAAAGCCTTACAATGTTAGCAAGAGATTTTTTTTTTTAATCTAAGGGCATTTTTTGTTAGAAAGATTTAGTTGTTTAAGAGGCTTGAATGAGAAGCCAGTTAAGAATATGTGCAGTCCTTGCTTTTCTAGAATTGAGGAGCAACGAGGAAGAAGTTGCTGCTACTTATTAATTTCACAGTACATCTTTTCTTTTTCTTTTTCTTTTCACATATTTGCTCACTGAGAAAGCCAACAACATGCACCTTGAACTCCCTTATCTATCTTTTCATTCTACAGCTATACAGAAACTGATGCACCTGCGCTCAAGAATATATATTTTTGTTTAGCAAAAAAAAAAGGTGGCAAGTGCACTCAAGAATGTAGAAAAACATGAGATAATATAATTTCAGCCTCAAATTTTAGACAATGCATGTAACTGTTAGCTGATTTAGCTGGTAGAGATATGAAATTGAGTTCAAAAATGAAGTTTAATTTCGAGTATTATATTAAAAATTCAGTACACAGTTTAAAAGTAGGTTTTCGTATCGTGCTTCATCAGGTTGTATCCCGTGAAACATACCTCTGGTCTAAAATGAAATTGTTTTTTTTTTCTAATTCTTAGAAGTGGTTATCCTTACTTTTTTTTCGGTATTCAATGTTCACATATGATGAGTTATTTGCTTTCACTTTAGGGACATGAGAAAAAATTTCATATTTGAAATTATGAATCATGAATATCACGATGTCTAATAAATTATAATAATTAAAATTTGTTTTTGTTTATCAGAATTCAAAGTTGTTTAGTTATTCATAAATATTTTAGAAATGTTTAAACAAGTCTTTTGTAAATTGAAGATTTTAATTTTTTGGTTTCAATAATACTTTTTTTGATATGTAAGTTTTTTTCTTCAGGAATACCTTTTTAATGAAACGACTTCTTTAAATTCAGATCTTTACTTCAGTATTATTATAAAATAATGTATTCAACTATAATTCCAAAATTCTTTAAAACAAAATTAACTTAATTTCCAGATAACTTTTTTATTGATCGAATAACAATATTATGAAAGATTTTTGCATTACTAATATATTTTAATTGAATTCTAAATCAAATTAAATGTTACTAGGATTTTAGCACCCTAAAATGCACAAGATAAACATTTATTTTGTATAACTAAAATTTATACAACCATCTTTCTTTCACTTGTTTTTGAATTGTTTTCTAACTCCAAAACCTACTCTCTTACCATATTCTTTACAAAATTGTCATGCTTCTTCTAAATCTTCAAATTCTAAATCAACTCTAGGCTTTCAATCAAGATTTTCTGAGAACATGTATAGTATCTTAATTAAAAAAAAACTTAGAATAAAAATATCGACAATCAGTAAAATTGGTAATTTTCGTTAAAATGCACAAACTTGCATGGCTTGACGTGATCAACTCAACCTTCCTTCTTTCCCTTGTGGCAGCATCTGTTTTGAAAGTTAATCATAAGACAGCTTGAAAACAAGTACTCCTTAAGACATCCATTGCCGGAGTAAGAAGACACATGACTCAAAAGTCACGTCATGTCTTTTCACGTTTATTGTCACAAAAAGTTCACGGAAAAAACGTAAAAGAATCCAAGAGAGAGTATTTTTAACATAACATCTCATTTTGCTTAATCATATTTTTTATAAATCTTGTTTTTTAGTTCAATAATAAATATTATTTTAAGATTTAAGTTATTATTTATAAATCTTACAAAAATTGAATGCAAATATTTGATAAAAAAAATTATATAGTTTCTCCACAATCCATTCTCTGCAGTTTAATTGCCTACTTGTAATTATTAGTAAGTAAAAGTCACCAATTTAATTTTAATTTATTCTGCTTGTTTTTGGGTTGACTCGGAACAACATCACAAGGCAAGTCAGTCACCTTCTCCTGAAGAACCAAGAAGACACACGAGCTTTGTGACTCACATATCGGGCTTATCATCTTCTCCAACACTGCATGGAACACTTGAGCTTGAGGTTAATTCATACATCTTCATTTCATTTCTCAGATCTGTAGACTTTGCAGATTCGTGATATATATGGGCTAATTTCACTCCTCAAATGTGTTCTAAACAATTCTATATATGGTGTGTTTCTTATTTGCTGGTTGCTGCTTATGTTCTGTTTGTTTATGTCACATGACTGGGAGCTTTTAGGTCCATCATATGAATCTTAACTTAGTGCCTTGAAATTGGAGGACAGTTTGATGTTCAATTAATCCTCACACATATATAGTGATTATAGCAAGATCAGATATCAGTTCAAGCTATACTTTGTTTTTTCTTTTTTTTTCAGGTGCCATGTAGTGGGTTATACTTACATATACATTTCATTTTCAACCACTTATATATGCTTGAGATCTTGTACTCTAAACTTGCTTGAAGGGACTAACTTTTCATGTCTAAACCACGCATTTTTTCTCAGCTGGGCTAGTTGTGTATGAAATCAGAGTTATCTCCTTGCCTGCATCGATTCCATTTAATTAGTTGTTGCACTCACGTGTTGACATTAATAATTAAGCTTCGAAACTAGAACATTCGATCTCTCATACCAATACTGAGAGGTACTCCCTTTTATATATGTCGTATTTAACTGGAGTATTGAGATATTTTCACCTGGTAATTACTTAGGAGAACCAAAATGTTAATTATACTCAATGACACAATTTTATTTTACTTTCTGAAAATTTGACGTTAATTACATACATAATTAAGCTTTTGCATGTATAAGGTGGATTTTATTAATGTATTGAACAATTAACATGAATTTCCTTGTGATTTCCCAGGACACAGAAACCTGAAATGGACCCAACGGTCCTTAGCCACCTCCACTTTGTTTTCATCCCTTTAATGGCCCCAGGTCATCTTCTCCCTATGGTAGACATGGCCAAATTGTTGGCACGACACAAAGTGAAAGTGAGCATAGTGACCACACCCCTCAATTGCATCCAATTCCAAGCTAGCATAGACAGAGAGATTCAATCTGGCTCACCCATCCAAATTCTACATGTTCAATTTCCTTGCGCGGAGGCTGGACTACCAGAGGGATGTGAGAGCCTAGACACTCTGCCTTCAATGGATCTGCTAAACAACTTCAACATGGCTTTAGACTTGTTGCAGCAGCCACTAGAAGAGCTACTTGAAAAGCAAAGACCCTACCCAAGTTGCATAATTGCCGACAAATATATCATGTGTGTGACTGATGTTGCCAACAAGTTGAATGTCCCGAGAATAATATTCGACGGGACTAATTGTTTCTTTCTACTATGCAACCACAATTTACAAAAGGATAAGGTCTATGAAGCTGTGTCTGGTGAAGAGAAATTTCTTGTCCCCGGAATGCCCCACAGAATTGAATTGCGAAGATCTCAACTCCCCGGATTATTCAATCCTGGCGCAGACCTCAAGCTGAATGCTTACCGTGAGAAGGTAATGGAAGCTGCAGAAAAAGCACATGGGATAGTTGTTAATAGTTTTGAAGAGTTGGAAGCAGAATATGTTGAAGAGTGTCAAAGATTTACGGACCATAGGGTATGGTGTGTTGGGCCTGTGTCGCTGTCAAATAAGGATGACAAGGACAAGGCTATGAGAAGTAAGAGAAACTCAAGTGATATTGAGAGTGAGTATGTGAAGTGGCTTGATTCATGGCCTCCGAGGTCAGTGATTTATGTTTGCCTTGGTAGCCTAAACCGTGCAACGCCAGAGCAGTTGATAGAGCTCGGGTTAGGATTGGAAGCGACAAAAAGGCCATTCATTTGGGTGCTTAGAGTTGCATATGGAAGAGAGGAGATGGAGAAGTGGCTGTTGGAAGATGGGTTTGAAGAGAGGGTGAAAGGGAGAGGGCTTTTGATCAAGGGTTGGGTGCCACAAGTGTTGATCTTATCACATAGAGCAATAGGAGCGTTCATGACACATTGCGGATGGAATTCCACACTCGAAGGGATTTGTGCTGGCGTGCCGTTGGTAACTTTTCCTCTGTTTGCTGAGCAGTTCATCAATGAGAAACTTGTACAAGTGGTGAAGATTGGCGTGAGTGTGGGAGCTGAATCTGTTGTTCACTTGGGTGAAGAAGATAAGTCTCGGGTTCAGGTGACCAGAGAAAATGTTCTGGATTCTATTGAGAAGGTAATGGGAGATGGCCAAGAAAAAGAAGAGATAAGGGAAAGGGCTAGAAAGTATGCGGACATGGCAAGGAAAGCAATAGAACAAGGTGGCTCTTCTTACCTCAACATGTCCCTACTAATTGATCACATCATACATCTGAAAGGGTTAGACCAAAGCTAAGACACAAATGGATTCATCTTTGTTTTGCTTGAACATACCTGAATTCTGTACTTTATTCTTCAATGGGTCTCCAAGTCCTTATAAATGCCCAAGAATTGCTGTCTCATTGACCATGAGAGTTTCTATTTTTTTTCCTCTTTTGTTTTAGAACCATTATTCATTCTTAGTTTGCTTCTGTTTTATGTTTGACATGATTAGGATCATGGCAAAATTTGCTCCAACAATGACGAATGTCGAATAATAATGATTAAAATAATTATAATACGAAGAAGGGAGAACTCTCTGTGTAGCTTTCAACCCCACCATTCCTTGAGGGGAAACTTTAAACTCCAAGCCTCCAACAAGCTCTCCAATTTGACAGGTTGCATCGGATCAAGAATTAGTTTGAGTAAAAAGGTTTGAGCCTGGGCAATTTGTTGCAAGAGAAACTGTGCTTGATGAAGAGTACTGGATATGCTATAACAATTTGATGGATAAGTAAAAAGATAAAACATGAAGTGTGTGTAGTCATGTATAATTTATGATACTAACCTCTTTTTCTTATATTTATTATTTTTTTGTTTATATTTTGTGGTAGACAACGACATGGTTAAAGGCAGAAACTCCCTGGGAGAATCAAGCATATTAAGGGTATGACATGACACATACATCAAGAAAGGTCAATGTTCTTTCATAGACTTCTTACAATGATTATGAACAATGAATGTAAAACAATTTGTTGCTTTCATTGTGGTTCAGCTTTTACTTTTTTAGCATGGTGTATTAGGTAAACTTGTATTCTTTGGCTCTTAATTATAAAAAAAATCAGAAATTTATTTATTCATTTTTATAAGATTTTTTTTTAATTTTTAGATGTATTAATTATGAGATATAAAAAACATTAATAAAAAACAATTAAATAAATAAAGAGATATAAAAAAAATAATTTAAAATGATAGTACAAATGTACAGTTTAGCTTGATGTCACTTTCCTTCAATTGGTGACACTGCTATCAGAAAGCATGGCACTTGGAAGAGACTGGCATATATATATTTGTGATGTTAAATCATCTCGTGTTCGTGCAAAACTAGTGTCTATGTTGGTGGTGATTTCACTAGAGTTGGAGTATCAACAAACTTTACATTTTAATTATGTTTCAAAGTAGGAGTTAGCAAATTCAAGTTGATGATATAAATGTTATTTAGTGCCTTTATCTTTTTCTGTCTTAATGTTATTATGTTTTGCAGTTTTTTTCTCCAAGGTTCTTTTACGTAGTTTTTAAATTCAAACCCTACTTATTTGATTATTTTCCCAACCCCACAACCAATCTCCTAGCCCTAATTTCACTAGTTAATGACCCCATAACCATGCATGCCATTGCAAGGTGTTGTTTCTTTATGACAAACTTTTCAGATTTTATTTCAAAGCCATACAATGTTAGTAAGAGAATTTATTTATTTAATCTCGAGGAGGTTTTAGACATCTATTCTTTTGTCGTTCACATTAACCTTGCTTCAAATAAGACATATCAATCTACAGCTGCAGTATCATAATCAGAAGTTTCCATTTCTACAACAACTCAAGGATTAACACAATTAATGACCACGTCCAAAAATTTATTACTAATAATACATTATTCATGTTTCAATTTTTTCAGCAGTAGTCACTCTATGGATGCACATCGATCTCCATGTTAACTTTCCTATTCATATCATAACCATATTACAATTTCCATAAAGAAAGTAAGTTCATCACGTGGAAGGAGCTATTAGAGAATTGCATGGATAGCTACTATTTAGTTAAGGAGAAGCATTCTTTGAAGAGGAAACAGAGGGTGTGCCAGGGCCGCTAGGTGGAGGGAATAATGGAGGGAAAGGAAAGGGAAGAGCTGGTGGTGGGGGAGTTAAACCTGGTACTGTTGGAAACGGAAACAGTGGTGGTGATGTTCCTGTTGAGGGAGGCTGGAGTGGGTTAGGAACAAGTGATGATGGGCCTGATGGTTCTAATGGGTTAGGAATTAGAGGAGGCTGCTGAAGAGGGTTGGGGACTGAGGGTGGTGGCTGAAATGGGTTAGGAGGAAATATGAGGTTATTAGGGTCAAGTAGTTTCTGATCTGAAGGCTGAACATTTGGGGACTCATTAGGGATTCCTGCAGGGACTAGTGGTGACAATATTCCTGAAAGGGGTGGCAACAATGGTGGGAGGTCGGGTAATCCAGGAATGGGAGGAAGAAGACCACCAGGTGTTTTTGGATTTTGAAGTGGAGGAGGAAATGATGGATCTATTTTTGGAGGAAATATGTGTTTCACATAATCAGGGCCCTTGATGTTTTGAATGCTTGGTTTTTGGTTGCAAAGAACTGGCTGTCTAAGAGGCTTGAATGAGAAAAAGCCGGCTGAGAATATGTGTAGTCCTTCCTTTCTGGACTTGAGGCACAGTGATGAAGAAGTTGCTGCTGAGGCAACAGCACAATAAGGCTCACTGCTATTTATTAGTTTCACAGTGCATCCTTTTATTCTTTTCACATGTTTGCTCACTGAGAAAGGCAACTGCACCTTGAACTCCCCATGCTCATCTGTCTTCACTTCTTTCCTAAACCTTGGCTTTGACCTCCCATACCCATCTTTGCATTCTACAGCAACTGATGCACCTGCCATCATGAATATAGAAAAACATAAGACAACATGACTTCATAATCAAAATTTAGAGCATGTGTGTAAGAGTTAAGAGATATGAAACTGAACCTTTTTAAGAAAAATAAGTCAAGCAGTGGAAATGCACCTGAAATGAAGTGGTTGCCCGTGGAGAAACCCTGTTGGAAGCATGTGTCACAGTAAACAGTGCCAACTACAACAGCAGAGGGAAGCTTCTTGTCATGGCTAGCCTCAGAATGAGTTATACCAAATGTGAGACTGAGAAATAGAATTACAAGGAACCAAGACATTCTCAGGGAGTAAAGGACTAAAGGCTATAGTGCTTGATTCTGCTATATATCTTGTACACTATTGAAGTATGTTTATACCTCTTTCTTTTACTTATATTTTCTTTGTTCCCTCTTGTTGTCTTTGTTAAAGAGAATCAAAACAACAAATTTTTATAGCCCGACAAATAACAAGGCTATTTATGTCTATCGTGCAAAAACCTGTCAACTGTAAAGTAAAATGCAGTACTTGTAGGCTTGTTTTCCCATCACCAAACAGCTGGGAAAGAAGGTAATTTGGTGGGTGGAAAGTTTAGATAAAGAGAAACTCCTTGCTGCTGTTTTATTTAATTGGATGTTTGTTTTTTTGTTGGTATGAAAATACAAAAAAAAAATGGTTGGGACCCTGTTGGTTCACGAGACAGAGAAAGTAGCCACAAAATCAGTGAGCAAGCAAGACATGAGCGTGGTGGATTAACATCGAGAGCTAGATCAACTGTGTTAGCGTGACATGTTTGGTAATGAATTCCAAGAGCTGCAACATGTGAGCACCTTGAGATGCAGATATGCATGCGAGTATTTTTACTGTTATAATAAATGATCTAGAGAGTTTAAGATGATGGGTTGTGTAGCAGACATGGGAGATAAGCATGTTCGAGAAAACAGAGAAAAGAATAGGTTGTTGAAGAAACCACACTTATTCTCACTTTTCACGTCACAATTAAAAGTTACAACAGCAAAATATTCTCAACTGAATATAAACTAATATTATTCCTACATCAACTCTTCAAAAATATTATTCGTACATCATTTTTATTACAACCTGCTTTGTTTATACAAATATTGTCGTCACTTTTTTCTGAAGTACTTGACAAATCAATATATAACTTTACTTAATTGCTGAACTGCCTTCGCTTATTTGTTTATACAAATATTATCATCATTACATACTTATAAAATTTTAGACTAAAATAAATTATTATTCTAAAAAAATATTTACACCCAATTAATTCAATCCAATAATCGAATTAATTTGGATTGGATCTTAAAAACACACACAAATGCAACTCAAGCCCAACTCAAACAGTAAAATTTTGAACGGATTTAACCCGTGATCACCCATAGTTTTTTGGGTTATTACACCTTGTGATTTTCGAATAAAAGAAAATATAATACTGCACTAGGATCCCCTCA
Organism: Glycine soja; assembly: GCF_004193775.1. Taxonomy (NCBI): domain Eukaryota; kingdom Viridiplantae; phylum Streptophyta; class Magnoliopsida; order Fabales; family Fabaceae; genus Glycine; species Glycine soja. Next base: position 55,379,569 of record NC_041019.1, on the reverse strand, counting down.
GCAAATTCATTCAACTTAATCTTTTCTTTTTCCTCATCGGTTCTAATTGTATACACCAGACGAAACCAGAGTTCAGTAAATGAAGCCATCAGTAAATAAACTTCAATTAATCACTGCCAGATAATAAATCAAATTACATTACAAAGCTCTACAATCATAAGATTCAATGCCATTAATCACTGCCAATTAACATGAACAAACCACCCCACTACTAAAAATCTAAAGATGAACAAGACTTCACAAAACTTTGTTCACTCCACGTGCTTTACAATTCTAATCACAAATCACAATAGCTCCTTGTCACAAAATGCCAGAAGCTGTTTCACATGATTATGCCAGGCAGTTACATTTTGCCCATCCACTGTTACCCAGTCAACAACTGTCGATGCTGGCTGCTCCCACCACTCATCAAGCTGCAGAAGAGGTTACAATTTAATAATAGAAATAGAAATTTTATAGGAACGTGAAAAATCTACCAGCCAGATGAAATATCAAATTAAGCAACTTTGAGGAATATTCACTGTTTCACCCATATGTATATTAGACACACTGAGCTTAAGTTGCACCTAAACTAACACAGACATATTACAAAATGAGAATGAACAAGAATAAGCTTCATAGAAAAATTGTATAAAAAACTCATTCCTGAGTATTCTTTTGTCCCCTATTTTTAGGGACATTATACTTGATTTGGTTTGTGAAAGAAAATGGAAAGGAATAGTGATAAAAAAAATTGAATAAAATTTTAGGATGTTTGATATAAAAGAAATGTGATGTATTCTTGTAAAGACAATTGCATCCCTTACCTTACTAAAAAGTGCTTTAATAGGAAAAATAAGAGGTACAAAACAAGGACAAGAATAGTGATGGGAACTGATAACCACTATCATGAACAGTCAAGTATCATTAGATATGTTTGCAATGTCAAACTTGAGAGCTCACATAAACTCGTGGGAGCTCTGCAAACTCGACTCAAACTCGTAAAAATTTATTTCATATAAAAATAATAATAATAAAATACCCAAAAAAAATATCTATTTAATTTATTATATTACAGATTATGTTTTATTTAGTTTTTATCACGGTTATTATTTAATTTATTATCATATTATGTTTTATTTAGTTTATCATTATTATTTAGTTTATTATATTATATATTATGCTTTAAATAAATTTTATATTCTTTGAAGGCCGTCATATTTGCATAATAGTAATAATAGCAGGGTAACTCACCAATCCCCTGACATATTTGCAATCTTCCAAGCTCTGCTGAGCACTCAAAACAGCATTCTTAAGTTCAGGCAACCATTCTTCCATGATAGTTTTCTCCTGTTCTTCAGCCTTACTCAAACAAAATTTTGTTGTCCTGCATCATTATATCAAATGTCAGAGAAGGTTTTCAAAAATTAACAACATCGTTTGCCAGTACATAAATTTGAATCTACTAGAAACATTAACCATGAATGCACAATGGATTCAGGGGTTAGAAACATATTTACTTTTCATATTCTTGTTGAACAAGGTTGGCATGATTCAACAAGGCTTCACCACTTTGAACAAGATCCCGTCTAATATAGACAAGATTAATAGCCCTTAATAAATCTTCCAACACACTAGCTTCAGAACCACGAAGTTTCAAACAGAACTCCAGGGACTCCAGCACAGATGCTAGACCTGCATCTGAACCCTCCAAGCCTGTCCATTTAACAAGAAAATCATTTAATATACAATAATAGCTTTTAACCCTCATAAAGTATTCCATGCACAACAAAACCTTATATTCTTCAAATTGCAAGTTAACAAAATAATTAGTAGTAAAAACATTGATTTGTGACAACAAATTATCAATCTAATCTTATACTCCCTCCATTCTAAAAAAATAGTCCTTTAAGGTTATGGCACACTGAATAAGAAATATTCAATTTATACAAAATATAGACAAAATACCCCAAGTTTTTCAACTACTCATCATAAACTATCCTACTATCTAGACCAACTTATTTTTGTGGCAGATGTCTCTTTTCAATGCAAGTATTAACTTATCTTCTTAATTATGTTATATACAGGGGTATTGTTGAAAAATAGCTTAAAAAAGCTAAAAGGACTATTATTTTGGAAGTTGGAACAGAACAAAAAGCTAAAAAGACTATTATTTTGGAATGGAGGGGGTAATTGTTTTGAAAGTTTGAAAACATTTTATTATGCCATTCCGAATACTATAACATCAATTATATTAATACATTGGCAAGCATACCCAGATATTTCATTCAAAATGAATTTTTTTAAAGTAACAATAATTAGTGTTTTAACGTGTTCTATCTACTAAATTACATTTATCTTGTTTAGAATTAGAGAAGATAAAAAAAGTGTATAAAATAAACCAACTGTCCCAACAAAACAAAATCACAAGAACATAGTCATACTCCTGTTAAAAGGGGAACTGAAAACTACAAGAGCTGTAGTTTCTGTTTAAAAAGGTCATAGGCTATTCATTTGTGCTATAGCAATTACTGAAGTGACATTTTACAATGGCAATCTATTAACCGATCTGATATGGGTAGAGTGTACACCAGGAAACTATCAGCAAATCACAAACTATAATATACTCACCCGCAGGATAGTGAAGTGCAGCTGAAACGCGACATATTGATGGAATTGCTGATGGATCCCGAGCACCAGCTCTTGCTGTCAACATAGCTGCACTTATTTCTGCATTTGCAACTGCTTCCTGGCCAGGTGGTCCACTAGCACCCATGGCCTCAAGCAGTGCCTGAACCAGAATTGAAGACAATTAAGTTGAAGCACATCTCAATATACACAGAGAATTAAAATATTTCAAGCAAAATTCTGTGAAACCATTAAAAAAGCTCACTGACAGATACCGGTTTAGAATTAGGGAAAACAAACGATCTTTATCACAGAAAGAATGCCCTCTTACCAGTATCAATGTGATAAAAGGCAAGAGATCACAAATGTACAATAGAAATGAATCTCCTCTCTACACTGCAGGTATTCAAGAGACTAGGACTTTAGCTCCCAATTCCCATTCTAAAACTAAAGATTGATCTCTTTTTTTTTTTCTTCCTATTATTTATAGCTTGCCATTTTTACCTCTCTTACTAACTAGTCCAGACTGGCCCCTCTTTAATAGGATCTGCCAACTTTCATCTTTCTTACAAGTTTTTAAAATTAGTGACAGATTTAAGTTGCACTACTAAATTTTCACACAAACCCTATTTAAAGTTTAAACAATTTAACATCCATCCAAAATGAGAGAGGTTGTAAGGTTATTGAAATTGGATTCAGAGCATCCCAATCCAGATAACCAGTTGGCTAACCAGGTGGAATGGTTCTGTTCTGTAATTTTGGAGCAGCAGTTTCTTATTCTACATTTTAAAGTTTCTGGTAGAAGCAAGTGGGTGAAATTCAGTGGCAGAGTGCAGTCTATGCAGTTCAGGGGTGTATTTGGTCGGAGTGCAATGCACATATCTTTCAAGGAATATCTTTCCCTAAACTAGTTATAAGGTAGGATTATATCTATGACTTCTGTCTGCTTCAATGCAAGTTTCCATTTTAAATATGCAAAAGAGATTGAGTAGGCTTGCTGCATTTTTAGTTTTTTTTTTTAATCAATCCATGTTCCTTGAGGATATCTTAACCTGCCCTTCCCCCACTCGAAAATACACTTTCTTTTATATAATTTCTTTCTATCCAACAAAAAAGAATGGAATGTGTTAAAAACTAGACAATAAATATGATCAAGTTTATATTTAAATGAACTCAAAACCTTTAACTACCAAAAGGTAGAATTAGAAGATTCAAAAGTAGACCATGTAAACTAACTTCATAAATTAAATCCCATAAATTCAGAACATTATCTCTAGAGGAGTGTTAGCAACACTCTCTAACACATTCTTTTAAACACACTCTACCGCAAACTACAAAATTAAATAAAATGTGAAACTCAAAATTTTGCGATTTCCAATAAATTTCAACCAACAAGAAAGAGTGTTCAAAAGAGTGTTAAGAGAGTGTATTGGTAGTATTTCTCTTATTTCTATTCTAACATATTTTATACTGAACAAGCAAGTGAACAAGTTGTCTGTTGGAGCATTATAAACCTGTGGGGAAGAAGGAAGCATGTAGAGACTATTATCTGGACTTCGATAAAATGTAGACACTTCTTTCTCAATGAGATCCTTTGCATTATTTGAAGCCTTGGCAACAGCAGCACATGCTGGAATTATAGTGCTCAAAGCATACTCCCTTGCAGTTAATGGTTGCTGACTCCAAAATGAAGCAGCATCCTGCATTATATAAAAAGATACAAAAATTATAAACAAAAACAAAAGTAAAACTAAAGTCAAATCTGTTTATTAGAAACAAAAAAAAGGGAAAAAATACAAGAACAAAGATGTGTTCAAATCAACTTTGTAATCCAGGGGAAATGCATCAATGTGCCCACAAAGACAAATCTATTAATGGATAATTCAAGTTTAAAACCAATAATTATTCTAGGATTCAAACAAGGTATCACCATTCCCAAGGATAAGCTGTAAATATACCACAGTTGTATTTCACTAATACGGGAAATACTGAAATAACGGAACATTACCATATTTGCTTTAAGGAGTGCCATATATATAGTCTCAAGTTCTGATCTACGAGCATCAAACTCTTCAATCTTTTTCCATTTTTTCTTTAGAGAATCTTCAGCTTCTTTCCTCTCAGCACACAACTTATTCAAGCGTTGTATTTCAGACATTAAGGTGTTTAAGCTTGCCTTTAAACCAGCAACTTCTCTTTCCTTGGCCCAAACATCTAGCTGAACACGTGGAAAAAATATACATAATAAGTGGGTAAACTCCTAGCTCAAATGTTGCTGTGAAGAAATATTTCTAGCATTAGGAAAGGAATAGAATTAAAAGGGGCAAAATGTTTTATCCTTTTTTCTTCCAACTTTTAAGCTGTAAAATTCCTAATTGGAAAATCTAAAAACGAGAACCTAAATATTTAAATTGAACTTACAGAAAGCAAAGATTCCCCAAAGATAAATTCTTTATTTCTCTCACATTAAATGCTGATATAAAAAAATATATCCATGATTAAACATGTCTGGATGTCCCCAATTTAGCCATAATAACAACAATAATAGATCTTAGATCACAAGTGTTTCTAAAATCCCCAAGTTTTCTGAATTTTGATTTTACTGGGAGAATCAAATTTAATAATCTTCCCCGATGAAGTAAATATAAAACATGTCTTACTTTATAGTTTATAACAAAACCAGAATATTAAGCCAGTTTCATGGATGATGAACTCAAGGGATGAACACAGAATTTATTTGAATAATACTGAAATAATCTGGTTTATAGGCCAGATTACAAGTGCACACAAAACTTCACAGGGTTTCCCCCTAACAAGGAGTCTTATAATCCTTTATGTATAACAGACAGGCAAGCCATATTCTATCTAAATCCGTCTACAATAACAGACCCCTTAAAACTGCACTACAATAAGTCAAAACTATCCATACCACAAAATATAACTGTATAATACATAACAAACCATAAATGTCTAATACATAACTATCTAATACTACCCATTAATTCTGACATTTTTTTCCTGACATAAACCATCAATGATGAATGACCTTGGATTGTTTGGCCTACCCAAGGACTACATTAAAATAATTAGATGTGAAAAGATGAACCAGAGATAATTTGTCACAAAAACAAATCTTTAGTAATTCTGTTTGTTTTTTTCTCTAATAAAATTTCTCCTTTTGAAGGGAAAAAATGCCATATAAACAAATCAATCATGTAGACACACATGTTAAGCACTAATAGCTCAACAATATACATATACATCATATAATATATGCATATGATTTTTACCAAAAGAGTACTTCATGGCTCAAAGAAGCTTAAGATAGCATTTGAATCTATGAAAACAAAATTTTACCTGAAACAAAATAAGAATCTGTTAGGAACAATAATGATTAACCAGTCACCCAGCTAACTCAGTTACCCACTTAACATCCATCTATTTGGTATCTTTATTCCTACAAGGGTATTCAAGCTTTACTCATATTCTGAGTGTTTGATTTGTAACACTCAATCAGAAAGAGAATTTGCAGTGGTTTAAGATTAAACATTAATTCTTCCTAACATAAGTTATGCTGCCAAAACAATATCCATCAATACTCCAGGTCAAACATTTCTGATTTCTCTAATGAGCTGTCAATGAATGCTAATGCTTCCCACCATACATGTTTTTTTTTTTTAACGGCCAAAGATAATATTATATATATAAGAAACATAGTACCAGAGGTACTGCAGAAAATACAAGGGGTAACATCCCCTAAAACACAGAAAAATAACCAACAGCCACCAAAAGCCAACAAAACCCAGCCCTATTCCCACCATACATGTATGCAATCTAACTATTGGTTAGTTATTCAAAATTCAAAGAAAGCTTGCAAGTGATAGTATCATGAGCAAAGGTGACAATAGATTCAAAAAATGTACAACTCAATTAAAAAAGAACCTAATGCACTGTAAGTTTTTCATAATAATACCTCAAGTTGCCTGAGACTTCCAACATTTTGGGAATTACTTCCAATACCAAGTGAGCGTGACGAAACATCAGTGCCTCCATGCAAACGTTTCATAAGTTTTTCACACATGTCCCTTGCTTCTGCAGCTTTGTTTAGTGCATCTTCAGTAGCCAAAAATTGTTGAACATGAGCTTTCTGTGAACAGAGATACGGCACCAGTTCAATAACTCCTCTTATGACAACAAAATATGCAGTTTAAGGATGAATAAAGACCTGTCTATCAAGAAGCTGATTTTGACTCCCTCCTGGAGGCACATCAACCCCAATCTTTCCATTGCCATAAAGTTGATACTGTAGAGGAGAGCTCCCATCGGATGATGAAACATCCATAACAATGTTATTTTCATATTTGTACCTGATTGAAAAATGCAAGTTTTGATTATAACAGTAATGGCATACGTAATATCCTTGCCAATAAGAACAAACTAACAGAACATTCATAAAATGTAAGTTTGGGTAAGCATTGGCAAAATTGATTTTGAAGTGATAAGAATTATAAATGGATTTTTTTATTCTAAAAGCAAGTTAGTAGTAAAGCTGAGTATAAAAAATTTTATTCAATACAAAAGTCATCTAAAGTTGTTTCAACTCAAATCAATTCCTCGACGTGGAACCAAACATATGGGCATTTATCTAAAATCACGTTGGTTGGGATTTCAACATGATTCTGGACAATCTAACAGAAAACCAAACACAAAAGAAAATTCATACAGCTACTTCGTACACTTTTTCCTGGTTGGCAGGGGAACTAAATCATTGTAAGCAACTTTGGCATGCTTGGCCAATATAGCATTTGGGACAGACTTTTATTTTTGGAAAGTTATAGTAACAATGATTAATGACAGAAGGTCCAAAATTCAAATATTATGGTCACAGAGGCATCAATGAGAGCACCAACAGAATATGAAAAACAAAAACCATGTATAAATGATACCTCAAGGTCTCTGCATCGGCTCTAACATCAATTTTCTCTATTTCTCTGGAGATTAGACTTTTCAGCCGCAAAGTGTATGCAGTAATTGCCTGAAGCAATTGGGGAGGACTCTTTAGGCAATTTATAATAACAGTTCTGACCTCATCAGGAATTTGCCCATCAAAGTCAAACCCCAATTTTGCTGTTTCTGCTTGAGGATTTAAATGAATGCCACTTCCTTCATAAGCAGGAAAAGAACTCCGTATTTTTTCCATTATGTGGTCTACAAGAGATTCACAGGCCTTTCTAATATTCTTTTCCCTCGTGGTTTCAATGAGGATGACATCATCTGCAGATTTACTTCCCTTAACAGTAGAATAAACAGCTTCCTTCTCACTTTTGGCCATTTCAACAGAAGAATCCACACCCGATCTTTGAGAATCCATCGCTTGATTTACATAGTAACAGAGACGTTTATGATATTCAGCAAATATTTTTGCAGCCTCATCACATTGTCGATCATAGGCCTCCAACATCACTTGCTTATGCCTGCAAAATGGGTAAAGAACTAATATAAACACATCATTTCTTTTCCCCTCTCTCAAACAAATTATTGGTAGAGACAAAAGCACATAAAATGAGATAATAATCTCAAAACACATTATACTAGCAAGCAACAACATCATGCCTACACTATGATATTAAATTAAATTAAAAAAACTATAAACATGCACTCACTACCTCTTCCATCCCATTTTCACCTTATTTTCTTCCTATCTCGTTTCCTTTTCCACCACATCACTCATCAAATCTGTCATTTTTCTCTCTTCATTTTCTTTTTTTATCTCTCTCTTCCTTTGGGAGGGCGAGCCCTGGTGCAGCGGTAAAGTTGTACCTTGGTGACTTGTTGGTCATGGGTTCGAATCCGGAAACAGCCTCTTTGCATATGCAAGGGTAAGGCTGCGTACAATATCCCTCCCCCATACCTTCGCATAGCGAAGAGCCTCCGGGCAATGGGGTACGAAGTTTTTTATCTCTCTCTTCCTTTGGGGTGTATGTTTATCGACACTCTTAAACTTTTGCAACACAAAACAAAGGGTCATTCGTTATTATATCATTACTTTCTCAACCCATCACATTTCCACCCTACGTTTTTTCCTACCTCTCCCTTCATTTTTCATCACATGTTTATCACATTTATCAAATTTCTCTTACTTCCTTTATTTTTTCTCTCTATCTCTCACTTCCTTCTACCTATAACTCCAACATTCATCATTTTTCCCAAAACAAATCAGTTTCTACTTTTATGTTAACATGTTTCATTCATCTTCTCTTACCTAATAAACAACAAATATGAAAATTCCACTTCAAGCAACCAGAATGAAAATTACCAACCACATTAACACAAATTGTTCAAAATTTAGGGCAAATTGAGGAAAAAGCCAAAACCTGTAATTGGCTCGTTCATCGAGCATTCTCTTCCTCTCAGCCTCCTCTCTGGAAACCTCGAGCATCCTCGCTCTCAAATCCTTCTTCTGCCTCCTCACGACTTTCCTCAGCCTGTCCACCTCCTTCGCGGCCAAATCCCGCTCTTGCAACGCCGCCTCCCTCGTCGTCGCAGTCTCGGAACCCTCGCCGCCGCCGGCGAGCGCCCTCTCCTTCTTCCTCGCGCCCTTCCCCCTTCCTTCCTCCTTCGCCTCTCCGCCGCCGTCTGCGCCGCCGTGCACGGTGATGTTCCGGCGGATGTTCCGCACGGTCTTCTCGGACTTGGCGCGCGTGACGAGGAAGTTCAAGACCGGAATCATGTTGCCGCGGCAAATCCGGCGGATGGAGTCGACGGACGGCAGGTGCGACTTGCCAGAGGCGTAGGTGCCGAGCGGACGGTAGCCCATTTCTTTGTGCAGCCATTCCAGAATGGCCTCCGGCGACGGCGACGATGACGCTGCGCTCTGCATGATGATGATGATGACTATGGCGCAGAGTATGGCGGTGATGGCATTGGCTGACTCGGTCGAGTTGGTGGTGTACTGTTATTAGTTAGGGGTGGATCTGAGAATTTTGAGTGGCGTGGTTGGTGATTGAATTGATGTGCTCTTCACTCTCTGTGTTGTGCCAATTGAGAAGAAGTGAAGAACACTTCTTTTCTTATTTTTCAAAATGAATAATGATGATGGTGTCCTCACCAACAGGTTTCGGGACAAGAATATATGAAAGAAAATATTTAATAATAAATATTTTATTACATTAAATAACAGTATAATAAAGCTTAAATGACACTTTTGATATTTATGTTTTAGTATTTTTTTAATTTAGTTCATTAAATCTTAAATTATTTATATTTAAAAACAATTTCATTTTTGTCATTTTTAGCATAAATGTTAAACATAATAAAAAGTGTGACATGTTTGTTTATATTGATTGAAATTATGATATGACATAACAAAATATATTTAAGCTTTCATTTTATCACAATTATCAATTTTTATTTTTTATTTTCTAATAAGGGGTTGTGAGTGTACTTTTGATTAGCTGAAAAAATCGTGAGTGTATTTTATTATTTAATAATGAATATCTCCTTACTTTAAGAGTTAAATCTTTATAATAGATTTGTTCGGTTTGGTTAGAATTTTATATGTTTACAAAACACCTAATATAATATATATATATATAAAAGTTATATTGAAATTTGAATTATTGGGGTTCATAATTATTCTTGTGGGATTTTTTTAAGATATTATTGGCAATCATAAAAAGATAATTTTTTTTAATATAACTATTTACGCAACTACTTTATGGTTAAGAAATAATCGACATTTTCAAATGATAGTCTTGATAAGAATCTACAAGACACTAAAACCTTATTGTTGATGATCCTTAAGCTAGGGATGCAAGTTCAATCCCCGCTACTGGCTTATAATATTTATTTATTCTAGTTAAATATATATCTTTCCTTATAGAATGTTCTAGAACCAGAAAAATAAATGAAATTTTCATCGATGTTCAAAACAACATGAAAAAAAAATGTATAGATGAATTATTTGTATGTAACTAATGTAATAACTCTTGTATTGTAAAAAAAGTATAATAATTCGTGCCTTACACAAGTATTAAGTTTACAATTTGTATTTCAAAAGTATTTTTCAATAATTTTTAAATTTTATGTATATATTAGTATATTAAATATTTAAAATATATATTAACATATTTAAAAACATTAATATATATTATATTGACTTATATAGTTTGTTTTCAAAAATATTATTTTTATAAATACTAGGGTCTGTTTTAAATATAAAAAAATTAGAAGTTAAAGAAAAGTATATTAATAGTATAGACATTTGCATTTGTATATAATTTAAAATTTAGATTAGATTTACATTTATATAAAATTTTAAAAATAAATGTTAATAATAAAAAATATTATATTTTTACAATTATTTGGTTTAGTTTTTATGCATCTTTAAATATACTTCTATTCAATTATTGTGGTTATTCTTATATTTAATACGTGTTTTAAAAATTATCCCCTTTCAACTCAACGATATGATGACTTGTGATGAAATGATAAAAATAACATCATAATTCGAATAAATTAATAAGTTGAGATGAAAATTTTTCACTTTGAATTAAAAAATTAAAAAATAAGAATCAAGTGAAATTCATAAGAGCAAGAGACATTTTTGTAAAAAGCTTTATTAAAAATGAGAAGAAACTAAATACAAAATCAATATTTTCTCTATTATACTATGGAGCTAAAGACTACCAAGATCTATCATCAATAGCCTAAACATAAGCTAAAAATATCAAAACTCAAACAAATTAATGAAAGAGGCTTAAGCCCAACACAAATGACAAGCTCCAACACAAAACCTAAATACAAAATATGTCTAATCTATTCTCTTTAAAATAGATTTTTTTGGTTAAATCTTCATCATTGTTTCTTGGTTTTTTCCATCACAAATTCACAATCTGTCAAAATATTTTTATAAGGAAATGTTCTCCTTTGCGACAAACGAACACAAAAATCCTAATATTTATAACTACAAATCTAATGTTTGTAAGGAAAGTGACATATGATTATAACATATAGAAAATGTTCATAATAAATAATGGCAAAGGAAATGCCTAAAGTTTGGATAAGTTTATTTTAGATTATAAATTTAACAAAGCAAAGTGTATAACACAACAATAATGCTAAAATTTATAGTGTGAGTTAAGTAAGCTTATGATATATATATTTTGAATTAAAATATATATGAATTTGAATCAGAATAAAATTATGTTATTAATTTCAATTTTCAAATTATCAAATGATCATATTGTTTTGCCTTCATTAATATAATTATGCATTTTTTTGGAATTAAAAACAAACAAAATTATTTATATATTGAGTAAAAAAAATTCCTAAGGTGCATTTGTCAAAAATAAATCTAGCAAGATTTTCTAAAATCGAATTTGAAATTAAATTTACTCTAAATGTTAATCAAAATATATATATATATATATTATTGTTATTATTATTTTGAATCAAAACTTATAATTATATTATTAATTAAAATATTATATTCATGATTGACCATGATAATTAAGTACTTCATATAGTTAAATAATCATCTCGTGACCATATTCTTATGAATTAAAGAATAAAATAAAATAATTTAATAACATTTTGGAGAGAAAATAATGAATGTGGTTTTATCACGAAATTTCAATCTTTATGAAAAAATCTTATTTTATAATATATTATTGATCATTGATATTGATTATTGATTTTTGTAAAATTCAATAAATTGATTATAATAATTCTTAAGATACGAATAAAATTAAATTAAAAATTGAGTATGCTTTTATATATATATATATATATATATATATAATATTATTATTTAATTCCTTAATTTTTAATTTAAAAGAAAATTGTATTGCTTAATATTAAATTATCACAATTAGTATTTAATTATCAAAGTTGTATAAATAACATTAATCTCAACAACTTAAATATTCATTAAATACAATTATCAGCATTAATACAAAAAAAAAAAGCATTCAATTCAATTAAATCCAATAGCTATTAAGTGAAATGATGGATGAAACAACTAGTAAAATCAAAATTTACTATATATAAATAAATAATATTTGATAAGATAAGATATGGTTGAGATTTGAATTGTATCACACTCTTGTATATATAAGAGATGTGAAGTTGGTGAAACTCATTAATTATTATTGAGAAATAAAATATTGTGTCATATCTAGTCCCAACATGTCTATCAACTACTAGCATACTCTAATTGTGTTAGCCTGACTAAGTAAAAGTATGGTATCATTTATACTTAGTGATTGATCAAAGATAACATGTGAATTAAAAGTACCCTAAAAAGGTAATTTTAAAATCCTTGGTTCATAAGTAATGTTTGGTCTATCAAAAGAAGTTATTGTGATCAACCTTCCAAGCAAATTTTAAAATTATAGACCTTGAAACCTAAACACGAGGAACTTTGGAATCTTCCTCCTAGTCTAGATTAAGTCTTCTAACGTCAATCAACTTGTATATTTGATTGACATGAGTATTTTTAGAGATTATTCTATCTCCTTTGACTTCTTTTGTTAAGACATTGGGTCTTATCTTAGTTATTCAGTTTTTTTATTCCTTTCAAATATATATTTTTTATTAATTTCTAATTGTTAGAGATAGGAGAACAATATGAAAATCAAGCTTAGAAGAGTTTTGACTTTTACATGTCTAACTCCTTATTTAGTGACATTTGTATTGCTTATTGTTTTTTAGTCTTAGTCTATTTATGTGTACATCATGTATCATCATATAGAAGTAGGAAGATAGTTTATGAGATAAAAAAAAAACATTAGCGCTATATTTCTCACTGTTTTAATTGATAAACACTCATGTGTAATTGATTAAATAAGTCTTTGAGAAACTTGTAGAGAGTTCATAACTCCGGTTCAATCAATTATCATATATTAGTAATCGATTACACAATTCTCTTTTGAGACCATGTATGTTTTCTTGGGTTTTTGGTTTAACGGATTATAATAATATAGTAATCGAATTCATTGTTCTTTAAAGTATTCCAAAAAATGATCAAGAATACTTTAATCGATTAAATTAAGATTGTAATTGATTATATTATTCTTGAATGTTTTTCATAATCGGGGGAAAACACTTTAATCGATTAAATGAGAAATTTAATCGATTACATTGTCAATATAATCAATTATAGACAATTATAACTATTTTCTCTATATATACCTATCTTGTGTTCTCACTTTCAAGCAATCGAAAATCACATTTGGAACTTTCAAAAGGAAAATGAGTTATAAACACATTTGAGATCAAGAAAGGTCCATTAATTAAGTCTTTTGTTGATGCATTTGAATGTAAATGTTGCATCTCTCATTGACTATGTTCCATATGGCTTTTACACATTGCTACTACATGTGCAAGAGTTTGTATAGCATGCTAGAATAAGTGTTTATAGTTTGAAACTAAGGGTAGGTTTCTCTTAGGCTTAGATTCACGAAGGACTTTAGAGTTATGTGCCTAAATTTCATTTTTTAGATATAATTTAAAATTGATTGTGATTACTGGTAAAACTCACATTGCATAATGAAAATCTATTTCGAGTTAAATTAGATAATTGAATTAATTTCTTTAGAAATAAAGAGTGAACCAATATTAATCTTGTTATCTATCTTTTCTCTCTCTAATGTATTCTTTATCAATCTGATAAATTTTAAAAATATTTTAAATTGGTGCACCTCAACGAAAGAGTATTGTGTTCGAGTAATTAGCTCAATATTGTTTTTAACATAAAGTTGTGATGTGATCTTTGTAAAACAACTTTTTTTTTAAAAAAATTGTTTTTATTTTACAATTTATTTTTAAACCAATTCACCTGTTCTTAATTTAATTAGTCCCATTATCTATTTCACTAATTTAATTTGATTTAACAATTAGTCTATATTTGTTCAATCATTTCAAATCAATCTTAATTTATGTTCATCCAAGTACTTAATATTTTTAAGCGCTTATGTATTTCGATATATTATCTTCATCTTTGTTATTAATTTAAATTTAATTTTTAAAAAGTTATTAGTAACTAAAAATAATATTGTATCATAAATAAAAGTTATTAGTAGTTTATATGTTTAAAAAAATTTAATCATCATGTATTTTAACTATAATATAATTCATATGCTAAAAATATTATTTATTATTAAATTTAAGAAAATAAATTATCATGCATTATGAGGATTAATGAGCTTAATTACTAGTTGAATCCTATCCTATTATAAACTGAGACTCACTTCTCTTCTCACTCTCAATTTAAACTATTTAAAATAAACTTAAAATATAGTTATATATTTAAAGATATTTATTATTCACATTTTAAGTTATTATATAATTTATAAATTTAAAAATATCAATTCAATCATAATTATATAAAAAATAAACATTTATTCCGTACAATAATTTATTTTGAAGTAATGTACATATATTTTTCCCACTGTAGCGTACTTGCTCTCTCTAGACACGTCTTATATCATTATCATATACTTGTTGTACTTGGAGTATGAGAACATCAGAGGGAGGTGCAACTTGTCTCGATGAATGAGTATGGTAGAGATATTTTAATTTAATCAGAAAAAATACTAATAGTCATTGTCCTTCAGAATTTATTAATAACATAAAGTTTGAAGGGTTATAGATTCCTCCACCCACCTACCACCGAAGAACGGATATTACAAGAGAGATAGATGTTTTGCTTCCTCTAATCTGGCGAATCATTCGTTCTAGCAAATTTTGCCGAAAACTCCAAAACCCCCCCTTTTAGAAAACTCGATTAACAACAATCTCAATCTTCTACAGCTTATCCTCTCTCTCTCTCTTCTTCGCTTCCCCCAACAGCAATTTCATTCAAAACTCTCTCTCAGGTGCCTTTTTTTTTCTTTTTCCAAATATTCTACCTTTGTCGTTTTCTCGCATACCCTCTTTCGTTTTTGATCGTTTGATTGCCTTCTTATTTGGTAATCGCAACTGGGTATCACTTTTTTCCGTTTCTTCTTTTCTGGGGTTCATAAATTTGAGTGTTTTTCTCGGTTGATCTTTTTTTTTTGTTGGGAATTCAGGGGTCTCTCTCTAGACAATTGATGCATGTGATTTTGTCTCTCTTATTTTATATTTTAACGTTTCAATTTCTAGAATGGAGGGCGTCGTTTGCTTCTATGTTTAAGGTTGTTGTCTAAATAGTAAAAATTGGTGATTGTGATTTTTCCGCTGAAAGGTAAATGATGATCCTTCTGCTGGTTGATGTACTAGCATAGCTTACCAGTGAAGCAACGAATCATTTTTGCCACAATTTGAAGGAACATTGCAAACAGATTATAGCTTTCCCTTGAAACACTCAAATTTGTATTGGTTTTTTTCATGCTTTTGATGTTCTCTAAGTTTTTTTGTACTTATTTTTTATCCTTGGAGGGAAAAGAATAGTATGTTGATCTTATTTTGAAGTCCTGATTTGCCAATGATGTTTTGTATACGCGACGCTTTGGATTTGAAGTATATGCATTAATTGAATTGCATTGTTCAACCGCAGGCCCTTAGAAAAATCTGTTATTTTGATTTGTCAATTGCATAGTGAAAGCTTCTACTACGATCTTCCCAAATTGTTTGCTTTCAGTGATATTTAAGGCGGTTTTGGTGTATATTTCAGGTGATTAAGAGAATCAGAGTTTGCTTATCCATATAACAGATCATTTGAACAGAAGAGGGAGGGTACTGGTTTGCGGAGGCAATTGGACTTCTGCGAGCTTAGAATCCTCTCTCCTTTATTTATTAATGAAATCATAGTCATTAGTCTTGGCTAGTGCTGTTGGGGACTCTTTTTCACAAAGCGTGCTTGTAGCAGTATCCATGTTTTGGTGATCTTTGAGTTGAGAAGAGAGAAAAATTTAAGTTGAAAGAGAGAGGGATATTGAAGCTAAAACAATGGGTGCTGTTTGTTGCTGTTTCAATGTTGATGATTTTGAAGATTTTATGAATCCAAATAGTTCTGTATATAGGAACTGTATGTGTCTCAGTTGCTTTGTACAGAACTTTTTCACTATGGTATGTCTCTAACTCCAAACTCCCTGTCCTCTTCCATTCCCTTGTTTTCTTTTGATTCACTTTTGGACACTGTCTTATGTGTTGCCCTTAGTTTGAATTTGATGTCTTGCATCATGGTCATGTTTTCATGCACTGTTTTTGCCGGTAATTCCATACTTGTCAAGTGGCAAACATACCTGTTACAGTAACAGGAGCTTGTGTTGTGTTTTGTTAGTATTGACGCACATACACCTCCTCTTTATTGTTCCGTTGCTCAGGACTATATTGTGAAAAAAGTACTCATAAAATGTTTTGGAAAACCTTTAGTCTTGAACTATATGTCCCAATCCTCCAAAAAATTACAAATGGTGATGTATTTCATACATGCATTTTTTCTTGATGCTCTGATGCTAACTTGCTTGTAAGAAGGCCATAAAAAATTAAATGAGAAAAAATTGTAATCATCTATAATTTAGTTTAGGAGAGCTTTGCTGCATCTATTAATATAAGTAATTTTGATGTTAATTCAATTGTATTGATTGCCATGTACATTAGTATTCAGTAGACAACATTTAAAGTATATTTTAGTTCTAAATCCATTTACAACATGGGAACTGTACTCCATATGTATTATATATAATAACTCTTTCCAATCTACCTCAAATTTCAGTATGAATCAATATTCCGTAGAGGGGAAGTGCATGCGATTCCTTCATCTATACAGGGCGCAGCATCTATGACTTCTACAGCTTCACTTGATAATTCTCTATCTGACATGTACCGTTCTCCTCCAAGGCCCCTGCCTTATGATGCAGACAGGTTTTTCCGTTCACAGCGTGATGGACTAGTGTCAAGACGTGAGAAGGGTTCAAGTCATTTGAATGAAGAGTCAGAACCTCTAAGAGGTGATGTAGATGCTGACTCAGAATCTTTAAATTCTGCTGGTAAATGGAATGATACCAGTGAAGATGGATCAAAGGAATACCGTTCTAAGTCCACTGTAAGGCTCTCATCAGCAAAACTTACAACTGGAGCTGGGGTTGTCTATTCATCATCAGAAGAGGAGGATGTCTGTCCAACTTGTCTTGAAGGTAAGAGTGTTTTCTCTTTTTTTTTTGGCTAATTTCAGAGCTGCTATAGCCTATAGCAGGATGGCTGTTATACTGAAAATTATGGATACAAGTTAAATAACTTGTACTGATATATAAAATGCTCAAAAATAAAAAATACCCAAAATTAAAGATTTATAAATAATGAATATTAAA
Source organism: Glycine soja (assembly GCF_004193775.1). Taxonomy (NCBI): domain Eukaryota; kingdom Viridiplantae; phylum Streptophyta; class Magnoliopsida; order Fabales; family Fabaceae; genus Glycine; species Glycine soja. Next base: position 55,361,666 of record NC_041019.1, on the reverse strand, counting down.
AATTGTAGTCTTGAGATAAATTCACAAGACAGTTACCACAAAAGTCAAGGAACAAAACAGGTGGCTCAATGCATGAGGCGCCCGGTTAGTGAGGGTTTGGAAAGGGTAGATGTATGCAACCTTAATCCTGTATAAATTCTATTCCCAGAATTTGAACTTGTGACCTCCACGACTCTGTGTCACAAGGAAGCAATCTATGTTATCAATAGCGGCTGTCCTGGTTGCTATCGCAGCAGTGTGGAGTGGCCCTTCCCTGCAACAAGTACAACTGTAGCTGAGCAGATTAAAGGAGCGACGCTTTTCTCCGCAATCTCTGTGGAGAGGGACGACAATATCACGGTCTCTGTCGTGGATCCTTTGAAATTGAATGCAAATTCAAAAAATGCCCTCAAATTTCATCATTAATGACTAATGAGGGTCTTTTTGGTAACAGAGTGGCGGCTAGAGCTAACAGAGAAGAGAGAACCTTGTTAGATGGATTGGGTCTTTGGGGTTTTAGCCTTTTAGGGTGTGTTTTCTTAATTTCTATTCTGTTGGGCCTTGGGCCTCAAGTCCAACATTTTTCTGTGGGTTTTTAACTTGTTATCGTGAACTGTTAGGAAGTAAAGAAAAATCTGTGAACTGTTAATATAATAAACTATACAATTTATAAAAATATATAAAAACTATTGTAAGTATAACATGTTATATAGTAAACTAAATAAAGCATAATATATGATATAACAAACTAATAATAGTAACAAAAACTAAATTAAATGCAATATATAATATAATGAGCTAAATAAAAAAAATTCTAAATCATAAGAGTAAGATATAATTATATATATTAAACAAATTTCAAAATAGGTAAAAAAAATGATTACAATAGCAGTCACCCTCTTTGTTGCTTTTGTGGTGAAAGTGTGTTGGATTTCATGTTGTTGCATTTGAAACGACAAAGTAAACAGGCTCCTAAACAATATCTAATTTTGATATCTTACTGCTCTCTCTGAATGGTACTACTGGACGGGGAATTGAGATTCTTTGCCAAATCAAGCATAAGCATTTCTCACAAGGTGTGAAAAATAAAAAAGCAGTATATGAAATGGATAAGGAAAAAGAAGAAAAAAGTTAATATAGTTAGATTTTCAATTTGACTAGAATTGTTTTTAGATAAATTTCTACTCATTTATAAAAGAAAATAAAAATGTAAAATAAATTAAACGTCTTTTTATAAGTTAATTTATGCACTTCAATTCTTATTTAACTTTTCAAAAACTAAGGTACATTAATTGATTTTAATTTATAGAAATTTAATTCATTTTATCTTTTATTTTCTTCTATAAAAGAAATTTATCTAAACAACACTTGCGAAATGTGAAAAGGTTGAGCAGATTTGTAAAGTAGACAAGACAATATAACCTCCACTTTAGGGGTCATCCTGCTATTGCACTTTAGGGGTCGCCTGCTCCGCTCCGTGATGACGGGATTGACAACTATGGAAGCAATATAACCTCCACAATTCTTACATTTGTTTCAATTGTTTTTGCTTGCAGAATACACTGAAGAGAATCCGAAGATAGTGACAAAATGCTCTCATCATTTTCATCTTTGTTGTATTTATGAGTGGATGGAAAGAAGTGACAACTGTCCCGTTTGTGGGAAGGTAATATTTTCTTGGTATTTTCTGAATTATTTCTCACTGAAATGACTAAGTTCATCAGAATTTGATGCATGTTCTACATAAACGAGGTAGGAAGACTGGCTGAACCAGTCAGTTCAACCAGAAACCAGCAAACTGACCATGTCTCTGGTTCAGTTCTGTAAACTGTATGGTGTCTAGAGTGCTAACCCTTCCAAACTGGTTTTAACCTGACAGTTCCAGAACAAACTGGTAAACAGATCCAATACGCATTCAAATGGGCTTGTTTACAAACATGCTACTTAGTTGGAAGTTGGAATATTTCAATTGGAAATCTTCGAAATGGAAAAAGCTAGGATTCAAAAGACATATAATTGGCATGGTAGCATGGCAAACTTCAGGCTACCAAATACCAAGATTCTTGTTATGAATACTAGTTTATTACCTGTGCAATGCATGCCATTATGTAAAAATATAATAAATAAAAGAAATATATGAATAATAAGAAAAATGTCATAGGATCTACTCTTACGATTGCAATTTTCACAAAAATAAAGTGACACCTCACTTTCTAGGGTACTATCCAACCTATAAAGCCACGTTAGTAATTTCATTCCAGTTGTTAAGTCTGTCTAACAGAAATATCACCCTGTGATTTTTGAGGCATTTCCTGGTCGTTGTTCTGGATTTTGGTGAGTGGAACATTTGTGGCTTCATAAAAAACCCATGAAATCTCGGATTTGTTCTTCTCAGAACAGGGGAAATAGGAAGGGTAAGAGAAACAGTATAGGTGTTGATGATGAGGGAAATGACTTGTCATATTGCCACATATCATAAAAAAAACAATTATGTTTTTGCTACATAATTATCATGTTGAACAGAGAATGTGCCATTATGTCAAATATTTTTCATACAAGGGGCTACATAAGCACTTTTTGATTGTCAAATAGATGGGATTTGCATTGGGGATGTATTTGATACGGCTTTATATGATGTGAGACTTTGTTGTCATTGTGAAATAGTATGTGCATTATACAATGTAAGTTTATGCATAATCATTGGAGATGGAAAGGCAAAAACATGCTTGAGTCTGAACCCGCCTAAGCTTGATACTGATTGTTTTAGGGACAGACTTCCACCCAGCTTGTATTTAGAAATTTCAGAACTCAGATTGTTTATAGGGTCTTGCTAACTAGTGTTCTTAGGGCATTGGTTAAGGAACTAAAAAGAAAAAAGTATTTAATATGAAAATCATAGGAGAACGTAAAAAAAAGTCATGGACAGTGCAATTTTGTGCATCCCAATAAAAATCTTTCTCCTTTTAGATTTGCCTTGTTTATATGTGAAATACTACTTGTTTGTAAATTTTCGTGTCTGACTGTTTAAGCTTGATTCTAATGATATTTTTTCAATTTTCGTGCAATCATTTATGATTATACTGTTTCTCTTATATTGATCAAGCTGTTCTAATGTGCTGCATGCAAATATATTTGTGCTGAGCATGACTGGAAAGCTATTTCTTGTATAATAATTTTTGTTGACAATGTGTGCATTCTATTTCTTTATGGGTAAGCTAAAGGCTGCACTAGAAGATGGAGTATAATGAATCATGACATTTATTTATTTTTATTTTGGTGTAGGTGATGGTATTTGATGAAACGACTGATTGAAAATGTTTATGTCGTGGATGATACCAACAACAGAGGAAAGCAAATATAAAATATAGACATTGTGAATACATCAGATTAAGCGCTTATCATGTATAGGAAGTATATAACACTTTTATTAACCATCACTGTAAGTTCAATCTCATCCAAGTTGTTTCTATATTTATACTTTTCTCCCTTGCCAAAACTGCCAACATTAAAAGAAAATGCCATTTTAGATGGGAACTTTGTCATGGTTTCAACAGTTTGCCATTTAATAGAATGATTTCCTCCTCTCTTTTTCTTTTTACTTTTTGTTTTTGTTGTCATGTATGAGTTAGGATTTTGGAACCACTCTTCCAAGGTGTTCCCCCCGCTTAAAACAATGACGTGAGGGGGGATACCAATATGTAATCCATAAGTTCGGTTTAAATGGAACTGATGAGAGCTGTATACAAACAAGAAAAGGAATTCAAGGGATCAAAATTGAACTAATTCAACTAGTACTTTGAATAAATTTGTTGGATCCTTGAAATAATGCTAATTTTTAAAATTAAACGAAATTAGTACGCAAAAGCAAATTTGAAAATTATCTTATAATTTTATAATTAATATGCCTCAACTCATCATATAATATTGTAATCTGTACAGATTTGGTGTACTCTGATTTTCATTTTCATCCAAATAAATTCTTCATTAGCGCAATGCTGTTTTAACGTGTTTTTTTAGCAACAGTGAACAGTGTCAAGGTGGTATTTCTAAAAGCTTAAAGACGTGAATTTATTGGAAGCAACAAGACCTATGCTGAAGCATTATCTAGGCTAAAATTTGTTCGTTTTAGTAAAAGGGTAAAATGAAAATCTGAATACGCTAAAGAGTATATGTGCTTGACCCTCAATATAATTTGAGGGCAGATCAATGTTATTAATCAACAAGGAAATAGGAAAAGGCCAAAAACCCTTGAATAAGTGACTACAATGACAATAGAACAATAGCCTTAACTATTGGATAATCACAAAGCTCCAAGAAGTTATCCTAAGCTAAACACCACAGATAAAAGCATGCACGACTATGTGCATGTTTGGATTGTCGGTTTCGACCTCCGTGCTCAGAAACATTTGAAACGATAAAGTAAACACGCTCCTAAACAGTGTCTAATTGTCATATCTTACTGTTGTCTCCGAATGGTACTATTGGACGAGGAATTGAGATTCTTTGCTAAACCAAGCATAAGCATTTCTCACAAGGTGTGAAAAATAATAAAGCAGTATATGAAATGGACAAGGAAAAAGAAAAAAAGTTAATATAGTTAGATTTGCAATTAGACTAGAATTTTTTTAAGACAAATTTCTCCAGAAATATTTATAAAAGAAAACAACAATGTAAAATAAATTATACTTTTTTTATAAGTTAATTTATGCACTTCAATTTTTATCAATTTTGTCTTATTTAACTTTTTTCAAAAACTAAGGTACATTAATTGATTTTAATTTAAAGAAATTTAATTCATTTTATCTTTTATCTTCTTCTATAAAAGAAATTTATCTAAGCAACACTTGCCAAATGTGAAAAGGTTGAGCGGATTTGTAAAGTACACAAGATAATGTAGAGCAAGGAAAACCTTCGTGTGACAAGTGAAGAAGAGAATGGGCATGGGAGAACAAGAAGAAACAACTCTCTTCAAAGAGACAACCCGTGGCAAATGTACTTAATTATTTTGATTTCAGAAGAAATGGTAACGATAATAGAAAAGATATTTCCTCCTCGTTCTATTATAATTATATAATTATTATGTAAAAAAACAATTTATCTCAAAATAATTATTATTTTAGTTTTTCAATGTAATATTAATTATTTTTTTACTTATATTTCTTATAATATTAATGAAAACAATAATGATATTTCCTCCTCGTTCTATTATAATTTTTTTTTATCAAACACTGAAAACATGTTAAAAGCTATCCATTTAATGCACTAAAAAAGTCCAATTACACCTAGGACAGAAATATTGAACTGACAACAATGATGATTGACAAATGAAGAGAAGCTTGGTTAGCATAGGTATAAAAGTTACATGCAATATATAAACAATGATGATTGACTGCAATGCCAATTAAACAGTAAGTCATTCAATTTATTATGGTTGCATCCGGTGCACGTTCAAAGACACAAACGGTGATATAATTATATAAGACATGAATTATGAATATTGTCTTACATTATATCCATACAAGTTTCACATTTGATAGAGTATTATAAAGCAGTGAATGGCCAACTTTTTATTTCCAAGGTTTCATTCTTATAGAGGGAAGCAGAAAATGTGAGAAGGTGAAATTCTAACTTGTAGCAACTTGAAAAGCTCTCAAGAAGACTTCAGGGGGTTGTCCACCACTCAACTTGTGATTCCCATTAATCTGTCAAGTGAATAAGTCAGTCACTTCGGTTCTTATCATTATGAATATGAAAAAACAAACAGGGTTTTTCAACATTGTATACACCTACCACGTAATATGGAACCCCTGAAATGTTTCCTGAGTAAGTTTTGAGCTCCTCCTCAACCTAGGTTTATAGAGCCATGGAAAGCAAGATCAGCATTGATGCCATTTTGTGACTGCCTAACAACTAAAGATCATACTAACATTTTGACGTTAACATCCAAAAAAAGAGAATACATTAAGCATTTTGAAGCTAGAACTTAGAAGCATAGTCACATAATTTGCAGTATGCTCCAATATGCGGTACGGGTTTGGGTTTGCAACCTTAGGAAGAATTGGTATGCGGGGGTATACATAACCTGTATGCTTCGGTATGCTATTTAAATTTATAAAAGGTTATAATTAAGTTAGAAGGTTAGAACCCCTAATGATTCAAATATCAATACAATACAGCATGTTTTAGTTATGATTTGAATTTAGAAACCGAATAAAGGAGTTTGCTTATAAAAATAATTTACCTCCTTCAAACCATTGTTGGGGTCCTTAAGAAACTCTTCTGCTCCTTCTATACCAACCTTTGCAGCAGATTCCAGAAGAAACTTACTGCACACAAATTGAAAATGATAATTAATGCCTGTCATTTTCGGAACTAAATTTGAAGACATATAAATGTCCTGCAATACCTGTATGTCCTACCACAAAAGACCACCTATTATCCTATTTTCTATGGCCCCATTTTTTCATACTGAACATTTAATTCCTCTTTATTGGTCTTTAGATTTATTATATATAGCACATAAACCTCAGTACTTCACCTAGTAAGATAAGACTTTTATTGTTCTTGTTAATATATGAATCTTAATATTTAAACGAACCTCCATTAAAGAAATCAGCTGGCAGTTTAAATATTCCATAAGCAGTGTGTAAAAAAAAAAAGAGAGATATTCAACCACAAAGAAACAAAAAAAAGAAGTGTCAAGTGAGTATTCATATTACATAGTCATTGATCTGTAAAAGAGCAAAACATTCAGCTACAAAAATCCATACAGTAAAGTGCCATTAATTAAGCAAACAACCTAAAGGATCACAGAAAAAAAGGCACTTACTGGTCACCAATGTATTTTCCCTGTGTGAAATAGCCAATGTTAAGTTCTTCAACTAGATCATGTTGCTTGTCAAGACCCTGCTGCCTAGCAAAATATATAAGCCTGTGGCTGTCAATAGTGTTTCCCCTGTGGATAATCAAAACAATGTTAGCTGAACCTCAGTGAGAGAACTCTTCTTCAGAACACTACTTCTGAAGTGGTTTATAGAAGTTTATCCATTGATGAATAGTAAAACCATGCTCAATCTTACGTGAGTCCAGACAAGCTATATTCCAAGCCAACATTCTTGAACACCTGCCAAATACCAAATTAACATTATGACTTGATCAAAATTCACTGCTGGGAAGAAATATAAACAACACAACCAATGATGGCACAAAGAGTGATCGACTAGACATAAACCTCTGACATCCGAGCTTCCATCCGTTCTGATTGAGATCCAAATTTTCTTCTGTAATACTCCCTCTTGTCAATGCCTTCTTTAGGGGCATCAGGGCTAAGTTGAAAGGGATGCCATATTATCTGAAAGTTCAGTTAAACAGCAAATTAACATGGGAAATGCCAGACATATTTGGTTCTAAGACACACACAAACATAGAGGGAGACAAGAGGAGAGTGTTATACCTCAAAGTTGTATTTATCCTTGGAGGCAGCTATGGCCTTGTCTAGATTTTTTTTGCCAACAAAGCACCATGGGCATACAGTATCAGAACTAACATCGATTCTTACAAGTTTCTTTTCCGAAGTCCCACTCATGATCTTGCTGTATCTGCAATATCTTTACAACATAACAAGTAAACATAAAGTAAGATATATATGACAAGGAGGAAGAATAATCTTAATCTACCAATTATTTTTAAGAATAAGAAAAAAAAAACTCATCAGTCATATTTTCTCCTAATGTCCCTAGACAGTTCTATTTTTCCTTTTGAACTATGATCCCGAATTTCATACAGGTACACTCTTGTTCATAGATTATGTCTGAACTAATAAATGTGAGATCTTTCAAAAGTTCCCTTTTCGTAATTTGATTGGGTAAAATACAAAGACAATAAAATCTCAGACAAAACAAAGATACAATTTCTCAAGTGTTTTTAGTCCTGTTTTTCAGTCAGATTAGAATTTCATACAGTAAAAGTTTGCATTATAGATCAATACAAATTAGTGAGGTAAAACTTCAATTCTAATTGGCGAACAACCACACAAGTACCTAAAGAACTGTATGCACCTAGCATCTAATTTCACCCCCTAAAATCTCAATCTTTGTAGAACAAGTTATTAATTTGCAATACAAAAAAGAAGATGCTGGGAAATATCAGAAAAACTTTTGCCCCACACTAATCTCGAGATCAGATTCAGAAACAACCCAACAACAATTCAGAAAACAACAAACTAAAAAGAAGACTAAGTTTGACTAACAAGAGAAGACAAAAAAGCAAGCTTTGAGCCAGAATCAAGAAGAAAAGTGAAACATAATTAAGAACCAACCAGTTTTTGCGTTGAGAAAAATAAAGTAAGAAGAATACCTGGAAGGGTAAACAGAGAGGAGAGGCACTAAATTCAAAAGCTTTGCCACGGCTCACAGGAATTGCAATTAGATTCAGTTGTATGACATGGTCCAGAGATTAGAACAGGAACAACAGACTTGTCTGTTGTTTTTTATTATTATTATTATACAATATGTTCTGTCCTATTTTCTTTTCCGGACGTGTTGGAAAGTCGTCGTTTCAGGCTGTTTGTTCAGACTTCAGACCCAACCACCCACTCCCGATATTATCTCATCTTTCACATGTTATTATTATTATATTAAAATCATTTAAATATTTTAAATCTTTTTCTTCCTAATATTTTAATCATTGAATACAAGTATTAAGCATTTTAAAATGTTTTTAAAATTATTAAGAAACAAATTAAAATGCGCATATAACCTTCCAAGAGACTATAAAAAAGAAATCTACAGATGGTACCACACCGTACCAGTTTTAATTGTATTCATAAATAAGTTGATATATGGAGTTTCCAAACTTCGAATAAATTATCTCGTAAGTTTGTTTACTTTGTGAAGGCCAAAGGGGTTTGTGGCCAAACTTTTATGGTGAATCTTTTCTCTTAAGAATTAAGATGAGCATTTTTCTGTCCTATGTTTTTTTTACTTTGCCTGTCATGACCTACTTCAACTTGCAAGAAACTAGCTGAAGCTATTGCAAAGCAAAGTTTAGAAATCAGACAGGTTTGAACAATTTAAACTCCCATCTTGATGACATTATTAGATAAGGCTAACAACGGGTAAATATTAGTACATTTCTTCAGTTTCACTCCAGGGGAAAACTGGTTTTGGACAAATAAGTTATAATCAGCATAGGGGATTAATGTGATATCTAGCTAGCTACTTCACCAATTTCAAGCATCTTTGGGTGATATCTATAAAGACTTGCCAACACTCTGGTGCAATCTTTCCTTTGATATCAGGATCAGTTTCTCTCTCAACAGATTTTCAGCCAAGTTTTCCTCTTGTTGCCATGCCATAAAAGTTTCTTCCCCACACAACTTTAGTAGAACTATACCAAATGAGTAGACATCAGATTTATCTGTGACTATATGCTCCCTGAGATGCTCCAAAGCCATGTAGACACAAGTACCTATAAGACATAAGTGAAAGTAATAGCTTAGTTTCAGTGACAAAAATTGCAGTGAGTGTTAGCTCATAAAATAAAATATTATTTACCCATATAAATATCATTCTCTACTTTAATTGGTTTTGGCTTTGACATAAAACATGCTCCGTGTACGCCAAGGTCGAAATCTGTGAGTTTTGGCTGCATGTTATCATCCAAAAGAATGTTGTTAGTGTCGGTGTGAAGGTAGTGTAGTCCACTTGCTGCTCCTATGCATATCTCTGTTAGAAAATAAAATAAAAAATGAAAGAAAATAAATATGAAGAAGATGCACAGTCTTGAATTAAATAATAAAATAGCAGTAGCAAATTAAATTTAATTGACAGCATATGAAAAATGCATTATAACATATAATAAGTACAAGAAAATAAATTAAGGGAAGAAAGATATATCCTGGGTTGAAGCGCGTAAACGCTATCCTTAGAGAGAAAACGCCCCTACTGCACGGGTAAGAAATTCTGATTGCGCTCCTCTCCCAAGATACGACAACCCGTTGGTTCCGATCGTGTGCAGCGAAAGGATCCCCGAACCTTATGAACACCAATGCTCTTGCTCTCACAAAAATTAAGTTTTGTATAGGAAAAGAAAGAGATAAATTTTTGGCAGAAAGAAACAAGAACTCTCAGTCTGTCATTTCTAGAAAAGAGGACAGAGATATATATAGGCATTTTACAACAACAAAATATGACCGTTGGAAAACCAACCTACAGTTGTCACAACAAATATAACAAACTAGTTTGACTCATTAAAACAAAATCTTAAGAGAATCTAAAATAAATATTATTTTATAAAATAGAATTAATATATATTTATAAATTTTAAATTAAAACACAAATATTTACCAACATTCCCCCACATAATTTAAAATTTTAAAATATATTTTCTAAAAGATAATTTGTATAAAAATATAAGAGAAAGAGCATGTGATATTGTATTTCGGTATAAGGAACCTTCCGGGTTTGAGCCTTATACCTAGTGTTTATGAACTTCCATCCGAGAAAAATGTAGTGACTTGATTGTCTTGAACTACATATTCTTTAACCGAACTTTAGTACACAATCCCTACAATATTGGCGTTCAATTAGGTTCTAATCAGTGGTAGCGCGTTACACGGCCTTGCGCTTGTATCTTGTTTCGTGAGTGTCCCTTAGAGATTAGCCCATATCTCACAGTGGCGGCCCCACCACCACACTCACTTGGTGAATTCTCAAAGAGTGAGTTGTGACCCCCACCCCTACAATAATTGTCATCGGATTCATTAAGAGGTATTTTTTTTTTTACCAAAAATACACATATATAAATACCTCAACCTTAATATTGTCACAATTTATAATACGCCTCGTCATAGGAATGAGAAACGGAACAGCTCCGTCAAATTTCATTTTGGTGTACTTTAGTCAACAAACAATTTCGTTGTTACCCGTTGAACTCCATTCATGGGATCACCAATCACACGGAGACGGGTGTCCATTGTTGTAACTAAATAATGGACTTTAATCTCATTCCCCTCGACGACTCAAATACTTGTTGACACATCAACCCTTTTGTAAGCGGATCCGCAATATTATTTTTTGACCTGACAAAGTCAAGAGAAATGACATCATGAGAAATCAAATTTCTTATAGACTTATGTCTCACTCTTAAGTGTCTTCTTTTTTTCATTAAAATTTTGCTTGTCCCTTTAGATATAGCAATTTGACTATCACAATGCATTGGAATTGGAGGTATACGCTTATTTAACAATGACAAATCACATAATATATTTTTAAGAAATTCATCCTCACTAGTAGCAGTATTTAAAGCAATAATTTTTGCTTTCATGTGAAATAATAATTTGTCTAGTAGATTTTCATGATACTACACAACCATCTAAAGCAAAGACATAACCACTTGTCAATTTTATGTCATCAAAATCAGAACTTCAAGTTTGTATCACTAAATCTCTCAATTACTTTCCAATCTACCAACTGCATATGCAATATCAGGCCTAGAGAAGTTTGTCAAATGCAACAAAGAACCGATAATTTGAGAATATTTATGTGAAGAAATTCCTTTACTCAATTTTTTTTTAACTTGATGGATGAGTCATAAGGAGTAAAAGCATGTTTCGCATCAAAATAATTAAACTTCTTCAATAGCTTTTCAACATACTAAGTTTGGGTAAAAGTCTTGTCATCATTTTTCTTTATAAGCTTAATATCCAAAATCACATCTACACAACCAAGGTCTTTCATATCAAAATTTCTAAACAAGAAAAAATTCACATCATTTATGAAATTCATATTACTACCAAATATCAATATGTCATCCAGATACAAACATAAAATGACGCATCCATTATCATCAAATTGTTTCACATACACACATTTATCACTATCATTAATTTGAAAATCATACAAAAGAATAACTTAATCAAACTTTTGTGTCAATGCTTTGGAGCTTGTTTCAAACCATACAAAAATTTAACAATTTATTTTTCAAGAAAAAATATTTTCAAAGAAAGTCACATCTCTAGACTCCATAATAGTACCATTAGAAATTTCAGAGACTTCTGAATTAATAACTAAGAATCTATAAGTAGTATTATGTAAAAAATATCCAACAAAATATAATTAATATTTTTTTTCAATTTTCCTTTTCTTATTAATAGGGATATTAACCTTTACTAGACACCCCCACACTTTAAGATATTTCGGATTTGGTTCTCTTTTTCTCCATAGCTCATAAAGATTTTTCTTTTGTTTATAAGGTACTCTTTTAAGAATACGACATGCAAAATATAAAGTTTCACCAAAGTGTTTATTTTATTATTTTTGTGTGTTATATTTTCACAGGCTTATCTTTTATCAATGAGTTATAAATAAAGAGACAATCAGTCAACATGTAACAACAAAATACTTGCAGTAGAAATAATAACGTTAAACAATAAAAATTAAAAACCAAACAACAAATGTCCTGATTTTGAAGACTTGTGTTCACAGGATCATTTGACCAAGTAAAAGATAGTTTTCTAATCATATAAGAATGAAATTAGAAGTATGCTTTTAGTTTTTCACATAAACTAATTCTAAAAGCATTTTCTCTTCAAAACCATCATTAATGAAGAAAATATATTTTAAATTTCAAATTATAAGAAAATAATTTTCAACAATCTCTCACTTATGTAAAATTTAAGGAAATGAAATAATATAATAAAACATTTTTAATGAAGCATAATACATTGTGTCTTCGTCCATTAATTTTTCACACTTACTAAAAAGGAACTCAATCATATCTATTATAGATATTTTGATACAACATCATGCTACTGTAGAAAAGATTATGCAAGAAGAAAGTATAAAACATTTTCTCTCTAAAACAATTTTCTCTCTAAGACTGTTAGAAAATAAAATAAAAAATGAAAGAAAATAAATATGAAGAAGATGCACAGTCTTGAATTAAATAACAAAATAGCAGTAGCAAATTAAATTTAATTGACAGCACATGAAAAATGCATTATAACATACAATAAACACAAGAAAATAAATTAAGGGAAGAAAGATATATCCTGGGTTGAAGCGCGTAAACGCTATCCTTAGAGAGAAAACGCCCCCACTGCACGGGTAAGAAATTCTGATTGCGCTCCTCTCCCAAGATACGACAACCCGTTGGTTCCGATCGTGGCGAAAGGATCCCCGAACCTTATGAATACCAATGCTCTTGCTCTCACAAAAATTAAGTTTTGTATAGGAAAAGAAAGAGATAAATTTTTGGCAGAAAGAAACCAGAACTCTCAGTCTGTCATTTCTAAAAAAGAGATTAGAATTATGACAGTTGGAAAATCAACCTACAGTTGTCACAACAAATATAACGAACTAGTTTGATCTTAAGAGAATCTAAAATAAATATTATTTTATAAAATAAAATTAATATATATTTATAAATTTTAAATTAAAACACAAATATTTACCAACAATCTCTACCCTTTTCTTCCATGGCAGTGCTTCAGTATCCTAACCTCGTAGGTGTCGATTTAGAGATCCATTGGACATGTACTCGTACACAACAATCTTCTCATATTCGTCGTTGCAGAATCCTGTAAGAGAGACGATGACGAAGCTGGCAGAGCAACACCACTTCATTCTTGAACTTTTCGACACAGTGGTTTTGGAACCGCTTCACTGCAACTGTATAATCAGAAGCACCATTATGTTGGAGACAACTTTTATATAATTCACTACCGAATCTTCCATGTCCAATTAGTCTGCTTCTATCAAAGCTTTTCGTTGATTTCTTAAGATCATCATGAGAAAAATGACGGCACAGCTCTTCTATTACTGTTGGTTACTGTCTCCGACAAGAATTTGAGTCACCAAAACATTTCAGAAACATAGTTCCAAATTCTGACACAATTCTTTGCAACTAAGCTTGTCCTGTTTTTCTTCATTTATGCGGTTTCGTAAGAAACTAGAGATGAAAATGTGTAGTACCTTCTCCACGAGATTGCTTCCTTTTTCTTACATTAATTGGACTAATACATAAATTATCAAATAAATGGTCAATGAGGACAGCTTTTGTGCATTCATTATCTAAGTTGGGGTGGACATAGATAACTTCTCAGTAGTTTCCTTCAGTTTTCAATTAATAAGGTGGGTTCATTTCCACAAAATAACAAAGTCAACTTTACACAACATGACTAAGGAAAAGGTTAGGGCCTTAGGGGAAACTTTCTGAGCAAGGGCCTTTACTTGGATTCATAAATAAGTTGAAGAAATTAGTAAAATAAATTCCGAGAATATTTTTCCTTACTTTTTCACATATTAAACGTGGTTGCTGACTTGATTTTAATAATAACGTATAAAGAAAACGTTAAAAACTCTGGACACAAAAAAAATGATATCTTATAGTCGTAGCCATGGTTTTAAATTGCAGTTGTGATCGCGGTGAGTCAAATAAACCTTTACATTGCGAGTAATTACGAGAAAATGCAGTTACAATTGCAATGATATCTTTAAAGACTTTCCAACAATCGGGTGCAATCTTTCCTCTGATATTCGGATCAATTTTTTTCCTCAATAGGTTTCTCCAGAAATTCTGTTTCTCTTGGGTGTATTAAATATTTCCTTCCACACACAACTTCTAGTAGAACCATACCAAATGAGAAAGCATCACATTTATCTGTACCATCAATAATATGCTCCATAGCCGTGTAGCCAAAAGTACCTAAGTGAATGTATTAGCTTAGTTTAACTGACAAAAGTTCATCACAGTAAGCTTTTAAATAAAAAAAATATTTACCAACAACATTAGCTTGAATTGGTTTTGGCTTTGACATAGAATGTGGTCCTTGTATGCTACAGTTGAAACCTGCAAGTTTTGGCTGCATGTTGTGATCCAAAAGAATGTTGCAAGGTTTGATGTCACAGTGAAAGATGGTGCGCTTGGCTCCAGCGTGAAGGTAGTGTAGTCCACGCGCAGCTCCTATGCAGATCTCTAGCCTTTTCTTCCATGACAGTGCTTCCAAATCCCCACCTGGTAGGTGTTGACTTAAAGATCCATTGGAGATGTACTCTTGCACAACAATCTTGTTTTTTTTTTATGGTTGCAGAATCCTATAAGAGAGGCAATATTAGGGTGACGAAGCTGGCAGAGCAACTCTATATTCTGAAGCATCGTCATGCTCAAGACAACCTTTATATACTTCAATACCTAATCTTTCACTTGTAAGAATTAATGGCATGGCATGTGATTAGGTTAAATTGAAATACCTTTTAGAAATAATTATATTTGACGTGATTAGTAATTATAAAAGGATTAATACTCAATGAAATAAGTCAATCAAATAAGATTTCTTCTTGACATTAAAGAATTCTTTCAAAAATTTTAGTCATTATGAACGTAAAAAGAACACTTAAAAGAAACTAAATTTTATTAAGGTAAAATTATATTTTTGGTTCCTTAATTTATTTTTAATTTTAATTTTGATTTTCTTTTAAAATTATTGACTAATTTTGTTCCTCTATTTTATTCAATCACACAATTTTGATCTCCCAATCTAGAATTGAACGTTGAGGTTGCAAATGAATGTTGACAATCATGTGTTATGTTTTTATTAGATGAGATAAAATTTTAAAAGGAGACTAAAATCAAAATTAAAGACAAATTGAGAGACTAAAAATGCAATTTTACCTTTTATTTATCTTATTTTTCAAAAAATCAAAGATAAATGTCTTATTAATTTCTTATAATTATGAATGTTCTGAATCCTTAAGAATTACATTTCTTTGAATTAGTCTGCTATCAAAGTTGTTGGTTGATTTCCTAATATCCGCGAGAAAACTGATGGCACAGCTCTTGTATTATTATTGTTGTTTACTACTGTCTCCGAGATGAATTTGTGTCTCCAAAACATTTCAGAAACATAGTTCCAATTTGTGATTAACTGTGGCTGTCACTACCAAAAACATTGATCCCCTCTACTCCTCTCCAATATTCATATATCATAGATAAGCCTAAGCACGTTCTCTTTATGCTTCATTTTATTTACGCGTTTCACGTTTGGTGAAAAGGAGGAGATGGAAAACGTGTTTATCCTTTCAAAATCAAATGGTTGCGCATAGATAACTTCTCGGTAGCTAATTCCTTCTTGTTTTCAATTGATCATTAATAATAAGGTGGCCAGGTTACACTGTTACAGTGTTATTATAACACAAAATAAAAAGGTTCCAGAGCATGACTTAAGTCAAGCCTATATTACTATTAGGCACGGTTTTATTTTTTAATTTTTTTATTCAATTTATTTTAAAAGTTTTAGCTATTTTTATTTTATGAAAAATGTTTAAGATAATTGAAAAACAAACAAACATACTAATCTTCCAAGAAAGAAAAGAAAATTGCTTTATCAATACTTGTCATTATAGAAAGTTATCATGATGACAAACAGTTTACAATAAGAGTTTAATTTTATATAAATTTTTATTCATAGAAAATATAAATTTCTACAATGTGTATGGTTTACAATATATTGATAAAGCAATTTTTATGTAAATTACGTGTAAGTCGATTCATGCGTTGCACGTGATTGGATGAAAAACAAAATTCTTCTATTTATAACTATTAATAAAGATAATTATTTTTTTTATGTACATATTTTTTTTTAAATTATCCTATAATATATATAATTATTTTTATTTTTCTTAACTTTCAAAATTTAACGGTTTTCATCTTTCCTAAAAAAATTACTGCCACTATTTTTTCTTTTTTATTCTTAAAAAATAAAGATAGAGAGTATCTCTTTTTCAACTAGTTTAAATAATAGTAATCAGAATTTTCTTTCTAAATACCGGAATCTTTTTCATTATATATTTTTATTTTCATATTTTCATTAACATTATAATCTAGAAAAGAGGTTTGTATTTGTGATTGTAATCTGGAAAATTCCAATATTGTGACCAGTGAGGGACTGATGGTGTTAAATAACCGGAAAAGTCTCCTAAAAAGCGTTTGATACCCGCCACTGCCTCTGAGTCTACCGTTCTGTTCTTCATTTGTGTGCGTTAAGCATTCTTCTTTCTTTCCTTCTCATTTTTCACCCATTTATTTTCAGGTATCCTACGCTTCTCTCTCTCTCTCATTCATTCAATTGCAATGGATTTCGAACCCTATCCTCTCCCTTTTCCTTCTCACTCCATATTTCCCTAAATTTCAGCTTTCTTCGTTTCAATCGTTCCCTTTTTTAGCTTCTTTCATTTTTTCATCCTAATTACAAGAGTTCTATTTGCTGCTATTTTCCCCCCAATTTCCTAGAAACTAAACTAGGATAATAATATAGAAGGTAGAATCAAATTCAGTTTCATTTTTATTTTTTATTCTTCGTTGGTTTAATTTAATCATTGAAATATTATTGGACTTTGTTTCCATTTAGTTGTTGTTTGTTACAAATTGCTCTTATTGGTCTTTGTATGTTAAGGTAAACAAATTATGGATATTGATGCAATTTTTGGGACCATTCGACCCGTGAGTGTTCCAAGGAAGAGTGCCATTTATGTGTGGGGGTACAATCAATCAGGGCAGACAGGTAGAAAGGGGAAAGAGGATCAGTTGAGGATTCCCAAACAGCTTCCTCCTGAGCTGTTTGGGTGTCCGGCTGGCACCAATGCGCGCTGGTTGGATGTTGCCTGTGGTCGGGAGCACACGGCGGCGATTGCCTCTGATGGCTCACTCTTCACTTGGGGTTTGGATTTTTTTACTCTCTTGTGTGTTTTACTCATTGTTCATTCATGCATTCGTTCAAGTACTGTATTTTGTAGTGTTGGGACTGTTTGCCTCGCCTGATTTTTATTCCGTGCTTGTGTTATTTAGGCACTCAAAGGGATACTGAATAAATAAATTTCTAATGAATTATTTGTACTTTAGAGGTACACAATCTAGTTGTTTGTTTGTTTGTTATTATTAATAGTGTATATTACAAATGATTAGGAAACACAAAAGTGCTAAGTGTCTGAGACTGATGCACATATCCCATATCTTAGGGGCTAATGACTTTGGTCAATTGGGTGATGGAACTGAGGAGCGAAGGAAACTTCCAGAAAAAGTAAAGCAATTAGAGTCAGAGTTTGTAAAATCTGTATCCTGTGGAGCACATTGTTCTGCTTGCATTGCTGAACCTCATGAAAATGACGGTACCATCTCCACAAGAAGGCTCTGGGTGTGGGGGCAAAATCAGGTAATACCTTTTAAAGGGTTAATACAATGTTCTTAATATGTCAAAAACACTCCATCTTTTTCTTCTTCAATATATTGTTTGTATTCCAGGGGTCGAATCTTCCAAGGTTGTTCTGGGGGGCATTCAAACCTAATACTGTAAGTATATATGTTTGAGCACTTACTCACGTATTTGCATGTATATTCATGACGACTTAAACAAATTATGTGTCATTTATTTGATTGTATTTTTTTTTTTATTATTTGGCTTATTTAGATGTAAATAGACCTAAGTACATACCTACTGCTATTTGTCCATGACAAGGTGTAGAGGAGTCAAAAAGACAAAGGAAAAGTATACTTAGAATGGACTCTTTCGAAGCTTCATCTTCTCATTTGCCTTTTTTCTCGAGAGTCAACCATGCCATCACATCTGATTGTTGATTGGATTTGCATACTAGATACTTCTTCTCTTGCATATTTGTTACTCATGATTTATTGCCATGCCTAACAATGATTTTAAGTTTTTATTTTTAAACATTGTCTTATTATATAGTTTATATCTTACTTCTAAACTCTGTAATATGCTCAGAGTCTTTTTTTCACTACGAACAAAATATATTCCTTTGGTCGATGCAATTGCTTTAGTGAATGTAATTATTTCATAACATTTCCTTTTGCCTAATTTCTTTGTAGCCTTGCTGGGAATTATGATATATGAGTGAATCCATTCTTGTAGAGTTTAATTTCATTTTATTAAATGCAAAGTAAAATGATTATTTTCTCTTCCTTTTTTAATAGGGATACAATTTTTAAATGATGGAATAGGATTCTTTTACAATTTTCTGTCTGTTTTTGCTTACTTCCTATCTTCCCATCATTTATATGATTACACTTGCAGATTATTCGTGAAGTGTCCTGTGGAGCTGTCCATGTGGTTGCTTTGTCTGAGGAAGGCCTACTACAAGCTTGGGGTAACTCAGTAATTTCATTCTTTGTTTACAGTTTTCTTTCTAAAATTATATTATTTATATATGATTTGTAAATTTTTTGTCAAGGATTGCCTTTATTGATCGACATGGATGAAGATTTATAAATTTATACAGCATTAAATGTAGGAAAGAAAACTTGAGCACTTACAAAGGGGGGTTTCTTGCCACCTACTAATCAGGGTTTTCTCACTGTTTCCATAAACCAGGCTACAATGAATATGGTCAACTTGGCCGAGGTGTTACTTGTGAAGGACTACAGGGGGCTTGTATTATAAGTTCTTATGCTAAATTCCTTGATGAAGCCCCTGAGCTTGTGAAGATTGCCAAAGTGTCATGCGGGGAGTACCACACAGCAGTCATTTCTGATAAGGGCGAGGTGTAAGTGATTTGAAGGACTTACTAGATGGAGATAGTTATAAATTTAAGCATGAGAATTGTGGTTTTCCGCATGACACATTAGGGAATCTCACTTCAGGAGACAAGATGCAATGGAAATGCTGCATCTATTATGCAAGTTTCTATTCCCTTGGCTTGGTTATACATAAAAAAACTCTAGTTGACTGTAGTTATACATACCTGGAGCCAACCATTTTATATTATACATTGAGTGTCCCTAGTTTTATGTAGGTTCTGTTTGAAAATGTCTGCGGCAAGGTTTGTCATTCTATTGACTTGCAATCGTGGTTTTTGCTATGTTTTTTAATAGGCATAGCTCCATTAAAACCTAGTGGGATAAGGCTTTCATTGTTGTTTGCTGTTGTTGTATAACATATGTGCATGCATCATAATTCATAAATAGGTGTAATTTGCTTACAGTGAGGCCCCCACCCTGAAGTGGCAATTGTTAGTAATATTCACATGTTACAGGACTGGAGTTAAGATTTTGTTTTATTCTTGAGACTGAGATCTCAAGTTCCTACATCTTTTCTTAGGTGGTATCATGTGTTCTATTCCAAATCATAACATTGGCAAGGACCATTACTTTGTCTTTGCTTAACACAGTTGTAACTTTCAAGCCTCCCTTAATGGTGCTGCTATTAGCACTTACTATTGTGATATTTGACTGTTTTATGGTGGTTCTTTTTCTTCATTGATCTTGTTCCTTCCAATCTTGCACGTCAACTGTGAACCTAGGATTTAATGAGGGTGCTTGTGGTTGGGAGGCAGGGGGTAGGTATTAAAAGCTAGATGTGTACTATTCTAAATATTTAAAAGTTTTCTTTTGCAGTCCAAATCTATATTAGTAAACCTTATCCTGATGAATTTGTGTAGAACTTTTGGGTTCCTTCCTTTCCCCTCTCGTCTCTTCTACCTGGTATATGTGTGTATTCTCATTGCACAGAAGGTCTCAATCTTTGTTTAGTTCCTTTTGCTTATTTGATATATGGATTCTTCATACTTACATGTATCTTTCCAGGCCATGTAAGGATTTTCTTCTGGTTATATGTATTTGGGGATCCATAAGCAGTATTATCAATAATTTGTTATTAAATTTGAGTGCTTGTGATAATACTTCATCACTTGTTATATTTTGTCCTTGGATCTTGCAGCTACACATGGGGGCTAGGAAATATGGGCCAGCTTGGGCATTCTTCACTCCAGTACGGGGATAAAGAGTTACTGCCAAGGAGGGTAGTTACCCTTGATGGTATTTTCATAAAGGACGTGGCATGTGGCGGTGTACACACATGTTCTGTAACTCAGGGAGGAGCACTTTATGCCTGGGGTGGTGGTCGGTCTGGGCAGCTAGGGCTTGGCCCCCAAACTGGATTATTCTCGTGTGTTGCTAATGACTCTCAGACATTTTTCCGAAACATTCCAGTTTTAGTAGTTCCTAAAGGTGTGCAACTTGTTGCATGTGGGTATTCTCACACCCTTGTCTCTATGAGTGATGGTCGAATTCATGGATGGGGTTACAATAATTATGGTCAGGCAGCAAATGAGAAATGTACATATGCTTGGTATCCATCACCAATTGACTGGTATGTATTAGTAACTTGAAGTGACTTCTTCTTGATCACATGGGCTTTTATGTTAAAGTTACTAAATCACAGGTGTGTTGGGGAGGTTCGGAAACTAGCTGCTGGTGGTGGTCATTCAGCTGTGTTGACTGATGCTTATTCATTAAAGGAGTTATGCGAGTTTGTACTTGCAGATAGTATGACTTTATCTAATGCTGCTAAGGTTGAGGATATTGCATATAGAACTGGATCAGATGCTTTGGCGCGCCTTTGTGGAAGACTTAGGTATATGGGTGTTGTTTATGATTTTTAAATAAACTGCAACTCAATTAGAGTATCATTAACTTTATTGGGATGTGGCAAAGATTATTAGTCAACAATTTATAATTCATTGTTGGAAGGAAAAACAATTGTCAGGGTTGGTGGAAGAGCATAAAATTTTATGGTAAAACTGGACATATTCTTGTATTGAGTTGGGGCTTCCTGTTAAATGTTTCTTTAAAGTAAATGCTGGCACCTATTATGATACAGTGTTTCCCCTTTCATTTTTATTTCACATTTTTGCTTTGTTATTTTCTCAATGAATGAAATGCTAATGTTGTGGCAATAACTTCATGGCAGAGAGTATATGCTTGCTGGTGGAGCTCTTGAACAAAAGGAGGAGATGAACTGTAAAATCTGACTAAGCATATAAAGTTAGTATTAGTAATTATTTATGTATACTCATGTTGTATGATACATGTATTCATAAGGGGAATGTCGTCATTATTGAACAAAAGCAATCACACGATTGACGCAAGCAAGAAATCACTTGCTACGTAGACAATGAATTTGTCCATATCGAATCAACAGATCACTAACTCTTGTAGGGTGAACATCGTAAACATTCTGAATAACTCTTGATTTAAACGAGACTCCAGTTATGTTGATTAGCTACTTTTATCTTGTGCATAGCTACTGTAGATGAGTTTCTACTTTTGTATATTTCTTAATCTAAGACAAAACAATTCTCCTTGTTGAAAGGTTATCCGCACATTGATGATGTGCACTGCTTTTTAATCAGAATCAACTTTGAACTTTCAGTAACAAAGGTTCCAAGCCAATTGCAAGTTGCAACCCTTTTGGCTCTCCTATAATCCAGCCTAAAAAGCATTACATCCTAGCATAATTTCGGTATAGCCTTTGATCTGTCTTTCTGGCGAGATTTGTTTTTTGACTTTTAATTTAATCTAATAGCTTGCATTATCCATTTTAATGGAGAGTTTGGTAAATCTTAACATTAATGAGGAAAATACTGTAATATGGTCAATTAGATTTTTCATAGATGAAATTCTTTTTTGTTATATTATCTAATAACCTTTTGTATTTAACTATGTTTTTACAAGAAAAACGAATACGAATGAAATCCTGCGGTTTCGAGCCTGTTAAAACCTTTTCAAATTATAATCTACGTAATCACTGGTTTGTCTCAAGTACAAAATAAAACTTTATGACTGCTTGAAGCGCAGGGAAAAAGTTACATATCATTTCAATCTTTTAATTCATCTTTATCTAACTAACTAAGTTTAATAAATAAATGAAGCCTTTAAAACCGCAGGAGAAAAAACAAAAGGATGAGCTTTGTAGGGAAAAACTCTTGGGTACACATCACGTAGTGTGTTTCTGTGGTCCAAATGTTTTCTTTGGTGACTTGTAATTTAACTAGCACCAACCATCACGTGTCATTTGTTAAAATAACAGCTTAATACCATTGATTTCAAAATGAAGGGCACAGTTCACGATGCGAGAAGTTTGAGCAGTTATTAAGCTCGGCATATTAGCTATTCTAAGTTCTAGCATACATATATATAGTTGAGCCTTGCACATAATATCATATGTCACATACTTGGCAGAATCATGTCAGCCTAACTAGTCAGACATGCAGCGCAGCATCCATGGTGGGATGAGAGAATTGCCACTAGGGACTGTTTGAGCCTCACCCGTTTCTTCCACTGGTGTTCCTCCTTGCATTGTCTCACTGCATCATTTAGTCACTTTTATCATCTCAAACAACAATGTACTTAATGATTAATCAACTTAGCTATTTTTGTTTTCGAGGTAATCTTATTCGAGCTACAACTATATACTAAATGTACCTAATGAATCAAATTAGCTAATATAAAACAACCTGCATTATTTTTCTCATGTTAATTTATTAAATTTGTTATTGAAAAACCATTTTATTTTCGAAGCTTATAACAACGTGGGAGAAATCTAGGAATCTATAATTGACATTTGGACCATAAGATATTGTTGTTTTTGGGGTTTATGAGTAGGAAAAATAATGTTTATAGAGAAGCTGATAATATTT
The DNA here is from genome assembly GCF_004193775.1 of Glycine soja. Lineage (NCBI taxonomy): Eukaryota > Viridiplantae > Streptophyta > Magnoliopsida > Fabales > Fabaceae > Glycine > Glycine soja. The sequence continues at coordinate 55,338,198 of NC_041019.1, read as the reverse complement.
TATTAAGACAGCTCTATATAAATAACACAACGCATAACTGATACAACCTTATTTTTAAAAACATAATTTTAAATTTTTTTAAAAAAATTATAACCCCGCACTCCGCATTCAGCTGCTATGGGCACATTTGCATCAGATATCATCAAACTTGTTTATGGTCTATATTGTCATTTTAACTTATTACTCGTATAATCTCACACGTATACTTGCAATACTAATATTTGCTCAAAAGTATTCTGCCAGTGAAAAGAAAAAAAATCACCTGCCAATAAGCTGCAGTATTGAACGGTTTTTATTGCTTAGTTTGACATTTAGTATCCCTAATAATCATTTTAGCTAGAATGTACAACATAAGGGTTTGACAATGAAAGATGTTCCTTCACTATAATATCTGTGCTTTAGAAGAGAGAAGCAGGAAAAGTACCTGAGAGTTAGAGAAGGAACCAGTCTTTGTGGTGATGGTGGTGGTGGTAGCTGTGGAGAAGATAAGTTGAGTGTGGATGAATCAAAGCCTAGAGTTTCTGGGCCGTTGTGTGGACCTTCAGTCACTGTCTTCGCTTTCTCCTTCATCTAGTCATAAATGTAATGAAAAAATTAATTGCTTTTTCTTTGTACTTTTTTGTCTAGAAACTTTAGATTGAAATGTGACTAGAGGAATATGTGGCTTCTACCTTTCCTAGCCATCTGTTTTGCACTTGTAATGTCCTTGCCTGTCATGTCATATATATGCACAACAAAAATTTATCTTTAAAAATCCCAATGTTTTTTATTGTACAAACCTTCTAGCAGTCGGAAGAAAACTAATTAATTTCACTTCAGAAGCAGAAAGTTATTTTAATAAACTCCACTAACAATGATATCTAAGATTACTTTGGGCAGTGTCATACTATATCCATCCTTCTGGGGGACAATTTAAACTATAGTATATTGTTTATTGTTTATCTATATTAGACATTCTATTATATTAGAGAATTTTTCAGGGATATATTCAATGTCCCTAGAGCATATCATTTTACAAGCCATGCAGTCTAGCGAATATTCAATATCACCCTTAAGGCCTTTACCCACAATTACAACACAGACATTTTACCTTTTTATGCAGGTCTGAGACGGATTGATTCATAACTTGATTCTGCAAAAACAAATTGTTCAGTCAGGTTAAGATTGAAAAGAAAAAAAGTCATATGTGCTAATGTTAATTCTTTAATTTTTAAGATTAAATTTATTCTCTTTTGTTGTTGCTATATATCTTCTATCTTAATTATTTCTTGTAAACTAATGAAGAAGCACTCGTCACCTTTCTAGTTCGGATGCGCTTCAGAGATGTCTCAATCTGCTGCTCCAAACTGTGAAGCTCTTTCAAACTCAAGGGATCCAGATCATTTCCAAAGAAATTCCTATATTGAAGATTATATAAACTACATCATTCTTTTCCATTATATGTTGATTTTGAAGCATATAGCACGTAACTAGCCCTGTCAAGTGTCTGACCCCACAGTTTATGAAATCTTTTTAGGATAGATTTGGGCATTGTGAAATGCTATTTACATACACATACTATTATAAACACATTAATTCTTTAGTATTAGTATTAAAAGTCATAAAATTTTGTTAATAAAAGAAAGTATATTAAAAAAGTTGGTGTTACAAAGTATATTACTAGCCCTCTTCCTTCCAGATTATTCTTATGTTAGCACTTTATTTATATGGCTATGAAGACTGAAATGACCTTTGGAAAATGCAAGTTACTTTCAATTGGTGGCCAGACTAATTAATTGTGAGTGTGTGGAGCTCGTGCCAAGTTTACATGTTACCCATGAAATCTAAATAAAGTACGTACATTATGTTCCTCTCCAAGACTTCAACTTTAGCGGTGAGCTTGATATGTTCGAAAGACCAAAATCCCTACACAATCAAACGAGCTTCAGTTACTAGTGATTTTACTTACATGGAAAGAAGTATATTCATATTCACTTTCATGCATGCGTATAACAAGGACACATGGCTATCAGACCAATCGGGATATTTTCAGTACCTAATTTTTTTTCCTTGGATACCACCTACCTTGATTAAATGTTAAGTATGAATTGATAGTAATAGATATAAAGTTGGTTTGATAGTGAAAAAAAAATAAATTCTGGATTCGAGTTTCTCATCAACAAAAAATTAATAAATTAATTTATAATAGGTGTCAATAAAAAAATAAGAAGTGACTGTTAGTAATTATAACTGGGTAAAATACACTCACACGAGTTTAGTACTCGATTATCCTCTCATTTTTTACTTTACAATGACCTCATATAAATTGAGGAATCCCTTGATTGAGCTAAAATAATATATAAAACTAAAAATAATGCTCACTTTATAAATTAGTTTTATGAAATTAAATTAAATCATAAATTCAAATTCTAATATAACATCTGCGTCTATCTTAAATTTATTGATAGTTACTTATCATATTATCCACATACTTACCCGGTAGTATTGAGAAAAATTGGATTCCTTCATTGATTAGATATGATTAGATATAAGTGTGGTGTGTTGGAAAAAAGTTAAACTCTTAATATATCCCGTATCTATAATTTAAACAAGGATAAATAGCTAGCTACTAATGTATTAGGAAACTGGTTGTAAGATATCAAAAAGAAATTATATATCTAAGATCATGAAGTACCGGTGATTCGACATTGTTAGCTCCAGCAAGTGCTGTATGGCTACATCTCTCGTAACGTTCAAGGAGGTCTTCCATGCTGTTACACAAGTCAATGAAAAACTATAAAACCAATAGAAAAACTTGAAAACTCGTAATTTTGTTTTTCTCTATGAAGTACTAAAAAATGTTGAGGACATTGGAGAGGAAAATTAAACACATTCAGCAAAAATTACATCAAACGGGCATGTAATTTGGAAAAATAGTTAATTAGTTAATAAGCCTATGCTGAGCGGAATATATATACAAAACCACAGAAGTAACCCAATCTATTCAAATAATTTAACGAGGATAAAAATAAAACAAAAAAAAAATAGTCTATAAGCTAACTTATTTTTCAAATTTGTTTATTTGAAAAAAACATTTTAAAACCAGTTTGATTCTAAAAATGATTTAAAACTGATTCAAAACAAATTCAACTATTTAGATATAAAATCAAATAAGTTAAAATGATTTAAAATTAGTTTGGTTTGGTTTTCTTCAACCCGTTTTTGCACACATTAAAGATAAGTAATATAATAGATAAATAAAAAATAATACTATAAAATATTGTAAAAAATATATTTAAACAATATAACTCGTAATATTTTGCATATTTAACTTTCAAACATATACAAGAGGGGGAACTGTGAGTTCTTGAAGAGACTCATAGGATACTAACCAACGTATTTGCTAAACTTTAATTTGAGTTGGCACTTATATACAGAACTCCTGATTGTTGGAGTGCAGACTACCACGCATGCCAACTAATTGAAGTCGAATGTTCGACCAACTAGTCCTGTGGTTCAGCCTATAACTACGAACCTGTGAAGATTCTAAAGATGTTTATCGAAGATTTTCCTTTTTTTTATAAATTAAATCGAGGTATAATCCCTACAAACAAAGCACTGGTCAAGTTGAAAATCGTGATTCCTAGATCAAAACAACTACTTGAGAGATTATAAACTAGTAGAAACTTATAAGTTAGTTAGAAGTTATAAAATTAAAGTTGTAAGTTTATAAAAATATTTTGCGATAAGCTAATAAGTTAGTTCATAAATATTAAATAACATAAAGAGATATATTTAGTTAAATGAGGTAAAAAAAAATTACAAATAAAATTAGAGAGAATATAAATGAAAAAAAAATTAATTTTTAACAAGTTATATTATTTTAATAAGCTAGTTAAAATAACTTATAAATTAAGTTTTAAGATATTAAAATAAACTCATATATCAAACAAATTAAACTATAAAATATCTTATGATCTAGTCAAACTAGTTTATAATACTGTTATTTTTTTAAACAAGATTATTTTTCTACATCTATTCTATTAGAATTAGAGTAGTATTTTTCATTCCTAATTTCTATATTCCAATGCCAGTTTTACAAATTCGCTTTCAAGATTCCCAGTGTCCTTGTGAGATTTGCAATCCACTTTACCTCACTTATATATATAGAATGAACAATGTGTAGTTTATAGCATACACACGATTAATAAGAAATAAAATGATAATTTTAAATAAATCTAATAAATAAAATTACAATTATCTCATATTTATTCTTAAGTTATTAAGGTTAAACTTACAAAACTTGATTTTACCTTATTTAATTTTATCTATAAAATTGAGTTTGTTTGTTTATTTCAACAAACAAACTTGAGAAATTTAATGAGTGAAATTCAAAAGAATCACAAATATTAAACAACTCATGCACCCACCTATGTACTCAGAAGCAATATGTATATAAAGATGTATTTATCTTAGGCTGAAAATATGTATCCAGTCCATTAATAAACTGTTGTTAGCTAGGTTCTAATAATTAATCTTGAGAGAAAAGAATCTAGTGGTCGGAAAATAAACCTTTTAGTGCATTTATAGAAAGTGGCAATGATTAGACATGGAAGAGATAACCCATTACTCTTTTTAATTAGAATGTCTTCCACTTAAGAATTGCAACAAGAATTAAAATAAACCTTTCAGTGTTTTGATCTGATTTCGGGATTTGAGAAGTAGGGTAAAACAATCTGTTGTTTTCTGTTTGTTATATATAGTATATAAAAGATGAAAGGATAAGTGGTAGTTTTATACCCTACAAAGTGATAATTGAACTCTCGGGTAGGATCCATTGTCTCTCTCATGTCATATATTAACTTCCAAACATAATTAAAACAATGCAATTATAGAGCTTAGAGTCTTTTGTCTATCATAGACTCGTACAACTGTTGTATTTCCTTAACTCTTTTTTTTGTCAAATTATATATATATATATATATATATATATATATATATATATATCAAATTATATTTTCCACCAGACCACTATCATTTGATGACCCTAACCCTAAAGTCATCAAATCAAATTTACTATGCAATCAAATCAGATGTTGCAAATTTAAGCTCCTATCAAATCCTCTACAGTGGTTCTGCATGCATGTTCTTTAGTAGCTAAGTTTTAATCACTGGATAATATAATATTTATGAACGCATTAATAGTTTAAGGATAAAAAACTTGTTAAGTTAATTTTACAATTAATATGTACTTATGAAACAAGGTAATCTTAATTTCTTATGATCTTAGGTACTTAAAATAACGATATTAATCTTTAAAAGCAAATTTAAGTATTAAATATCATAATAACATGAGTTTTAAATTTAAAAAAAAATTTGAAGAGTTGTTTCATACTAACATCAAGACATATCACTGATCACCAAAAAACCCTACTGTTACGTACACTACTTGCGAATGATTTTTTTTTTTTTTTGGTCGGAGTAATTCTGTTCATGATTCTATCAAATATTAAATATGAATATTCTTTTAGAATTCTCGAACATGATTTCTTATAGAAGACATCTTTTCTTCCACCAGACTCAGATTCAGTGTGAATTTATTTAAGATTAAAAAATAATAATTTTAAAATAAGTATATTTTTTAAGAAATGGATAAGATTTGTTTTTTTAAAACAAGTAAAAAATTATTTTTTAAACAGTAATAGTTTAAGCAAACACACTAAAAAAAATAAAAAAAAAATTATTTTATTAAAAAAACACTTATTTCAGTAAATAGATTTAAACAAACTCACTTTTTAATTTCATGGTAACTTACAAATGAGTTACATAAAATATTATAATGCTTTTCATTCATAAAAACTAAAGATAAATATAAAAGAATTTATAACAGTTCACGCTCAATCAATAAAAATCATTTATATTAGATGATTTGGTTTAATCATACTCCATTTGTATTTAAAAAATAATTACGGTAGGTTCTGTCAAAACATAAAAACTTCCGGTCAGGCTATGTTTTTCCTATTTTTATTGAAACCAGAAGTCCAGACTCCAGAAGCCTTTTTCAGATATTGTCTGACTACTTTTGTAAAATCCTAAAACAAAAGATACTGTTTTGCGTCACCCTCTTCCAACAGTTACATACAAATAGTATTACAAAATAGTCATGGATTATATTAGAGCTGTGTCTGGTTCTTGGTTTGCACATATTCCTATACATTCAAGCCCAGAATCATGCCTTTTGACACTTTGGTTAATCGTTTGAGACTGCATCAACAAAATATATTTCTTGGTACGTTTGAACATACATCCGTTTAAGGTTACAACAACTACAAACAAACACACACACATTTATAGATTGTGACCTCTTATTACCCAATGGATCAAAGTAGCCATGTTACTGGGCTACAAAGTATAGAGCATAATATCACTACCTTCCAAAAGGTGACACAAATCTCTAGGGTGATATCATTTTGTTGGTTAGATTTCATCGTATATTAATATTAATAGAAAAATAACAAGGTGATTGACTTGATATATATAGTAAACATATCCACAAATATACGTCTTGTATATCTATAAATAACCAAGAAACCACACGCTGACGCAGACATATAAAACTCTCATGTCTACAAATGCTAAAAAAAAAAAACATTTAAAGAGGTCTTTAAAAAAGTAATAAAAAAATCTTCCATTACGAGTTTATTACTTATGACATAACTATATGTGATGAGAGAAAAGTATATATCTAGGATTGTGAAATACTTTTTTGACCAGACCAGACAAAAAATAGACCTTTTTTAAATAATAATAAAAAACTTATCGTTGAAAACAAAGCATAATTGATAAAGATAAAGAAAAAAAAAACCTACAGCAAGTAGTAGTACTGAATAGTGAATGCTACTATTGTATTGGTGGAAACTTTCTTTGGCACTATAGTTCAGGGTAAGGTGAAACAAAAACACACACAAACAAATAATAAACAAAGAAGAAGATGAGCACAGATCAGATAGAAAAACAAGAAAAAAAATTAAGAGTTAATTATGATATGTGTTAACAAATATTAATTTCCATAACCAGATGAGTGATATATAGCAAAAGAAAGTAGGAAAAAAAAGTGCGTGGATCCAAAACAAGAAAAAAAAATGAATATATAGAAATGATAAAACCGAAAAGGAATAAGAGAAGAAAAAAAAAGGTGAGAAATGATGAACGAGTAGGAACCTGCGTTCAGAGGAATACTCAAAAAGTTTGCCTTTGGTAGAAAATATAATCAAAGCAACTTGAGCATCACATAGCACAGAGATTTCGCTGGCTTTCTTGAGAAGTCCCGATCTACGCTTGAAAAACGTCACTTGCTGGCTTGTTTTGTTCTCGATCCGCTTCAGCTGAACCCTACCCCTTCCCATCTTCTTAGTGCTTAATTCTCCCACGTAACTAGCAATTCTATGAAAGCAGCACAAATAGAAATAGCTAAAAAGGGTAACAGGAGGGTTAAGGAATAAGTACATATAAAGAAGGTTGTTACTTGTTAGGTTGTGTTTTGTATAAAGAAGGAAACCCTAGCTAGAGAGGAAGTAGTAGAGTGAGAGAGTGGTATTCACCTGAGCAAAGCAAGACCGAGAAAGAGAAAACGAACGCGAAAGCAAAAGAAGTGGAGGGTGTCTAATAATAGGATAGCATGGGAATTTCCTTTTTCTATTTTTGAATTGTGAAGGAAAAAAGAAGAATAAGAATAAAAATTGGGGAAAGGAATGAGAATTTAAGGTACGATGCGTTGTCGAGTTGTGATTAGTTGAAGGGTTAAGGTACAATGCGTTGTCGAGCTAGAATTGAGCAAGTATGAGAGTGTTGATGTCTCGTGTTGACAGGGCGTAACGTTGGGAGACGCTCCGTACGGTTATGTGGGTCCCATGGATAAGTGAGAAACGGGAAACGGGAAACGGGTTTTTGTTGTGTTTATGGCACTCTCATTGGTTGACGGCGCCCCCTCACTTCACACTTCCCTATTTCTCTTTCCCTATAGTATAGCCTAGCCCTTTCTTTAATTTCTATCCAAACACTCTCTGTTTCAACATATTATAAGACTTTATTTCATTTTTCATATACATTAATTATTTTTAATTAAAATTTCTTGATTTTCTTTTTCTCTTATGAAAATTAAAAAACTTACATTGTTAGACTTTCAATAAAGTTAAGAATAAATTTAAAAAATACTATATTTATAAACCAACATAATACTAATAATTAACTTTTTTAATAAATAGAATTAATCAATTATATCTTATAATTAAAAACCAAACAACAAATCAAGAGAACATTAAAAGAAGAAAAAACAGTTGTCATTTTGTGAGGTGTATGCAGAATTCTGGATATCAACAATAGTATTATTTTAGGGTTATTAACTCTTTTGTCTTCATCGTGAATTTCTGTTTTTAATCTCTTGTCAATTTTTTAGTGACTAATTTTAGTTCTTGAAAAAACTGTTTCATTTTTTTCTCTCAAAAACACTTTCATTCCGTTTTTACTCTCACAAAATAGGAGCAAAAATGGAACAATTTTTTTAAAGAGACTAAAAACAATTTTTTATAATTGAAACAAAAAGATGATAAACCCTATTAATTCTTATTTCATTTGGAGTTTATTTTTCACTTTTTGTGTATATGTATTTGTGTGAATGTGTTATTGTTTTTTTAAAAAATAATATGTTAACATTACATTAACGTGTGTTTTGTTGGTTCACACGTCCTATTCGGGAAAATGCTTGTTAAAAAGCATTTGTAACTAGAAGGGAATTTTAGTTTATAATTGGGAATTTTAGGTCTTGGATAATTAGTAATTTGGATTTTCGGGATTTGTTTAGAATAATAAATAACTTGATTTATAAAAATGAAGTTAATATTGTTTTTGTTACTTTGTTTGGCCTCTTGCTAGCTTGTGGCTCCGTCACTAAATTCGTCTAATTTCCTATTCATGTTTGGCTTATGTCAATCAGATGCTATGGAAAGGGATTAGGTCCATTTTTCACATGTCAATCAGATGCTATGGAAGGGACTAGGTCCATTTTTCACATGTCAATGGAATCTTTATGTTCAAAACCCCTGAGTTGTGTTATTATTTTTTAAAATATTTGGAAAAATAAGTTGTGTATTGCATATTGCATGTGTGTTAAATCACGTTTGAAATCAAATAAAAATAGCTTTGAGGTAAAAATACTTTTGCAAAAGGATTATATATAACCATTATTTTTGTTTTCATTTTTTTATACGATGGATCTGCATTAGTACACAGAATATAATAATTTCAATTTCAAATTAAACATGCATTTATTTGTTTGAATTTATTATCTTTTTGTTTCTTAAAATTTTAAAATTTTTGCTTTTAGTCCTAATCTAAATTAAATTTTTATTAGTTACCACTTTTAGTCCCTTTTGTTAATTAAGAGTGTTAACTATCACACAATATATTGACAATTCATTAATTTGTTATTATCAAATATCTAATAGGATAATTATGTGTAATCTTTTTTTAAAAAAAACATGTTTTTTAGTCTTCATAATCTTGTTTGAACATGTATAGTTTTAAATCCCTAAACAAATTTTTGGTCTCTATTATTAATTATATTACCCCTAATTGATGATATGATAATTACATTGACAAACACAAGAACTCACACATCATTTACTTATGTCTATAATTTTTGTAATTTATATTTTTAGTTCCTTATTTTTTCACGACTTAATAGTTTATAAATATATAAGAAACTAAAAATATTATATATATATATATATATATATATATATATAATTGCACAAATTTTTCATATATGACTAGTTGATATGGTGACAAATGTTAACTCGTTATCAAGTGCATCAAATTTATCATAAGTAGTAAAGTATTTGAAAGTTTGAGTGTTGAATCCACACGAAATTTGTTTGGACTTAGATTGATCCATACCCAAATTAAAAGTAATAGATAAGAAATTTAAAATAAAAGATGCAGAAAAGATAAAAGATAAAATAAAGATTTAAAAGAAAAGATAAGAGATAAAAGATAAAATATTTAAATTAAAATATGAAAAAGATAAAAAAATAGAAGATAAAAAAAAGATAAGAAAAGAAAAATAAAAGATGAAGATGAAGATAAAGAAAGATAAATTCAAGATGTGATAATGTCGGGACTTAGCCTGCTTTATTTGTCTAAGATGTATTATTTTAGATTTTTTCTCTATCAATTTAGTGATTTTTTCCTACACACATCTGTTAGAATATTTTGTCCCTGATGTCACATGATGACAAACCTATCTATCTATCTCCCAAATGTCTTTGTAAAGACCCGATAGATAAGATGCTTGAAGTTGTAATTCTAGATGTTTGCTTTGATGCATAGACATAATGCAATCACCATATGTCTAACAATGATTTTATTAAGATACCTCTTCCCTTTAGTTCTATTAGAAATTATCCTCTATCGAGCGAATAATCCTTAAAACTGATGCATGTAAGAGCTTTCTTGTATTTTTATTAAGGATTACTCTCTATCAAGCACCTAACCCCTGAAGATGGTGCAATGATGAATGATACATGAAATTAAAATAAGAAAGGATAATAGGAAAGAAAACACTTGTTTGCATTGATAGATATGAAGTGTACAATACATCTTTTGGCTTTTTAGGCCTGTCAGACCCTAACTAAGAGTTTAGTCTCTCATAGCCATAAGGAGCCTTACACTTGAAAAGGGGTTTAGAAACTAATGGAAGAGAAGGGATGGAAAAAGAAAGATTTCCCCTACTAGAGACACCCAGACAGGATGTATTCATAAGAGAGCTCTGAGTCTCCAGGGTGGTGTGTTTTCTCTTTGGCTTAACTTTCTTTTTATACCTGTTGGAGTGGACTTGGACCTGATGCCAAAATTCTTCTTTGTTTATATTTTTTATATTTTTTTGGATCTTTTTTACTTTTAATCCCTCATTTTCATACTTGCAAATCATAAATAAGAAAAATATAAATTCCTATAATTTAATCCAAAAATAAATGCTAAATAAATATTTTTAAAGATATTTTCAATATATTTTATTATAAAAAATATCTCATATTTAGCGGTTATCAAAATTCTCCAAATTAAAAATTTTGTTTGTCTTTAGGCAAAAACAAATATGAGAGCAGACTCCAAATGCTCAAACACTTTCCAAAACTGTAATTTTTCAAATTCCCCTTAGCTGGACCTTCTTGCATTTGTCATTATCTTACAATGGAAGCACAAACAAACCTTGAGATAGAATTGGTTAGTAGCATAAATCAATCAGGTCGACTTGCCTCACTTTTCCTCACAAGGTTTAGTATTTCCCTCTGCACACAAGTGTCTTTGGTGAGTGTTTAAATTTCTACAACTTGCAATTAATGTTCCCAATTTTTTTCACTTCAACTCAGTTAAAGTTATCCTGCTTACACTTGGTGGATCACTAAGGGCTTGTAATGTGGCTTGGATAATCAAAGAAATTATGGTTTTTCTAGGATTTCAAAAATTAGGGTTATAAGAAAGCATTTATACTGGAAAAACTTCCACTTATTCAACCTAGGGTTATTTGTTTTTCAGCCTCAATTTATTATTCTAACAGCACTTATGACACCTATTTATTTTTTGCCCTTATTATTCTTCTCTCTTTTTATTCTTTCTTCTTCTTTTTTTCTTTTTTATTTTTTTTTTCAGGAAAGAAACTTTGGGCTTACAAGCTTTTTTTAGGGCGCCTTATTGTGTGTTGTTTTACCTTCCTGAGACAATTTTTACCTTAACCCTCCGCCAAATAAGGGGCATATCATGATTAACATCCTTATGCTTTCTTAAATCCTAAAATAAGGTAGGAGATAATTAAAGTAGGCTTAAGGGTTTTACAAAAAACATTATTATCATTTTTTACTTAAATAAGGTGCAAGGGGTAAATTATCATTAAAGGTTGACTTTTTGGCTAAGTGGCGGAAAATAAGAAGAAACAGGGCCTTGATAATTTTCACCTCATGTAATTAATCTAACAGTTTAAGAATGATGCTAAATCAGGAAATTAAAAACATACGTTCTCTCACAAGTAAGTTTCACACAACTCACCGGGACAAAACAAAGTTGTTGGCTTACCACACCATGATTTCTTTCAAACAAGCTAACCTTTTCTCTCTTTGTTGTGATTCATACTCCACTACTTGAACTAACACTTACCTTCATGGAACCAACATTTTCACAAAAATTGGTATGCAACATTTCAAGTGTTTGAGTCCTTCAGAAAAAGCTTTGACAATGACTTTGTTAACTTGTTGGCAAGTGTACCAAATTGTCACAGGTATTAAAGTACTCGAAAGTCCGAGTGTCGAATCCACAAGGACTTTGTTTGTACTTAGATTAATGCAAACCCAATTTAAAGCAATAGATAAAGAATTTAAAATAAAGATAAAAAAATAGATAAGATAAAGATTTAAAGATCAAAATAGAAGATAAAGAAAATAAGAAAATAAAAGTAAAAGATAAAGATAAAAATATAAGATAAGAAAAATAAAAGATAAAAATAGAAGATAAAAGAAATAAAATCAGGACACGATAATGTTGAAAGTCTGCCTTGTTTGCATAAGATGTATGAGTTTATGATTTTTCTTTATCAATTTAGGTGATTCTATTCTACCCACATCTGTTCAATTACTTATCCATGATTCCTCACGATGACAAACCTATTTTATTTATCTATCTTCCAAATTCTTTTGCAAAGACTCAACAAATAAATTGCATGAAGGATGAATTCTAGATGTTTGCAAGAATGCATGGGCATAAAATAATCATTCTATGCCTAGTAATGACTTTCTTATGAAATCCTTTCTTTTTGTTCTATTAAAAGTTACCCTTTTCCGAGTGTCCCCCTAAAACTAATGCATGCATATTTTCTCTAAATCTTACTTAGAAGTTACCCTCTCTCCAGGGTCTAACCCCTAACATAATATAAAGATGAATAATGCATGAAAATATAAACAGAAAAAATAATAGGAAAGAAAACACCGGTTTGCATTGATAAATATGAAATGTACAATACATCTTTTGGCTTTTTAGGTCTGTTAGGCCCTAACTAGGGGTTTAGCCATTTATGGCCATTGAGAGCTTTAAAATGGATGGGGTATAAGAACTGATGAGATAAGAAGGGTGAAAGAAAGAAAGGGAGTAAATGAAACCCCTACGAGAGGGGGTTCAGTGGTGTGTTCTTTTCTGCTTGGCTTGACTCCATTTTTATATTTGTTGTAGTGGACTTGGGCCTGATGCTAGAAATCTTCCTTTCTGATATTTTTTGGATTTGTTTTGCTTTTAATCATATCTTCGTGAGACTTCTTGATATTTTGGATATTTTTTAATCTTTTTCTCTTTTAATCTCTCATTTTCATATCTGCAAGCCATAAATAAAAAAAATATCAAATCTTAATATTTAAGCCAAAGTCCACGAAGAACAAAGTATGAAGAACAAAGTCCACGACAACAGTGCCAAAAACTTGTTAACTCGATGACAAGTGCACCAAATTTGTCACAAGTAATAAAGTACTCGGAAATCCGGGTATTAAATCCACATAGACTTTGTTGATGCAAACCCAAATTACAAGCAATAGATAAAGAATTTAAAATAAAAAATGCAGAAAAATAAAAGATAAGATAAAGATTTAAAAGAAAAGATAGAGATAAAAGATAAAGAAGATAAAATATTTAAATTAAAAGATGATAAAGATAAAAAAGTAAAGGATAAGAAAAATAAAAGATGAAGATGAAGATAAAGAAAGTTAAATTCAAAATGTGATAACGTTGGGACCTAGACTTGCCCCTGATGTCTCAGGATGACAAGCATATCTTACCTATCTATCTCCCAAATGTCTTTGCAAAGACTCAATAGTTAAGATGCATGAAGTTCTGATTCCAAATGTTTGCTTTAATGCATGAACATAATGCAATCACTCTATGTCTAACAATGATTTTATTAATATACCCCTTCCTTTTAGTTCTATTAGAAATTATTCTCTTTCGAGCTATTAATCCCTAAAACTGATGCATGTAAGACATTCCTTGTATTTTTATTAAGGATTACCCTCTGTCGAGCACCTAACCTCCGAAGATGATGCAAGAATGAATTATACATGAAATAAGAAAGGATAATAGGAAAGAAAACACCTGTTTGCATTGATAGATATGAAGTGTACGATACATCTTTTGATTTTTTAGGCTTGTTAGACCTTAACTAAGGGTTTAGTCTCTCATAGCCACACGATGCCTTACACTTGAAAAGGGGTTTAGGAATTGATGGAAGAGAAGGGATGAAAAAAGAAAGATTTCCCTTGCCAGAGACACTCAGACTTAGATGTATTCATTAGCGAGAGCTCTGAGTCTTTTGGGTGGTATGTTTTCTCTTTGACTTGACTCCTTTTTTATAGCTATTGGAGTGAACTTGAGTCTGATATAAAAAATCTTCCTTATTTATATTTTTGATATTTTTTGAATTTGTTTTTGCTTTTAATCTCTCATTTTCATATCTGTAAGTCATAAATAAGAAAAATATCAATTTTTATCATTTAATCCAAAAATAACTACTAAATAAATATTTTTAAAGATATTTTTAATATATTTTTATTATAAAAATATCTCATATTTACCGTTATCAACAAATCAGGTAAATATCACACATAATCATTTAATGGGAATTTATATTTAATGACAAAGAGCAAAACATTAATATAGGAAAAGCACAATAACAAAAAAAATTAAAAGTTTTGTTTATAAATGTGAATTTTGCTAATAGTTTAAGTACTTAAAACATATGTAACCCAGAGTTTTTTTTCTACCTTTTTAATATTAAATATGTTTTGTTAAAAAAAATTAATCAGATTTTGATTTCCGTATTTTTAAAATTTTATCCTTACTTTTATATAAAGAAATATTTTTAGTTCTCGCTGATAATTTGACATTCCATTATTTTTCTTTTCTCTATTTCAGTCAGCAATAAAAGGAATAAAAATATTCGCTGCCCTAAATGAATCCCCCAAAAACTGGAAGAAGCGACTCTGCACTGCTGCCATGATTGTGACTTTGTTATCATGCGTCTTTTCATTTATCAGCTTTATGATTTCTCTTATGCCTTCTGCGTAAACAAACCATTTGTACTCAACTTATGAATCGGGCATACTTTTATTAGCCAAACACGACAAGAAAACAAGTGTTGTCTTATTTTGATACTATTTCAGTATTTTGTTAAGTAGGTGAGAGGAAGTGAATGAGAAGAAATCATTTTAAAATTATTAGATCTTATTGTATTAGATTTTGGTATTCTTTGATTAACAAAATAGTGAGAGATCCAACCTGATGATTATATATTCAAGGAATAAAATTTTCTATCCAGACTTTTTTTTTATTTCTTTGTGTGTCTTCTTATTTCTTTTTTATTTCTCTTAAATCAAACATATTTACTTATCATTTTATTTCTCACTTTTTTTTATTTTTTTTATTTCTCTCTTGTATATTAAACATAGCCTTAGGCTATTTTCAACTAGGATACTTTTTTTTTATGGTTTAACTATTTATTTGATTTCTATAGTTTCATAATTTATATATTTTAATCTTTATAGTTTGAAAGTAATATTTTAGTTCCTATAATTTATATTTTAATTTTCTTTTAATCTCTATAATTTAAAAGTAATCTTTTTAGTTTTTATCATTTGCATCTTAATTATTTTTTAATTTTTATAGTTTGAAAGTGCTATTTTTAATCCTATATTTTATATTTTAATTCTCTTTTAATCTTTACCATCAAAGTATGAATAATATTATCAATTAAAATTAACTATAAAAATATTAGCAAATAATTCATAACTAATTTATTGTAATATAATTTTTGTAATAAAAAATAATTGATAATTTATAACTAATTTGTAGCTAATTATATATATATATATATATATATATATATATATATATATATACTAAAAAGGTAATTAAAATACAAATTATAGAGACTAAAAAATTACTTTTAAATTATAAGGAATAAAAGAGAATTAAAATACAAACAAAAAAGGACTAAAAAATCATTTTTAAACTATACAGATTAAAAGAAAATTAAAATATAAATTATAGAAATGAAAAAAATTGCTTTTAATAAAAAATATAAATTATAAAATTATAAGAACTAAATGAGTAATTAAATATTTTTTTATTAATTTTTATACGCCTTAAATAAATTGTACTGTTACATGTAATTTTTTTTTTTTATAGTTTAAGCAATTTTTCTTTTCAACTCTACAATTTTTATTTTATTTTATTAAATAAGACCTATACATTTCTCACATTTCTACATTTCATCAACATTATTTTTCCCTTGTTTTGTACCTTCAGGATCCCACACAAAATGACAAGCACTGGTTCTTAAGTAATCAGATCACCTAGTGCAGTAGTACTTGATATGAACAGCCTCCAACAGTTGGGTCTTAACTCTTAATGAGATGATGTGCTGAATAGGAAGAACCAATTTTAACAACACATAGAGATCATCTTAGTAAGTTTATCTTAAAAAATTTAAAATTAATAGATATTCATATAAATTAGATTAAAATACATTTTTACTCTTTTATGTTTTTAGAATAAGTAAAAATATCCTTCTAAAACCATGATTATTTTTTATTTTTAGACATATGGAGTTCACTTTGTATAAAAATTATGAAATTTAATTAATATTCGGATAAAAAAAGAATCATTAACATGATAAAAATTATGTTAAAAGTATTTTTAATTATTTGTTGAATTCACTTTTCACGCCATTTTCATCATATTTATAATCTCTTTTAGTTTGAACATAGATTGAGTTCTATATTTTTTATGCATGAAAATCTAAATGAAACAAATGTTATGTCTCAAATAAATAAAAAATGATTTAAAAAGTATGTACCAAATTGAAAATGATCGTCGCTTTACAAGAAAACTATTTTAACTTACTTTAAAAATATAAAATTTTTATAAAAATTGAATTTTTAAAAGATAAGATATAAAATTAAATATAATTAAAAATATAAAAAAAACTAAGTGTATTTTTGTCTATAAATTATAATAACGATGAACAATTGAAAAAGGTTTGAAGTTTTTCTTTCAAAAAAAATTGAAAAAGTTTGAAAGCTTTCAATTAAAGAGATGTCATTTTCGAGTTATCTTTTTAACGCAAAAGAGTTACTATATACAAGAATATGGAAAGTTAGAAATTTACTTCCTTTGTTTCAAAACCATTGTATTTTTTTTTCTTTCAAAATTAGTGTTATTTTTTAATTCAAGCTTAATAATTTGTTTAATTATATCCTTATTTATGAATTGTAGGATAATTAATTAAAAATCATGTTCGACTAACTATATTTAACTCTGTCTCTGTCTTTCTACCACTTCTTTTCACGTCATCTTTCTTTACTTTTTAATAATTATATTTTCATTTTTCTTATCTCCTTTTGGTGCTAATCACTCACTTAACTATACTATCAATTAATTTTAAATTACCCACTCTTTAATGTAGCCACTTTCACTTTCTCTCTATAATTCTCAATATACATAAATTGATATTCATAAAAAGTTGAAGAAATTAGAATAATTAAATAATACTTAAAGTAAAAAATATTAAATGAAAATATTTTAGTTAAGATATACTAGTAATAAATTTTGTTTTAGTTAATTAATGATTTATTATCTATATGCATCAATCCCAAACAACAATAATTTTATAATGGAGAAAGTAATTAATTATCATTCATTACTTGTACTTGGAAGAAGTCACATAGCATGGATCTCATACTAAAACGTGTTCTTCTTCTAGATATGTTGCAAAATCGGAATGAAGGTCATTCATTAGATGCAGTGCTTCAGAATATCATTTTTACATGATGATAATTAAGATTGTCATTATATTGTATGTATCGTCTGTCTTCAATAATCATATTACCAATAAGATACACATGTATATTATATGCTTATTTATATTTATGAGTCAAGTATAAATTGGATCATGTACAATCATACCAAATATTTGTTCTACATCCTTTCTCATTAAATCTTCATGTTAGACAAATAATGTTTTTCTACTATTAATATTGGGATGCTCTCAACAAATATAACCAACTTGAAAGTTAAGATAAATACAATATTTTTTATTATAAATTTTAAAAATAACTTAATTTCTTTTTTCTCTCTATATATTATCTTTCTTTATCATATTAATTATTTTATAACGTATTTGTCTCTCTTAAGTGTTATCATCTCTTTGCCGGACAAAGATAATAAAAAATTTATTATACAAATACAATTTTCCATTAAAAATTGTAGAGTATAATAAAACAAGGAAACATGTGCAAGAATCATTTTAATTTGGATACTTAAATATAGTACCACGCAGTTAATATTTTATAGAGGAACCGTTGTGGTGCCAAGTTTACCATCATCCACTGGCAGTCTATTTTTATTTAGTTTACGTGTATTAATGAGTGAAAATAGGAGAAAAAAGAGACTCTCAAATCATTGGTCAAGAACCTAATCCGGACTCATTTCCCTACGTTAATTTTTTTTATAAAAAAAAGCAAGTGGATTGTGCTCAGTAAAAAATGTAGATATATAAAAAAACAGGCATAAACTTAGAAATATGCTATATGCTTGTTATGGCAACAACGGATGTACATGTGCACTTGTGGGCCATCAAGTGAAATTGAATATGGAAGCACCATTTTAATATATGTAGTACTATTAAAAGACTACACTATTATGTGGTCCCATATTTGTTTTATTGTTTTGTGCTCTACATTGGTCTCATCCTTCCTTTAAACAAAAATATAATTACATGCTTTGTTTCTTTTTCTTTTTTCTTTTGAGTTGAAGTAATTAGGAATCTAAGCTAGGCTTCATATAGAACTCATTGTTATTGGGGACCATGAAATTGAACGGTAATATACTCGTAACTATGGTAGATTTTAATAATATCTAATCCCTAAGTATGTTTGGTTTAAGAATATCTAATCCCTGAGTATGGTTGGTTTAGGAATAAGGCAAATTCGATCAGTATATCTAAGTGAAGCAAGTTTTGAAATAACTTTTTGCCCCTTCCCTGGAGAAACTAAAATTTCAAAGGCACAATTTATCACAAAGTCAGACTTATTAATCTGTCTGTGATAAACATGATCTAATTCGGCCAAAGCAAAATATGCGACTGGGATTAAGTTTTAAAACATCGGTTATTTAGGCAGAACCAGAGGAATGAAAGCTCTTTAATTTCCAAAGAAGAATAAAAATTTTGGAGAATGAAGAGAAAATAGCTTCAAGAAAAAGATGAATGGTTTGAGAACGGTGTCTAAATTAGCATAGAAAAGAGTAATTTTGAAATTCCATTAAAGAAAAGGATAGTGTGATTAGTACAAAAAAAAAAAGAGAGAGAGAGAGAGAGAGAGACTGTGTTTATCACGTCTGTTAGGTGTATCGGGCCTGTTTAATTATGCTCATAAATATTCATACATTTATATGTTCACGCTATTGGGCCTATAACAAAGGTTGATCAAGCCCAATATGCCGTGTTTTTACGAAAAAGAGTTCGATTAATCTATTTATTTATGAAATAAGTAATGCAACTCAGTCTTTACAACTAAAATGAAATAACGAAATTACTTACCGAAGTTGAATCTCATGTTACGGTTACGTAAAGCAAATAAACAAACTAACAAATATTTCATGTATGTACATGTATTATTAAATATATATTTTTAAAAATATATATAAAATAAAAATGAGCACAATTAGTTTTATGTGTAATACTAAAAACTCAAATTATAAGATAGCATAAACAAGATTAAAAAAGAATGCATAATTATTTGAGAATTGAGAGTTAAATTAAAATAAAAAATAAACAAGAAATGTCATTCTTTAAGCTGCTTTCAAAAGAATAAATTACTTCAATATATATAAAGATACCGTTGAAAGTTATTAATTTGCAATCTCAAGCATTGAAAATTGAGAAGGAATAAAAAATTGTTACGTAACAAGAAAAGTTTAAAAGTAATTAGGAATTTTTTAAAGCCCTAAAATATAGTTTTCAACTGTAAAGCCAATTTTAAGACACTTAAGACATGGCACTCTAACATTAAGACAATTTTAATTACAGGGACAAAATGAATAACAAAAATCAAAACTAGTTTATTTCTCAAAAGATAAAAACTGAAGACCAGATCCGACATTGATGTATATTTTTTATATATGAAAGATTGAAAAGAGATTTCAGAGCTTCATGAAATTTTACAATCTTTCACTTATAATGCAAGCAAAAACCTAGAAGAAAACTGAGCTTACATCAAGCCAAGATTAATATGTAATGCAATAGAAGAAAATTGAAATCGGTCGTTCAGATATTTAATAATAAAAAGGGATCCTTTAAAAGATACCTAATGTTATAAATTGCCATATATGTCTATGGCTAAAAGTTCAAAAGTTTGAACAAGTCACAACATCAGTTTCTTATACACCAAAATAACTGTAGAAGCAGGGTTGCATTTACACCTTGCCAACACCAAGATGCATTTTTGGCTTTTGCCCTTTGTAAGGTGTTTGCTTTTTTATGTCTCCACCTGAATGCACTGAGTCTAATTAGTTCAAAGCATCCACCCTGGAATAAAGCCACTCACTTGTTGAGGTTGAGTTGTGGCAGTTATCTGATCTGAAGCTACAGCATTGTACCTGTAATCAGGACTGAACGAAAGAGGCACATTAAAACATAGTTCAAAATCACATTTAGCTAGAAGATTACAGAAAAGTAATTAATTGAACATATATTACCCAATATGTAGTGTAGGGTTGCATTCCAATGGTTGGAAGAAGCCCTGAGAGTGAGAATGAGAGTGAGAATTCTCTGGACCACCACCACCATATGGCATACTTTGATCACCAGCTTCCCATGATTGCCTGTAGTGGTTTCTTGAATTGATTTCTTCCAGCTGACAACAAGTAGTTAGACATGAATCATGTCATCAGCAGAGGACCTTAATGTAAAATGACTAAGATTGATTATTTATATCGACAATATGCAGAATAATATTTCCACCTTAAGGTTTTTATTTATTTTTGTTTCACCACCTTAAAACAATGTTAGGACTATTTTGAAGAAAATTTTAACTTGCAGGTATCCAATCTGATAGGCCAAAATACAGATGCAGGGTAGTACAGTACACTCCCAAACTGATTAAAACTAAAAAGAATATCAAATTATCTAAGCTGGATATATATTTGTGTTACAAAATCGATCTTGATAGGTAGGGGAAGAACATCGAGGATAATGGAATAAAATTACCTTCACTGTCAAGGATCTGTTTGCTTCTACTAACATCTGCTCCTGTAACAAAACAATAGCTTGAAATTATTAGGTACCCATAAAGTTGCTCTATTCCTTTAATTATATGTGTCCAACAATGTACCTTGGTTTGAAGATCAGATAACTGGTCCAGCATGAATTGTGTCTGCAAATTGGTTTTTCAGACAGTGCCAAGTAACCAAAAGGAGTCACAATAAGCTTTTCTTAAGAAAATTACACAGTAGTGAAAAATTAAAGGATACAAACACAATAAATCATATATTTACCACATGCATTATTTTTTTTCATTACAAAAAGAAGAATATGTTACATATGACTCCTTAACAGTACATTTTCTTCACATATAAAAATATCCAAAATCTTTAATGAATGATAAATCCTATTCTAATGTTGCATCGGCCATAGTATTGGCAAAAACAAATTGTACGGAAAAACGGAAAGATGCTTAAATCAAATAGAGAAATTACGCTAGGCTGCTGCAACTACTGATCAAGAACTACATTAATAAGCTTAATGTATATATTAATTTGCCAAAAACTTAACACATTTTTTATGTATAAATTATCCATTATTACCTTTGTGGACCTCACTTGCTTTAGAGATGAATCCAATTGCCGTTCAAGATGCTCAAGTTCTTTGATATTCAGTGGGCCTAAGTCTTCCCCTAAAAGGTTTCTGCAGTAGCAGGGACAAATGCAACGGTCTAAGTAATTAAATCTTGGCAAACTAATTATGAAAAAAAATATGAAATTTTATTTGGTGAAAGGATCACTAGAAGTTTTTTCTCAGATCTTAAATCTTAACGCACAAGAAAAGAACAGAAAATAGGCGAAAGTTATAATTGTTATAATCACCTTTGGGTCCTTTGAAGTGATTCAAATCTTGCTTTCAGCTTCAAGTATTCACGGTAGCTGCTCTGCTACAAATGAAAAGTAACCAGAATTGAAAGATGTAACAATAATAAAGAAAAACTACATATATGGTATGTTACATAATTAATTATATTATAGTTTCCTATATGAACTTTCTGAGATAAGCTGTAATGCCAGTAAACAGCAAGAGCTGCAGTTGCTATATACCTCGAGCTCTTTGGCAGGTTTGCTAACTTCCACAGCACCATAGCTGCATTTCTGGTACCTTTCAAGTGTTTTGAGCATGCTGATTTGAAGGTAGACAAAGAAAGGAAGAACAGTCATATCAATTAAGATGATGTATGGATAACCATGCATACCACAATTACTAAAAGGTTATCAACAATGAATCAACCTTCCATATCTTGTGTTTGTGCCATTTTAGTATTGTACTGGACTCCTTGTGTATCTTAAAGGTAAAATTACATTGCAAGTAGATGGATTTTGATGACACAAATCTAACATCAGCACATGAGATGCACCTATATGATCATATCGTTCAGTTATACCAAGAGCAGACTACAACCCAAGAAAACTAGTTACCATTTATTTTATATATATCAAACCTGAATCTTCCTTAACATTAATTAAATACTACACTACAAAAGTTTGTAGGTTAAGCTTAAAAATTCGTATGGTTGTATTCCCCTTCTACTTTTAGACAACTGATGCGCAAATATGAAAACATAAAACATTGCCTTAAGAAATTTTCCTATACTATTATTAAATACTAATATTCTTGAATGGCCACTATGAGCTAGCATGTACATGCACTATCTTTTGCTCCATGTGGATTCATTATAGCATCTGATGTAATACAATGGAAATGTAGAACATTAAATTAACATCTTAGAAGGAAGAAATGAACATTAAGATCCAGTTGGGATGAATGCATATTGTTATATATATCAAATGAAGAAGTTGTAAGTGACTGGTTATTAATTGTGTTTAAAAAATATATAACATAAAAAATGGTAACCATACACATCATTTTTAGGGTATATAGGTGAAATTAATAGATATGACTGATGGAAAATAAAGAAAGAGACAGGAAGAAAAATCGAATGAAAGTAAGAGAAGTTGAATATATAAATATAATAAGTTTTTTTTTTCTATCAGTCTCGTAAAAGACCAAATTAATCAATTCAGTTGACAAGATTCAACTCAACACAAGTTCAAATTTAATTTTATCTTCGTAACAATATCTATATCTTTGACAAATGGATTTAAATATATTTTTATTCTTAATAAATATTTGAATTTTATGTTTGTGTTTTAATAAATTTTAATTTTATATTAAGTTTTTAATAAAATAATAATTTTATTTTTGATTTTTGATATTTATTTTTAGTCTTTAATAAATTACTAAATTTTGTATTTATTTCTCAATAAAAAATTCATTTTTTATTAATTGGAACTAAAACAAAATTCATTAATTTATCTAAAAACAAACATAAATTTGTTAGGAATCAAACATAAATTTCGTTAATTTATCAGAAATTAAAAAAATATCAAGAATAAAAAATAAAATTATTATTTTATTAGGAATTTAACGCAAAAAAAAAATTATTAAAAAATAAATACAAAAATCAATATTTGTTAGGGATCAAAAATATATTTAAATCTTAGATTAAAACTTATTCATAAGTAAGATTAAAGAACTTGTTAAAATAAGTTATAAATATTTAATTTTGATATATTATTCGGTGAAATTTATTGAAAGAAGTTAAAAAAAAAATATAAGTCTAAATAAGTTCTCTGAAAGTTTAACACCCTTTAAGGGTTCAAAAGCTGGACAATATCCTTTCCATTGTTGGTTTAGCTACATTGGACAGAAAGATATTTGCGAGACATTGGAAGAAATGCTATTCCGGTTTTGCATGAATGAAAGTTCCTTGATCTACTACTTCAAATTAGTTTGTAAATACTCACGGCAGTTCCACACAACTGCAAATATGACTTCATATATAGTGCACAGGGCTCCACCTGGAGCCTAGTCTCAACTCAAATGTTCAGATAAATTGTAAACTTGAGCCCTAGCCTAACACGTACAGTTCAAGTTTTTAGTAGAGGTTGACATGTATATAAATACATAAGGGAATGTGTGCATGGAGTTGTCGCATTTTTTTTTTTTTATAAAAAAAAAGTAGAACATCAACATGTAAATAAGTACGTAAATAAGTTGGGACATCATACAAAATTAAAGGATATAAAAAATGCTTTTTCTAAAGACTAAAAAGTAAACATTTTTATATTTACATAAACCAAATACATATTTAACTCAATAAAACATCAACATATTAATGGTACAGCAGCAAAATTCTGAAGCTTATTATTCCTTGTATTTGTATTTAAATTTCATATTTTTATCAACATTACATAATTGTCCACAACTATAAATGTTCTAATAACTATCCTAAGCATTGTTCTGTTAGTTGGTACTTAATTATGTCTACATCAATCATACGAATTATAACGAGGATTATTCTATTGGTTTATTTACCACTTTAGTATATAAACTTATATATAATTTTTTTACCAAAAACTTATATATAAATTAAATCCCTACATACAGAGATTTGAAGGAATTAAAAAAGATCGAATAAGGAATGATATAAAGTACGTAAATAAGTTGGGACATCATACAAAATTAAATAATGAAAAAAAAAGCTAACTAGATTTTGCAAGGAAATGCCAAAATGACATGATAACCAACATTTTAGCATACACAGATATAATAATCTTCACGCCCTCACTCCTCCCAAAACCCCACAAGCACAAAAAATGTAATTGCAAAATTTTTGGATAAGCACATCGATATATACAAAGTAGGAAGCTGAAATTAACACTTCATTCTTTCGAAATAAAAACATGGATTAATTTTAACAAAAGAGAATAGAAATTTTATTTTTTTCTAGTGGAAAAAATACTGCATCTTTAGTTCTTTATAACCGCTTCATGGGACTACCTGTGTAGTAGAAGTAGTTATACAGAACCTGTCAGAAACTCACCTAGCTAGACCGACTTCCAACGAAAATTACTCAATTAAGAAGAAAACTCAAGCAAAAATTAGGTCAATAAACAGTAAAGATCTTGATCTCATTGCTGACCAAAAGCTACATTTCAAGGGGAAAAGTTAAAACTGAAAGGTGACAAAGAAAAAATATATAAAAAAAGTAAACAATCATCCAACAAATTTACCGTACAAGTACACAAAATATTAGATATTCACCAGATCATGTGCCATATTACTAGATCTGATAAATCTACCATCCCTGACAAAAAATATCAAATTAGAACTGAACTCTTACTACTCTACTGAAGCAATGAAGCACATATAGGGCCTCTTATAAAATCCACAAGTTCACATAATAATAATAATAATAATAATAATAATAATAATAATAATAATAATAATAAAAGAGATGAAGACACTAAATAATTTTCCCTTTAATTGTTGAAGCAAACAAATTAAACAAATCCAAAGAAATTAAAGGCACCAAAAAAATAAAATATAAAACAATGAAGCAAGTAGATCTCATAGGTCAACAAAGAAAAAGTGGTTTTAGTATTTCACAAACAGAGCTAGCAAACTAGAAAAAAAAGGATCAACACATACACAAACACTGCATACCTAGAGCTGCTACAGAACTCATAAAGCTTGCCTCGGTTGGAGAAGATGATGAGGGCAACCTCAGCATCACAGAGAACAGATAGCTCATAGGCTTTCTTGAGAAGCCCATTTCTCCTCTTTGCAAAAGTGACTTGCCTGTTTATCTTGTTCTCTATCCTCTTCAACTCCACTCTTCCCCTCCCCATATCCCTATCACTCTTCTTCTAAAAAAATTTCCCTTTTAATTTTTCACTCAATTTTTTAATTTCTATTTCTGTACAACACCTACCCCTTTCTCTACTTTTCTTGTTTTTTCTTCTCTTTCCTCTTCCTCCTCTCGTGCCCCCTGGTGATCCCTCTTTCCTGCCTCAGTTGCAAGTGCAACCAAATTTGTGAAAAAGCTAGAGAAAGTTCAACACTTTCAAGTTCAAACTTGGAACCCTAGAGAGAGAGAGAGAGAGAGAGAGAGGAAAGTGTTGTGTTGTGTGTGTGAAGTTTTTTTGTGCTGTATTATATGTACTCTCTATTCTAAGTTTCCTTTTTATCCTCAGGATTTTCCATCTCCACCAGAAAAAAAAAATGGAGTGCAGCTTAGCTTAGGGTTTGAGTTCTTTCTGGTTTCATGTAACTTCTCTTTCCCATGATTTTCCATGCTAGCGTATTTTTGGAAAACAATCACCTCCCCCCGACGCAGCATTGGCGCGTGTGAGACACTCAACACTCGCTGCCCCCGTGGGTGAACACTGGCGCGTAGTGACAGCTGTCATATTGATAGATACTATTACTTAACAAAAATGATATTCTTAATAAATTTTTTCATGCATTAACCGTTTTTTATTACATTATTACTTTTCTTGTGACCTTGTTTTTTCAATCTATCTCTCCGTTTACGTATAATTTACTGTTTGCAGTGAAAATCTGTGTCATTTTCCACTGTCTTCAGAGAGGCAGGTCAAGTGTATCATAACGTCGTCCCATGCCTTAAAATGGATTCCACACGTGTCACTTTATCACTGGCTTCTATACACTTTAAATTCGTCAGTGTATTTTTTTATTGTAAAAATAAAAATACAATATAGAAGATTTACCATAATTTACATAAACTTTTAGGGTGGCAATGGGGTAGATCTATGAAGGTTCCTACAGATGAGTTTTTTTTTTTTTCATTAAATGGAACGCTAGTTGTACTTGATGTGAAAAAAAATCAATGGGAATAATAATGAATTTACATTGTTGGTTGAAATTTGAAAGTGACTAGTAAGATATTTTCCTGTACATTATTAATTAGGGTGGCAATGGGGTAGATCTATGAAGGTTACTAAAATATCCTCCGGGTTTTAAAAAAATCATATTTATCCGGTTTCATACTTTTTTTTTTATTAATAGTAATAATTACCTTGCTATATATCATAAGTAATTTTCGTGGGTATGCATTGAATCTATTTATAGTTGTTAACATCCCTAATATTAGTCGTTATCTTTGAAATTGAAACTCACGTTGTCATCACTCAGTACAATGAAAAATAAGATGTGATCTTGAAGGTTACAATTTCTAGCACCTACCTACCTCTTCCCTACGCTAGGATGTGGAACTAATTTCTTAACTACAAGAGATTATTATTTAGAAAATTTTGTTTGTCAAAAAGTATTATTTAGAAAAAGTAGCTTCTAATATGGAAAAATAATTTGGAAAATTCGTTCATTGATCTTTCTTAAATTCAAGAAGTGATTATAAATTCGTTCATTCAACATAGCTATATTAAAAATATATTATTTACCGATTTAATAAATCCTAGTTTTCATTTTCTTGAGAGTGAGAAATACTGTTCTCATGTAATTATCGATTTTCTCATATGTTGTTTAATTTTGAGTATCAATTTAATGTTTTAATTAATTATTTATTAAATAACTGTTTATTTCCTAAATACCTAATTTTATATTTTATTTGTAGTAAAATATTTTATTTTCATTAAATAAACCAATACTTTTGAAATATGATTTTTAGTTTTGTATATTTTATCTATACTTATAAGTAATTATTCAATGTACAAAATACTTTCTAATTAAAAGAAAAAGCATCTTATTATACTTATGTTAATCTTGCTAAATTTATTTCATTTTGCTATATTGTATTTGGATATAGATATATATAGCTGTGCAATAGCAGTATAGCACGGCAAAGCAGTAAGCTTTTGAACAAATATGGGAAATCCATTCTCTTACTAATTTTGAGTTATCTTTCCTTATTTTGTTGGACATACATTTCCAATACGTACATGTCATGGTTAATTTAATCATTTCTCATGTCATACACGGAAATTGACTTGGTACAAAACCACATTTATGTTGAATAGAACAAAGCTTCCAAAGTCCGGGAAGCGTTCAAGCCAATTAGTGCAATGAGACATTTTGTGGGAATAATGTTTTTTCGCTAACTATCAATTTGAGGCTAGACATGAAGAATTGCATTATTCGTTAGGTATTATTCGTTCATTGATTTTGACATCTATACTGATAAAAATGCCCACTAACACCCTGGCCTTCTTCATTGATTTTTCGAATACTTTGAACAATTAAAGCCCAATCGAATTTAAGTAATTATACCGTTTTACTTCATTGTAATGAAATCTCCAAAAATTCGAATAAACCACCATTTTAATTAGTCCTGAAAATATATGGCGATACTGTTATATTGGTCTTTAAAACTAAGAAATTTTTAATAAGTCCATTTAAGTGTAATTCAACATTCATTAATGCAAAATTGTTTTATTTACTTAAGTGACAATATTAAAATACCTATACGTTGTTAAGTTTAGAAATTTAAATGAAACAATTAAAATTTTAAGAATTTATTTAGAATTTCTTTAATTTGAGGAACTGATGTGATAACACATTACATTCTCAAGAACCAAAATTCTATTCTATTCTACTAAAAGGAAGAAGTTAAAATCTTTTAAATATTTGTAAACACGAAAGAATACCAATATCGATTTTAATAGAATAAATTCCAACCTTCGTTTCCATAAATAATGAGTTCATGACGCCAACCTTATGTTCTACAATATATTTTTCCTCAGTTATTTTGGGTGCTGCAAATCTAGCTAATTGTCATTTCTTGTTGTTGGTGCCATCATTACACCAAAACCACATCCTATAAAGAAACGGCAAAAAAATTTAATTTGATAGGTTAGTTAGTTGCAAAACACGACTTGGTCAACGGACAAGTTTAGTTGGATTCTGCTTTGGGTGATTCCATGATATTATACAGCTTTTGTGAGAATTGATAGTTCCATATATCCCAAACGAGTAAGAAAAATGTGGGCTTTTTTTAATCTAATAAAATTCACCACTCAAAGTCTCATAACTACGTACATATTGAATTATTGATAATGACAAATGTGTTGCATCTTTTTTTCGTGGCTGAAGAAAGAGCCCAATTTTGCTGCTTTCTTCTTTGATAATGATTTATAAGGCAGCAGGTACCATTATTAGACCAACAAAAAAGAAAAAAAAAAACAAGTACATTATGATATTATATTCATGCTACGGGTGCCTGGTGCTTTACACATTCTCTTAAACAAAACTAAAATATTATCCAAAAATTATTACACTGGCAAAACTTTCTATTTTTCTTTTTCCAAGTCTTACCTATTAATAGGTGGCGTTTGATATAAAGAAAATAAAGCATTTTTCATAATAATTGACTATAAAGTTATTAAATCTTTTTCACCAAAATAATAACAAAACTAATTATTTTTAAAAAGGAGTTTAATAATAATAATTTTGTAATCTTTTTTATCAATCCTATTTTTAAGAATCTCATTCTACAAAAAGTGGTTTGATTAAAATAAAATATTTCTTAAATCAATGTCATCTTGATATAATCTTAGCTTTTAACTCTACTATTTAAGTGAATATTTATAAACTTGAATTTAGATTAACTCGAGTTCATAAATTTTATTTTAGTTAATTGGTTTTAAAATAAATTGATTTAGGTGTATAATTTTTTACAACTTGTAACTGTTGTGTGAAATGAAAGTTATGAATTTGGAGTTTACAACTATATATAAATAATTAAAATTAATAGTTATCGGTCACATATATCCACTTAAAAAACATGTGATTTGGTCTAATTTTGATCATTTAAATATAATCTAATAATTTATATTTTTTTCTTAGTTTTTAAAATTGTATATTTAATTTTGAATTTAAAATTATTGATTAAGTTGAAATAATTTCATACTAATTAATCTAGTGTCCATAAAGTAAGAGTACTATTACAAACTATACAACTCTTTTTTTTTGTGTTTAACACTATTACATACTTTAAATTTGAATTCAAAAGTATTGATTAAATTAAAATAATTTCACACCGGTTTATCTAGTAACAAGTAAGTTCCTTTTTAGAATTTATATAAATTGTATAAGGCAAAAGTTTTATAGGTTAAAAATAAATTATCTTCTCCCTTTGGACTTGGAAATGTAAGTGTAGAAGATTTGAGACTGTATTATTTAAGATCCAGGTTAAAAAAATATCTTTCTTCTCCTTTTGGACCTGGAAATGTTTTTGTAGAAGATTTGAGAGTATATTCAGATCCCTCTCAATAAAATAAATAATTCCAAGTTTTTGAACAACAAATAAAACGGTAAAAATAAAAAGGTTTAATTTCATTTTTTTTCACTTAGATATTATAATTGTATAATTGTGTAATTTTAATCTTTAGACATCGCAATTAATTGTTTGGTTCAGGTCCCCTTTATTAGTTTTCTATTAAATATTTAACTAATTAATATTGAAGATATAGCACTTGACCTATTGTTTCACACATGTTAGTGATGTGTTTTAATTGTACTTTTATCCTTTATTATGGCGATTACAAATGGATTAAATGTCTAATTAAGTCAAGTTAACACATGTATGATTGATAATACATTAGTTGACACAAAATTGATATGTCACTAAATTATTTTAAAAATATTTTAAAAAATTAACTCAAGGTTGACATGATTTTAGAATCAAAATCACATTTATAAGAATCTAATTCACACGATAAAAATCACACATTTATAATATGAAACTAACAATGGAATTAAGTCAAATAAGTACACATTTAAATTAAAGTTTAAAAATTTAATTTTGAATTAAACTTAAATCTAAATCCTACTTTTATAAAACTGAATTTTAAGGTAAAATTTTAATGTGCAAACGTTGAGAATAACTAAATATGTTACGAAATCATATTTACTCTCTAAAATAGATTTAACATCCAAAATGTACTTTTTGAACTGTCAATCAAAATGTGTACGTACTAAAAGTACATGCGTTAATTCGATGTATAACTAACGATTCTGTGATGCAATTAATAATTTTTCTGCGAGTCCAACAACACAGCGTAGCGTTGTGTACACTGTTGCATTGCTAACACACCTTAACATGCATGGTGCATAATAAGAAGAATAAGAAGATGGACGTGGATTCAAATTCTGATCAATTTCCAACGGTAAAAAAGTGGGTGGCACAGAAGAGAACCATGCCGAGAGAGAGCGACGACGACGACATGGGATGGGATGGGAGAGTGTAAAGTAGCAGGCGACACAAAGTTGATTGATGCGAAAACCCTGCAGCAGTGCAACGACGTCGTAGATAGATAGAGAGAGAGAGAATCACCAGTTACAGAGTGAAGTGTGCCGTGGATAATGTGATACGTGTCGTGACGGGAGAACAGAAGCACGAGGTCATTGCATTTCTATGTTGAAAAATATTTTATGAACAACTAAGATAAGTATTATAAGATTTATTACACAATAAGAAAAGAGATATATAAAAAAATTAAAGATGTTGATATTTTGTTTAAAATAAATGATTGTTTATATATTATTGTTCTATAGGATAGGACGGGTGCCGTGAAACTGAAATGCAATATGTACGTACGAGGCATGAGAGCACTTCTTTTCTCTTCTGTTCTGTAGATTTTCCATCGCTCACTCACAACGTCCAATCATCATCTTCAAACTCACAAAATGGGATGTATAGATTAGAGTGAAAAAAAAAGAGATAAGAAAAATGATATGAATATGAGATGAAATGGAAAATGATACAGACATTCATGTTGAAAAATATTCACAAGTGTCTTTATGTTTAAATACATTTAATTAACCAATGTTTATTAAATCTAATGCCATGTTTGGGTTACATAACCTAAAAAAGTTAAGCTTATAATCTGAGTTTGAAAAAGTATTCCAATAATTACTTTTTTGAAATTGAGTTTTAATTTAGGCTAAATTTTAATCTCAAATTATTTGTAAGTCAAGTCTGAGTTTAGGTATTAGAAATGGAACGTAAGTGTTAATAGAGCTTTACTTAATTTTCAGTTAAGTAGATTTACTAAGCTCAACTCAGATGATCGATAGTGAGGATCTAAAAAAACTATTTAGTTGAATTTTTTATATTAAAACATTTATTGTTTTTTTTAAATAATTAAAAGCATTTAATACAGTATATTAGATATGTAAACGTTCTTAATTAACTAAATTTTTTAAAGAAATCATTCACAAGATTCATATATTAAATTTATTATTTTTCAAAATAAATGTAAATATGTTAACTTACCAAATTGCATGCATTAAATTTCTGTAACATTACGATCCTATGTGGATTAATTCCCATGATTAGACCCAACAAAGGAAAACTTGTCATGCAGTAAATTGTATTGAGGTTCTCCATGTGTCCCAAGCCATGACATTTTGGACCTGTGGTGGAGCTTTTTACAATCCACCTAAAAAAATGGGCGAAATTTGCACAAGAAAATCTCAGTCATCAATGTAAATAATTTTTACATCGACGCGGCATTGCTAGCAGTAACAGGTCCTTTTGTGAAAGTTATATTTATTAATGTTCACCACAATAAATGAAAACTGTTTTCTTTTACTCTTTTTTTCATTTGTACTCCAAAAATGTCGTCCAACTAACAGTGAAGTTTAATTCCTTTTGAGACTTGAAAGATAATAAAAGTGAATATAATGTTTTTTATAAAGTTTTTTCTATACAAAGATGTGAAACAAATTCTAATTAATATATTTAAGGAGTTTTATTATCTAGCTATGCCAATGTTTGTTGACCTTTTACTTCCTTTTAGTATACATTATCATGTTCTTTCGAAGTTACCATTAAATATATGAGGAATGAATAAATGATTACTAGCAAATCTGGAATTCGCATGCTTCAAACCGAAGCGCTTTTGAACGAGCGACTGAAACCGAAAATGCTCCAATGTAGTTTGGGTGAGGCTGTCTCAGCATTTAGGTATAGATAGAGGTTAATTAAAGTCCAGTAGCAACTAAGGTGCAAGAGATTTTCTTTTTTTCTTCTCGATCACTACTATTCCTTCTTGGAAAGCAATTTTGATCCATAGCATAGTTTTAGCAGGAAACTTGATTAAATTTTTTTCTTAAGAATGGTTTTTAAAATATTCATATTAAACATAGAAATTTAATATACCTAATCTAATATTCATGGAAAACTTAAAAAGAATCCCCTACCAAACATTCCTATAATATTGATCAAGAAATCAAAATAAAAAGTTTTAATCGGAAAGATGCATGTGAGATCATGTTAAAGTGCATCAATAACATTTAAATACTTTTTTTTTCTTTTTATTCCTTAACTAGTATTTTTGGGGCATTGGTAGCATTAATTTTCCAATTTGATTTTTTTTTTGTTTCTTATCCAAAGTTGAACCTCATGGCTGTGCCTCCTAACAGTATATATTAGAACTGCAAATGTGCACTTTTCTTAATTTTCCAAAAGCACCTGGAAAATCTTCTATTCACACGGTTTGCTTGCCAATCTTTTTAAGGGAAAGAGTTTGGATTATGTTTTGGAATATATGTGAAGTATGCTTGCAGCATTTGTGTTCACTTTAACCATTTCAAGATTATGCTTGCTTCATGCTGTAAAGTATTCGCTCTTAATTAATTTGATTAAATAGCCTAGACTAGAAAGCAAATTCAACTAGGAGTCATTTGCGTAAAGAATCTAACTTATGGTCCCGTTCTACACCCCTCTTCATTCCAAAAGGCTACTATGGTTTTGCACTTCCCCACATTTAAAGCCAGATGCTGATCAAGAGACTATTTACCATGTTGCCAAGATTGTAATTTAAAATGTAGAAAGACGAAAATATTATTCCTGTTTATCCTTAAGAAAGATGCACACATGCCAACAACAAAAAAACATAGCTAAAACAAGTGGCCATGGAATCGGTTTCATCAATTGCTTTTTAATGCTGCAAGATAGTTAGGATGAAAGGATTTCATTTTATTTTTCCTATTATCCTAGAGTTATATGGACTTTATATCACCTATTAATTATGATTAGTTTAACGGGGAACGATTTGAGTGATTTGTATAAAATCTTAAGTTGGAATCTCATTGCTGCTATTATATAGACACACAAAAGATTCATATCCTCTAAAATAAATAATTCACTTTAGAGACAAAAAAAAAAGAAGCAATTTTAGGTTATGATGTGAAAATTAACCATAAGATTAAGTTGATTTTTTATTACTAATGACTAAACTTACTTAATTTATCTTCTAAAATGAATTGCCTATTTCGGAAGAGCTGGATCCAAATTGCAAAAATAGGATATGTAGATAGCTAGCTCTTTCGAGATATACAACAACAAATACTCATTGAAAGATGAAGGGATGGACAAACATACTTTGGTTGTACTTGGGTTGTTCTTACTAAAACGTAGTAACGCACACTTGGAATACAAATTAATGGAGGGCAGTTCATTACTTTCATACAATTTCTTGTAATATTTGAATTTTTTCTAGTTGTTATCCTTATAGTCTGTATTGCAAGCTATTTGTATTATTAATTGGCTTTTTTCCCCCTTGATTACATTGAAATTAATTTTAGATTGTTATTTGTATAATTGTATCTTACTCGTACGTACATCCTATTCTCAAGTCTAAATGGTTTCACATCAATAAATTGTCTTGGCTTATAAAAAAAAAGATGTTTTTTTATTTATAAAATACCCGTATCTTTTTTTATAATAATAAAAATTATTAAAAATTACCATGTTAACACTCAATATTATTCTTTCATATAATATTTTTTTGGGTCCGTATGTAATAACATCGCTTTTCAGAAAAGAAAAATCAGGTATTTGAAACATAGTTGGGCCATAGAAGGTGGCTGGCTATATTAGCTTGGGCTTCATCTTCTTTACCAACGTGGGCTTCAACTAGGCTTGCTAGTGGCACGGATGTAAGAAATTATGATTAGTTTTCTAATAGTGTATAATTTTTGAGTAATGATTCCTAAACTTTGTATTTAGACTTTAACACTTTATTTGGTAAACAAAAATTTGCCAAGAAAGAAAAAGAAGATATAGAAAATGCATATTTTTAAATTATTATCTTGTTCAACGGTTTCGAAAGGTAGCAGAGAAAGCAAAATAAAAAATAAAAACATTCCACATGTCTTGATTTCTCTTCATATATCCATCCCAAGAAAGAGGGGAAAACAAGATTATCTATTATAAATAATCGTATTTTATTAAGTCTTAAGGACATAATTATCTATATATTCAAGAAAAAAATTATTTGTTACTGTTCATGCTAAATTTTTTCCTCAAACTAAATCATTTAAAAATTAATTAGTCTTCCTATTAGTTTCTTTCTATTGATAAAATTCTTTATTTAGTTATTTATTCTCTTTTTCTTTTCTCAAATTGAAAAAATGCAAGAGATTTGATGGCAGACAACGAGTGAAAGCAATGATTGTAATATTAGTGCGCATTATAATTAACAAGTTTACGTCACAGGAAGCCTAGCAAAAAGATGGATTCAACATGGTACCGAGAATGACCAAAAAGAAAAAAGAAAAGAAAAAACTAATAAGATGGAGTCGTTGAACATATATAGCCTGGTTTATTAGTTATTGACTCCAATATTATGTTTGGGTTGAACTTATTTATTCAACTAGCTGCATAGCAAAACATATGAAATAGTTCATCTAAACATGTCTTTTTCGTAGAAGAGGGTTATATATCATCGAAATAAAAGATTTTATCGTGATTTTGCATGGAATCCTCTCCAACTCCAAAGGTAGCTTGATTTGGCACGACACTTTCGCTAAATTGGTTAACATAATCTGCAGAACATTGTGGTTCATCATCAAAGTCCCATAAACTAAACCATGAGCCATCATCCCCTAGTACTGTGTCTGGCCACGTGGATGAGAATCCCTCATGCATTGATGGAACAATGTATTGGTGCTCCATTGTTGGACACATGAAATCCACTTCTTTTTGCTTATTATTTTCTGTCTCATAGGATTTTGTTTCATTTTTTGTCTCTTCATGGGACTTGATGCTTTTGACATCATACTCTTGAGGTTGTTGCTTTTGTTTCAACTGTTTTAGCACCTTTGCCTTTTGCATTTCTAGCTTCTTGTGTTTGGATTTCCCACTCTTCTCGAAGTGAGTTCTCCAATAGTTCTTAATATCGTTATCAGTTCTTCCTGGCAAGTACTTTGCAATTGTAGACCACCTGTATATATTTGTAATTCCAGTAAATTAAGAAGTTTGAGGACAGAAAAAAGGAGGGAAGCGAGCTAGAATAAGGTGTCAATTACTTACTTGTTACCAAAAATTGCATGTAGTTCAATAATGATTCCTACTTCTATAGGTGTTAGTTGACCTCTCTTGAGGCCGGGCCTCAAATAATTTACCCATCTTAACCTGCAGCTTTTGCCATTTCTTTTTAATCCTGAAATTCAATTAAAGGTTAATTAGTATATATAACAGGAATATTTATATATTAGCTTTTGCCATTCAAGCTTTTGTCATATGTAATAATTAAACAGGAATATATATATATATATATATATATATATATATATATATATATATATATATATATATATATATATATATTAGCTTGCATGGGAATCAAAGTATTAAGTTATATATACCTGTACACTGGGCCACCGAGCTCCATCTACCCTCCCCATGCAAGCAAACATATTCACTTAGCAACTTGTCCTCTTCACCAGTCCAAGGGCCTTTCCTCCACTCTTTCTCGGTTGCTAGGGAACCCATCATAGCTTCCATGATTTCACTTTAATTAACTTCTTCGGTTTGATCCTCCTTATTATATCTGTGATTCCACAACATATCATGCTCGATATTTATACCATGTTGTAGTGGGCCACATTAATAATTATATCAAATAGGTATTATCATTGAGATCTTTGAATCTAATTTTTTCCTGTGTTCTTTGTTGTGATGTCAGCTATATATACTCCACGTTAATTTGTTTGAATCCCGGTGTTAAACGCGGTGCTTCACCGTACCACACTACATTGCCTTCCCAATGAGAATGGACCAAGTGGATCAAGGAAATCCTCAAGTAGCCGTGCGGAATATTATATTAAATACAAATAAATTTTCTAGCGAAAATTGAATGGTTTCATCTTATGCAGGACATAATCTTTAATCAAGCTAATAAATAAAAGGTTAAAAAAAAAAACTTGAGTGCCTTGTTGTTCACTTGAAAATGGCTTTTGATCCAATGCTAATCCAACAGGTGTATGATCCTTAATTTAGGATTGATATTACATGTAGATCGATTATTATTATAATATATTTGCAAGGCATTTTTATTTCGTTTTGTTTATTTTTTACCAACCTTGGATGTGTGCTTTAAAACTGTTGAATGAAACTAACCATTTAATTATTGGCATAATATTCCAATTATGGTATAGTGGGGAGCATGACTTTGTCCAAGGCGAGTCACTTAGCCAACACGTGGCCTCCCTAACTGCTTTTAGTATCATGTTTGGTGAGTTAGAACATTTTTTAATTGCTTAATCCGTATGATGATGCAAGGCGTTTTGCCCATAAATAGGTATTGATAGCAACTGAAACAATTGAAAAATGTAAATGGGTTGGCGAAAAGATGCAAGGAAGCTTCAAGATGTTCTAAAGTTTCTTATGGGATGCTCGATTTGATAGTAGTGAAAGATAATGGAAAACTTTAAGGATCTTCTTCGATTCAGAATTTTACCATTCTAAGTAAACCATATTTTATTGGCGTTTACGTGCACGTGTTACGCAAGAGAAGATTATGATCTTCTTCCCCAAGTCTAATTTGGACTGGTGATGCAAAATTAAGGACAATTGACTTCAAATTTTCTCCATATAAATGTTTGGCATAGTATATTAAGTGATTTTTTATTCTAGTAGGAAGAATATGCTGAATGTCCGTATCAGAGATTACTAGCTAGTATATGTTTGGATTAGCTTTATATAATGAGAAATAATTAATTGTTTTTATGATAAAATTGAAAATAATAAATAATTAATTTTACTTTTTAAAGATATTATCATGATTTTGTAGAATTGAATTGATTCTTCTATGTTATCTCAACACAGTATACATCACCGAGTATGCCTTAGTTTTAATTAGCGGTAGATGAGAACAAGGTGAATTGGAGATTAAAATGAATTGGAATATAATAGAATGAAATAGATTAAAAATATTCATTTTGGGGATTCTTGCTGGAAGCAACAACCATGCATGCCTGGTCTATATTCCGGTGGCTCGACGTACGTAGGATAAGGGCACACCGAGGAACTAAGATGGTACCAGCTAGAGACAAGCGGCAAGTGATATCCATGTTTGTTGGTTCTTACATTAATTCATGTATATAATTGTGCTTATGAAAATAAAATTGATGCTAATTTTTCAAGAAAACATAAATATTCAGTTGGTTCCAAGAAGAAGGAGCAAAGGAGATCACACCAAATTGAAATCATACACACTTGCCGGAAGATTTTGGTTTAATTGATAAGAGGATAGCTTCCACAACAGTTCTCACAAGTAGAATATGTATAATTTAAATTATAAGAATTTATTTAAAAGCTTAACAAAACTATAGCACAGTGTAGAATAGTTTAACCCTGAATTTAGAGGAAATAAAGAAGTGCTAGCTAGATGGGGAGGGCAAAGCAACCTATTCTTCTATGCTTTATTTCTTTCTTCTTCTTCTTTTTTTTTGTTTTGCTAATAAGCTTCTTTAGTTCATTTAAGTCTTACCTCTCGCATTTTAATTTTAAAATAGCTCTTAATAAATTAGGAAAAAAATGCTTGGAACTCAATTTTTTTTAATGCATCTTCTTTTATTAGTTAAAATTTATTAAAGATAACAATTTTTTTTAGTCTGACATGATATTTACTTATTTTTTCTCCTAATTTTATAATTTTTAATAAAATTTAATTAATTATAGAAATTTTTTTTGAAAAAAAATGTTTCTAGCACTCCTCAATTATACAATATATCTATATAACTCGATATTAAAATACTCTTGATAACCCGTTTTCTTCTTCACACACTCACTCACAGGCACCAATGCACCAATGCGACGCAAATGCAACACTCAGATTCAACAGTATGGCTCTCTCTTTTACACTAGCAGACCTAGGCATCATGTGACATTGCGA
This sequence comes from Glycine soja, assembly GCF_004193775.1. Classification (NCBI taxonomy): domain Eukaryota; kingdom Viridiplantae; phylum Streptophyta; class Magnoliopsida; order Fabales; family Fabaceae; genus Glycine; species Glycine soja. Next base: position 55,298,802 of record NC_041019.1, on the reverse strand, counting down.
CATCAATATAGCAATAAATCATAAAGGATGGTGCAATGAATTTTAGGGTTTTAATGTAAATGGAATAGACCTATTGCGTTCCAAATTGTGAGTAAGTTAATGAATATGGGCATCGTCTCAATTAAGATGGGCCAAAGCGAGGCCCAACACATCAGTGGAACAAGGCAACAAGCATGTTGCACCAGTCAAGGAATCTGTGGGACAAGACGTGAAATGGGCTATTGCTTCGAATTCCTGCCCTCCCAAGTTGATTTCTGCACTCTTTACGAAATGTTTTTTAACCTTTAATTTAGAATGATTATTCCAGAATCCAAAAGGAAAGTACATTCTGAAATATAATTTTATATTATGAAAAAATAGACATTCTGAAAGGAAAAAGAAAATACAAGAAGTAACATAAAAAATGCAGAAAGCAATAGCAAGTGGAATAACTTATTACACGGCCCAAGTAATGGTTTTTTTTAGCTTTTTATTTTTTTTATCTAAAATAATGATTCCTTTAAATTTTTTGTAAGTTTTTTTTTACAACAATATTTCTAAGAAAATAAATTAATATTTGTATTAAAATGATACATTACATAAAAATAATATTTTGTTTATTAATACAAGTTAATTTATGCCAATCACAGGAAAGCCTAGTAAAAACATGCATATAAGTATATTCAACTAGCTGCATGCAAAGCCAAACATACGAAAGTTCATACAAACATGTCTTTTCCATAGAAGAGGCTATCATATGTATCAACAAAACAAGAAGTTTTAACATGATTTTGCATGGAATAATCCCCTCCAGCTCCAAAGGAAGTTTGATTTGGCATGGCACATTTGCCAAACTGGTCAACATAATCAGAAAAACCTTGTGGTTCATCAAAGTCCCATAAACTAAACCATGAGCCATCATCCGCTAGAGTGTCTTGCCACGTGGACGAGAATCCGTCATGCATGGAAGGAACGGTATATTGGTGCTCTATTGTTGTTGGATACATGAAGCCCATTTCTAAGATTTCTTGCTGATTATTATTTTGTGTGTGGAAGGATTTTGTTTCGTTTTCGGTCTCTTCATGAGACATGCTGCTTTTGATATCATATTCTTGAGGTTGTTGCTCATGTTGTTGTTTTTGTTTCAATTGTTTAAGCACGTTTTTCACTTTTGGCCTTTGTAGCTTCTTGTTGTGTTTGGATCTCTCCCTCTTCCCAGAGTGGGTTCTCCAGTAGTTCTTAATTTCGTTATCAGTTCTACCTGGCAAGTACTTTGCGATTGTAGACCACCTGCATGTATTTGTAATTCCCGTTAAAATAATAATAATTAAGTTTTAGAAATTAAGAAAAAAGAGGGAAAGGAGAATATGATGTCTATATATTAATTACTTGTTACCCAAGATTGCATGCAGTTCAATAATCATCTCTTCTTCCCGAGGTGTTAATTGAGCTTTCTTGAGGCCGGGTCTCAAATAATTTACCCATCTTAACCTGCAGCTTTTGCCGCTCCTGTTTAATCCTGAAATTCAATTAAAGGAGAATTAACAAGGTAGAACACTGTGTAATAAGAAGGTTGAAGCTAGGGAAATATGTAGAAATTTCTTAATTTTCAATCAAAAGTGTGTGTCATATAAGTCACACAAAAATAACTAGGGAAAATTTCACACCTATATAGTCACATTTCATTCACACTGATCTTATAATCAAGTGATTGAACTAAATTGCAAAGGAGTAAAATTTTACCATTCACTTTAGGGTAAAATAATATACCTATATATGTAATACGTTTGCGAAAAGGGCAAACAAATATATGCATGCATACAAAAAAGTGGACTAATTTCAATCTTTTTTTTGTCTATGTATATTTCTCTCCATTTTTCACTTTTCTCCTTGTTTTTCACATTCCCAAATTTCACTTCTATCGTGCACACCCTAATAATGTAGGAGTGGTACGGTGCAATTCATAAACAATTCATAACATATGGGAATCAAAGTGTAAGTTATATATACCTGTAAGCTTTGCCACCGAACTCCACCTACCTTCTCCATGCAAGCTAACATACTCACATAGCAACTTATCCTCTTCACCAATCCAAGGGCCTTTCCTCCACTCTTTCTGCGTTGCAAGTGAACCCTTCATAGCTACCATGATTTCACTTTAATTAACTTCTTCGACACGATCCTACTTATATCTGCGATTTCTATAACATATAATGCTCCATTTATATCATGTTATAAGGGGCCATCTTAAATAGGTAGTATTATCATTGAGAACTTTGAAATCAATTCCTCAGTGTTCTTTATTGTGATGTCAGCTATATATTAATTCCATGTCTCACAGCTTCATTACCTTTCCAATGAGAATGGGGCTAGTGGATCAAAAGCAAATCTTAAGATCCAGCACGGAATATAATAATTAACTAAGTACAGATATATTCCAGTGAAAATGGTTCATCATATATGCACGACATAATCTTTAATCAAGACAAATAAAATAAAATAAAATAAACAGGAGTGCTTTGTTGTTCCCTTGAAAGTGGCTTTTGGTCCAATGCTAGTCCAACAGCTGTATGATTAATTATAAATCCTTAATTCCGGATTTAGATTACATGCATGTAGATTGATTATTATTAGAATACATTTGAAAAGAATGGTATATTTTGTTTTTTTACCAACCTTCGTTGTGTGCTTTAAAATTGTTCAATGAAACTGACCATAATTTTCAGCATAGGATTCCAAATTAAGGTATAATGGGGGAACATGACTATGTGAAAGGTGAGTCGCTTAGCCAACACGTGGCCTTCCTACTGTAATTGGTAGCATATTTGGTGCAATTTAATTGCTTAATTCATATGATAATGAAAGGAGTTTTGCCCGTAAATAGGTATTGATAGCAACTGAAACAATTGAAAAATGTAAAGGTGTTTGCTAAAAGATGCAAGGAAACTTCAAGATCTTCTAAAGTTTCATAGGCTTGGTATGGGATCCTTGATTTGATAGTGCTGAAAGATAATGGAATGCTTTTTAGATCTTCTTGGCTAAAAAATTTGGCCATTCAAAGTAGACAATATTAGTGGGGTTTACGTGCACGTGTACATATGCAAGATTACGATCTTCTTCCTCAAATCTAATTTTGAGCAATAATGCAAAATCAACGACAATTGACTTCAAAGTTTTATTCTGTAGCAAGAATATGCCGACCCTTCGTACTCTATGCTCATAATAGCGTCGAGCATCGAAGATTATTGCACGTACATCGCCCAGCATGCCTTAGCTCCTAGATAAATCCAGCACAAATGAATATATATGTTATCCCCGCCCAATATCATAGTATTCGTCAGTTATATTGGACAAAATATTTTAGTTAATTTTTATTTTTTTATTAGTTAAAAAACTTGTTTAATTATTTAATAAATAATTTTTTTAATAATGTTTAATATTTTTAAATGCTATTTGAATTAATATTTTTTAAAATATTATTTTTTTATATTTTTTTGTTTTTATTATTAATTCTTAATATGCTTATCAGATTTTTTAATTACTTTTTTAAAATAAATTATTATTTTATTATGTTTTTTGTCATTTTATATTTTTTAATTATTTTAACCGTTGATTTTATTGAATAATTACAAATTAATAAGTGATTTTTTCAACTTGTAATTATCAATTAATTTTTCAACTTTTAATTAACTTTTCAATAAATTTTACCAAACATAACCTACATCATCAGGGTCACGAATTTTGTTAGTGTAATACACACTTTAAACATCTCATAACGTGCGTTAATTTATTATTGAGTATATAATAAATTTCCTTGGCAAGAGATCATTTTTCATAAATCCATTCTCGTTAATAGATAAGTTCGAGAAAAAGTTTCTCATAACATGAGAATAATAGACGGTGTTAAGGCTAACAAACCTTTCTAAAGCTTGCTCTTTGATTAGCTCTTGAAATTAAATTCTTGAAGGAGCAATCCATCGATCGTCGTTCAGTAGACTGTGTTAATTAAGACTTAAGACTAACAAACCATATCAATCTCTCTGTTTGTTTGTCTGCATATCTCTATTTATTTGTTTGTCCATATGATTTTTGTCACTCTATTTATTTGTCTAATTAAATAATTAAATTTTTTATCAATCTAATTATTTACTATAAACATAAAATATTTTTTGGTCCTTATATTTTTTTTATGAAAATTGGTGCTAATTTTTATATTTTAACTTTGATCAATTTTGTACAGAAACTTTAGAAAGCAAGGATTTTTATTCCTTTTCATAAGCGATTGTCACTATGAGAAGCGATGAAAAACAATACTTTTTGTAAAGTTTATGTACCAAATTTATTAAAGTTCAAGTGAAGGACTAAAATCAAATTTTACCGGAAGTATATAAGAACAGAAAACATATATTTTATCCTTTGTATGTTAAAAATATTTATTTATTAAATTTTAATTATAATATAATTTATATATTCAAAATATTTGCTTCTTATAAATTTTAGTTATATAAATATTTATGATGTGCATTACGAAGTATGTGTGTGAAAACCTAATTTTATTTGGATGAACACTCAAAATCTTGGGTATTTGTTTTTTATTTTTATTATCAGCCATTACAATTTTATTTTTAAAAAAAACAAGGTTTAGTTTCTCCCTCTTATATTTAGAGGTGTTTATAGTCGGTTGAGTTAAATTTGGCTAATTAAACCCATTACTCAATTCAAGCAAAATTAATCACTTGGTTGAGTTAGGTTGAATTTTTGTAAGTTTTTTTTTTTTAAACTCAACCCAATCCAATTAGAAATGAATTGATTTAAGTTGGATCAAATTGGGCCTCGACAATTTAAATTTTATGCTAAATATTCTAAAACTGAAGTTCTGATAAGGGCAAAAAATAGTAGACAACAGAAATTCTGATTACTTTGACAATGAATGTATGGAGTGCAATATTCTCATTATTTAGAAAATCAAAATGAAAAACGGAAATGACTAGGTGGGAATTTAGGTATTAAGATAGATTGACTTCCATAGATTCAATTTCATATCCTATGTATACTAATAAATAGAGATTGACACTTAATTGGTAGATAATGGTTTTTCATATCTTATTTTGTGAGTAATTATTTTTTTAAAATGATTTTTAGATTTTTTTTAATTTTCAAATAAAAGGTTTAAAAAATAAAATAAATCTTCTTTGGATGATAAAAAGTAGTTTGATTAATTTTTGGATTAATTTCCACATGAAGGGATGAAGATATGGATGATAAAAGATTGGAGTTGTAAAAGTGCAGGATCAGAGCTTAAGCCTGGGATCACTGACGCATCATCCCAGTGATTTTTTTTAAAAGAAAGTGATTGCTTAACAAAGTACTTGATTTTTTTTTTAATTTAGTATATATATAGTAATTTTAATAAAATTTAATATCGCATCAATGGATCAACAGATTGGGTGCATGAATTCATGAGTTTAAAATTTAAAACCCAGGAGTCGATTCAATCATGATAGAGTTTGAATACCAAACACTCAATAAATCTAATCCAAACTTATTGGCTGATTTTGGATCAAATCAAAGTTGTGAATTACTTATACAATTGTACTGAATATTCCTATTTATTTTGTTTATGACTCAAATATAAAAAAAATATTAATAATATCTTTCCTAAAACATTATTCATTTTATTGTAATTTTATTTTCAAAGACTCTTTTATATTCTATATCATAAAATTAAATGATGTTAATTAATTTTTTTAATTAATATAAAATTAGTTAATTTTACTTATATGTATGCCTAAAAAAATATAAATTAAAAAACACAACGAAAGTTGGAGTTTTTTTCTTCTTCTCATATTGTGTTTTATTTATTTACTTATCCTTTTATTTCTACCATAAAATGGAAAATTCATATTAGTTTGACTTGCAAGTAGAAAACAAGAGGTCGACAGAGGACTTTGCTAATTACAAATGCATGGCAATACTCTTTCCAGCGGTTTTCTGTCTTTTCCAACGAAACCTTTTTCTTCCGGGCAAAGGACGGTTGGCCAACCACTCTCTGACGTTCTCATGATCCCGTGGGAAAGTGGCACTCCGTTTGGTTTTCTTTTTTTTAACGAAACTTCTCTATAAAAAAAATACAATATATATATTAAAAACTAAAATAATATTATAGAAACTATTAAAAAATAAAACATCTAAATTATAAAGAATAAAAAAATATATTGATCATTACAATATTATGTTACACCAGCCTTCAACATGACCCATATTTTGGCACATCAAGCATGCATGTAAGAGAACAATGGCCATTATTTAAACCACTTAATACAAAATTAAAGTGGGTATGGAAGCATTTGTAATGTATACGAATATCTTGGGGTCAAATTTTCACGCATGTACTACATTTAATGATTTAGCCCAACGTGGATGGCTGTATGACTGTAAATTCATCTATCTGTTTATGTTGCGCCACGTTGTTTGCTGTAATAATCTTGACTAGCTAGCTAGTACTACCATGAATCTAAATGGAAAATGTCTTTTTTATATGCTAAGTGGGTCTATAAATTTGCCCGTACACATATATATTTCGCTAATGTGTAAAATAGAGTTAGTTAGGTTGGCATTTTGATATAGGCCAAAGAGTAGACTAAAGGGAAAAAAACATTCAACAATGTAGGTAGACTAATTTCAAAGTTGAGTCGAGAAAGATATAATGTTAAGTTTGGAATTTCTACTTAATTTTCTCTTTGATATAGGATAATATATATTTTTAGTTTAGTTTTTGTTTTCTTTGAGCATTATCCTTTTCCCTAAATGTTTGTCAAGGAAGAGAAACAATAAATGTAAACTTGATTCGTGTTTAAGACTTTATTGACATGTTTGGTTTCAAATGGATGTGTCTTTCCAGATACCACATATATGTAATTTTAAAAAAGTTAAGTAACAAGTAATAATGGGCTCGAGATTTAATCCAAGATTAATCAAATGGCATTAGGAAACAGATGCTGGTGCCGGTCAGATCAAGATTACTGGAAAACAGCTAAATTTAATGGCATTTATTTAACAGCATAAGCAAAAAGCATCCACGTCATGAACTAGTTGTTTAACATGGGGTAATACGAACAGATTGCTCACTCTGAGTCATCATGTGATGTAGTCATTGTTTTCCCACCCATTTTAACTTTTCTCGGAATCTTCATGTTTTTCAATAATCAATTTAGTAATTAAAAAACGACATTGTTTATGAATTAATTATGAACGTCCATAAGTTGACCTGTTCCAAATTGCCGACTTCAACATATTCTGTTCTATCTTGCTGGGCTACGCATCCCACGAAATTGTAATAAAAATGTAATCTGATTTGTTTCTAATTATAAAAAAATTCTTAATTTTAAGAATTTTTTTATAAGATCATTTTTTAATATTTAAATAGATTAATCATTTTTATTTTTACATATCTTAAAGTTAATTATTATTATTTTTTAAAACTAATTACTATGATGTAAGCTCATGACAACTAATTAATGTGTAAACAGTGGTAATCCTTATCTTTTTAATTTAACTATACCTCTTTAAAATAAAATAATACCAGTTTCTTGGTACTATATATGATATATACTTCTTTATAAAAATAATGCCAGTTTCCTGTTAAAATAATACCAATAAAAAAAACTTATATTCTGTAAATAGTACCAATATGGCCTAAAGCAGTTAAAATTAATTAATATAAAATATGATTTTTCTGTCTATAGTATATCTACCTCTATTTTTAGGGTTATAATGTATCTACTTCTCAATTGCAACTTGATAAGTAACTATAATTCAATGAATTGACTAAATTTTCTACAATTATCTATAATTATCTATCGAAGTTGATGATAACGGTGAGGTGGCAATATAATGTTATAGTAGTAGACTAGTATTTTTAGTAGACTTCAAAAGTCAATGTGTGAATTGCGTAAATGAATCTTATACATTTATTAAGTAGGTGACGCCTTATTTTTTTTTTCAAAGTCAAAACTCCACCAATCAGAATTCAGACTTAATACGTTATAAATAAAAAAAGGAATTTATACATAATTTAAAATTTTCTTTTTCTCTCTCTCTCTATATATATATATATATAAGGAATATATCTATGAAATCAAATTAGGCCTTCATTGCCTTGTACACTATATATAGAAAACACATTCACACACATTCAAGAGAATATAGGCGTTAACAATAACATGGATCAAAAGCTTGTCTCAAGCTGGTTCCATCTTCATTCCTCAGTGCCCTTATCCTACGTGCAACCACCGGAAAGTAGACCAGGCATGGTTGAAGCTTCCAGCAAGAGAAAAATCCCGGTGGTGGATCTTGGGCTACATGATCGTGCTGAAACCTTGAAACAGATTTTGAAAGCCTCCGAGGAGTTTGGATTTTTCCAGGTTCTTTCTGAATAATTTTCTTTCCCTTTGTCATAAGTAATTTCAGTACCTATGTATTTTCTACTTCCATCATATCTCAGAACTCCTCTTTTTTAAAATTAATCAGCACGCGTAGCAGGTAATTACTATATTGTAAAAAAAAATCCAGATAACAAAGTGCTTCATTTTCATGTGCTAACAATATGTAGAGTTAATTATACTTATAGTCTTTTATGCATTACATTGTGCAACTGTGGTACCTAGAATTTCAATTGCATAAATAGGATCTTCAAGATATTGTAAGTTTAGGGTTTCTTTTTCTTCCATTAGTTTTTTGTTAAATATATTAAATAAATTTCACAAACTCCACTCAAATTATACTTGATGATGATGTGGAAATGATATGTCATGTAACACATGTTAATGTGATTTTATTGTATTTTTAATTCCTTATTAATGTAATATTATAGAGATTAAAAATGTAATTAATCTATGCCAACATGTGTGAAGTAGCTTCAATTGTTTTGTCATCTTCTAACATCATGTTAGTAAAAATCTATTAAATATTTAATGAAAGCTTGATATATGAATCAAAATCACATAATTAATATATCTAAATAACCTAATTTGTACAACTATTACTTGGAGGATCAAAGTTGTACAATACGAATAAAAATGTAATTAAGTCAAATATGTATGATTAAAAAAGAGCAGCCAAATGACATTATAACTCCCACATAATGGGGTCTATAGGACTCTTAAGGTCAAAGTTCCTCCTCACCTCTGCTAAAATCGTGAACTGATTTGGTTAATGTATATGAAAAAACTGTGATGTAGGTTATCAACCATGGAGTTTCCAAGGAATTAATGGATGAAACACTGGATATTTTCAAGGAATTTCATGCCATGCCTGCTGAAGAAAAGATAAGGGAAAGCTCCCGGGACCCAAATGGAAGTTGCAGGCTTTATACAAGCCGCGAGATTAACGACAAAGATGTCGTTCAGTTTTGGAGGGACACATTAAGACACATCTGTCCACCTTCAGGAGAATTCATGGAATTTTTGCCTCAAAAACCTGCAAAATATCAGTAAAATAATCTTCATTTCTGTCTATTGCTTTCATTTTATGTAGTTTGTGTGTGTAAATAATAGTATTTAATTTGAAGTATATATATATTGCTTCTTCTGTAACTTAATTTCAATGAGCTTCACGAAATGCAATCTTATTTCATCTTTGAGTCAGCATTTGAATAAATTATAAATCCTTGACATTGATAATGATACTATAAATTTCAATTCTAGTAAGAGGTGCTAATTTGAATGTAGAAGTTGATGTGTCCTCGGGTCAGCTGACAATGATGTCTTACAAAATTATAGTAGGTCACAATCAATTTTTTTAATTCCATTCTATTCTTTGAAGCATAATTAATTCCTATAAATTTTATTTCTACAATATTTCAAATTCTTCTAATTTTTTTTATTTTTTTTTGCTTCAGGCATTTCCTAAAATAGTTGATATATAATGAGATTTTAACCATTACACTTGGTTTAGTCTGAACATCCATGAGTCACCACTGATTCTTCTGCAATGTCCGTATGCATTCTTTATACCACGGGCAGCTAAAGGTTTAATTAAGACCACTTCTGTCATTACCACTAAGTACATTCCATTCATCACTGTGTTGGTAACCATTATTATCATCTCTACCTACCGTTACTATTGTTGCATATCTAGTCTTAATTACCAAAAAGTCACAATTAATGAGCACATCCACCATATATAGTCTCTGCTAACATCAGTACAATTGCCATCAACACTTTCATATAGTAGTTACCACCCCATTACGTACAACTAACTACCTTCCCTCTTCATGAAAACACACACACACACAAATCCAGCTGACAAATACTTCACAATTTTTCCGTATATGAGAAAGTTATTTTGTTTTTAAAAAAAGCCCATTCTAAAGGGTCATTGTCTTAATTATAATTGTTATTATATTACTATTGGTATTATCAATGATCCTAATCTTATCAAGAAAAATAATATTCTCTCTGAGATTTCATATATAAGAAAAAGAATAAATATATTTTTCTTTATCCTAAATATAAAAAAATTAACTAATTTTATTTCATTTAATGCTATTATTTTAAAATATCCTTCATTTAATTAAGGTTATAGTTCCAATGAATCTTTTTTATTTCATATATCAAGTTTGATATAGTTAAATGTAATTAACTAATTTAGTTTCAATGCAGAATAAATTATAAGGAAAAATTTAGTTGCTAACGGAGATTGATATAATTAAATGTAATTAACTAATTTTTTAGTCATTGAGAATCATTTTTTTTTCTCTTTTATATTTAAGACTTGAGTGAGTATTATTTATCTTCTTTTAAAACTCAACTCATTCTAATTAATGAAAACAAAAATTAATGAAAAAGTTATTGGTGTCCACTACAAATTGGCTATTAGTTTAATGTTCAATAATTTAACTTCTTTTTTTTTGGTGATGGCACATTGCAGTGAAGTTGTTGCGAAATACGCACAAGAAATGAGAACACTAGGACTCAAAATTTTGGAGCTGTTATGTGAAGGATTAGGACTTGACCAAAATTACTGTTGTGGTGAACTTAGTGATAGTCCATTATTGCTAGCTCATCACTACCCGCCTTGCCCAGAACCAACTTTAACTTTGGGAGCTCCCAAGCACCGAGATCCTAACCTTGCAACCATTCTGCTTCAAGAAAATGATATAAATGCACTTCAAGTCTTCAAGGATGGGGAATGGATTGTTGTTGAACCAATTCCTTATGCTTTTGTGGTGAACATTGGGCTTATGTTGCAGGTACATATTTATCCATCATGTCGGCTCAGAAATTAATAAACTATTTGACATTGATATACTCTACAAAATAATAGTTATTTTAAATTATTTTATACAATTAAAAATAAAAAAAAGAGTAATAATTTTATAAAATTAATCTTATATTATCATTATTTTATTTATAATTTTTTTTATCGATTATTAATATTATAAAAAATATAAGTAAAAAAATAATTAATATTATATTAAAATTTAAATAATAATTTTTTATATATAATTTCTTTTCTTAGAAGATAATTATAATATGTTTAGTTGACATAGTATTTGTACACTTTTTTCTAACACATCACATCTAAGTGTTAGATGATGATTAATTACTTAATGGGATTGAAATTACTAGCTCTCGTGTCTTATTTCTTTCTCTGTTCTCTCAAATTAAAAATTGAGTTGTGGTACCAAGAATGAATAGTATATTCTTATAGTCTTTTCCAATTTTATTTTTTTAATGATCGACCATGCGTTATTTTTAATTAGGAAAACATGAAAAGGGTAAATAGGTCAAGTGATTTGGTTCCTAATTCTCATTCATGATTTGATAAGGTTTTGCATGATGAAATTCAACTTAATGTCTGTGACTTATCACTGTGCAGATCATTAGCAATGGAAGGTTGGTTGGTGCTGAACACCGTGTTGTCACAAATTCAGGCATTGGGAGGACCACTGTTGCATATTTCATCCGTCCAACAAATAAACAGATTATAGAACCTGCAAAGCCTTTGTTAAGTTCTGGTGCTCGCCCAATCTACGGGTCCATTACATATGAAGAGTTCTTGAGAAATTTCTTGAGCAAGGGTCCTGAAATTGAACAAGAATTGCTCTTAAAACCTTCGTAGGAAAGTGCACTTTATAGACACGTTAATGCATGCCCCTCTCAAATTTCATACAAATTTATACATATCTTGTTTGCACGTGAATAATCTTCGGTGGCTTATCTAAAGAATTCAATATGTTTGTCACCTTAGGAAGTATTATTTGTGATGTAATTTTTGTACTTTTAAACGCTACGGGGTATGTTGTGTAGCCAGTATATGTACCCATCCTATCGTTGAAAAGTTAATTGCAATTTAGAAATTTTATTTATTAATAACTGCTTGCCTACGATTAATTTTTGGTTGCAACTTCTGCCTCCATTTGCAAGTATGATTCAGGTTCAAATATTGTCAAATCTTCTTGATGCAGGTAATAATAAGTTGAAGAGTTAAAAAGCAATTGATCCATGAAATGTTTTACGTATATACCAATAGCAAAGTCTTTTTCTTGTTCATCCCAAGGGGGAAAGAGGATAATATTCCAATTATAGCTGGGTGCTAGTTTACTAGTTTCATAGCTTGTAAGGGTTGAGTAATCCAAGTATCCTTTATCCTCTTTTATATATAAAGTTTATTTTGCTGATAAAAAAGAAACCAATTGAATTTTAGATTCTTAAAATATAACGTTAAGTATCTAAAATATTAGTTTTGGTCTTTAAAAAACTTCACTTATTTCATATTAGTCCATGAATTTTTTTAAATTCGATACTACGTTTCAAAAATAGTAATTTGTTAACCAAGTTAGATCCAATGTGGTATCATTTTTGTTAGGGTTTTGCTATTGGCACTCGTGACTTGCTATACCCCTCCAATTTTTTTTTATAAAAAAATATTGATGAGAATGCCCCCACAACAAAAATTTCATTGGGTATATCCATGACTTATACAACAAGAAACTTGTTTCCATTATATAATTGAATGTCTAGCTACATAAAACAAGAATGCATTTTGGTTGTAGCATATTTTTTTCACATCCTCTATTAACGATAGAAATATGTACGTTTCTATTGTGTAGTTGAGAATTTTTTTAATAATTTTTTTTTTGTTTCAAAAGGAGATGACATAAAATAATTTCCTAAACTACTTTTCAAAAATAATTTGATAAATATATTTGGATACGAGAATATCAAGAAATCATACAAGAAAAATATATAAAAATGTTAATTGGGAGAATAGCTAGAGAAAGTGAGTTTCTTCCACTTCTGATAACTGCTAAATAATAGTGAATTAATAGTGGAAAATCGGTCTAAAATTAACTTAGAATTAATTATTTAGCAGTTATTTATGCTTTAATTTGGAAAGATTTAATTAAATTGAATTTTTGGTTGCAGATATAAAATTGGAGGTGTAACAAGCAAAAAGGGATTGAAGAAAAGAAGAAAATTTGAAGAAGGCCCAGTCCAATACGCACGCCTACGAAGGTCCAAAGCCCACTTCAGCAGCTATAAATAGAAAGCGAGTCCAAGGGAAAAGATCACACCACCACAGAACCCCCTCTCCTAGGGGTTTCATTTACTCTCTTTTCTTTCACCCCTCCTCTCATTGTAAAGCCCTCATGGCGTATGGAGCCAATGATGTATGGAGCATTTCAAGAGTTATCAATAAAAAAAATGATGTATGGAGCATTTCAAGAGTTATCAATAAAAAGAGGAATTCCCTCCAGGTTCTTTATTTATTTACCGTTCTTTCTTTTTACATCCTGTATCTTTGAACTTGATTTCTGTTAGGGTTTAGTCCACTCGGGAGAGGGTAAAGCCTAATAAGGGGTAAGAAATGAATACTTGAATCTGTTTTAAGGATTAGGCCACTTGGAGAGGGTAACGCTTAAGAGAACACTAAAAGCTGGAAATTATCAGGTTATCTTTTAAAGGGTTTTTCTTCCGGTATCTTTTATCTGCTTTTCTTTCTTGCCTACTCTCCATCTCTCGGACTTTGTTTTCTGTTAGTCTTTAGGCCACTCGGGAGAGGGTAAAACCTAATTAGGGATAAGGAATGAATGCGTGAATCGATTTTAAGGGTTAGACCACTCGGGAGAGGGTAACGCTTAATAGAACAATAAAAGAAAGAAATTATTGGGTCAACATGACTTAATGCCTCAATGCCCATGCTTTAGCAAACATGTAGAATGTAATTTTAATGCATCTTAGTTATTGAGTCTTCGCAAAGAACTTGATATATATATTAAAATCGCTAAAAAAACCGTCTCTTAGTCTTAGATATTCAAATCAATATGTCTAATATGCCCTTTGCGAAGACTAACACAAGTTGGTCTAAGACTAAGAGACGGTATCCAACGGTAATAGAAGAGTTGTGTCATGAATTTTCTCCCGCCGATCTTAGAAAATCAACCAATGACTTTGATTATCAAAATTGCCTAATTGGACGTGGAGGACTCGGTAAAGTATATAAATGTTGTCTCCAACATAAACATAATGATGCTTCTGATTGTACGGTCGCAGTAAAGAGATTTAAGGTGAACTCCAGTGAACACAGTTCAGGAATGAAATGGAGTTGCTCTGCCAGCTTCATCACCCTAATTCTGTATCTCTATTTTAGTGAATTTTATGTTTATTTCATAATAAATTAATGAATTTTATTTTAGTTTTAATTAATAACAAATGAAAATAAAATTTAGCTGAAAAGTAAACACAAAATTCGCTGTATCTGTATCTAATGTTACCAAGATGGGACTTGGAATCCTGTCTGATTTCTAAACTGTTACTACATTATATTGTATGGTTGAACTTATGTTATGATTCTCAATCTCAAGTGTTTCAAAATTTTTTGCTAATCCAATTTAATTCTCTTCATGCCCTGGTATTACTATGTCCCGAGTTCATGAAACAGAGAGTATAATAAATATAGGACAAAAAGTTTAAATTCAAAGACCTTGAGAAAATCCGGAAGTAACTTATTCATGATTCCAAGGCAATCCGGATCTAGCTATGAAGATCGAAGAGGAGTAGTGGTGTAAGTGACAACTAATTAAGCAAGCAGTTGTGTCACTAATTGAATCAATGCCTCTAAAATGTTTGGGCAACACAAGTTCATCTTAGAGACAATATCCAACCGTAATAGAATAACCGTTGCATCAATTTTCTCTGGCCGATCTTAGGAAATCCACAACCAACTTTGATGAAAACAAAAAAAATTCAATGTTAGATTTGATAAATTTAGTGAACTTTATTCTCTTAAATTCTGCATATATTTTTAAATATCCGTATAAATTGTTAAGAATCAAAAGTTCGAGGAAGACTTTTGTGTAAGATCTGTCATGGGTGAGCAGATATCACTTTTCTATTTAAAATGGCAATGACTGTGGTTTTTAGTTTTTATATACTATTAGCCCAGCACATCAACTACCACTGCTAATTAAAAAGAAAAAAGAAAAAACAGTGCTTTGGATCCGACAACCTAAGAACAAACGTGGAAGGTGCTGAGGGACAAATTTTCAGTTTTTCACCTTATGCGTGTTTAACTTTTTTTGCGTGTAAAATTTGAATGCTTCCAAATCCAAAACGTGGATCCAAATCCAAAACGTGGAAGCTGCTGAGGAAATTTCAGCAACAGGAAACGCGCAAACGAAAGAAGAGGAGGTTGCCAAATGTCATTTATGTATTAGAAATTACTCCCACCTAACTAATAATAATACAGATAAAATAAAGTTAGCTTAGTAAGTGACAAGGAATTAAGGAAGCGGGTGTCACAAATTGGAACGATGTTGTTCGATCGTTTGGCCTTCTGCTGTTCAAAGCACACAAGTTCATCTCAAACAAAATATCCAACAGTAATAGAAGAGCTGTGCCACCAATTTTCTCTGGCCAATCTTAAGAAATCAACCAACAATTTTGATGAAAATGGAGTAATTGGATATGGAAGATTTGGTAAAGTATACAAAGGTTGTCTTCAACATAATGATGGTTCTGATTATTCAGTCACATTAAAACGATTGGACGTGAAAGATAGTCGAGGATTGGAACAGTTCAAGAATGAAATAGAGTTGCTCTGCCAGCTTCGCCACCCTAATTGTGTCTCTCTTATAGGATTTTGCAACCACAAAAAAGAGAAGATTCTTGTGTACGAGTACATGTCTAATGGATCTCTACATCAACACCTACGAGGTGGCCTATTGTCATGGAAGAAAAGGCCAGAGATTTGTATAGAAGCAGCGCATGGACTACACTACCTTCACACTGGAGCTAAACGCACCATCATTCACCGTAACATCAACCCTAGCAACATTCTTTTGGATAACAACATGAAGTCAAAACTTACTGATTTCCGCCTTAGCATACAGGGACCACGTTATGGGTCAAAGCCAAAACCAATTAAAGTATATGTTATTGAGGGTAAGATTTTATTTTATGAGGCTTTGATTTTTAACATGCTGAATGATGTTGTGTGATTCATGTGACCTTACTTAGTAGGATAAGCTTTGTTGTTGTAAACCATACTAATACTTTCACTTATAGGTAGTTTGGGCTACATGCCTATGGAGTATATCGTTGATGGTACCATCACAGATAAATTTGATGTTTTTTCATTTGGTATGGTTTTACTAGAAGTTGTGTGTGGAAGAAACTGTTTAATAATTCCAACAGAAACAGAAGTTCTGGAGAAGCCTGTTGAGGAGAATATTGACCAGAATATCAAAGGAAAGATTGCACCAGAGTGTTGGCAAGTCTTTATAGATATCATAATAAGATGCTTGAAGTATGAACCGGATGAGCGACCAACGATGGGGGAAGTAGAAGTGCAACTTGAGCATGCTCTTTCAATGCAGGAACAAGCAGATATCACAAACACCAACAGTGATTATACCTTATTTTCCACCACCACTATTCACCTAGGACTGGAACTGGAATCCAACCCAGAAGAAAGTGATACTTAATAAATGTATCTTATTCATAGGTGATTAGGTAATATCAAATTCAGGTTAGTATTTTGTGTAAGAGCAGTCACAGGAATTAAGATACTTGCAGCTTTTGTTGTGATACTGTTTCTAGCATTTTGATTTTATGAGAAGCTGTCATTTTAATAATCTTTTACTATTATAAATTTGAAACTAATGCAAGAAATATTTGGCAGAACTCCCTCTATAATTTGCTCTTCTTTTTCTGGAATCTGGACACCCTCACTTTATAACTAGACACTGATATATACAACACGGTCATATAGACGAGCTATGTTAATAGAACATTTGAAGGGTTAGATGACTGCTGTGTGATTGTACCTCCTCACAGAAGTATGTTTGATAAACCCATCATTAGCCTTGTATAATGTTAAAAAACTAAATTTTGAAACCTCAGCTTTGTGATAGGTTGGAATATTGCATTGTGATAGGTTCAACTTGTAGTTTCTTGAAGTAATCAATCTCTTCCTACCTTTATCGAAAGTTTTTTAGCTTTAATTTCATTAGATTTGGAAGACTATGAACATCTGCTTGATCTCACTTCATGCTTTAGCTACAAAACTTTCGTTCTAAACAAGTCTTCTGCATTCATGCTTTAGCATCTCCAACATTTGTTATTCCACTACTATATTATATTTTATATGATTGAACTTATGACACTCACTCTCATGTGCCACAGAATTTTATTTTTTGTTAACACAATCTAATTCCCTTCTTGCTAGTTTCACTTTCATTATATGCATGGAGGTGCACACAAAGTAGAACAAATAATGGACACTCAAAAGACCTCGAGAAAATTCTCTCCTTTAGAGAAAAAGATTGACCATAACAGTTTGGCCACAAACCCTTGGACTTCATGAAGTAAAATCACTAGATAAGTTATTCTAAGTTTGAACTTTGGATACTCAATCAACTTATTTATGAATACAAGTAAAACTGGTTCTATGCGAAATTCTGGTCTTAAGTAAGGATCCTTCAAATGTCATGGATCGGTATATGGGAGTTGAAGATGGAACTATAAGTTGTTAAAAACTAAATTTTGAAAGCTCACACTCCTGCCCTCGGGAAACACGTTGCAACCCTGTCTGATTTCCAAACTTTGTTTTGCAAGTCCAACATTTGTTATTCCGCTACTATATTATATTTTATGGTTGAACTTTTGACCCGCTATCTCAACTGTTCGGGAATTTTTAGTTAACATGAGATAGAAGAAGTCTTTTGTATTAATTTATTTGAGCAGGTATAATTTTGTATATATCTTGAAACGGCATTGCCCTTTGCTTTTATATAGTATTATTGAAAGAAATCAAGTAATAGAAAAAACATTATTATATGCGCAGCACATTGACTACCACCATTAATTAAACAGAGAAATTGGAACTTTGAGTATGCAGCGTACACTCATTCGGTTTGGTTGTCCAAATTGGTAACTTAACTTTTATTTTCAACTCGATCTGTTGAATCTGTCAATCTCCACGTTATGTTTTTAATATTTTTTTGCATAGACTTCAATATTTTCAGCATAAACTTGAGAAACAAGAAACACGCAAATGAAAGAAGAGGGGTCTGCAAAAATGTTAATTATGAATTAGAAATTAGAGATGAATATATAAGGTTAGCTTAGCTGTGAAGATTGAAGAGGATTTGAAGTGAATACTTTTGGCAAGTGAAAAGTATTTAACCAATCAGGAGTCACAAATTGGAATAATGTTTCTCAACTGTTTGGGCTTTTGCCATTCAAGTTCATCTCAGAGAAAGTACCAACGGTAATAGAAGAGTTGTGCCATCAATTTTCTCTGGCCGATCTTAGAAAATCAACCAACAACTTTGATCAAAAAAGAGTATTAGGACGTGGAGGATTTGCTGAAGTATATAAAGGTTATCTCCAACATAATGGTGCTTCTGATTATACAGTTGCAGTAAAGAGATTTAATGCAGAAGACGTTGAAGGATGCAAAGAGTTCAGGAATGAAATAGAGTTGCTCTGCCAGCTTCGTCACCCTAATTGTGTCTCTATTATAGGATTCTGCAACCACAAAAAATGGAAGATTCTTGTGTATGAGTTCATGTCCAACGGATCTCTAGATCGATACCTACGAGGTAGAGATACAGAAGCACTGTCATGGAAGAAAAGGCTAGAGATCTGCATAGGAACAGCGCGTGCACTACACTACCTTCACGCAGGAGTCAAGCGCATCATCATTCACCGTGACGTTGGTCTTGCAAACATTCTTTTGAATGACAACATGGAGCCAAAACTTGCAAGTTTCGACCTAGCATACAGGGAGCACATTTTATGTCAAAGCCAAAACCAATTAAAATAGATCACGTCACTAGGGGTAATATTTTAATTTATGAGCTCAGTGCACTGAATTTTTGTCAGTTAAACTAAGCAAATACTTTTATTTATAGGTACTGTTTACTACATGGCTACAGAGTATTATAAGGGGCATGTCGTCACAGATAAATGTGATGTTTACTCATTTGGTGTGGTTCTACTAGAATATTGATGCGAACATCAAAGGTAAGATTGCACCAGTGTGTTGGCAAGTCTTTATGGATATCATTGAAAGATGGGTGAAGAATAAACCAGATAAGAGATCAACAATGGGTGAAGTAGAGGTGCAACTTGAGCATGCTCTTTTGTTGAAGGAACAAGCAGATATCACAAACACTAATGCTCATTATACCTTATTGTCCAAAACCATTATTCCCTTGGGAATGATACAGTAATACAATACAGAAGACAGAGATGCTTAAGAAAGTATAGTATTTTGACTCAAAACAGTCACAGTAAGCATTTTGGGGTGATCATGTTTAATTTAATTGAGATATTGGTAGCTTTTGTTGAGATCCTTGTTTCTAGCATTTGATTTTTCCAAAAGCTGTCATTGTAAGAATATTGTACTAGTGTAAATTTGAAAAGAATGCAGGAAACTGGATGCTAAAAAACCAGTAATAATAGTACACTGATATTAAAATCACTTCAGTCTATAATTTTTGCTCTTCCTCTTCTAGACACCCTCACTATAACTAAACACATACATAGAACACAGTATATATTATTGTGTTCTAACCCTCTAAATCTTTTATTAAACCTTTGATAACATAAGTGGTATATATGATTGTATCTCTAATTTTTGCGTTATATTATACTTACTCGGAGGGATAGAGTTCGAAGGTTAGATCAACAACTGCTATGTGATTCTACCTCTAACATAAAAGTATCTATATATTTATACTATATAAAAGTCGAGTTTCACACCCTGATGTTAGCAAAACTAATGATTTGGAAAAAAGGAGGATAAGTTGAATTTTTTCAATATTAATTGTTATATAATCAAAATTAGTAATTTGGAGGAAGAAAAACATTATACATTTTGTGTCACTACATTAATTCAAAGTAATACCAATGTGTAGCTGATCATATATTTTAATAAAATCAACAACTTCTCACATTAATATAAATATAAGAATTTTTATATTATTTTTATTACAAATTTTATTTTATAAACTAATTTTTTTTAAAACTATAAATGTAATAATAAAATAATAAATATTATTGGTTTTAATTTTATAAAAAAACAGCTATATGTAAAAATATATGTTACAAAATTTATCTTATGATAAAGTTAACAATATTTTTTAATTTTAAATTATATTTTCTAAAATAATTTTTTGTTCAATGATAAAAATAATTAATTATATTTTAAATTATTTTAATATCACAATGAAATTACACAATGAATACCAATAAGATTTAACGATTACATGTATTAAAATACTATTAAATCATATTAAACAAGATTAATAGGAAACCATTATATATATATGAAAGAGTTTTAAGATTAAATTTTATATAAAATAAATAAATCTGAACTCAAATTTAACTTATTTATGAAATATAATTTTCAATTAAGTTTATCCATAATCATTTAAATATATTAGACCTAATTATATAATTTTTATATTATTTTAAATAATAATTTTCACATTAACTGTAAATTAAGTAATATTTGACTTCACATATTTTTTTTAAAAAAATAAGATACATTAATTTATATACTACTTCATAAAATAACTAAAAATATTTATAATATTATATACGGTAAAATAATACATATTAAAATTGTCTAAGACAATTTTATTAATATATATAATAAAATAGTAGACATTATTATTATATATTAAAATAGTATAATATATTATTTGTTTCTTGCCTTTTTTCACTTAGTTTTTTTTTATATAAAAATTCACTATTATTTAAAATTTTTGATAATGAAATTATTTTTAAAATTAATAATATTTATAGTCATTGATTATAATTTAATATTAAGTATAATATTCTTTAACATTCAAATTTTTATTTTTAGTGTTTTTTATATTTAGATTTTGATTTTAGGTCTAATTATTTTCTTAAATAATTTATATAAAATTGAGTAAACGTTTGAATCAGTATCATATTTTAATTAAAAAGTTCTTACATAAATTATGTTTCTCTTTGTCTTTTATTAATTTTCTTTTTTCTTCTTCATTTTAATGTTATATTATTATAAGTTTTAATTGTTATTATTGTTCATGTTTTTATATATGTTTTATGTTTTTTTTTATAACTATTGTATTAGAAATTTTACTTTTGCATTATATTTGTTCAACAAGACATTAAGAGATTTTATTATTTTGATAATTTTTATTTTTTTCTCAATTATATTTTGAATAATTTTATTAGAAATTTTTATTTTTACTACTCAAATCAATTGTCATATGATATGAATGACAATTTTTAACTATTAATTGTTTAATTTATTTTCTTTAAAATACATGCTATCAGTGTAAATAATTTAATAATTATCATTAACACAATCAATTTAACAATAAGAAGACCACTTTCTGCTTCACCAACTAAGCATAAATTAAATATCATTAATTTGAAATAGCTAATTTATGTAATAATATAATTATTATTATAAATAATAATAACATATTAAAGATTAGTAATAAATACAAATAATTGGTGACATATTTAATAATTTAATAAATACGTAGACGATAATATTTAAAGTTTGAAACATATAATTATTTTCATAAATAAATTTTGAAAATTAATAAGCAATGAAAATAAAACTAAAACTAAGAAGAAATAAATAATAATAATGATAATTATTATTATATCAAGATTATTCAATTTATATTACATAGTGAGGTTAATTCAAACTTTAAAACTTTAAAATTATTACACAAAACTAATATATTTAAAATAATTAAAATTAAAATTTTAAAAATAATTAATGACCATGTCTATTTAATAGAATTCATATCATTTTATCAAATTTAAAAAATATTTGAATTTTATCATAAATGTACTCTCAAATCTAAATAAATATTATATATATATTATTTATTATTCTTTAACTTCTATGTTTCATATTGATATTGCATTACTATTATTACTCGAAGAAAAATAAATTACACTGAAATTCAATAGACTTGATAAGTTTAACATGTATTTATTAAAAATATAATATTTGATATTATTTTTTAATTTTAATATTTATATATTTATTTTAATACTAAAAATATTTAAAATGGAAAATTTTATTTATGTATATTTATTTTTCAAAAGATATTACATCACTATTATTACTTTAAATAAAAAATTATAATAAATTTTAATATACTTAATTTTTAGGATAAAATTAATTCAATTAAAAATATAATTAAACAAATATCTCATTAATAATATTATTATGTTTGATATAATATAAAATATTTAAAAATTATAATTTTTATTTATATAAATAAATATAAAATTATATATATATATAATTTTAAAAAACCGTGCATTGCACAGGTTTAAAGTCTAGTATTAATTATTTCTAGACATACTTTCTTCAACTTTTTTCTCTTGTGTCATATCAATTATTTTATCTCACTTTTATTTAGTTTAAATATAATTATACAAAGCAACTTAATAAAATAAAGAGTTGACGTTGCCCAACACTGTCGCATTCGACATTAATTGCAACTTGCAAGTGGCCATGGTTTATGCTAGCTAACTGCTAATTAAGCTAGCCAGAATGCAAACCAATAAAAATAAAAATACGGAACAAACAATATAATGGATAGATAGCTGATATATGAAGTTATATATGAAATTCCATTAATTATAAATGATATTGGAACAACTCGACTTTCCAAAAAACATCATCAAACATAATTGACTTAACACATTAATGTTATTAATGTTATTGTTTGATCCCAAAAAATACATACCAGAGGCAAGTCAAGATCCTAATGAGAAGGCTTCCTTGATGTGGAAATCAAAGTGTTGTTTCTCTTTTTCTTTTTTTCTTGTTTTTTGTATGGTATTGAGAGAAAAGCAATAAGCAAGGGACGAAAATTAATGAAACCAGTCAACCACGTTTGAACGTAAATATGACTTGGCGATTGCGCGTAGGACCACAAACAATAAATAGGCTGCAGCGAGTTGGTGTTAGTTTTGTTATTTAAAGAAGACCAAATCGATTGTGTTACTTACAGGATATGATTATGAATAGGAAAATGAAGAGTAGTGTAGTAGGGGTGTGTTGGTTGATTTTGGTTTTGTTGGAAGCGATGTGGTGTGAAGGGTGTTGGAAGGAAGAGAGAGATGCTCTTTTGGTCCTGAATTCGGGTTTCTCTTTGGAAGGCCCAGACTGTTGTCAATGGGAAGGAGTGAAGTGCAACTCCTCCACTGGGAGACTCACCCAACTCATTTTGAGGACTGATATTGCTTGCCTCCCCGAACCATATATTAATTACTCACATTTTGTTGTCTTCAAAGATTTGAACAACCTCGACTTGTCATGGAATGCCATATCCGGTTGTGTAGGGAATCAAGGTTAATCTCTCCTACAAATTCTATATATGTCTTGAT
The DNA here is from genome assembly GCF_004193775.1 of Glycine soja. Lineage (NCBI taxonomy): Eukaryota > Viridiplantae > Streptophyta > Magnoliopsida > Fabales > Fabaceae > Glycine > Glycine soja. Next base: position 55,274,896 of record NC_041019.1, on the reverse strand, counting down.
TTATATATCATTGTCGATCTGAAAATGAAGCTTGTTAATTATGTGGCATGCATACTCATTATTTCAACTTTAATTTACATACTTTGCAGCGCGGCTGGAAAATCTGCAAGTCCTTGACATGAGTTACAACTATTTGGATGCTGCTGGCATTCTATCTTGTTTGGATGGGCTTTCATCTCTTAAGTCTCTATCTTTAAGAGGAAACAGGTTGAATACATCTTCATTCCACGGTGAGGCTAGCTACAGTTGTCTTTCTTTTTTTTTTTTTATATGTTTTAAAATGTTGTTGTTAACCTCTTCTAATTTTTGGTACTATTTTCCCACAAATTCCATTTAAGTTTTTGAAACTCTATCTTCAAAGTTGCGTAATCTGGAGGTCCTTAACATAAGTAACAACTATTTGACTAATGACATCCTGCCATCCCTCGGGGGATTCACATCTTTGAAAGAGCTGAATTTGGCTGGAATTCAATTGGACTCAGATCTTCATATTCAAGGTAGGATCATTTTTCCATTTCATTAATTAATAAAGCTAAGCATTGGTGTTTTAATGGAGGAATTAGTTGATTGCTTCAGAGGTAACAACTATATATTCAATTCCTTGCAGGTTTATGCTCATTGTTAAGGAATCTTGAGGTTCTTGACCTATCTAATAACAATTACAACCACATTGATATTGGATATGCACTCAGCAGACTTTCATCTCTCAAATCTTTAAATTTAGGATATAATCAATTGACTTCGAGATCAATTTTTAGTAAGTCATACTTTTCATATTAGAAATTTCCATCATTTGTGTTTGGTTGAAAAATGTATCTAATTGCAATCATTGTATATGTTGTTGTTAGATATATCAAAATTGAGTTCTTTGGAAATCCTTGATTTATCCTACAACAACTTCAACCACATTAATATTGGATCTGCACTCAGCGGACTTTCATCCCTCAAATCTTTAAATTTAGGATATAATCAATTGACTTCAAGATCAATTTTTAGTAAGTCATACCTTTCATATTAGATATTTTCATCATTTGTGTTTTTGGTTGAAATATATATCTAACTGCAATCGGTATATATATTGTTAGATATATCAAAATTGAGTTCTTTGGAGATCCTTGATTTGTTCTACAACAACTTCAACGACACTGATATTGGATTTGCTCTGAGCGGACTTTCATCCCTCAAATCTTTAAATTTAGGATATAATCAATTGACTTCAAGCTCAATTTTCAGTAAGTTATACTTTTCATATTAGAAATTTTCATCATTTGTGTTTGGTTGAATCTAACTGCACTCGGTGTATCTATTGTTAGATATATCAAAATTGAGTTATTTAGAGATCTTTGACTTGTTCGACAACAACTTCAACATCAGTGCACTTGTTTTGAGTGGACTTTCATCCCTCAAATATTTATATTTAGTATCTTGTGAATTGACTTCGAAATCAATTTTTAGTATACCAAATACTTTTCATATTAAAAAATAAGAAAAAATTCTATAACAATAATCTATATATGGGATTAATTTAATTTACTTTAAATATTTTAAAAAATAAGAAAAAATTTCTCTTCAAATAATTCTAATGCACTAAATTAATATCAATCTTAATTATTTATTATCTTTCCATATCAAAATAGAAATCATTATTGATGTTATTTTTAAAATAGATATCGTACATAATAATTGTTTACTTTGCAAAACATTATTTACTTTAATCCCTTTTTATGCAAAATGATAATGGACAATAAGATGAAATAAATTAAAATAAATAACTTTATATGAAATTAGGATTTAATATTAACTTTAAAAATAAACTGATATAAGGATTTGAAATTATTAATGATAGAGAGAAATCTCCGGAGTTAAAAAATAATTAAAAAACTTATAACTGAAATATTTGGAAAAAAAAATAGCATAAGATAGAGGGAAGTAGACATAATAAGTACTTAGAGAAATATTAGAGAAAGAAAAGAATCTGGATACTTACAGAAATTAATGATAAAAAAAAGAAAGTGAATATACATTGACTTGTACGTTTATGTATAAAAGGAGATATTAAAATGAAGGGTCTACATAAAAAATATTTTAAATTTAAATTTTATTTAATCACAAAATCTCTAAAAGATTTAATTAAAAAATTAAATATATAAAAAATATAATTTATCATGTTTTAAAATATTTCAAATTTATTATCACTACCTTCATTATCACTGTGATTGTTATCATCACATTAAATGTCACTGTTGTTATTGTTATCACCGTGGTAGTGATGGTGGTGGTAGTAATAACATCAATAACAATAATAACAATTGTGGTGGTAATAATTATGATTGTGATGAAGATTACAACAATAAAAATTATCATAGTTCATGATAATGCAAGATGTGATAAATTAAATATTTTAGATATTTGATTTTATAATTAGTAAATTTTTTAAAAATTTAATGATTAAATGATGTTTTAATTTAAATTTAAAATATTTTTAATTTAGACCTCCTATTTTAATCTTCATATTGATTATTGTACTTCTTATGTAAGATGAATGAGAATCACTAATGTATTGAAACACCTTCTCCAATGTATATACTTCAATTATATAAGTGAAGAAAAGTATTATTCTACACAAATAATGGTTTAGTGATTGGTTTTCTATTTATCTCTTATAGGACTATCAGGTTTGATTAGCTTGGAGATTCTTGATCTTCGTTTTAATAATATCAGTGATTTTGCGGTCCATCAAGGTATTTAAGAAAATAAAATTAAAAAATTTAATTCATTGTTTAGCGATGAACATTACATAGATAAATTCATGATACCTAAAAGCTGTTGAATCCCATTATTTAGCCGAAGTTCATGTATTTATATTTGTAACAAAATATTTTTGCCTACTTCATTATTGTTATTTCAAGGGCTGAGTCATTTCCCACGTAAAAGAGGATGCAAATCTTAATTTTTATATCTAAATTTTTATGATTTAATGTTTCCAACCCATTAAATGCCAACCATTTTTATGTTGTGGTATGTATCGAAAACATGTTCTCTTATGTATATACTTCAATTTTATACAAGAAAAGTGTTATTCTACACGATTGATGGTTTAGTGATTACTATCGGTTCTCCATTTATTTATCTCTTAGAGGATTATCAGCTTTGAGTAGCTTGGAGATTCTTGGTCTACGTTTTAATAATATTAGTGATTTTGTGGTCCATCAAGGTATTTAAGAAAATAAAATTAAAAAGTTTACAAGTTATTGAATCTCATTACTTGGCCGAAGTTCATTTATTTACATCTAACAAAATGTATGTATCCTTCATATTTGAGACTTATCTACTTTGCCATAATCTACCAAATTAAAACTTATTTACATTTTTTTAGTTGATGATCACATTAAATCTTTCAGGCTCAAAAGGTCTAGGTAGATTGGATGCCCTATATTTAGATGGGAATATGATAGATGGAAGCAAGCTAAGAAACTCGTTGCGAGCTTTTTCATCTGTTAGGATGCTTTCAATGAGTGAAAATGAATTTAAAGGAACAATTGTTGCTGGAGGTAACAAATATTTATGAATTTCTATGGGTAAAATTTTGTCACATTAAGGCTCATATCAAATTTTGTTTGTGTATTATGCAGATTTTCATGATTTAAGTAACCTAGAACATTTGACAATGGATTACAGTAATAACTTGAAGAATGAATTTTTCAAAAGTATTGGAGAATTGACATCTTTAAAAGTTTTGTCTCTTCGTTATTGCAATATAAATGACACCCTTCCTCCTGCAGGTAATTATATTATTTGATTTTTTTTATTCATGACATTTATTTTATATAATTTTTTCTTAGTTTGGTCAAATATTATCATCCTTTTCATTATCTCACTAATAAGGTGGATTTTTTTTGTTTGACAAAATTTCTTTTTTCAGATTGGTCAAAGCTAAAGAAGATAGAGGAGTTAGATTTATCCGGCAACGAATTTGAGGGACCACTTCCCTCGTCTTTTGTTAACATGACATCTCTTCGGGAGTTGGAAATTTCTCATAATCACTTCATTGGAAATTTCGATTCTAACATTGCAAGCCTTACATCACTTGAATATTTTGGTTTTACAGAAAACCAATTTGAAGTTCCTGTTTCTTTCTCAACATTTGCCAATCATTCAAAGATCAAGTTGATCGACGGTGGAGGAAACAGATTCATATTGGACTCACAACATAGTTTACCAACTTGGATTCCAAAATTTCAGTTACAAGAGCTTAGTGTGTCTTCAACAACTGAAACTAAGTCTCTTCCACTCCCCAATTTTCTTCTATACCAAAACAGTTTAATCAGCCTAGACTTCAGTAGTTGGAAGTTGGAAGGAGACTTTCCTTATTGGTTGTTGGAAAACAACACAAAAATGACTGAAGCTCTGTTTAGAAATTGCTCTTTCACTGGTACTTTCCAGCTACCAATGCGTTCCCTTCCTAACTTATCGAAAATTGATGTGTCTGACAATATCATAGTTGGCCAAATCCCTAGCAACAATATCAGTTCAATTTATCCAAATTTGCAATTTCTTAACTTGTCTAGAAACAACATCCAAGGTTCAATCCCTCGTGAGTTAGGCCAAATGAACTCATTGGATTCATTGGATCTTTCTGACAATCACTTGTCTAGAGAAATACCAAAGGACATATTTGGAGTTGGTCACCGACTCAACTTCTTGAAACTATCAAACAATAAGCTTGAGGGACCTATTTTGAATATCCCTAATGGTTTGGAGACCTTGTTATTGAACGATAATAGACTTACCGGTAGACTCCCAAGCAACATTTTTAACGCATCCATCATTTCATTGGATGTAAGCAATAATCATTTGATGGGAAAGATTCCAAGCCTCGTAAAAAACTTTTCTGGATTGAGGCAACTATTTTTGTTCAATAACCATTTTGAAGGCTCAATTCCGTTAGAATTGGCGAAACTTGAAGATCTAAATTATTTAGATCTCTCGAAAAATAACTTGACTGGTTCTGTTCCATCTTTTGTAAATCCTTCCTTGAGATTTATCCATTTGAGCAACAATCATTTGAGAGGATTACCCAAAAGAATGTTCAATGGAACATCTTCCCTAGTGACACTAGATCTTAGCTACAATGAAATAACTAATAGTGTTCAGGATATCATACAGGAACTTAAATATACACGGTTGAACATTCTCCTTTTAAAAGGTAATCACTTTATTGGAGACATACCAAAGCAGTTATGCCAATTGATACACTTAAGCATATTAGACCTTTCTCATAACAATTTTTCTGGTGCAATACCCAATTGCTTGGGAAAAATGTCTTTTGAGAATAAGGATCCTGAACGGTTTTTGGAAAGATTGTCCGGTTGGGGTTCTACAGGCCAAAATAAAATTTTCCCATCACAATTACCAAATGTGGAAGAGAAAGTAAATTTCACTTCAAAGAAGAGAACCGACACTTACACAAGGAGCATCCTTGCTTATATGTCTGGAATTGACTTGTCCCACAATAAACTGAATGGGAATATCCCATTTGATCTTGGAAATTTGACAAGAATTCGAGCATTGAACTTGTCTCATAATGATTTGATTGGGCAAATTCCAGCTACATTCTCCAATTTGGTACAAACAGAGAGTTTAGACCTTTCATTTAACAAGTTGAGTGGTCAAATTCCTCCTCAACTGAGTAAGCTAACCTCCCTTGAAGTATTCAGTGTGGCACACAACAACTTATCGGGCACAACACCTGAATGGAAAGGACAATTTTCGACCTTTGAAAATAGCAGCTATGAAGGTAACCCCTTCCTTTGTGGACCTCCACTGTCAAAAAGTTGCAATCCTCCACCTAGTATTATACCAAATGATTCACACACTCATGTAGACGATGGTAGTTTGGTGGACATGTATGTTTTCTATGTGAGCTTTGCAGTGTCATTCTCAGCAGCATTGTTGGCAACAGCAATAGCTTTATACATCAATCCTTACTGCAGGCGAGCATGGTTTTACTACATGGAATTGGTCTGCTCAAATTGCTACTACTTTATCGTGGACAGTTTCAGTAGGTTTTCAAATTTTAGAAACATGTAACATATGTACCTTGTATAATTGCTTAAGAGTGATTCAATAAATAACTCATGCATGTTTTGCTTGATATAATGATACAGAATCCAAATTTCTACATTTAATAAGTCATAATGCTGTTGTTCAAGGATTATTATCGTTTTTTTTTGGTAGGCAAATGCAATATTATTAAGATCCAAGCAGTGCACAAGGAGTGCCAAGATTGTTTAGAGAAATTACAAGGATACATACTAGAGATCAAATAAAGCTAAAGGTGCCAAAATCCCTTACGATCAATTAGCTATTTTGCAAGATTCCTGTAAGCATCAAACCCCATTCTCTGGATGCAAACTCTTACTTAAAAATGATTTTTCTTAACAAAGTAGCCTTCACTATGACTTCACCGAATGAATCCCATGCGCATTAATAATCAGCGGTCACCAACATTGTTATGATAACCTTTTGGACATCAGAATTTGTCAACCACCAATTACCAAACTCTTACTCTCCTTCCTGCATGTAAACCACATATTCCTCCAACATTGAACTGTTGAGAACTGCAGCTATTAGCTAACATCATGTTAGGATTATTATCTTATTTTATATTTTTTTTTAGTTCTTCGATCATTGTAAAACATTAGGTGTCTTCAATTATACCATAGACAACATTCGGCGTCAATAAAATTAATTTTCAGATCACAACATTTGAATTGATAGGTTTCTGGTGTTAAAAGGTGATATAATTAATTTATAAACATTAGAATTTGACTGCCTTTTTGATTGATAAGGATCAATTTAATAATTTTTTATTAAAGGAACAAATTGAAAAATCATTTATCACTATTGACTATTACTCCATACTATAAAAATCGGGTTATTAACAAACTAACAAGAAACACGTGATTTTAAATAGATGTGTCTCTATATATAATTCTTCTTGGAAGGTTTGTGATTCCGTGATCAATCATCGGTAACGTTTTCGAATAATTAAAAAGAAATTCATTTCTTTACACGATAGTGTAGTAATTTTTCACTACAGATGTAAAATTTACTCTTATCTGATGTAAAAGCTGATTTTTCTTGTTTTGATTTACGTTAGAATATTCTCACACACCCTCAATAATAACTTTTGTTTTGTATATGTATAGATAGATATATGCATAGGGGTGGCTAACTAATCCATATCTATTTGTATAGATAGATAGTTAGATATAGTAAACCTCATTATATGCACTGAATTTTTGTCAGTTAAACTAAGCAAGTACTGCTTAATGGCTACAGAGTATTACAAGGGGCGTGTCGTCACAGATAAATGTGATGTTTACTCATTTGGTGTGGTTCTACTAGAATATTGATGCGAACATCAAAGGTAAGATTGCACCAGAGTGGTGGCAAGTCTTTATAGATATCACTGAAAGATGCGTGAAGAATAAACCAGATGAGAGACCAAAAATGGGTGAAGTAGAGGTGCAACTTGAGCATGCTCTTTTGTTGCAGGAACAAGCAGATATCACAAACACCAATGCTCATTATACCTTATTGTCCAAAACCATTATTCCCTTGGGAATGATACAGTAATACAATACAGAAGACAGAGATGCTTAAGAAAGTATAGTATTTTGACTCAAAACAGTCACAGTAAGCATTTTGGGGTGATCATGTTTAATTTAATTGAGATATTGGTAGCTGTCATTGTAAGAATCTTGTACTAGTATAAATTTGAAAGGAATGCAGGAAACTGGATGCTAAAAAACCAGTAATAAAAGAACACTGATATTAAAATCACTTCAGTCTATAATTTTTGCTCTTCCTCTTCTAGACACCCTCACTATAACTAAACACATACATAGAACACAGTATATATTATTGTGTTTTAACCCTCTAAATCTTTTATTAAACCTTTAATAACATAAGTGGTATATATGATATTGTGTCTCTAATTTTTGCGTTATATTATATTTTTAGGGATAGATTTGGAAGTTAGATCAATGACTGCTCTGTGATTCTACCTCAATCAGAAAAGTATTAAAGTTTAATACAAGAACTCCCTTGATAAACCCATCATTATGAACCTTATCTATTGTTAGCAAGACGGCATTTTTAAGTTATTAAAAACTAAACTTTAAAAGCTCACTCCCCTATCCCCTGATTTATGTTGGAATCTTGTTTGATTTTCTAAACTTTGCTTTGCAATAGGTTCAGCTTGCAGAGGATTTGTACGACTATAACATGCTTGTATATAATACTATCATTTATGTCACATTAAAGTTATAAAACTTTCGTTCAAAACCAGTCGTACTTTGATGTTCATACTTAATTCAGTATCTCCAAGATTTGTTATTCTACTACTATATTATATTTTATATGATTGAACTTATGACTCTTAATCTCATCAAGTTAGAGAATTTTTCGTTAATATAATCTAATTCTCTTTCCGTGCTGGTTTCACATTCATTATATGGCCGGCGATCATGATATACAATGTAGAACAAATATCGAACAAAAAATTTAAACTCAGAAGACCTCGAGAAAATCCTCAAGAGAAAGATAAAGGGTAAAAGATTGGCGACAGAGCCTTGATCTTCGTAAGATAAATTATTCAAAGCTTGGATGCTCTTTCAACTTATTTATGAATACAAGTAAACTGGCATCATCTTCGAGGGTTATATGCACAATTCTGATTCAAAGTAAGGACCCTTGTTCAAAAAGTTTCCTAATAATTCTCCAAATGTCATGGATCAATATTAGTATATGGATGGAGAAGAAGTTGCACTTATCAACCTCCCATTGCTAATTATCTACATCAATCATAGAAAGTTGTATATCCCACCACCAAAAAAAAATCTTTAAGGTAAACATACGTGAAAACAATGGCAAAATTCCACCGTAGCACATACCAAAAAACTATTTTGTTTTTGTTGTTTTCTCTATCCGAAATCTACTAACTAAAGAAAAATAGATTGTGTTTTTTTATAAACAATTTTTTTTATATAAAAGAAGAATATATTGATAACTGTATGAAAATCTTTAGAAAAACATAGAAACTGTTTATACAAAATATGGTAAGAGAGTGAGGATAGAAAATAATAAGATAGCGAGTATTTTTGTCTTTTATATCTGTTGTACTGAAACGAAAATTGTCCCATAATTTAGTTAGTAACAAGATCTTATGAATTTTGTTCTGTGTTCTCTTACTTTTTTTATACTGTTCCGTAACCGTAAACTCTTAAAATTAAATGTAAAACAAATATGATAGTTTTGGATTTGGATTCCATGCTATCACATTCACATAGTCACGCGCAGTCGGCATTCGCTATTTTAAAAGTATTTTTAAGTTGAATTTATCAAAACGATTTATGAATCATCGGATCTTCATCAAACGGTTGTTATCGTCCGACTACTTGAGTGTGTGTTTTTTCTCCAACGCAGGGAATCCAGATCCGTTATTAAGGTTGTTTTATTAGGTAATAATGATGAAACATTTTCAACCGATACGGAGTGGCGGTCTCAATTGGGGCAAACACAAACCCTAACATGCTTCTCACACCAAATTAGGTTAGCTATGAAGATTGAAGATGAGTGAGTATAGTGGTGAGTGTTTTCTGCAAGTGACAGGTGATTAAGGAAGTAGGTGTCTCTGAACTATGTTTCTAAAATGTTTTGGCCACTCAAGTTCATCACAGAGACAGTATCCAACAATAATAGAAGAGTTGTGCCATCAATTTTCTCTTGCCGATCTTGGGAAATCAACCAACAACTTTGATCAAAACAGAGTTATTGGGCGTGGAGCATTTAGTACGGTATACAAAGGTTGTCTCCAACATAAAGATGGTTCTGATTATACAGTCGCATTAAAACGGTTTCATGAAGGATACAGTGCAGTGTTCAAGAAAGAAATAGAGTTGCTCTGCCAGCTTCGCCACCCTAATTGTGTTTCTCTTATTGGATTCTGCAACCATGAGAAAGAGAAGATTATTGTCTACGAGTACATGTCCAATGGATCTCTAGATAGACACCTACTACGTGGGAAACTGTCATGGAAAAAAAGGGTAGAGATTTGCATAGGAGTAGCGTGTGGATTACACTACCTTCATGCTGGAGCCAAGCGCTCCATCTTTCATTGTATCCTCAGAGCCAGTACCATTCTTTTGGATGAAGACAAGGAGCCAAAACTCGCAGGATTCGGCCTTAGCATACAGGGACCGCAATTTAATTCGAAGAAGCCGAAACAAATTAATGCAGATCATATTATGGGTAACTTTTATTTTTTTATGAGCTTACTAGGATGGATTTTTGCCAGTTAACTAAGCTGATACAGTAATACTTTAACTTATAGATACTCTTGGTTACATGCCTTTGGAGTATGTCATGAATGGTTCTGTCACTGATAAATGGGATGTTTTCTCATTTGGTTTGGTTCTGCTACGAGTTGTGTGTGGAATGGATTATTTCATAATGGCAGCAGAGAGGAAACTTATGGAGAAGCCTGTTGAAGAGAATATTGATTCGAATATCAAAGGAAAGATTGCACCGGAGTGTTGGCAAGTCTTTATAGATATCATGGTCAGATGCTTGGAGTATGAACCAGATGAGCGACCAGCAATGGGTGAAGTGGAGGTGGAACTTGAGCATGCTCTGTCGCTGCAGGAACAAGCAGATATCACAAACACTGATGGTGATTATAACTTATTGTCCAAAACCATTATTCCCATTGCCCGTGGTAGTGAAATGAAAGAGTAATCCTACACAGAAGACAGTGATACATACTGAAGAAATGTAGGTGATTAGGACAACTGAAATTAAGGTTAGTGTTTTCAGTCACAATAAGCTAAAATTGATTGAGATACTTGTAGCTTTTGTTATGATCCCTGTTTCTAGCATTTTTTTTATTTTACCAGAAGCTGTCATTGTAATAATAGTATAAATTTGAAAGGAACACAGGACATCGGATGCCAACAAACCAGTAATGATAGAGTCATAGAACCCCCTTGCTTCAGTCTATAATTTTTGCTCTTCCTCTTCCGGACAACCCTCACTTTATAACTAGGCACTGATATAGAACACAATAGTACGGAAGATCTGTGTTATCAATGGTAAAGGTCACTTCACACCTGAAGCATGTAGTATTTTTAAATGGAAAAAGACACAGTAATGTTGGAAAATCGTAAGTCTTCAATGCAACTTGAAGAAGAATATTGGCATCCTAAGCCTTCAAATATCATCAGTTTGTGTCAATGCTCTTGTCATTATCTTCTAATTGCCAAATTGAATATTTTTCTTCAAGATTGATTTTATTGATTGAAATTATTTGATAATGGCAAGGCTATCAATTATATATTTGGATTTGCTATGATATTTTGATCAAGTTTGGAATTTGTGTGCTTCTGTAAAAGAATGGACTAATTAGTGGAATTATTCCTGTTTTAGAAGATTTTAATATCTAGTTGCACCAAAGGCATACAGAGGGGGAGTTTCACAGCTCTTGGACTAATCAACCCTTGTACTGGGGAGCTAACAGCATTGATGATACTTTCTCCTGGTGTTGAAAGTATGCAGGCAGCGATGAAAGCATAATACTTTGCAGGGAATAAGAGTACAATCGTATAGATAGGGGTTCGGGTAGAAATGCATGAAATTATGCAGTCAGGAACTAGATTCTCTTGCTGCCAAGGAGGGTAAGTTGTGCTTATAGTGCCTATTACGCTGGAGAGTAGCAACTTTTTGTACTGCTTTGGCTTGGTCTGGTCACACCTTGTGATCCAACCTATTTCTTCTAATAATATTTGTTTTCCCTCTTAAAAAAAACTGGTGGAATTGTACTCATCTCATTGCTGGACGTGAAAAAGAGACATGGTGTGTATTTTGTGCATTGTCATCATTCAAGATTCAAACCTCAGTTTATTCCATCAATGCTACAACTCAGAGTGGAGATTTGAATCGTATGGAAATGTTTCTGCATTCATTTCATTAATTCTTTATAGGATGTGTCTTCTTCTGTCAGATTTTTTAAGCAGTTCTTAACATAATATGAACTTTCCCTCTGTTCTCTTCCTTTTTCTTTCCTAATTTTGTTTTTCCAGGTGATATATTTTATAAGAAAAAGGATTATACATTGACACAGCATAATCATCTCTTGCTGCCAAATTTTGACTATGAGACTGACTGCCAAGACCTCACCAATACTTGGAACAAACCCAAAAACCAGAACTCTACATATTATGCTACAATTCTGCAGGACTGCCGCCAAATGTTGGCCAATTCTCAGCATATTTTAATTGTTCATTCAAAGAAAGAAGCAAATTGTGTAGCACATAGGCTCTCTAGATTAGCTTTTACTACTTCTGAAAGATACTGGATGGAGGATGTTTCATCCCAGCTCAGTTTTGATGTGCAGCATGATTTAGGGACAATTTTTGTTCCTGATACCTCTTAATGAATCATCTCAAAAAAAAGGTTTGGGGGGAGGGGGATGTAAGGATAATAAATCTTAGATCCTATTTTGGGCTGAAATTAACATGGGAAGGGTAAGATGCACTAGTGGCACCAATTGATATGGATTACTATTTATGCTTATCATTTGCAAGAAATAGAACAATACATCTGTATATACGTTAAATTGTGAATATAAATATGTTTCGATAAAAGTAAACCAATTCAAAAACATTTAGGATATGCTATATTGAAATTGAGAAATGTCAGTTTAAAAAATGGTTTTCATCATAATTTTTTTAATAAATGTTTGTTTTAAAAAAGTTAACCATTAACATTAACTTTCGTCTCATATTATAATGAAACAAATTATTTATTTAAAAGTATATATTTACTTTTAATATTGCTTATAAATTAATTCAAATTTTCTTTTATTCTTTTATAAATAAAAAATATTACCAACTTATTATAAATATATAAAAATTGAGACATTCTTAACTTTTAGTTAATTGCCTTAAAATCTTATATTTATCTTATATATTTTTAATAAAATAAAAATTGCTAAAAATTTTAGAATAGATTTTTTTTCCCAATAAATGTGTCTAGCTTGCGTTACATCTAGTTTTTATTTTCTTTACTGTGCATGACATTTAGTTAACACTTAACAATATATAAAAACCCCTGACCTTATTCTCAAGTCACCTGCTCGAGGTTTATTATTTTATAGTGCCTACTAACCAACATCATATTGTTAAAATTAAAATTGAATCATTTAGATATTATATTCAAATTAGATGCTTGAGAAAAATAATTCTTAACATTCAAAGTTGGTCAGGATCTTTTGGTCAGGATCTTTTTACCTAATAAATGAGGGATTAAAACCAAAAAAAAAAATATTAATTGAAATCTGAAGGAGAAGTAATCCACGCAAAAAAGTTATCCTATTTGATCATTTGATTTGATACGGAGGCCATCAATCCAGCGGAGGAGAGGAAACACGGAGCTGACACGCACTACGTTTTAGTCTCCTCTTTCTCACAAAGGAACCGACAAACACGTAAACAAAAAATTGACAAGCTTAGATATGAGAATTTAAGTGAATGATTTTGAGTAATTAAATAAATTGGAAGAATGTATGTCAATTGTTTGGGCTTTGGTCGTTCCAAGATAAAACTGATGTTTACTCATTTGGTCTATACTCATTTGGTCTATTAGAAGCTGTGTGTGAAAGGAAATTAATTGACATTAAATAAAGTTATCTAATAAATATATAAATTATATTTCAAGAATTTGAGACAGACGATGTGGGACTTCTTAAGATCCCCCTCCATAGATGTTGCCGATATGACGGAGAGAGCCGCCCACATGGCAGAGAGAATTAAGATGGACTATACAATCTAATACCATGTTAAATTTTAATTTAAAATCAATTGACATTAAGTGAAGTTGTTCATTTATAAAAGAACTTCTTGAGGAGAAAATTGATGAAATTATCGAAGGAAGTATCGCACCAGGTTGGCAAGTCTTTGTAGATATCACCCTCAGATGTGTGAAGTTGGAGCCAGATGAGCGACCAACAATGGGTGAAGTGGAGGTGGAACTTGAGTTTGCTCTGTCCTTGCAAAAACAAGCAGATAGAGCAAAATATTCCTTATTTTCCACCACCATTACTCCCCCCTTTCACCTTATTCCGGCTTCCTGGGACCTGAGAACACTACATGATTAGGTCATCTGAAATTAAGGTGAGTGTTTCGGGTCAAAATAGACACAGTAAGCTTTTCTGGTGATCGTGTTTAATTGAGATGCTTGCAATAGCTTTTTCTGTGATCCCTGTTTCTAGAAGCTGTGATTGTAAGAATCTTGCGCTAGTATAAATTTGAAGTAATGGTAGAACTCCCTTGCTTCAGTCTATAAATTTTGTTCTTCCTCTTCTGAACACCCTCACTTTATAATTAGACACTGATATAGAACACCTCCTCTCGATCTTAGAGAAACGAATAACAACTTCAATCAAAACAGAATAATAGGAAGAGGAAGCTTTAGTACACTCCTAAGTAAGAGATAGAAGCTAAAGTAAGCAAAATTTTATGTCATTGCACTACTTGAGAAATTGCAATTAGAATAGTGCCTGACTTTTGGAAATAAGATTCCTAGGATGAGGAGAATAGGTACCTGAAATCATTACACATGAGGAGAAACAAAGGTACATTTTATAATACACATAAAGAAGGCATGTGATGTGAGCACAGGGTGGTTGTTTAGTCACTTACCATAAAACCTCACCAGCCCATCCATCTTCTGTTTCCTTCTCTTTCTTGGCACAACACAAGTGTTGTGCTTATAAATCCTTCTCAGTGATCACTTTGTACGAAAGTACATAGTGAAGGGGATGACTGGATTTCTACTAGGCAACAAAGTGAGATTCCAATGGTACAGATTTGACTGAAAGTGTAACTTACTAAAAAAATTCAACTCAGTGGTTAAAGAACACTCTTTTTCTTCTGTGTTAGAATGACCTCAATTTTTTGACATTTTGGTGATAGAATACATTATATAAAAAAATGGGAGTTTTAACCATAATAGATTTCGCGGGGGGAAGTAAAGATAAATCTTAGATCCTGTTAGGCTGAATTTAACATGGGAATGGTAAGATGCACGAATTGGGACCCATTTATATGGATTTCTATTTGTGCTTACAATTTGAAAGAAATTGTGCAAGCAATACATTTGTGCCTTTTAATGTGTCACGCGCAACTATTCTGTAAACGACCTGTGTTGTGTTTAATTTCAATGCTAGTATATTTTTAATTTAATTTGATATATGCGCTTCATATATTGTGCAGTCGTGATGAAGAAGTTGTCGTTCCACTTCAACAAAAAACGTTGTTTAAGGAGGTTTTCTAAAAAGTATAATTCATACAATGTACTATATTCAAGTAGTTTATGTTTTCTAGGTGAAGTGGAATTAATGTTTTTTTTATCAACAAAACAAAAGATAAAGTATATTGATATAACCAAAGGTACCAGCAGTACCAAACATCCTTGTACAAGTAGATCCACTAAATGAATTAGATTCGTATCATTGGTTATTTTATATACAAGACGATGCATGAATATTCAAGTTTTCTTAAACATCTAATAAATACTTTTTTTTTGTCTATCTTTTTTCATCTTAAATCAAAATACTTATTTTTTTCACTTTTCACTCTGTCACTAGGTGTTAATTGATATATTGGAAGTTGATGTATAATAGAACATTAAAAAGGAATTTCAGCCAAGCCAACGAAATATATAATTATAATAGAAAAAGTATCATTTCAATTTCGTTGATTGGGACAAGTTAGCAATAGCATCAAACTAACCAACACTAACTTGTGAACTCGATGCTAAATTCATGCAGTGTAATATAAAATTATAAGAAAACTCAGTTAGGTGAATTTTTAAATTATTATAAAAGGGTAAAAAATTATGTGTCTTACAAAATAAAAAGTCATAGTAAAGTAGTAGACTAGAAACTTACCTGTGTGATAAAGGAGGAGCCTTTCTAAAAAAAATGAAAACAGAAGCATCATTATTTTGGAGACAAGGCAACTTTTGTATTATTAGAGATAGATGAGGGAGACAAAATGAATTATTGGAGAGAGATAGAAAGAGGCTCAAGAGGGAGCTTCCAGGAAGGATACACAGCAAATGACTGGCATTCAAGTTAGCTTAGCTATGATGAATGAAGAGGAGTATAGATGGTCAACGTTTTTGGTAAGCAACTAGTAATTAAGCAAGCAAGAATCACAAATTGGAACCATGTTTCTCAAATGTTTTGGCTTCGGCGCTCAGAGACAGTATCCAACGGTGATAGAAGAGTTGTGCCATCGATTTTCTCTCGCAGATCTAAGGAAATCAACCAACAATTTCGATCAAAACACAGTAATTGATCATGAAGGAGTTAGTACAGTATATAAAGGTTGTCTGCAACACAATGAAGATGCTTCTGAGTATACAGTGGCTGTAAAGCGATATAAAGCGGAAATGGAAGCAGAAGGGTTTTTCAGGAATGAAATAGAGTTACTCTGTCAGCTTCGTCACCCTAATTTGCTCTCTCTTATAGGATTCTGCAACGACCAAAATGAGAAGATTATTGTGTACGAGTACATGTCCAATGGATCTCTTCATCAACTTCTACAAAGTGGGGTACTGTCATGGAAGAAAAGACTGGAGATATGCATAGGAGCAGCGCGCGGACTACACTACCTTCACGCTGGAGCCAAACGCACCATCATTCACCGTGGCATCAACCCTAAACACATTGTTTTGGATGACAACATGGAGCCAAAACTCACAGGTTTTCGCATTAGCTTACTGGGACCGCGTTCTATGTCAAAGCCAAAACCAATTAAAGTAGATTATATTGCGGGTAATGTTTTATTTTATGAGGTTACTACTACAATGATTTTTTGTCAGATAAATTAAGCTAATACTTTCACTTATAGGTACTTTGGGCTACTTAGCTAGGGAGGCTGTGTTAGATAATACCGTCACAGATAAAGTTGATGTTTACTCATTTGGTATGGTTCTACTTGATGTTGTGTGTGGAAGGAAATATCTCATGTACCCATGGGACACAGAATTTCTGGAGAAACCTATTGAGAAGAAAATTGATCCGAAAATCAGAGGAAAGATTGCACCCGATTGTTGGAAAGTCATTAAAGATATCACACAAAGATGTGCGAAGTTGGAGCCAGATGAGCGACCAACAATGGGTGAAGTAGAGGTGGAACTTGAGCATGCTCTGTCATTACAAGAACAAGCAGATATAGTAAACACCAACGCTGATTATACCTTAATGTCCAAAACCGTTATATTCCGCCGGATCCATTTTGCTTTGCCCCCCGATTCAGATTGAAAAGAATGAAGGAAATTAGATGCCTACAAATCAGTAATGATAGAAACCCCGTGCTCCTGTCTATAATTTTTTCTTAGCAAAGGCTTCGCTGGTTCTCTGACTCTTTTGTTGGTTAATAATTTTATAATTTTTACTTGTTAAAGTACTTATAGTGCTTTCGAAATACGTTATGTTCCTTACTTTGAATCACTGTGCCCTTATGTACCCTATTTTCCTCCACCATTATTCCCAACTACCAACCGCAGGACCAATCGCCGGTTAGACAGACTGAACCACTGAACTTGGGATACAGTGATACAGATTCTGAACAAAGTATTGAAATCCATAGGTGATTTTATTAGGTAAGCTGAAATTAAGGTTAGTGTTTTGAGTCAAAAGAGTCACAGTAAGCCTTTTCGATGGATCAAGTTGAATTGAGATACTTGTGGCTTTTGTTGTGATCCCTCTTTGTTTCTGCCATTTTGATTTTACCAGAAGCCGATTGCAATTATCTTGTACCTTCAATAAATTTGAAACCTGAAAGGTACCCAGGAAATTGAATGCCAACAAACCAGTAATGATATAGAACCCAATAGTATTGAAGAGCAATGTTGTCAGTTTCTCTGCTGTCAATCTTATTAAGAGAAACAAATAACAGCTTCAATCAAAACAGAATAGTAGGAAGAGGAAGCTTTGCAACACTCTTCTCATATGATGCAATCAATGACAATACCAGATCCAACACAAGTTAGATGTTACGCCAATTACTTTTCTTTTCCTTTTTTTATTGAAGTAAGTGCTACTGTCATTTTCTTTTTCCCTAATCTCTTATTAATTGAGAACAGGAGGAATGTCGGAAAATACTGAGAAGGAGGGTTTGTGAGATTTCTCTATTTTTTATTTCTAAGATTTGGTAACCTCCTTTTAATTGGTCCTTTTGATGAGCATCTGTATTTGCTCATTATTATTTTATATCAGTTTTGCATCTTAATTTTCTGAGTTTTCTTCAATTCTCATGAGTCCACAGTGAAGCAAAATGGAATACAAATAAGAATTTGTAGTGACAAACTTTTGACTTTTTAACCATTGGAGAATTAAAATTTCACAAAATTCAATTCCATAGTTGATTTCACATTATCAATACAAATGAGGTCATTAGCCTGAACAGAAGACAAACAGAGAATTTTGACTTAATTTCCAGAAGAGTTGCTCAATCTTAAGAGTACGATAAATTGTAAATACAATTTGGCCACAAGCCATTACAGTGTAATATGCTCACTACATTATAGTTCATATGCTTGGACATTGCATAAACTTCATTCTTTCAAGCGCAATATAAATTTGTGTAGTCATAAGAAAATATATCTGCACGAATTTCATTTCTTTTCCATATTTTATTGGGAGTTTATTACGTGCAATTCTTCAAATTGCGAGCCTTTAATAAAAAAATTACCCCACACCTATCCAAAAGTCATGGATCTGAACACTGGAGAAGATTTTAGACTTATCAGAGGCTTTGCGTTCTATAAGTGATTCTTTTGTTGGGTTAACGAAATAGGCCACACTGTGTCTCGCATTGCTTGAATTTGTGATAACTCGGTGTTTAGCAGCAATGAGTCTTCCATTGCTAATAGGATCGAATTAATATATATATATATATATATATATATATATATATATATATATATATATATATATATATATATATATTATTCTTTTATAAATAAAAAATATTAACAACTTATTATAAATATATAAAAATTGAGACATTCTTAACTTTTAGTTAAGTGCCTTAAAATCTTATATTTATCTTATATATTTTTAATAAAATAAAAATTGCTAAAAATTTTAAAATAGATGTTTTTCCCCAATAAATATGTTTGGCTTGCGTTACATCTAGCTTTTTTTTACTGTGCATGACATTTAATTAACACTTTACAATATATAAAAACCCCTGACCTTATTCAATAGATGTTTTTCCCCAATAAATGTGTCTGGCTTGCGTTACATCTACTCTTTTTTTACTGTGCATGACATTTAATTATCACTTAATATATAAAAAACCCTACCTTATTCTCAAGTCACTTGCTCGAGGTTTATTATTTTGTAGTGCCTACAAACCAACACCCTCTTATATTAATTGAAAATTATTGGATTGGATATTGATTAATGTATTAAAATGAAAATTAAGATGGAATCGTTTAGATATTATATCCGAATGATCCTTTGATAAAAACAATTTTTGATATTGAAAGTTGGTCAGGATCCTTTTACCTAATAAATGAGGGATTAAAACCAAATATATATATATATATATATATATATATATATATATATATATATATATATATATATATTAATTGAAATCTGAAGGAAGCTGCTGAGAAATAACCCACGCAAAAATAGTTATCCTATTTGATCATTTGATTTGATACGGAGGCAATCCAGCGGAGGAGAGGAGACACGGAAAGATAGTGTGTACGAGTACATGTCAATGGATCTCTTGATGAACTTCTGCGAAGCGGGATACTGTGATAGAAGAAAAATGTTAACTCGTCCGTAAGTCTACTAAATTTGTCATAAGTACTAAGGTATATTTGGAAGTTTCAGTGTTAAATCAACACAGATTTTGTTTGATTTAGATTAATGCAAATTCAATTTAAAAGCAATAGATAAATAATTTAAAATAAAGATAAGAAAATATAATAGATAAGATAAAAATTTAAAAGAAAAGATAAAATATTTAAATTAAGATATGATAAAGATAAAAAATAAAGAAAATAAGAAAATAAAAGTAACAACAAAAACAAAAATAAAAAATTAACATAAAAATAAGAAAAAAATAAGATAAGATAAAAAAAATAAAAGATAAAAATAAAATAAAATCAGAATTTGATAATGTTGGAACTGAGTCTGCCTTATCTTCCTACCTTTATGATTTTTATGTTTTCTCTATCAATTAAAGTGAATTTATCCTACCCACGCCTGGTGAGTGGTCACGCCCATAATGTCTCACGATGACAAACTTATTTTACTTACCTATGTCCCAAATATTTTTGAAAAGATTCAATAAATAAAATGCATGAAGATTTAATTATACATGTTTGCTTTGACGCATGAGCATAACACAATCTTTATATGTCTAGCAATGATTTTACTAAGATATCCTTTATTCTTGTTTTGTTAAATATTACTCTCGCTCAAACATCTAACCCTTAAAATCGATGCATGCATATCCACTTTAAATCTTATTCAAATGTTATTCTCTCGAGCACCTAACCCCTAACAGAATGTAAAGATGAGCATGCGAGATAAAAACAAAAAAGATAATAGGAAAGAAAACACCTGGTACATCATACATCGCTTTGGCCCTTAGACGTCCTAATCCCAATTAGGAGTTTAGTCACTCATGGTCATTGAGGGTTTTACCATGAATGAGATATAAGAACTGATGAAATAAGAGGGGTGAAAGAAAGGAATGGAATAAATGAAACCCCTACTAGAGGAGTTTTGTCAGTATCTGGTTGACTTGATTCTCTTCTTAGAGTGGACTTGAGCTTTATACCAAAAGATCTTCCTTATTTATATTTTTGATAACTTTTGAATTTATTTTGCTTTTAATCCATCTTTTTTCATATCTAGAAATCATAAATAAAAAAATATCAATTCTTATCATTTAATCCAAAAAAAATACTAAATAAATATTTTTAATATATTTTTATTATTAAAATAACTTATATTTAGCTGTTATAAAAAGGAAAAGAAGATATGCATAGGAGCCGCGCGCGGACTACACTACCTTCACGCTGGAGCCAAGCGCACCATCATTCATCGTCATATCAAACCCAGCAACATTCTTTTGGATGATAACATGGAGCCAAAACTCGCAGGTTTCGACCTTAGCATACAGGGAGCACATTTTATGTCAAAGCCAAAACTAATTCAAGTGCCTGCTGCGGGTAATATTTGAATTTATGATCTTAGTCAATGCATTGACTTTTGTCAATTAAACTAACCTAATATTTTCCACTGATAGGTACTTATGGCTACGTAGCTATGGAGGTTTGGACAGACGATACCGTCACAGATAAAACTGATGTTTACTCATTTGGTATGGTTCTACTTGAAGTTGTGTGTGGAAGGAAATACTTAATGGAGCCAATTGAAACGGAATTTCTGGAAAAACCTCTTGAGGAGAAAATTGATGAAATTATCAAAGGAAGTATCGGACCAGAGTGTTGGCAAGTCTTTGTAGATATCACCCTCAGATGTGTGAAGTTGGAACCAGATGAGCGACCAACAATGGGTGAAGTAGAGGTGGAACTTGAGTATGCTCTGTCCTTGCAAAAGCAAGCAGATAGAGCAAGATATTCCTTATTTTCCACCACCATTATTCCCCCCCCTTTCTCCTTATTCCGGCTTCCTGGGACCTGAGAACACTAGATGATTAGGTCATCTGAAATTAAGGTTAGTGTTTCGCGTCAAAATAGTCACAGTAAGCTTTTGTGGTGATTGCGTTTAATTGAGATGCTTGAAATAGCTTTTTTTGTGATCCCTGTTTCTAGAAGCTGTGATTGTAAGAATCTTGCGCTAGTATAAATTTGAAGTAATGGTAGAACTCCCTTGCTTCAGTCTATAAATTTTGTTCTTCCTCTTCTGAACACCTCCTCTCGATCTTAGAGAAACGAATAACAACTTCAATCAAAACAGAATAATAGGAAGAGGAAGCTTTAGTACACTCCTAAGTAAAAGATAGAAGCTAAAGTAAGCAAAATTTTATGTCATTGCACTACTTGAGAAATTGCAATTAGAATAGTGCCTGACTTTTAGAAATAAGATTCCTAGGATGAGGAGAAACAAAGGTACATTTTATAATACACATAAAGAAGGCATGTGATGTGAGCACAGGGTGGTTGTTTAGTCACTTACCATAAAACCTCACCAGCCCATCCATCTTCTGTTTCCTTCTCTTTCTTGGCACAACACAAGTGTTGTGCTTATAAATCCTTCTCAGTGATCACTTTGTACGAAAGTACTTAGTGAAGGAGATGACTGGACTTCTACTACGCAACAAAGTGAGATTCCAATGGTACAAATTTGACTGAAAGTGTAACTTACTAAAAAAATTCAACAGTGGTTAAAGAACACTCTTTTTTTTTTTTTTGAAAAAAATGTAAATTATATTAAACCCAAAATGATACAACAATAAACGGGGCATATCCCGCTAGAGAAAATCAAAAGTCTCCCTAATACAAGAAGACTTATATCAAGATGCTAAAACAAATGTAACAGGTGCGTTTGTCTATACATAAGAAACTTAATTTTGCTAATAACCTTTATTACAGAAAATTGATAATCTTCAAAAATCAGCTTGTTCCTAGACAGCCAGATGCATTAGACTATAATTGCTATAGTCAGACAACGTAATTTTCCTTGAACACCTGATGTGGATCTACCCAATCAATAATGCACGATAAAGAACACTCTTTTTCTTCTGTGTTAGAATGACCTCAATTTTTTGACATTTTGGTAATAGAATATATTATATAAAAAAATGGGAGTTTTAACCATAATAGATTTCGCGGGGGAAGTAAAGATAAATCTTAGATCCTGTTAGGCTGAATTTAACATGGGAATGGTAAGATGCACGAGTTGGGACCCATTTATATGGATTTCTATTTGTGCTTATAATTTGAAAGAAATAGTGCAAGCAATACACTTGTGCCTTTTAATGTGTCACGCGCAACTATTCTGTAAACGACCTGTGTTCTGTTTAATTTCAATGCTAGTATATTTTTAATTTAATTTGATATATGCGCTTCATATATTGTGCAGTCGTGATGAAGAAGTTGTCGTTCCACTTCAACAAAAAACGTTGTTTAAGGAGGTTTTTAGGTTTTCTAAAAAATATAATTCGTGCAATGTACTATATTCAAGTAGTTTATGAATTCTAGGTGAAGTAGAATTAGAGTTTTTTTTATCAACAAAACAAAAGATAAAATATATTGATACAACCAATGGCACCAGCAGTACCAAACATCATTGTACAAGTAGATCCACTAAATGAATTAGATTCGTATCATTGATTATTATATATACAAGTAGATCCACTAAATGAATTAGATTCGTATCGTTGGTTATTTTATATACAATACATGAATATTCATGTTTTTTAAAACATCTAATAAATACTTTTTTGTCTATCTTTTTTTCATTTTAAATCAGAATACTTATTTTTTATTCACTTTTCACTCTCTCACTAGGTGTTAATTGATATATTGGATGTTGATGTATAATTTTTCTTTATATATCTACTTGGTGATGTCTAAGATAATGAATAACCATAGATCAACCTAAACCACCCGAGACAACAACATGCACGTCCTTGCTCCTGCATATCAAGCCCGCATACTACACCGAATAAAGAGATAAAACACATGAATTCAAACAACAAGCCAATAAAAAAATCCCTCAACGAGACTAGTGATGTGGATGCTCCCTGTACCTTACAGAATGATGACGAGATGCAAGCACCAGGGCTGGACACCCATTGAACAAATAGATAATTAAAATTGGGCTCAAATGCTCTCAAGCAGGACCAGCAATGGTTACAAGATTATGTAAGTAGCAGTGAAATTAGTATTAAGAAGTTAACTAATTGAGATTTTATTCTCACATGTTGGATAATTATGTGTGAAGTTATGGTAAAGTAAAACAATTAGATTTATTCTACACAGACAATGAAAATACAGGGGCCAGATTCACACAACCACCAATCTCCAATTAATTATGCACCAACCGAACCTCCACCCACCCCCCTGCAGTTCTCCAAGCACGTGAATCATCAGACACCAGCCAAGTTTCCTTTTATGCATGCATTAATATTCAGTGACCACATAAGAAACGGATAATCAAATGATTTATCTTTGTTTTTCAACCAAAACCAAGCCACAAACATCACCTCTTGCACCACCGATTCCACCACAAACTCCTAATTGTTGAATATGCTTTCATTCCGTCTCTTCCAAATACACCAAATATGATAGCTAGTTTGTATCCTTTCAAACAATACATTCTTTCATTCTCTTTTATTAGAATTTAATATGTTTTTACTCTCTTTGATTGATTTTTTTTTATCTCAGAATTTTCTTTTTTAATTTTTATCGTAATAAATTTTTTATTTTACTTTTGATCACAAAAGAAAGATTTGGAGGCTAAAAAAAAACAATCATTCCTTATTCCAATTTAATTTCAGTCATTTGTCAAGAATCACATCGTTAAAAAAATAAAGGTCAAAATAAAAATTTAATCATTTATTAATTTTTTTATTATTCCTATTTATTTTTATTTATTTTATTTCTAATCTAAACAGAACATTAAAAAGGAATTTCAGCCAAGCCAACGAAATATATAATTATAATAGAAAAAGTATCATTTCAATTTCATTGATTGGGACAAGTTAGCAATAGCATCAAACTAACCAACACTAACTTGTGAACTCGATGCTAAATTCATGCAGTGTAATATAAAATTATAAGAAAACTCAGTTAGGTGAATTTTTAAATTATTATAAAAGGGTAAAAAATTATGTGTCTTACAAAATAAAAAGTCATAGTAAAGTAGTAGACTAGAAACTTACCTGTGTGATAAAGGAGGAGCCTTTAAAAAAAATGAAAACAGAAGCATCATTATTTTGGAGACAAGGCAACTTTTGTATTATTAGAGATAGATGAGGGAGACAAAATGAATTATTGGAGAGAGATAGAAAGAGGCTCAAGAGGGAGCTTCCAGGAAGGATACACAGCAAATGACTGGCATTCAAGTTAGCTTAGCCATGATGATTGAAGAGGAGTATACATGGTCAACGTTTTTGGTAAGCAACTAGTAATTAATCACAAATTGGAACCATGTTTCTCAAATGTTTTGGCTTCGGCGCTCAGAGACAGTATCCAACGGTCATAGAAGAGTTGTGCCATCGATTTTCTCTCGCAGATCTAAGGAAATCAACCAACAATTTCGATCAAGACACAGTAACTGGACATGGAAGATTTAGTAGAGTATATAAAGGTTGTCTCCAACACAATGAAGATGCTTCTGAGTATACAGTCGCTGTAAAGCGATTTGTTAGAGTGGGAGTGGTAGAAAAATGGTTCAGGAATGAAATAGAGTTACTCTGTCAGCTTCGTCACCCTAATTTGGTCTCTCTTATAGGATTCTGCAACGACCAAAATGAGATGATTATTGTGTACGAGTACATGTCCAATGGATCTCTTCTTCAACTTCTACAAAGTGGGATACTGTCATGGAAGAAAAGACTAGAGATATGCATAGGAGCAGCGCGTGGACTACACTACCTTCACGCTGGAGCCAAACGCACCATCATTCACCGTTATATCAATTCAAGAAATATTCTTTTGGATCACAACATGCAGCCAAAACTCGCAGAGTTTGTCCTTAGTGTACAGGGAGCAAGATTTATGTCAAAGCCAAAACCAATTCAAGTAGATCAAATTATAGGTAATATTGTATTTTATGAGCTTACTGCAATGATTTTTCTTGTCAGTTAAACTAAGCTAACACCTTCAGCCTTTCCACTTATAGGTTCTGAGGGCTACATGGCTAGGGAGTATGCCACCCATGGTACAGTCACAGACAAATCTGATGTTTTCTCATTTGGTGGGCTTCTACTAGATGTTGTGTGTGGAAGGAAATATATCAGAGGAAACCAAGGAGAAACGGAATTTCTGGAAAAACCTCTTGAGGAGAAAATTGATGAAATTATCGAAGGAAGTATCGCACCAGAGTGTTGGCAAGTTTTTGTAGATATCACCCTCAGATGTGTGAAGTTGGAGCCAGATGAGCGACCAACAATGGGTGAAGTAGAGGTGGAACTTGAGCATGCTCTGTCCTTACAAGAACAAGCAGATATAGTAAACACCAACGCTGATTATACCTTAATGTCCAAAACCGTTATTCCCCGGGATTCATTTGGTTTTATTTTGAAGTAAGTGCAACTGTCATTTTCTTTTTCCCTAATCTCTTATTAATTGAGAACAGGAGGAATGTCGGAAAATACTGAGAAGGAGGGTTTGTGAGATTTCTCTATTTTTTATTTCTAAGATTTGGTAACCTCCTTTTAATTGGTCCTTTTGATGAGCATCTGTATTTGCTCATTATTATTTTATATCAGTTTTGCATCTTAATTTTCTGAGTTTTCTTCAATTCTCATGAGTCCACAGTGAAGCAAAATGGAATACAAATAAGAATTTGTAGTGACAAACTTTTGACTTTTTAACCATTGGAGAATTAAAATTTCACAAAATCCAATTCCGTAGTTGATTTCACATTATCATTACAAATGAGATCATTAGCCTGAACAGAAGACAGAGAATTTTGTCTTAATTTCCAGAAGAGTTGCTCAATCTTAAGAGTACGATAAATTGCAAATACAATTTGGCCACAAGCCATTCCAGTGTAATATGCTCACTACATTATAGTTCATATGCTTGGACATTGCATAAACTTCATTCTTTCAAGCGCAATATAAATTTGTGTAGTCATAAGAAAATATATCTGCACGAATTTCATTTCTTTTCCATATTTTATTGGGAGTTTATTACGTGCAATTCTTCTTCAAATTGCGAGCCTTTAATAAAAAAATTACCCCACACCTATCCAAAAGTCATGGATCTGAACACTGGAGAAGATTTTAGACTTATCAGAGGCTTTGCGTTCTATAAGTGATTCTTTTGTTGGGTTAACGAAATAGGCCACACTGTGTCTCGCATTGCTTGAATTTATGATAACTGGGTGTTTAGCAGCAATGAGTCTTCCATTGCTAATGATCTATATATCAATCATAGAAAGTTGAACTTTGTCATGCAAAACCTCTGATAACCTAGTACGGTGATTATACCTTATTGTCCAAAACCGTTATTCCCCTGAATTCATTTTGATCCCTGTTTGTTTCTAGCATTTTGGTTTTACCAGAACTTGTTGTGATAATCTTGTATTAGTATTAATTTGAAAAAAAATGAAGGAAATTAGATGCCTACAAATCAGTAATGATAGAATACCCCGTGCTCCTGTCTATAATTTTTTCTTAGGAGACACTTCGCTAATAGGTACTAATTTAAAAACGACAAATTTAATTAAGTCATAAAAAAATCATGACAACTAATTGTGACCGGGGACTTTTTTAAGCATTGTACAGTACTGTTAAAACAAGTGGGATCGCATATATATGATTAAGAATTTATGGTATATGTGATAAAAAAAATATTTTGAATTAATGAATGGTATTAATATCAATTGATAGCTTGATACCATAAAAAAATATCAATTGATTCAAATTAATATTTAAAATTAACTAATTATACTATTCATTTTTAATTGCTAGTTTATTCAAAATAAGCAATAAAATGAAATATTATTATTATTATTATTAGTATTGAAATGAAAAAATAATTTTTAAAAAAATGAATCCATTTTTAAAGTCATAAAATAGTCAGTTAACCTGTTAAACAAACTAAATAACGTTCTTCTTTTCTACTTTTCTTTTATATCTAAATATTATCACAAATAAACAACATCAGACAGCCATATATAATCAATAAATATTTTATTCAATGGGGTTTAGCTAAATTGATTGACTAAACTCTTAATACTATTTTCAATTTCTACAAATAAAAAATCAATATATATTTTGATTCGATCCTCTTTATAATTTTTAAAAGATTAAAATTTAAAACAATTTGTTTTATATTCAAATAAATTTCCCTTAAAACATTATAATTATAAATTTGTTTAGATAAAAGCAATCCAATTAAAAAAAAAAACATTGGGTATTTATACGTGAAATTAAATAAATCTATTGAATGCTGACAGCATGCATGCTCAATAAAGTTCGGAATAGCAAAATAGTTAAATTACATTAATTAAAGTATTTTTTAATTAATAAATTAAATATTTTACAAAATCTAGAAAGACGTCAAATCAAAATAAGAGTCTAACGAAGGAAGTCAATTCTTCGTCCCTTCAAACAAGAAAGTGTGATAGTAATTAATTTTCTATGTCGTAATCTTCTTTATCTTTGGTTGAAGTTGTCGTGAATAACTGCATTACCCTATTGGCCAGTAGAGTTTGGTAGAATGATTCTCTCTATTATTGAATTTGTACAAAGTCATGTATATATATAAAGATATCCTTGTAAACCAAGAATATTTTCATAAATAACAATGCTAATCTAGGAAGAAAAAAAATTAATATAGGAAACTATATCAAAGAGATAACTCATCTTAAGATACCGTAGTCTAGAAAATATTTTCACAAATAACAGCATTAAGCTAGGAAACAAAATAAATTAATATAGGAAAGTATATCAAGGAGACACATCTTGAAATACCGTAACCTAAAAAATATTTACAGAGAAATTACAAAGATATTCCACCAATAGTTTATCTTCGAAAAAACATGAGGCTAGCCCCTGGTTTTCTTTAAAAGTCAAATATTTTATCTTTGAATACAGCCCACTGTATAGGGCGAACTTGCATGCCAAGTCTTCGAATTAGCCCTCCAAACTCTACATTACCAACTACTATATATACAAATCGCACACAGAAATTCAGGCCATGCAAAGAAAATCAAGATCAAATTAACAACCATCGTTCGTTGTGACAGTAATAAAACACCTTTTTGAAATCCGAGGTTCAGAGAGAAAAGAAACATTTTCCAAATTAATGGGGCGTTGGATGAAACCGGAGGTACCATATACATTACTATTTAATTTCCTACATTTATTGTTTATGCGTTGCTTTCACTTTTATTATAAGTTATTTATTGGCTGAAAGTTGTATAGTTATAGTATATGTTTTACAAGACTTTGGCACCTGACCTATATATATTTGTAGGTTTACCCTCTATTGGCTGCAATGACCTTTGTTTCCAGCATGTGTGTGTTCCAACTAACAAGAAATATGCTCGGGAACCCTGATGTTAGGTAATTAAAGTTAATTGATTCCTCATGAAATATTAGACTATACAACTAATATAAACAACTTTACATTATTAAACTAGATTTTGACCCTTGTGTTATATGTAAGTCAACAATTTTATTATACATAACCATCTATTATTGGATAATAATGTAAAAAAAAAAATCTTTATACTTTGATTGCACTATTTTGTTCATTTTGTTTGGAAATTTGCTATAGGATTAACAAAACTCGCCGAAGCATGCCAGTGTTGGATAACAGAGAAGAGGGAGAGAAATATGCTGAGCATGGCCTGAGGAAGTTCCTTCGTACTCGACCCCCAGAGATTATGCCAACCATCAACCACTTCTTCAGCGAGGATAAGTGAAAGAGAGTGATCACGTTGAATACCAAAACAATTCAGCGTATAGAAGAAAAATCAAAGTTTCTGAATTTTTCATGCAGCTTGCATATGAATTTTGTCATATCACGTGTGATTTGGTGTCTCTCCATGTTTTGTAATATTGTCAGCATCAAAATTTAAAATAAAATAATTTATGTTCTTACTTTTATTAATTACTGGCAACTGTGGCAAATTTTTATGTGTAAGTTTAAATAAAATGTAAATAAAAATTAATTAAAGAGATTAATATATAATTTTATTATTAATAATAAATATTCTATTATATTAAATAAGAATAAATTAAAAATAAGACTTTCAAATTGAGAGAAAAAATATGAAAAAGAAATTGTTGATTAAGATAAACAATCTTTATTGATATGGTGTGGTTAGAATGTTGTAACATGATGATATGTTGTAAGATTATGTTGAGTGAAAAATAAGATTATTAAATTTTATTTAGAATCTATATTTTATATCAAATGTTGAAACATGATAAGGGGTCTAATTCAGTAATTGAACACGTGAATTATTGTAAATCCTTATATTATATTCGTTCATAAAATGTTAAAACATGGGTACTGTTTTATTACCCTTTCTTATAGTACTGTTGTTTTAATTTTGTTTTCGGTCCACTTGTTTTTTTGGGTCAATTTTACTACCTTCTCTGCATGAAAACGCTGATGTGCTTGGGCTCCTAAGTCTTTGTCCTTCTATGATATAAGTTCGTTGAACTTCTTGCCCTAGCCTTTAGGAAGTTTGCTTCCTGCACCTAAACTGGAATGTAAAATTAAATTTCATATCAGCCTTTTCGGAAGGTTAAAAAGGTGCACGAAGAAACTGCCCAGGCTTTATCCACAAATGACCACAATTATCCGAATGACAAGACTGGAGATTCTATTTATACTCATTTTTTCTTTGTACCCACTCTGCATTTTTTGTATTCTTTTAAAACAACCCTCATAATGAAAATTACTTTCTATAATGTTATAATTCCAAAAACCAGTTTTCAATACATTTACAAACTGAAAGAAAAAAGTGAATCTCATTAGAAAATACAATACGGGTGAAGGAAAAGATTTTGAGGGAGGGAGGGAGAAGAAATGTTGAAAGAAAGAAAAGGGAGAGGGAGAGGCAAGGGAAGTGCACCGGTGAGAGGGAATGGGGAAGGGGGTGTTGGTGAAGGAAAAGGGAAAAGGGGGAAGAAGAATACTTTAAGTATTTTTAAATTTACTAAAAAAGATGGGTATGTAATGACAAAAAGGAGGTGCAAAAAGAAAGACAAGAGACAGTGTCTCACCTTACATTATAGAGCAAATAACTGAGGTGTTTCCTATAATTACATACATTACATTCTGTTTTTATTTTCTTACACTAGTCTTCCTTTATGTTTGAAAATATTATAACAACATCCTCTTATATGTTTAAAAATATTACACTAATATCTCCTCAAACCTTACACTAATACTTCTTACAA
The DNA here is from genome assembly GCF_004193775.1 of Glycine soja. NCBI lineage: Eukaryota > Viridiplantae > Streptophyta > Magnoliopsida > Fabales > Fabaceae > Glycine > Glycine soja. Next base: position 55,243,676 of record NC_041019.1, on the reverse strand, counting down.
GGAAGGCCAAAGTAATGGTTAAAAAGGCAATAGATACTTGTGTAATTACACTTAAGCTCAAAAGATGTTGTAATTTGCTCTATATTATAACTGCAACTGCTTAGGCAGTTGCTTCTTGCACGTTGCACCTTTAAATTTGCATTCTGGAATAGGTACAAGAAGCAATTATGTGGATGCAGGAAGAAACTACTAACTATGTGTAAGCCCAAAAAACCTAGTGCAAAACTTGGACTTGGGCTCAGCTGCCGTCAGACCTTTCTTCCTCATTCTTTTGGGTATGTAGGGAAAGAAAAAAAAAGTTACACATTTGTTTCCATCCTATGTAGTATGTACTCTTTAGACCGGGGAAAAATGTACTCTATTTTATATATTTAATCAAAATTCAAATCCCAAATTGGATAACATTCAACAGAAACGAATTATAAATAAATTATAGTCTCTGCATTAAAAATTAAAAAGGAAAGTTATGGAATTGGTGGCTATGTTGATATCAAATAAAGGGCCACGTGCATGAGAACCTACTAAGAAAAAGAACCCCATGAAAGTACATGTCAAGATGACAATTGAAAAATATCCCGAATCCTCATTGTTTATGCATATGATTCTTTGGATGCTATTCAATCATATCGCAAGATACACAGTTATGCTCCTCCCATGTTTTGCTGTATGAATAATGGGCTGCAAGTTAAGAATGATTTAAAGCGAAAGTAATCAAAGAACAAAAAGATAATCCCAAAAAATTACATATATCCATTTCACTCCAACACCATTTGCTGGCATTGGGTGCTAATCTGGCTACCCTATGACCCGACAGAGAGGACTTATCAGTTTTTAAATATAGACAAACATCAATGGTCATGCTTTTTGTGACTTAAATCCATAACAACTTAGTTGTATTTCACCATGCAAATCTAATATTTTTGGTTGGTCTCCTATTAGTTTAGTTTAATCCTTTTTAGCTTGCCACCTTTTTTCTTTCTTTCTTTCTTTTAATTTTTTAATTCTAGGAAAAGGAAAATGCCATCGGTAGCAAAGGAATTACAGGCTTACACTGTTGCACAAACTTCAATAAATAAATAAACAAAAAGTACTATCAAACCATGATTGTCAAACGCATGTGAAATATCGCTTTCACTAAGGGAATCATTTTCTATTTTGCATCAATCAAGCGTGACCCGAGAGATCCATTTGCTTGATCATTTTATTTGAAGGGAAAATGAGTTGTTATGGTACAGACCTTTTTAAGATTTTGAAATCTCAATTTGGAAAACAAAGGACACTGATTTGTAGTACAATTACATTTAATAGGAAAGTAGGATTTGCAATTTTGCATTTGAGATTACTATTAGCCACATTTATTTTATTGGGGCCATCCTCTGAAAGGCCTTTAACTTAGGCATGTGATACCACTACTTTGGAATAGTCATTCCATTCCATTCATGTTGCGAGCATAGTAAATGTATCCACCGACACAGATTCAGAGGGAGCCCATAAGATTGTGAGCAAAAAGAGGTGGCAAGTCAACCTCAGCTTGTGAATAATCTACACACATTTCAATGGTTCATGACTTCAATTTGAAGTTTGAACCAATCATTTATACAATCTCTGGTATTATTAACCTTCTCAGCAGTTTAATCCGTTACTCCCACCCCATGTAGTAGTATTTTGTTATGAAGCATGTGATTAGGTAGATTAGGAAGTGTCTTACACATGTTGCAATATTATAAGACTTAAAAAAATTACAGAAAAGTTATCTATCTTGAACTTTTATGAAAATATTAATGCATAGAATACAGGATCCGATGATTAACCCAATGCTTGCTTTCTCTTCCAATATGATTTGGTTTCTCTGTGCAATAATAATAGTGGGGCATTGTAATTTACCTCAGAAAAAATAAATAACAAGATAGAGTTGGGGACGGTTTTTGTACGTAACATAATTTAATTTTGAAAAGTGTGTTCAAGAGGGGTTTTTATATTATGATTTGTTGATTACAAAAATTTGGTAGCTAATTCCTCGGGCCACATGCAAACTGTCAAGTTATTTTTTTATGTAAGTAATAAAATTTAAACATGAAATCTTAATGATTGAAAGATGAATTCTAAATTTACAACATATGCATATAATTATCATGACAATTCTTTTTAAACGATTTACAAAGTCCAAAAGCTTAAAAAAGTACTTAATTCTTGAACATCTTTAAAAACCATATATGGATCTAAACCAGAATAGTACACTGAATAAAAAAACAGGTATTAAGTTATAACTTCTTCCATAGACATAGGATGATAACTTATTTAGTTTCAATGGAATCCATGAATGGATATATTATGGAGATGTCAACCTCAAGGTTTAAAATGTAATTGACCATATTGAAAACAAGAAATTGCAACAACAGAGTATGCATTATTATTATTTTTAAGAAAAAAATTGTAATGGAGGGGGTCACTGGATGGAGGAAGGTACACTAAATGAAAACTTGGTAACGAGGCTCACAAGTTAACTGTCTGGTACTTGTCAATAGCTTTGTTTTGGTACCAAGGTACGATATTCCCACGAGGGGGTAACATGCAACCAGGCATCATTTTCCCTTGTTGTTTGTGGCACAAGTGCAGCCCCACAAATTTCTTTGAGCTTCATCCTCAATGTGACCAAGCAGACACCGGATCACATGGGTTTTGGTACTCCTTTCTAACATAAGGTTACCTAATGTGGGCTGAAAGCAAGGGAATGAAAGATTTTAATACAATTTGCATCAGTGGGAATGAAAGAAACAACAGCAAAGACAAAAGCACTCCTCAAGTATCAAACAAACCCAATGGGGGACCTTCTACACATGGGATGAGGTGTTTGATTTTGTGAATGTGGAGCCACCCACCATAAAGCTAAGAATCTTTTCTTAAGTTGTGTTGGTTATAGCCAAAGTAGTATTATATGACGGTTACGTTTATCCGAGTGAGAGATGAAATAATTTTGATCATTAATTGGATCAATCATGAAGATTAAATTTCACATGATTTTCGATGACTATAAGTTCCAATATCTTCATTTGAGAGATGCCTCTGATTGAGATAAGGTATCTAGCTACAAACATCTTCATATCATCTATCACGAAAAAGACTATGAAATTATGAATTATTAAATCAATCCTGAATGTTTCTATCTTTCCATGTTGTACTAAAATATATCTCTTTTAATGCTATGTTTACTGAACTTCACATAAAGTTTTACATTCACATGCGTAATTTAGTCAAGGACCTGCTTTGATATCATCTTAGAATAAATAATGTAAAAGGTCTGACTTAACCCCAAAAACTAGCTTAAAGGGTGAGGGTTGTCCCTCATTTTTATATTTTAATGTAAGACCACTTTTAACCAACGTGAAAGTTGAATTATTTCCAACAATATGTTCGATATATGATTTATTATCCATCCAATAAATTAATGGTGGTGCAATCAAACCAATCCATTAATTTTTTTTTATAATTGAATGGATTGATTGAATTTATGTTACTCAGGTAGAAATATTATGGATATCAAAATCTTTCTTTCAATAATTTAATGAAATTGTATTATTAGAATCTAAACTTGACACTATTAGACAAATTAGAATAATCTTACCAGACTAATTGATTTATATACTAACTATATACTTACTAGTTACTTAATTTTTGCACTCTATAGATGAATTGGATGATTAGTGAATAAATTGTCACGTCCTCATAATAAGATGTGCAATTTAAAAGATAAAAGTGGATAGTTATAAATTAAAAGGTTAACATCGAAGATTTTGATATTATATATGTATGTGTAAAATTTAAAAAATGTACTTAATTAATTTTTAATTAAAAAATTATTATCATATTTTATTTATTAAAATATTTTTTTACTTGAGATAAATTTTCTAACTATCATGATTAAGTTGTTAAAATAAAATACTAAAAAATTAGTGCAAAATTCAATAACACCTATAATATTTTAAAACCTTAAATATTTTTTTACATGACATTTTTTATTTTTACTTTATGTAAGTTTTTGTTGTGTTTCTTTTCTACTAATTATAACCCTTTCATTTTTCGTTGTTATCATATAATTTTAGGGAAAAAATGATGATACATCGAGTATTACATCAATAAAACATGACATAATTGTGAATTATGTAAAAAAAGTGACATGTCATGCATGTCCGTTAACAAAAATGACATATTTGTTTATGTTTGGTAAGAGAGAAAAAAATAAGTAGGTAAAAAAAAAAGATGAAAAATATAAAATGTTTAGTATTTTATTCAATTTTTTAACATTTACATGGTAATTAAACTCAAATATTCTTTCATAAATATCTCATAACTATTTAGTTCTGCAAAATGTTAAAATTCCGCATAAACATTTTACAATTGACTAAATTATACATACAACACACCTCAAAAAGTTCACTGTCTGCACTTTTAAAATAGGTGTATGATAGTTAATTTTTCATAAACATAATCAGCTAAGAAGCCTGATTAAGAAAAAAAATTAGAGACTTCACTAAATTTTTTTGAAAAAGTACTATTCTGGCGCATGAATTTAACTCATTTTGTTTCTTATGTTTTCATTCTTCTCCAAATCTACTCATTCAATCAAACGTACATCCGAGGCTTTCTTTCTTTCATGGGAAATCCAAAATTCATATCAAGCCGAACAAAAGGCAGGCATTTACTCATCTGCAAACAAGCACAATAAAAGTGACAATTTTATTAAATTCAGATAGAACTTGCTAAACTAAAACTGAATTGGGATCTGTTTTCTTTTTTTGATTAATTAATAAGATAAGATTCTCTTAAAAGACAAAGACACAAGAAAAAAAATAAAGATATTACTAGTAAACCTTATCATCAATCATGATAATCATTCTCTTATGTCTTTCTTTCCTTAACAAGATCATTAATCATATCCCGCAGAGAAAAGATCCAATTCCACTCAAGAATATTTGCTCAACTGGGAAAGGGAAATTAAAAAGCAAACTATCAAACAAAAGAATCACATTTTGATAGTGTCGGTATATTCATTACTTAGTAGTAATTGTATGCAGGAATATTAGATTGATTGTGAGTTATAAGTATTTATGTACCTAAGTTCAGTGAGTGTGTCTCGTGGAGGCTGCAAATTTGCAGCGTGTGCGCAGGTGCAGCTGAATGTGCATGGAAGTAAGAGGGTCAGTACTCAGTGGGATAAATTGAAAGGGGAAGTCGCTGCATAATAAACTGCATGCCCTGCACAAAAATCAGGTATGGACCACCACACGTGAAACACTTCAACCATTCTGCCACTGTACTAAACACCAGATAACAAATAAAATAATCAAATCTTCCAATTTTTTTTCCAAAAAAAAAAAAGAGTAGGAACTAGTTTTGAAATAAGTTAACTACTAGGGAGTTTCGATTTCTAACTAACATAAAGTTAATTCTGATTTTTGTCTTTATTTTCTTTTAACTTTACTTTTAGTTTTTAAATCAAATATTTACTAGTCTTCCTAACATTTTTAATTCATGAAGTCAAGTACCAACATTTATGTGATGATGTAATAATTATTTGAGTTTTTTTTCAGTCATGTAAATTGTTATATCATCAACTAGATGATATCACAATTACACGTAAATATTTTTAATAAATTATGTTTTTAATTCTTTATTTTTTTGTGAAATTTATTTTTAATATCTTTGATATTTTTTAACTAGTCTTAGTTCTTCATTTTTTCACAAAACTCACTTTTTAGCCTCTATCAATTTATCATAATTTTTTATTTCTCTCATCAATTATCACCATTAAGTAATGTGGCATGCAATCACATATGTAAACGACGTGTATTAAATTGACTTTGGTTTAATGTGAGATTAAACTTAGTGAAACATAATTTGGTTACTGGTTTAGATTGTGTTCATTATTTTTTGTTAAACAATCCATCTCAACGTTAATTGTGTTGGTCTGGATTGGATAATCAAATTTGTTGAGATTGACTAATTAAAATAATAATATCTTTTTAGAATTTGAAAGATAAAATAGAGAATTAAGTACTTAAATATTTTGAGGATAATTAGGTGTTTCATTTTTGTTGATATCTTCTTGAAAAGGGATAAAATAACTTCTGTTTCGGTGGCACCTAATATCTTCCTGTTAAGGGTTTCTTAATGTTTCATGCATAATTAAAAGAGTTGAATAGCATATTAATTTAATTGTCAAGCAATAAAGTTAACTCTAAGTTTTGTTTTGGCTCCTACGAATACTTATAAAACTTTTAACATTATCGATAATGTTTGCAATCTTTTAGAAAAACATTATCCCATTAATTTTCATAACAAGATTAATTTGCAATATTAACCTTAACATTTCCTTATATATATTTGTTCTTTATTAAATTTTTTAGTGTTCTCCAGTACCTCTCCTATTCAGTATGTCGATTTTTTTTTTAACAAGGATAAATACCTACAAAAAGACACTTTGATATTTAAGTTAATAAATGAATAATCAATGCTCACATATCATTGAAAAATAATTTTTTTTTACCTATAATGTATCCATGTATTTATAATTGGAAGAGATTAGCTAGTAGTAGTGAGTTAGTGGGATAGGTGATTTTTATCCACTATATATTGGCCGTACAATACTCATTTTTGTAAAATTTTAAGAATATAAAGATAATAAACCTTGAAGAATTGATCAATGACTAAAATTGTGCACATGTTTGGTAGCTTAAAAAAAGTCACAAATTTAGTACTTGAATAACAAACTACTATATTTTATCACGACTCTTCTAATTTCTACTACTACAATTGAAATATCTTAATTTTTTAGTAAAGGAAATATCGAAGGTTGAAAAACAAGATCAAAGCTTAGTTAAAAAAAACAACATGATAGTTTATATTAAAAGAGAGAATAACTTTTGGTTCTAATTCAATTATGAATAATTTCTACTCAATTAATTAAATAAACATATTCCAACACTTTAAGGTAATTTCTAATAATTTATTTTGATATTAATTTTATTATAACTTAAATTTTAAAGGCATAATATATTGTTATATATAAAATTATTGATTTTTATGATAACTACTTTAAAAATAAACAGAGAAATCTTAACTAAAACATGTGTTTGCCTATTATTTATTATTATTATTATAATATGTTGTTACATATGAATTTATGAATTTTTATGATAATTATTTTGAATAATTCTAACTTTTTATGGTATTTTATTATTTCTCTAACCTATTAAATATAAAAAAAATTATACTTTTAAGATATTAAAATTTTATTTTTTATTATCTTATAAATTATAAAATAAATATTTATAAAAGTTATAAAACATTTGTCGTCTTATAATGTGTGGTGATAAATTAAAGTTACTGCAAGGAGACCCAAAGGAAAAATGGAAAAGAAATAGATTTCACATTTTCACTGGCTTTGGAGGAAAGAAATAAGCGACAAACGCATCGATTCAAAGAATACAAACAGGTGCACGTGGATAGACCTGCCACACGTGTACTCAATCATCATGTGGATTTTTTATATATTTATTTTCCCTTCTCTCAGTGATAAGAATAGAATAATAAAGTTGTAAAGAACTAGAAAACAAATGAGCATTGATGTCTGATTCTGACCTCTGAAGAGAACTGAGGCTCTACAAGCAATAGACTTGTAGGTCTGCACAAGATGCATTAATTTCATTCGTTTTTGTTTTTATTTTTTGAAGTTGGTAACTGAGTCTCAGAACCTCCACGGGCTTCAACATTAATCCCCGTTAAAATTAAAACACAATTGAATATGTTTTGTACCTTGTGCATCATTTTTGTACAATAACAAAATAATAGAATTGGTAATGAGGAAGGTAGAGATAGAGAGAATGGGGTAGTGGGCATTATTAACTAGAGTATAATAATGTTTTTACACAATAAATTTAATTTCCATCACATAAAAATTTAAATTCTTATATTATTTTTTTATGAAAATCAAATCAATACAAAATTAAAATAAGCATAGAATGTTATTTTCTTAGGAATAAAAAGATGCCTGAGAATATTTCAAGGATAAATTGTCTAGTCCGTGAAATAAAGAGGAGAAAATTTATTATTAATAAAATAATTAATTCTAAACATATTCTATTCTTGAGTAAGTCATAATCTCATTTCTAAATAATATTTAATACTAAAGAAGGATTAGAATATATGTATTCTCGTGAGTTTTAATCACTCTTAGTGAGTAAAAATACACATATATCTTTTTTATTATTCACTATCTTATCACTCTCTTAATGCACCTATTATGTTAGAGGTGTTCAAAACTGAACCAAATCATCTGTAAATTATTAAACTTATTAAAAAAAATTGAAAATCACTTAAACTGAAAATTACCAAAAAAATATCTAAAAATCACATATATTTTTTCAATTTGGTTCGATTTTTGGACCTTGTTATAAAAAATGAACAAACCACATTATTATAATTATATTGATATTTATTGTGATAATTAATAATAAGTATTAGATTATTTATTACTTTTCCTTTGTTGTATAACGTATATTTTATTTTCATATGTTAAAAAAGAATATACTAATATTATTAAAAAAATAATGTTAAATATCAAGTGATACACAAATTATTATTATATTACAAAAGAAGTTGATAATAAATTTTATATTAATGCTAAATAGAAGTAAAAATAATACTTTTTAACTAAAATATGCTAAAAATATTTAATAAAAATAAAATCCATATTTAAAGTAATATAGCATATACAATAATTATATAAGTTTAGTTGATAGATTTAAACTATGTTAATAGATTAAAAAAAAAACCATCAAATCGAATAAAACTAAACCAAACTGTAAAATATTGATTTGGTTTAGTTTGAATTTAATGTTATATTTAAATCCAACTACATTTTTATTTTATGTTTAGTTTGAATAAATTTTGTTTAAAAATCAAATCAAATCGCACAACAAACATTCCTATTTTATGTACATTTTTTTTATAAATATAATCATACATAAAATAATAATGGAACTATGATCAGATATATTGACATTCTATGGACACTATTTTTTGGGACTTTCATGTGGATTGTTACATTTGTACTTTTTTATACGAGTTACATTGGTACCTATTTTGCACACATTTATAATTTTTTTGATAAACTTTAACAATAACAATATTTCAGTAATTATTATATATACCTACGAAAAAATGTCAAAAAAATCATGTTTTAATTATTTTTTAGCATATAATAAATATTCATAGTCATTTTTAATAGTTAATCAAACATATTTTTTATAATATATTTTTGCAAATACTATTCCTTCCTTGCGAATAAGATATTCGTAGACAAAAAAAATTATGTGTAAAACAAACTCACAAAAAGAAAAAGAAATAACAAATGTAATGAGTAATTGCTATCAATAATTTATTTGTAAATATCTATATTTTTTATTTTTTATGATTTATTTTATTTTTATTTATCTCTTTAACTTTCTAATTATCTTTTATATTTATAAATAAGTTTTTTTTAAAAAAATATACCTAATTATCATTCTTTCTAAATTTTTATATTCTCTCTGTGTTCTCTGTTTCTCTCTCTACTTTCTGTATTTTATTTTACATTTATATTATAATAGCAACAGAAAAGTTGAATAAAAGGAAATAAAATAATGTATAAGGATATGGTTTGAAAAATGGATGTAAAATAATCAAAACTTATTCTATCAACATGTCAATATCCACACATGCAGGGACAAAATTATCACATAATTACGGTGGTTAAAAGAAAACGAAATAAAGAAGATTGCCACTTTCCAGATTTCTTCCATGGCTATTATCTCATTTTATGTTTTAAGATATGGCCCCAATTGCATGATTTAACGGTTTGAAGATAACAAGAAAGCAATGAATAAAGATAAATGTACACCATCTTTTTCAATGTTTTTCATGACGTCATGCAAAATGGAGACTACATCAGACAATCGTTACAACTTGACCAATATTGTATCAAAACTACAACTACATGGTATATAGGGAGCGTTATTTTTAAATTTTTCTTTGTTACACAGTGAACTCGAGAAATAGAAGATAAAATTAAAAGAAGGATTAGCATTGCATTCTTTTTAATATATTTTTTATTATTGATTAAAATTTATTAAAAACTATAACAAAATTTTATTAAATAAGATATGGGCCTTAAAAAATTATGATTTTTAATTGATAGGAGAGGGTGTGTTAAAAAATATATTAAAATGTGTTGCTAATATTTTTCTAAAACTAATACTTGAATCATTTGTTTCAAAATAGAAATTTTAGTAAGAGACTTTCTAATATATTTTTGTTAAATATGTGAATTTAAAACAAAAATAATTAAATAAGATCAGAATAAAAGAAAAGAAATGTAGAAACGTAACTTCTTGAGATTATATAGGGTAAAAAGGAGAGGTTTGATAGGGGCATGTCATGACTTGATAAAAAAAAGAATCCCTAACAGTGAAAAGCGAAATCAAGCTGCGCACCACATAATCAGAAAGATTGATGTCACCGGGGATTCATTGGTTGAAAAAAACTGAATGGGATGGTTCATGAATATTGATCACGTCGGAACAAAAATACAAACAATCGTGCACATTTTTGGATCAAAAGAAGATAACAAAAGTTGATGATTATAGTACACCTATCGAAGGAAAAATGCAAGAGCTGAAATTTTTTAAATTTCTTGACAGGCACTAATCGACAGAATCAGCCAAAATCAGAGCCGTGATCAAAATGGTATGCATTGGCTTTATTCAGACAAAGTGATCAATAAAAATGTTCCTTACCAATAACATTATAGTGTGGTGAAAGTTTAAGATATATGTAACATATGTAGTATCTTGAACAAGCCTTCCACGATTGAGATAGCTCAAAATGTGGAGCCAAACACCATGAAGAACTAGATGACAACCACACGAGAATTGACCAAAAGAGATGAGCCACTAAATCCTAGACATAAACGGAGAAAAAAGTGATATATCCCAAAAATTATTTAAGGGACTATATATAGTAAATATGTTGACTCTTTCTCAAGTTTAAGTAAGAGTTAGTATTGATCCTTTATTTCATATTCAAGTTAATCTTGAATCACCTAATAAAGTGACGTAAATTATTATCATTTTTATCAATAAATATTGGTTACATGTGCAAGTGTATATACAAACTTTTAAAAACAGAGAGGAGGCATTCAATGGTGAAAGTTCTTACAATTTCCTTGAACAAAATCTTTTCTCATTCTAAATGAAGGAAATGATCTTCATCATTGTTTTTTATTTTATTTTACATTGTAGTTTCTTTCTCCTTCTCATCATTAAATACAATGGGTTGAGGTGCTATTAGAGGAAGAAAATTCGTCCTATGAAACAAGTTCTCCCCAAAGGCAATTATGAGAATAAAAATATAGTGTGAATGTTACTCGAGAAGGACACTAAAGAAGGAAAAGGTACACGTACAATTTCTTGCAAGAGAAAAAGCACAAGGAAACATAACAGAGGCCCTCGTGCAAACTTGATGTCTCAATGTACATCACAAACTTTTTGGACCAAAAAAAAATGCATATCCCAAACTTTGGTTTAAAGTGAGAATTAAATGGAAAACAAAGCAAAAGGAAAGGATATAAACTTCATGCGTGCGTGTGGGTAGACATTCCTCTCTTTCTTTTCTGCAACCATTGCCGTGGCCCACCACTCCCAACCAAACCAATTATTTGACACACCTTTCTTCCACCCAAACATGCTTCTGTTTAACGTATCTACAGTTCAATTCCGTGAATCTCTTTTGTGATCCACCATAAGTCTTATCATATTTATACACTACTATTTCATGGTTTGAAACAAGGTTAAATTAGGTTTTTGATTTTTTTTTCTTTTCAATTAAGCCCTAGAACTTGTATTTATTTATTAACCAGCTCTTTTCATCTAACTGTTGTCACAAAAAATTAACACAAATACCTAACCGAAAGTGTAGTTAGGGAATTGGTTTTTTTGAAACATTACAAAAAAATCTCATAATTGATTCAGTGGTACTTAAAACACACTTCAAGCATCAGTCTCTTGTTTTAGTTAGATGCATGTGATTAATTTTCTATAACAACAATTAGATTGAATGATTCAATTAAATAAGAAAAATTAGGAACATAATTAAAAACTGTCTAATAGTTTGGGACTTGCGAAAACAAATTAACATTCATGGATAACTTTTCCAACTTACTCGCAAAATTACATGTTGAGGCCAAATATTGCTCCATGATAACCACTATTTGTGAGCTGAAGTGATTAAAGGGAATTCTTTCCATAATTGGTATTTTACATTCTTAACCTATGCGTCTTTATTCCGATAACCAAGTAACATCCCACAATACAAATACTTAGTTTTCAAAAGTGTATCAAAATATATTGAAGTTAATTGTCAATTTGTTTGGGATGAGATTCTAAAGAGAAACATTAAGCCTACTTATGTCTTTATCACTTCACAATTAGAAAGTGACAATTTTTTTATTAAAGCATTGTCTGGGAGGATTTAGTAAAGCATTGAGTCCTACTCAATTTACTTCCTTATTGCGTAAGTTGGACATTTTTTTATTATAAATGATATCATCTTTTCTTTTAATAATATATCGTATATCGTATAATTTCTATCGTACTGGGGAGATTTAGTGTAGTATAAGCTTATAAAGAAAAATCTATATGTATCCATAATTTTTTATGTACCCATAATTAATTAGAAAGAAAACATTCGTTTGTATGTAAGAGAAAAATTGACCAGCTAGAATTATGTACACGCAAACATGCATTGAGAAATGATTACACCAATCATGTAGCCAAATTTGGATGTTTGTAACAACCATAAGGGAAAATTTAGTTCTATAGCATCGAGAAAAGTTCTTTCTTGCACTATTCAAAGCAGCCAAAATCATATAAATTTTTTTATGTTTTAAATACACGAAATAAAAACAATTACGAAAAAAAATCCTAGTATAACAATTGTTTTTAATTAAATGATAAAATTGTAAAAAGAATTATCTTTTAGAGCTATTAAATGATTTTACATAGATTAAAGAAAAGTTATTCTCATTATTTATGCATCCATGCACACATTTCAAATTTTACATGAAAGAAAATAAAAAAATTGTTCTACAGACACTAAAACCAAAATTCATTCATTAATTAACAAGAACAAAAAATAGTTATTTCAAATTTTTGACAAATAAAGAAGAGTTTCTACAGGAACCAAAATAAAAATCCACTTATTTAGTTATTTATCTTATTTTTTGATTTTGATCATTTATCTTTTTAAAAGTTTAATTTGATCCTTAATTTTATTTTTTTATTCAATTTAATTCTTTATCTTTTTTAAAAAAATTATTTGATCTTTTATTTTATTTTTTGTTTTAGTTTATTTCTTTAGTTTATTTAAGATTGACGTTGTTACATTGTACAAATGATTTTTTTTTTCAATTTTCTTATCTTCCTCTTTACTTCATTTTTAAAAAAAAAAATCATTATTAAATAATTAAATATGTTAATCCTAAATGGATTGAAGAATGAAACTGAAGAGAAAATAAGATAAATAAGTAAAATAATCTTTTTAAAAGAAAAATGATTAATCTGAACCAAAAATAAAAAGGATAAAAGATTAAATTGAACTTTTTAAAAGATAAATAATCAAACTAAATAAAAAAGAAAATAAACAATTAAATGGATCACTTAATCCTTATTTTATAAGAACTAAAAATATGTTTAAACTTAAATAAAATTTAGAAATGTTAAAATAAAATTTTGCTCAATTTAAGTGATTTTTTTTTTTTTTTTGAACCTAATGAATCTCTCAAGTTATAGGAGCCAAAAAATAATCACTTAAAATCCTAAAATTCATTCAAGGAATTAAATTCTGTCAAAAAAAATATTTTTTTTATATACATAAACTTGAAAATAAAATATGCGGAATTTGATTTTCAAGTTTATGTATATAAAAAATTATGTTAATCGTGTAAAGCATGGGTCTTTTAAAAAAGTAATTCCTTCGATTTGAATCTTGAATATAAATTATAAAAGTATCTTATTTCTGTAATAAATATGAACAAGTTTTAATTATTTGTGTTTTATTTAATGAGATTATCTCTAAAATATTATTTATTTAAAAAGATCTAGAATTGTTTTATATTTAATATTAAGTTTTAATGAATGATAATTTTAAAAAAATATATTTCTTTAATTAAAAATAACACAGTTTAATAAAATTAACTATTTTTTTAATAAGCATAAAATATGTCTTTTTTGTTTATAATTGAGACCGAATGAAATATAAATATAATAGTAATACTAACTAGAGTTTTACTGATCAGTGTTCATAGTTAAGAAATAAAAAAATATTTATTATGAAAATTAAAAAAAAATCATAAACAACGTAATTTTATATTTCAATAAATTATTTTATCATTAGTTCTTTAACTCATCGGCAAAGATAATTTGTTAGCATTTTTCTGCTAACTAATGCTCTAATATTATTCCCATTCCCATCTCTAATTAATGATTATCGAACCATGTTTTCATTGCCATCTTTGCCACACATAGGTTTATTGCACCTGTAACATCACCCCTTGTGGCTTGCCAATTGCCACTTGTTGTTAGCCTTTTTCACACAAAACTTCATAACAAGACCACAATCTAGATATATTAAACTCTGAATATTCGCTCACAAATTTTCTCACATATTTCAAAATATTCCTCGCAATCATTAATTCATTTCATCAAAACTTTTTATCTTACGCAACTTTTTTCATCTAGGCTACTACACATAAATCATTAACATATATCCAATAAGTGTAGTTGAATTGTCAATATATGTTGAATTTAATTTTCACAAATTATACTTTTGGAGAGAATTGAAATAATTTTTTTAAATATAACTAAATCTCGAACGGAGTGATTATGAATGCTTTTAATAAAAAAAAATCATCTACATGCATAAAATCATATGAGGAATTAGGCAAAATTTCTAATCAATAATCCCTGCAAAAAAATTCCTTGCAGCAACATACGTCATGGTAATTTGTGTATGCAAGTGATCTTGAAATAGAAACTTTCTGTAAAACAAACAAGAAATTCAAACTTAAAATCAAGCAATTAAATATTTGTTAGAAAATCATGTTAGAAAATATTTATGATCTTTTATATGTACAGATTCTATATATATTAAATCAGTTTCTCAACAATATTAGAAAAATTTTAAATTGAGAGTTTAATTTATATCCATTATCTATTAGTGAAATTTATTTTTACATAGGCATTCAATAGAAATTCATTTTGTCATCACATTATATTAATAAACAAAATGACACAAAGACAACTTTAATTCTTATTTGAAATTTATGTAAAAAAATTACACAAAAAATATATATAAACTAAATTCTCAAATTAAATATTACCCAAATATATATAAAAGACTCAATAATTTAATTCTTAAGGTATCTTGCATGTAAATGTTTAAATTTTTCAATTAGAACTTTACAAATGGTGTTTCCTAAGCTCAATATTTTTTTTTCTTTTGTGTTTTTACGATATTAATGTAAAATATTTATCATTATATTTATCAGAGAACTAATTGATTTTCTTTAATAGAGTCTTTTTTCTTTTAATTATGTTTCTTACTCAAAATCAAGATCTTACTAAAAAAAAAAAATTAATTTTGCTACATCCAAGAATTCAAAAGACATGAAAGATAAAAAAAAAAAAACTTAAAATAAAGATTATTATGGTAATTTGTGGATAACTCAGGCTTCTTATTTGTGATACGTGAGAAGAATGGCTACAATTTTTGGTGTCAAATCTTTCTACGGATCTACTCGTGGATCCACACTTTGTTTTGGTCGCCTTCCAATCTAACCTTTTATGGCACTTGAAGACAAGTCCTCTCCTTAGAGCAAATTAAGTAAAAAAACAACGAGGATTGAGGAAGGAAATCGATATTAACCAGACATCACAGGACGAACGCATGTCTCACTGGAATCATGTTAGAGGCGTGATCATCTCGTACATCTACGTATAAAAGTCCACTCCATAAGAGGTTGGATTCAAGTGGAAAAAGACAGAGATATATAAAGAAGAATGTAAAATTAGATCAAGAAAATAATAAATACTACATTATAAGTGATATGATAATAAAAATAATAGTGAGATAGAAAAGAAAAGGTTAAATTACTTCTTGATCTATTTTTTTATATTTAATTTATTATTAAAAAGTTTAAATCATCTTTTAATTTTTAAATTTTAGTTAATATTAGACTTTTGGTCTAATTGACACTAACCACATTAATCCTCGAAGTGTCAATTTCACTCTCTGTCTATTAATGCCGTTAATGTTAATTAAACATAAAGGACAACATTAACTCGATTTTTATAATTAAGAAACCAAACTGGAAATTTTAATAATACAGAGATCAAATTAAATTAAATAATTAAAAATATGGACTAAAATAATCTTTTAGACAAAAGAAAATGAGCATATGTTAAATATTTTCCGTGAAGAATTTGTGCTGATCTGTCCTAAGTTTTTCATGGTATGTAAGTATATTTAATTTAATTAATATTGATGGGTGAATCATAATTCTCCTCAATAAGGAAACACATAAATAAGTAAATAAAATAGAATGGATAAAAAGAAAAAAGTGTTTCTCCTCACATATCGTTGGCCGGCGATCCAGTATGATGCTTTACTAAACAAGTCATGTTTGTTTTTTTATTTTTTTTATTTGCGATTAAATTGTTTTGTATATTGAAGAATTCTGAACATATTTTACAAATAATATTATAAGCTTAGAAACCTAAAGGTTGATACATTAATATAAGGTTTTGTTATATTTATATATGTATAAATAATTTATTTAATAAAAAAATCCATATTTAAATTTCACAATGTGAAAAAAATTCTTTTTGATAAACTATAATTATGTACTACAAATAAGATTATTTTCTGAAGTAATGAGTTGAAAAATATTGTCTCTCATCTAGAAAAAAAATATTGCTAATAAGAAGTATGTAGATCACTTGGGTGAGTCTAGTGGTAGGAGGTTGAAATATATGTATAAAGATTTGATTAATTATCATTGCGATAATTGTACAACAGGAAAAAAAAAACTAAGGAGAAGCATATAAAAAAATGATACTAAGAGGAAAGTGACACTTTTTATAATAGGATCGCATGACATTATTAATCTCATCTTGATCGGATGACTTTGATTAGCCACCATCTTTTGTACGGTTAGTGTCTAATGGTCAGTCGGTATCCATTCGTTACTTCAAATTTTTCGAGGTTTCTAATTTTTATGATTTTAAGTGTAAAGATGAATTTCAAAGAGAAATACCGTGTTCATTTGTATACGTTTTTCTTTTTCAAAAAAAATTATGACAGACATGTTTTAAAAATAAAAATGTTTTAAAGCATAATATTTGGTGGGACTTTTTATAGATAAGATATTATGATTAATTTTTGTCTAAGATACTAGGAAGAAAAAATAAGTTTATTGGGGAGTCTGTGGGAGAAATTGAAAGGATTAATGGACTAATAACTAGGGTTATCAAGAGAATTACAAATCACACGAGTTACGTATATTATATACTACAATATTTTATATTATAGCTATATATGTACTGTTTATTTTAATATTTTATAGAGTGAAGCTATGTTTTAAAAAATATTTTGCAATTTATTTTTATATCTATTTATCATATAATTTATTTTATTTTACAATTTTTTATTTTTATTTTTATTTTAAATGGTAAGAATTATTGTAAAAAGAATTACATAATAATAGAATTATTCTGTGAGTTTATTTTTAGGAGGAGTTATTCTTTGAGTTAAATTTCTATACATTGTCATTATAAAAGCCTTTAGTCCGTCAACCAATTGGTATAATTTTTAAGATAATTATCATAAAAGTAAAAAAATTTATTATATATAATATTCAGTTTAGGATTGATTATCAGTATAAAAATTTGTTTGTGCATACATTATTTACTCTTATTTTTTTATGATACATGGTCATTTTTTAAGTTCTTTTTTGGTCATTTTCTATCCTTTTTGCACAAGTTTACTGTAGTTTCTTTTCCTTTTGTTTTTTAAGAACAAATTGTCAGGTTTTATGTAAGATTTTATTTTTTTGGTTTTGAAAAAGCTAACTATTTCTCTTGAAAACGTTATTTATTTTTGAAAAAATTGACAAAATCTGGAAGAATGGATACAATATTCATATATATAGTCTACGGTGAAGTATCTATTTCAGTCGGAAAACCACTTATGAAACACCAAACTAATTCATTAACTTTAGTTATCATTATGTAAAGGGAAAAGGTGTCCTTTGTGAGCCTCAAGTCTCAACCATGCAAATTTTAATTTCGTAATCAACAAGGAAAACTGAAAAGTAAAGGGTAATCAATAACCATCTTGAAAAATCATATATACGGTATCTGGGTTGGTTGCTGAGACATGGCACCATGGCAAAATCCAAATCTCCATTTCCTGATAATTCGACCAGATGTGATTAGCAGAAAATTAGGTACTTATCTATATTTAGCTGTTGCAGCTGAATTCTTGCTCATATTATTGGAGAAATTAATCACATAATTGAGATACAAATTAATAATCACATGTTATAACGTGTTCCTTTCTTGAGATGGTAATAAGTTATGTAATGGAACTTCATCTTCGTTAAGATATAAAAGGCAAGGCTTATCTTTCATTGATTAGGATTTATGTGATACATCTATAATTCTATATGTATGTATACATAGATACTAATTCTGGGATTCTTTTCTTTTCTTTTTTCTTTCTTTTTTGCATGGACATGATTGAGACTGATCTGGTTGTACTTGTTTGGTAATTCACCCATTGCGGAAGGCCACAAGACTGAACAGTCTAAAAAGTCAATAGCACAGTTGAATGATTCTCTAGGAATTACAGTCCCAAAGGTTGTAACTGGAACGGCGAGAGTCTAAAATTATTTTTAAAATGTTGTGACTTAATTGACCAACCTATTCATCATTGGTAGAAAATTTTTCAAACCTAATCCAATTAGAATTTTTTTTATTGAGTTAGATGATCAATTTAATCAAACTCAACCCAACCTATATACATTCCTATTACTAGTTACCATTAGAAGAGAACCTATATACATTCACATGAGAATTGTGTTACGTAAAAATGAAAGAATTTAACTAGAAAGCACTTAGACTATCATTTTTTCCAACTACATGTGTATCTCTTGGGAGACAATCTGTAACACTGAAATTCCTTTTTGAGCATCTAAACCTATGTTTGTTTTGCAGTTTAAATTGTCACAACGTGAATTTCCATGCATTTGACTGCAGAAGTAACACATGAGTTGCTTCTCAAAACGTTGGAAGGAACTCATCAGGAAAACAAGCATGGACTAATACAACTTCATTTTGGACTCAATTCAAAAAGTATATATTGACTAAATTAGAACAATCTCATGCTCATGCACATTGAACTTTGCACTATATAGTATTTATGTTGTCATCTAATTACATCAATTAAAGTGTACACTTTTCATTTTACAAAACAAGTTTATTCCAAGGAGATAATGTTACTTGAGTTGAGTTAGATTATTGTAAGTAGTAAATTTTTCTTTTTGAATATGTATTCTTATTGCATATCCAATACATAAATTGGAGACTACTGATTAAACTAAAAATCCTACACCAATTAATCAATGCGGTCAGTCGTAATTAAGAATGTGCATTGATAATTCATAAAAAATAAATAGAAAATCAAAATAGCAATAATCTTATTCTCCTGGGTGATATTATTTAAAATAATAAAAAAAAATTGAGAGGAAAAAAAAAACATTTTCCACTCATTGGTAAGTGGTAACCCAAGTTCAACACCTTATACAGAAAAGAACTGGTGCAGTAAATAACTTACTGTTATATACTTCATTGAACAATCATCAATCAACATCCTTCCAACCGACCCTTCATTTCTTCTCTTCCTTCTATAAAGGCAACAAAGGTCTCTTGCTTAAAATCTGAATTTTTTTTAGACACAAATCATTGTAGACTGCTAATGTCTGTTTGAGTTGAGTTGTGCACTCCCCTGAAAATCCTTTTCAAAAGGCAACTTCTTTTTTCCACTCCTATAATCTCCAATTCATTTTCTTTTTTCTTTTGGGGGGGCTTCACTTTTTAATTTTTTAATCTTCAAGGCCTACAATAGGGGATGCCACTAGCCTTATAGAGTGGCGGTTTTTGTCTATCTAGCTATTCTTGTTATGTGCAAATGGTAGTAGCTCAAGGTTCTATATATATGTGTATATGTGTGTTCACTTGTTGTGAATTCAACAACTGAAGCAGGGTGTTACTACTGTCTTGAAGTCTGTTTTTTGGGAGCACCAATGGCTTTATTCATGGCAGTTCTTGGTGTTGTTGCCTTGGTGCTCTGTTTTTGCTCTGCTCTCTTGAAGTGGAATGAATTGAGGTATAGGAGGAAAGGTTTGCCTCAAGGCACAATGGGGTGGCCTGTTTTTGGGGAGACAACTGAGTTTCTTAAGCAAGGTCCAAGCTTCATGAAGAACAAGAGGGCAAGGTAACTGCCTCATATGTGTTTGTTTGTTTCTTTCTTCCTAGTTATGTCATATGTGCATGTGTTCATAAGTCTTATTCTGTTCATTTGTGTAAGAGGGGAAGTTGCTCTGGTAACAATTTGGTTCATGGTTTTTATCTAGATTCTAGCCTATTCCGTTTGCGTGAGCATGACTTGTTGCATACTTTAGCCTTTTTTTGTTTCATTGAAAGCTGTTTCATCAACATCCTCTGCATGCGACTGTGATTTGTCACAGTAATTAAGGTTATAGTGGGTAGTAGGCCTAGCATCTCGCATTTTCATGAGGAAAAGTTTGTGATTGTTCATCCATGAAGTGGTTTTAAAGATGCAAGTGAACGTTGTTAGAGAGTAAAATCAATGAACTACTACTCTCTTCTCTTGTAATTCTGGGAGTGAAGAGAAGAGGAAAAAGTGGGGTAGGGTCATAAAGCATAGACATGAAGATCCAGGGAAAGATAAACTCTCACTGTCTCTAATGAATGGCACTCACATCATCAACGTGTGTAAATGAAAAAAATAATGTGAAATCGGATATGTACTACTATTTTGCATTTTTGTACAATAATTGTTTTTGTAGAACAAAGATATAATTGATGTGATGGAGATATGAAAATAAAAGAAGATTGTAGAGATTGTTGTAAAAACGTGTAATAGTAATAGCATGAAAAAAAAAGCATATGTAAGTGATAGATTTCATTTTTCCTCAAACTAGTTAAACTGGGTGTGAGGTAAATACTGTTCATTGTTGTACTTTTGGTTTTTTACCCCATCGGTTACGAATTATGATTATATCTTTTTTTTTTTCTTCTTCCCTTTTGTGAATGGTAGGTATGGCAGTTTTTTCAAATCCCACATCCTGGGGTGTCCTACCATTGTATCCATGGATCCAGAGCTTAATAGGTACATACTCATGAATGAAGCAAAAGGGCTTGTTCCAGGGTACCCACAATCCATGTTAGATATCTTAGGCACACGCAATATTGCAGCTGTTCATGGCTCCACTCACAAGTACATGAGAGGAGCACTTCTTTCAATCATTAGCCCCACCTTGATCAGAGACCAGCTTTTACCAAAAATTGATGAGTTCATGAGAACCCACTTGAGTGATTGGGATAACAAAGTCATTAACATCCAAGAGAAAACTAAAGAGGTTTGTATCAACTATGAACCATCAATTGAAATCTAAAAATACTTGAACACAAACAGGAAAAGTTTAACATAACTGCAAATTCTTATATTTTGGAACAGATGGCATTTCTCTCTTCCCTGAAGCAGATTTCTGGTATGGAATCCAGCTCAATATCCCAACCCTTCATGACAGAGTTCTTTAAACTTGTTTTAGGAACTCTATCTTTGCCTATTAACCTTCCTGGCACAAATTATCGCCGTGGATTGCAGGTATGGTCCTTGATCTTTTCCCATTGGTGCTTGATATTGATCGTGTTTGAATTCACATTAGATAATCTAAAATCATATTAAAATTCTAGTTAATGTGAGGTTAGATAAACATTTTCATGTTTAGTCTCATTGGAAAATTGATTCCAGGTTCAGAAGTTTTTTTGAATTTAAGCAACTTTAGTATCTTATACATTGGATAAAATATTTTATACTAAAATTTTGTATTAACATATTTTAAAATAAAAACATTCAAATATAAATCACTTTACTTAATTTTTTTATTAAAAAATCAATTTCAGTTTTAACAAGGTACATCCAAACACAAGATGTTTCACAAAAATTTGGACCTTTCAATTGTTCATATTGCCAATCTATTTCTTCAATTATACATTATATTTGTACTTTGATTGTTTTGCAGGCAAGAAAGAGTATTGTCAGCATTCTTAGTCAGCTGCTAGAGGAAAGGAAAACATCTCAAAAGGGCCACGTGGACATGCTTGGTTGCTTGATGAATAAAGATGAAAATCGATACAAACTAACTGATGAGGAAATCATTGATCTAATTATTACAATTATGTATTCTGGTTATGAAACTGTTTCAACCACATCAATGATGGCAGTGAAGTACCTCCATGATCATCCCAAAGTTCTTGAAGAAATCAGAGTGAGTGCAAAAGTTCTCATGTTTCTTAAGGTATCTTGCTGTTGCATTAATGTATTGACTGTTCTGACTATGATAACACTGAATACAGAAAGAGCATTTTGCCATTAGGGAAAGGAAAAATCCCGAGGATCCAATTGATTGTAATGATCTCAAGTCAATGAGGTTTACTCGTGCGGTAAGATGTTGCGATCTTTTTTCATTTAATATTATTCTTTCAGTTTGATTATTTTTTTATTTTCAATAGTTGTATCGAATCTTTGATCACAATTTTGATGTTGTTTGCCATCTCTGTCTCATGCAGGTGATTTTTGAGACCTCCAGATTAGCTACGATAGTTAATGGGGTTCTAAGAAAAACAACTCATGACATGGAACTAAACGGTGGGTTATATGTCTCTAGCTTTTGTTGTGCTCATGTTTATGGGCTCAAGAAGCTTTTTTTTTTTTTCTTACTTTTGGGTCTTCTTTCAGTCACTTTTTTCAGAATCAATAAAATTTGTTAGAAAGTAACCGGTTAAAAATTTGTCCCTAGGATAGTGTAATTGGACACATAGCATTGCCTATCAGCTAAATTTCCAAACAAGATTCATTCCATTCCACTATTCCATTACTATATAACAAGTTATCCATCTAAAGATGTCTCTTTCCTAAAATTCCTCTTCTATTAGCATCACTTTATATTTTTAATATGCTTTGGTCATAGATGGAAAAATCAGGAAGGGGCATTTATGGATTTTACAAAACAGTGTTCACTTTTTTTCTTTAATAATTAATAATTAATGATAGTATATACGAGACTTATTGGAGCTTTTTTTTTTTTACTGTTTTCAGGCTATTTGATTCCTAAAGGGTGGAGGATATATGTATATACGAGAGAGATCAATTATGATCCATTTCTGTATCATGATCCACTAACATTCAATCCATGGAGATGGCTGGTTTGTAACACAACCTATACCTTTTTCATTTTCTTTTCTATTTTATAATTTAACAACAAAAAGGCTAAAACCAGCATAATTTAATGACCAACTGCAAAATGCAGGGTAACAGTCTAGAGTCACAAAGCCACTTCTTGATATTTGGAGGAGGGACCAGACAATGTCCAGGGAAGGAGTTGGGGATAGCAGAAATTTCCACTTTCTTACACTACTTTGTAACCAGATACAGGTGAGAGAGGGTTTATTTGTTTACCTATTCAAACATCCATCACTTCAAAAATTTGTTTGTTCGATGTTATTACTAATCCTGCATATTAACAAACCACTGGTTTGTCTGTTTTGAAAATCGAATGTAATAAACACATGCAGTTTCTGACATGTGATATTTAATGTTTCATTGCAGGTGGGAAGAAATAGGAGGAGATAAACTGATGAAATTTCCTAGAGTTGTGGCACCAAATGGACTGCACATAAGGGTCTCGTCTAACTAACTAGGCTTTGTGCATGTACAGTAATGAGATATGAGATATAGGAATAGTAGGGGGTTTTATTTTTTGTATGATAATATGTTCTAACAAAGTAGAAAAGTCAATGAAATTAGCTTCTTTCTTCTCCTCATGTGTTACTCTCTCTCTATCTCTTTTTTTTTGCACCGTGTAAGATGCTTTAAATTGAGCAGCATTTACTATAATGCTTAACAAAGTAACAAACAATGCTAATTTAGTTATATGGAGGAATATTGGAGGCATGCAAATTGGTCTGGTTAAGTCAATCACTGGTTAATAGGCCTGGCTTGTCAGTACTGAGGCCTAGCACATGCTTTAATTAGTAGTAAACCTTTGGGAGCATATTCATTTGTGGATCAGGCTAGAACACGCATTGGTCAAAGCTAAAGCATAGAGTGCAACACTTTATGATGCTCCTTTCCCTTTCAACTGATGCTCACTTGGGCCTGGCCGAAAGGTTTAGGGCTCATATTTCAAAGCCTATGCTAAGCCATGTCAGGACTCAGTTTGAACCAAAACTAAAAAAGTCAGGACTCATTCATGTTCTTGAAGAATTTAATGTAACAATATTCAAATACATGGGCACAACATGCTGGACTACTAGTATATATTATAGAAGTATCATATAAAAATCATAAATATGTAGTAATATCTTAGTCCGAGTAGTATTAGAACTTGATTCTTTTAAGAAGAGTCTTGAATCAAGTTTTGCGGATAAAAATACATGACTAAGAAGAATTTTTTTTATTAAAAATGATTTCTAGTTTTCCGACAGACTAATCATGATGAATTTTTCGTACTAATGACACGACAAAAAAAATCATCAACAGGAAAAAGAGAGATTAGAGCAAGCTAATGAATCACCAACTTATAGACTTGTTTAACCAGTAGACAGATTTTTAATTTACGAGAAGAGGGTAGGGACTTTTCAATCAGCTACAAAATGAATCACCAACTTATTACTCATTCTTAAAACATTATCTAACTTAACAGGATGTAAAAATATATCAAAATTACAATGCTGGGTTTAAAATCTAAAATGACTATGTTATAGGATTGCTTCGATGACGTAGTGAAAGAATCTGTTGAGAATAGTCTCATATCGGATGTTTAACAAACTTGATAAGTGCTTATATAGCTGGGTAGGCCACCTCCTTATAAACTAATTTTTAAGGGGACCTTTTCAGATATTTTTGCTGCACTATAAATTTAATATGATATGAGAGCTATATTCATATTTTGTTTAACCAACTAAACCTTAAACTTTCATAGTAACTAAACTTTAAAGGTGAATTTTGTTCAAGAATTTCACTTGTGTGCACTTTTTATCGATCTCACACTGAAAGTGAATTGACCCATTTACACTAGTCACTATTGGGCTTGGGAACTTAGGCCTTTGAGTTTCATCATCAAACAACAAAAAATGTTGCAATAGCTAAACTAACCTTCAAATTGCTAAACACACTCTATATTTTTCATTAGAGCTTACTAAACATACTCCCCTTCCTAGGACCTATGGAGCTTGACCCCAAATCTATCCAACTGGTGAAAATATCAGTAGGCTTGTTCTTTGTTACTATATCCATTTAAATATATATTTTTCATGACAATTGCTGAAAGTTCCCAGAACTGTTAAACATATTTGTTGCTTCATCAAAGAATAGTATTGTTAAGAAAGAATGTCGTTAGAGAAGAAAGAGTCAAAATTATCAATGGAAGAAGGAAGAAAAATGAAGCACATCATCATATAATAGGACAAGAAAAAATGTAACGATAAGAAGAAGCAAAAGGAAGAGGGAAGAGAGAAGTATTAGATAGAAAGAAAAAGGTTATATGAATAAAGTTATTAACAAAATGAAGAAAAAAAATACATTTAATAGTGAGCAATGTTAAAATCAGAGAGTACATTTAGAGATCGCCAAAGAACTGACGAAGTTAGTTTTTAAGTCTTGTTGTTGTTTGGAGTTTGGGCCTTGATTTTGGGCTCTTTTGTTGAACAAAAAAAAAGAATTTGGACCTCAGCACCAATAGGATACTTGTGGAATGGAACCAGAACCATAGCGTGCTTCGCGCGTGAAAGGGATATTGTAGGCAACAATCGTAATTTTTAAAGTAAATTGCAAGGCATTGACCAAAGAAAGAAAATAAAATAAAAAGTAAATGGCAAGAGGGTTGGGTGTTCAGTGGCCTAATACCATTTAGACTAAAAAATGGCCTAACCCAATAAATGACTGATCAATATGGTTTCTGCCACAGTCCTCACGTCAAAGCAGATGCATTTTCCACCAAATGTGCCGAATATGTTGTTAAGCTAACACTGTCAAGCAAAGAA
This sequence comes from Glycine soja, assembly GCF_004193775.1. Classification (NCBI taxonomy): domain Eukaryota; kingdom Viridiplantae; phylum Streptophyta; class Magnoliopsida; order Fabales; family Fabaceae; genus Glycine; species Glycine soja. The sequence continues at coordinate 55,217,175 of NC_041019.1, read as the reverse complement.
AAGGCAAGTCTAAGTTCAACTCCAGAATTCCATTAACATTGTGTAGATCATTTAGCTAGCTAGCTAGTTCAAAAATAACGAAATAGGCACGCCAAAGTTAGGTTATTATGGACCGTATAATGGTGAGATATCTCTTTTATCTTTCATTTACCAATTTACCAATTTGGTTCGAGTGTTGCAATTTGTATTCTATTTGTAGACCAAATAAATTGGTTGAGCGAGGTTATCAACTTTTTACATATACTCATGAGAGTTTTATAGACATGTGAGCTTGACTAATAAGAGTCAATTTTATATAAAAATAATATAAAATATTCATAAATAACATATTAATTATACATTTTAATAGCATAATAAAATAAAATAAAAAATTATAAATTTCATAATTATTAAATTATTAAGTCTAATAATACATTATTATTAGATATTAACTTGTGGTGGTGATAAGATTTGATGTTGTTGAAGAACAAGAAATTGATGTTGGTAGAGGTGAAATTTTTTGATTTACAAATAATACATCAAATGAAAATATATTAAACCCTAAACGTGTAAAAAAATAACTCAAAATGACTTACGTTTTGATTTACTTTTTTTTTTAATTTGCTGACTCCATGATAAATTCATGAGTCTATCAAGTTTGTATAGGGCCTATCGAAAGTTTACTAAAAAGAGAATTTAAACATAAGTCAATTCATAAAAAATAAATAAACTTGTAAAATTATAAAAATTAATGAATTAATTTGAGAGTTTGATAACTACGATTCAACCATTATTTTTAATTTTTATATTTTTTGTTTTGATGAGTATTATATTAAAGATATTGATTAAGAAATACTGATATGAGATTATGATAATTATGTAAGGTGATCACTATAAATAAATCATCTTTGGATCGCAAATGACTCATAAGAAAGCTTTGGATTAAACTATTATAATAAAAAAAAATGCGGAGGGAATGTGCTTGTCTACTCGTCTACAAGACTTCAGCTTTATGTTGTAGATCTAAACAATTACTATTATAGGCCATTTCCATCTTAAGATTATATTGCAAACACATAAATTAACACGACTTTGAATTCTTGATATAGAATTCTATTAAATATTTTTTAAAAAAACTTTATCGTGATTATATTCTTAAATACAATGATTCTATCCTTAAATACAATTGCATCGAATGAAAGATACTTGTTGTGGTGTAAAAAAAAAAATACATGTATAAATAGATATTTTGACTAGCATCGTTATTCATCTACACAACTTTCCAAGAATGAGGATACAAGCATTGTTAGCTTAGTTTCTTTTCATTGTTAAACGCAAAGAAGAACGTGAGATATGCGACGGAACGTGTAACTCCCTAATTGCATACGCATTCCAATTTCCTTTTTCCGCTATTCTCTCCGCATTAAAGACACAAAAATTGAATCCGCAAGTTACCTTTCACTTCACTTCCCTTCTTTCTTTGCATGGATGGTGCTGCTGCTGCACTACACATTAATATTGTAGGTTTAATTCTCTGACCCTTTAAGGCATATTATAATATTTATATCTCTTTTTACATTTAAAGAAATTTTATTTAGATGAGGCTGGCCCAACGATTAGTTAGACTTAAAGTGATTACTGATAGTGCTATATATGATTTTTCTTAAAAACTATAATAACATTTTTTGTTTTTTTAAAACTAAAACTTTGAGTCACTTATTGTATATGAATAAGAAAAAATATTGTATCTCGTAAAATTTCTCTTTAACAAAATAAGGGGATAATGCTGGACAAAAAAGTGCCACATATGTTGTGACAGTTGTGAGGAATACCTTTACACACCCAAGCCATTTTATTGATTACATTTGAGCTTTTTTTTTTGGCTTAAGTTTGAATAAGAATACTTTTTTTTTCCTTCCAATCATGAAAGAAAAACTGAAGAACTGAGAGTTCAGAATAGTCTTCGCCGCGTACGAATAGGGAAGGCATAATCATCACAAACAATTCTGACTAGTTATTGTGCAAATTGAATGGAAAAGAAAAGAAAATGAAGACAGAGCTAATAGAGTTTGAGATAAATCACTTTCAAAGATGTCCACAAGGTTGGCTCTTTTTGTAACTACTAATTTGACCAAGCCATCGCCCTAAGATTCTTCTTTAGTTAGAAAATGACAATTTTAAGCTATTAAAAGGCATTGCTTTTCTTTTGCCCCTTTATCTTAGGCACTACAAATAAATACCGTTACCTATTCATATATTTGATGAGAAAAAACACACATCTTTCTTAATGTTTTCACGAAGCTCATGAAAATGACATAAAATCTATTCGTGGTTAATTGTACCTATTTTTATTTTTATTTTTATTTTAGCTTTTAATGAAAGAAAGAGCCAAAGAGGTAATGTTGGAGTATTGTGTGACTTTTCTTCATTGAAAAATTCCATAAAAAAACACAAAAAGTAGAACAATAATTGAATAGCAACGCAGACATCTTTTAATTTTACATATTACAGCACTAATTACTTCTTTATTGAACTGGGATTTTTAATTGAAAAATCGACTAAATACTTGGTTGACCTTTTCTTTTTTCTTTCATTTTTTACCCTTCCCTTTTTGTTTTCTCATATCATGGATGATTTTTTTAAAAGCGATACAGTTTTACACTTTGAATCTCCTTTTAACTTGACATATTCACCTGTAATTAAAGTATTATAAGAAAAATAAAATTAATAAATCAAGTTATATTTAATATGAGATATTAAGGAGAATCATATACATTCCAATTTCACATAAATAATTTGCGTTATTTGTCAAATATAATTAACATAATCAGAGTTTGCCTTTTAAGGAGAATACTGCATACTCGTGAGAAACCAAGAAAATATAATTAGCCTAATCAGAGATAAGGACACTAAAAGAAATAAATTAAACCCGTTAAAAAAATTCTTAATCAAGGTTTTTTTTTCTAAACTCTACATTTATATGAAGTGAATAAAAATTCTAGATTTAATTATCACTCCCGTTAAAAGGAAAAAGAATATTAAGAGTAGGGTGAAATATATCCTAGTTATCACCATCTTAATTTAGTAATATCAGCAGTGATTAAATCATCCACAAGCTTTAAAATCAATAACTGATTTGTTATCCCCCCACCCAAAAAAAAAAAAAACTATTGTTGTTATTATGATACATAAAGAAACCGTTTAACTCAAATAAGATTATTATATTCTCATGAAGTTTAAAGATTTCTTGTTTTAAATACAACTTTTAGTACCTAAACTTGAAATTTCTAATTAAAATAAAAAAATTTCATGTCTATTAATCCACAGATTAATTTAATAATGTATCTTAAAATTTTGAATGAACCTTGTTATTCTTCTTATCATATAACTTCTTTACAAACCAACCCTTATATTTACCTCATCAATTTTAATCTCCTTCCGGCTTGTTAATTCAAACCAAAAGAAATTAGAATTTCATGACCAAGCTTTAGCAGTGATCTCTCATCATAATCAGGTCAAATATATTATTCTATATCAAATCAAGCAAATTATACAAAATTTGATTCAAAATCTCACTCCATCATTATGCATTAACCCCATATAAAAAAAGCACAATAATTATGATTACTATTATTTTCATGAGTTACTAAGAGTATTAGTAATATATTTTCTGATTTATGCTGAGTGAACATATCACATACCACCAACGTTTGAAGTTGAAGGAGTCTTCTTACCTTAAACATTCAGACACGTCTCTCTGCAAGCTCCCCCACTCGTGCCGAAAACAGCGGTCTCGCACGTGCCACCCATTTATATTATACCCCATCACAAACTCCCTCTCTCCCTCTGCATCTTCAAACACAACACACACACTGTGTTTGTGAAACTCTCTCACACACAAGTCACAAAAACAACTTGTGTTGTTCCAATGGCATCAGCAACACCCCTTTTGAAAGATGAGCTCGACATCGTGATCCCCACGATCAGGAATCTGGATTTCTTGGAGATGTGGAGGCCATTCTTTGAGCCTTACCATCTCATAATTGTGCAAGATGGTGACCCTTCAAAGACCATCAAGGTCCCTGAAGGCTTTGACTATGAGCTCTACAACCGCAATGACATCAACAGGATCCTTGGCCCCAAGGCCAATTGCATCTCCTTCAAGGACTCTGCATGCCGTTGCTTTGGCTACATGGTCTCCAAAAAGAAGTACATCTACACCATTGATGATGACTGCTTTGTGAGTCTTTTTCTAATCTCATTATCTAAATTCATTACCCTTTTGATGTGATCTCTTTGGTTTTTTGTAATTTGAGTTTGGTCTTGGCTAGATCTTGACATGGTTTGGTTTGCAAGGTTGGTTTATCTCTTCCTTAGTCGTGTAAAGTTTGGATCTTGTTATGTTGGTTTTCTGTGAATTTGTTTGTGAGTGTAACTGAGGATAGTGCCTCTGCTGTTTCTGGCCATTGAATGGCTTGGATCTTCTTTTCGGCTTTATGATATGTTTGAAACAGAATGTCGGTTTGTTACTGTGTAATTAGTGATTTTTCAACCGACGGAGTTAGGTGGGTTAGTTTTTCACAATGTGGCGAATTGTGGTTCGAATCTCCACGGGGGGGGGGGTTCCATGTTCAGTGTCAGAAAGTACAAGGATGTGGTATTCTTTTATTGTGAGGCTTTGATGTAAAGTATGTTTGTTTTCTGTTTCACTCTTTTTAATTGAAAATTTGAAACTATGGTTAGATTTAGTGTCTGCATTTGGTGAATAATAACATGATATAGATTGATTCATCTGAAAGTGATGGAATCTTCAGGTGTCCTCCTGCTATTTGTATTAATGTTGACATTGGTTTTACTTATTTATTTTGTTAGCCATATATAGTAGTACGATTTTGGATTTCATCAATGTGTATTTTTCTATTCTTTCATTTGAAATTTTAGGATTTATGATTTAACTCTTATTTTTTGTTGTGACTTAGGTTGCCACTGATCCATCTGGACACAAGATTAATGCACTTAAACAGCATATAGAAAACCTCCTCTGTCCATCCACACCCTTTTTTTTCAACACCCTCTATGAACCTTTCCGAGAAGGTGCAGATTTTGTTCGTGGTTACCCTTTCAGTCTCCGGGAAGGTGTACCAACTGCAGTTTCTCATGGTCTTTGGCTCAACATCCCAGACTACGATGCTCCTACCCAGCTTGTGAAGCCTCTTGAGAGGAACACTAGGTACTACTTGTACTCTTATGATACATTGAAAAATTCAAAAACATTAACTTGTATTTAAGTTTGATTGTGAATCTTGTGATTATTACAAGGTATGTGGATGCTGTTTTGACCATACCAAAGGGCACTTTGTTTCCCATGTGTGGAATGAACTTGGCCTTTGATCGTGATCTCATAGGAGCAGCAATGTACTTTGGTCTCATGGGTGATGGTCAGCCTATTGGACGCTACGACGACATGTGGGCTGGCTGGTGCTGCAAGGTCTATTCTTGTCTTTTATTTTCCCAATTCTGTGAAATCAATTCATATAGTTGTACTTATATGAATATCATTTCATGAAAACAACTGAGATATATGTTAATGATGATTGTTTAGGTAATCTGTGATCACTTGGGATTGGGAATCAAGACTGGTCTGCCCTATATCTATCACAGCAAGGCCAGCAACCCATTTGTGAACTTGAGGAAAGAGTACAAAGGCATATTCTGGCAAGAAGACATTATCCCATTCTTCCAGAGCGTTGTTCTTCCAAAAGAAGCTACCACTGTTCAGAAGTGCTACATTGAGCTTGCCAAGCAAGTCAAGGAAAAGCTTACCAAGGTAGATCCTTACTTTGACAAGTTGGCAGATGCCATGGTCACTTGGATTGAAGCTTGGGATGAGCTTAACCCTGCTGGAGCATCAGTGGCCAATGGCAAAGCATGAATCAGTTTTGGTTAACTGCATAACAACAGCCACAGAACTTGAAGTGGAACTATTTATATACTGTATTTTTTTTCCCTTAGTATTTATTTTCAACTTAACTTTTATTCTTGGCTTGAATTTTGCAGCATTGTTAGCTGTAATTCTATTTAGTAACTTAATGATTTGAGCTTAGAAAGAACAAGTACACCCGTAGGGCGTTACTTTCTTTTTATTACTGTTTAATGGGTAGAGTTCACATGGCAGCATTTCGTTACATGTGAAATAATAGAACGGATAGTGGTGTATGTCTTATTTATTACCGAGTAATCGAGTATAGATCCATAGTGGTCTATTTTTAACTGATGTATTCGGAACTTTGGATTTTATCTGCCACTTGATTATTGTCCTATGACTCCTATCATCATATACTAGTTTTGAAATTGAAAAGCATCTTAATCTATCAAGGACTGTGTCTGTCATGCTATCTAAATAGTAAGTCTCTTTTCAAGTGGATGACAAACAAATAAATTCAATTGAATGAAAACTTACAATTAGTTACAAGAACTGCAGGAAACTTGAGCCTAGAAGTTCCTTAAACAAGCAACGGCAATTTACACAATATATACATTGAAATTCATAACTGGTGGAAGACATTTTTCGTTTTAGTCTAGAACGACTTTTCTGTTCTAAAGTTGTGGTTGTTATATCAAATAGCACAGATATTCAACTGAACTTGCATTTCATTAATTTGATTCTACCCTATATTCTTGTATGTTATAGTCTCAACCTAAAGTAAAATGAGAATAGAATGATTTATGATGTACCATTCAAATTTCAAGCTAACTTCAGATCAAAAATTAAAATCACGCATTAATAATTAATAATTTAAAACGAAATTCTCACTAGACAACATAAGTTCATTACGTGCAGATAAAAAAAGAATGCTGAAGTATCTGTTGTGCTGTGAAAATGATGTCCTAAATATTAGTCTCTTTATTTGGTAGAAAGGCATATTAGAGTTCACGTGACTATAAACATATTTTAGTGTGGCTGCAATAAGAGTGGGCACCCCTGTATCTTATGGATTTGGAAGCTTCTTGATATTGATTTTTATTTGAAAGATGTTTCTGAACCTGCAGAGCTGTTATTTTGGATTTATTGGGTGGATAATTTTGTACTTACTATCGTCCCAACTAACCTCCAAACATTTAGCAATGGAAATTGTTGTTACAAGAGAATTGTGGTGTCCATGTGTTTGTACTTACTATCGTCCCAACTAACCTCCAAACATTTAGCAATGGAAATTGTTGTTACAAGAGAATTGTGGTGTCCATGTGTTTGTACTTGCTATCTGGTAAATTTGTAACTTTTTTGTTTGTCTTTGTTGGAAAATTTAAGTTGACAGCCTATGATGAGATTTTACATTGCAATCAGTGTCACGTTTGCGATTGTCGTACTTTGGACTACTATGAATCTGAATTCAGAAGCTTTTTATACAGAACAAATGCCTGTACTGCGGAATGCCCAAGTCCATTAACGCTCCAGAAACTTTAGTACCTTTGTTTTAGTTATCAATTAAATCATACAAAACTCAATACAACTTTATCAATCTTAAAGCAAAGGCTAGAAAAATGAAGCATTTATAAACAAATAATCTGCATGAATGCTCCTGGCCGAGTTGTCTCGAAGTAAGACTTGATTTTTATTTTTTGGTAAAAAAGAAGTAAAAGACTTGGTATGTCTTTACATAGGTCTAGACTAATACGCCAACTAAAATCAACTTAGTAACCTAAATTCTTTCTGAAGTTCTTTGTTCTTCTTATTAACAAACCAATCCTTAGTAGGGGTATCAATAATTTGTTCTTGTTAACATCTTCATTGCCACAATATTGGTTGAGAACATCTGAGAGAGATGTTATCAACCTTTGGAAATAAAAGGTTGAGATAAATATTGTTATTGAAGACCAGTATACAATAGCATATTGCTGAACCGAGAGAGGAATAGAGAAACATAATTAGCAAGTTCTTTCATGGGGACCAAGTAAAAAATTGAAACTTCAACCACATGAAAAACACAAAATCAATGAAAAAAATTATTGTTTAACTAAACAAATTCCTAGACTCAGTATCTAATCAATGCAAGGCGAAATAAGACAGTACCTAATTGAAAAACTACTATATTGTCTAGCTCTCTCACTGAAACTCACTTTCCCTCTTCTATTAACAAAATGTAGTGACAACAAATGGGCTTGCCTTAGAAACCAAAATATAGAGCCCCAAGAGCTCTCAAGATAGAAAAATTAATTTCTAGAAAGAACCACATTTGTGAGCTAAGCTGTGATATTATCTTATGCCTTTTGCCTCTTAATTTAGATTCTTCATTCTCTTCCTGATTGAGAATTCCATTAACTGCTGCTTAACCCAATACAGAGACACGCTTGCTATTAATTTGACGTCCTGCCCTAAGTTTAGGACCCCAGTGCCTTTCAGGATTTGGAAGAAAGCGTGCAACCTTCTTAGCTTGTGCCTTGCTAAGAGTCGATACAGCTCGAGCAAAATTAGCCTACAGGGGACACAAGAAACAGAAGTTTCAGCCATCAATGTTTCAATGAAATTACTACCTTAGATCAAAGGATAGGCCAGGCCAAAGGGACTGTTTACTGGCCATGTCCCAGTTCCTTGCCATTCATCATGGCCAAAACTACTCATGGACCATATTAAACTCTAACCAGCAACTATGGATATAAATGGCATAATGTTGAATTATAATATAAAAATCCAAGCATTTTAGGGGAGAACATAAAATTTGAGAGGCAAAATATACCCGAAGAACAGGTTCCTTTGCAAATATAACACTTCCTGGTTGATCTGCTGGTTGAGCTTTCACAGGATGATCTTTTACCTATAATGTAACAGAATCAGTGACCGAGAAGTGACAAAAGCTAATCATATTCCTTATGTCTTTCCTAAAATATTCAAACATTAGAAAATGAACTGAACCACTTTAATATTAAGTTGCAGGCTTGTAGCCATATTGTTGTTAGAAGGAACATGGCATTTCATATACAAGTGCATGCGCATTATGAATAAAAGCAAATAAGGGAGAAACAAGTCTCAACTACATTATGAACAGAACACCAGCAATAATTACTTGTAACTTCTTACCCAGCAGCGCATTATATCCCAAATAACATCCATGGGTGCATCTGATTTCAGTCCTTGTGGATTAACATGAGTTCCAGATATATGATAGCCTGCATTAATCACGGCCGAACGGAAAATTATTGCTGATGGAGAAGTGCATTTAAGTGTTGCACAGAGATTATGCAGACTCAGAAACAGTGTGGCAATTCCTGAAAAGAAAATATCAGAACAACTACATAAGCAAAATATTTCAAAGTAACAGGATTTTTACTTAGGTTGCACTGCATAAAGAAAATGCAGTACTGAATCACACCATACCACGATATATGCATGGTATTCAAAAAAGAAAAAATATAGTACAAAAACACACCTCTGATATGCGATGATATGCAGGATACCTTTCTTTCATAGATTTCACGTCTGCTAGTATAGAAGTCACCCATTCTTGATCCTGGATAGGAGCAGACCATATAGGTCCACCCATATTGAATTTCTTCCCACAATAATTGCATTCTTGAGGAACAACAGGACCATGGCCAGGCAGATATTTGACACTATTATTCTGAAAAATGAAAATAAGGCTCCCCATCAAGACATCATAGCATGTTAAATCCAATCAGAATAAAGCAATACATTTAAATTGAGCTTTGTAGGCTTCCAGGATTAAAACATGCTATTCCTTTTGTTTATTGCCGAGAGCACTAATTAAACAGTGCAATTTATCCTCCCTCCCGTCCATGGTATGTTGGTCCAGGAAAGTCAACTCAAAACCTGATGATTAACAGGCAAGATAGCATAAATGTTATCCTCTTCCAATCCCAATTATTCATTTTTCTTCCAATTGTTGCAAGTTAAAATTAATTGTCACAAAATTTATTATCTAAATTTACATAAACATTAAAAATTTTAGTGTTATATATAAGGACATTAATTATTTTATATCATAATTCCTGCTTGAGTCATTAATTTTAAATTAATTTGTAAAATATAATTTTGAAAAGAAAAAAAATTGGTCAATACGTATTAGGCTTAGATCAATTCTAGGTTCCTAACCCATAATGCCAATCAGTCATTCTCATACAACGATCAGATTTTTGAAAAAAAAATATCCCAAAAAACTTATTGGGCTCGTAGCAAAAACAAATGGGCCTATGATACCAATAGAAATCAATACATGCTAAAAACCAATTGAAATCAGACAATTACTTCCTGTACTCCTTAATTAATTCCAGTACCTAATTCGAAATGTAATTTTACAGTCTGGAACTGGATTAGGTGTTCCTGAAGCTTTAAAAGATGCAGGAAGCAACTGTTTAGCAATCAGTACCTACAAACAATCTATAATTTTAGTAACGAGAAACATTAGTAATACATTTTTTCAAGCTTAATTACATTTCTTTGTTTATTTTATTTAATTTTGCCTCACTGTTAAATAAAGGTTCGACCCTTATTTCTAGAAGAGATTAATATAGTAACTTTCATCCTTTTAGCAACAATTTTATGTTGACGTTAATTGTAAACACTAACGACTAAATTGTAAGGAAAAAAGACTACATATGCATTTGTTTCGGAGGTATTTTGGGCCTGTCACATGATTGTTGGCTTACAATAGCTACTTAGCTAATTTTTCCTCCATCTACCACTACATATCTTAACCTCCTTATTTGCCTCTTATACTCTTTGACCTTGGGCATCAAAATATTTCTAGGTCTTGTTGCTTACCAGAAACCACCATTGCCACTCATCGGAGTCATCATCACTGCCTGAATCGTCCACAGCGTTCAGATCCTTTCGAACAACATTCAATAAGAATTCATTTTAGTTTCACGTCATATCAATAAATAGATTGATGCATCAACATAGGTTTTTTTTTAACCAAATGTATCGATTTAGGGTAAAATCTTATCATTTTCGTGTAAAAAAAAATTCATACCGATGGTGCATATCTTTTAAGTAAACTCACTTGTACCCTTACCTCAAAAAAACTCACTTGTATGATTCTTTTCCTTTAAATTCAGAAGTGATTATAATTTGTGTTACCAAAGATATTCATAATCGTTGAACCGCTAAAAAACTCACTTGTACGATTCTTTCCCTTTTAGGAGAGTAAATTTCCCCCAATCAAAATTTTAACGTACCAAAATCATGTCAAACTCTATATTTGATAACGTATTCATACGATGAATTTATAATATCTATAAGTTTAAAATTTTGAATTAATTATATTCATTCAGAATTTATAATATTTTGCACGTATAGGGTTGAGTAACGTTGCTAACAACCATGCCGGTTTTCAATACAAGGATCGTATTAGTTCGTAATATTATGGGGGTCAAAAAACAATTTGCATATCAAAAGTTTCATGATCAAGTCTTGAGGGTAATAGGCCAATGGGGAAAAAGATTCCAAATTAATATCTAACTGAGAAATTTTGCAGTTAAAGGATTGGAGCAATCAAGGTTTTATGAAGATGCATGCAGCAGCTAGAGTGTCCTTTTGATTAGAAAGGAACTCACTACCTAGTACCTACTTAGCTTGCTTGCTTCAAACTCATGTCTCTGACTCAACGTGGTGACAAAAGCAAGACCATAAAGTGTAGGTTCACAAAATTAGTTGGCAAGGTCTAGAGAAGTGACATATGTTACCTAATACTTATACTATGATCAAGTTGTAAACAAAAGAGGACCATAATACCACGTTTTCATTTCATCTCATATCTCACCTGTTCAACCCTTTTGTGCTCCTATCATTCTTGGTAAAGAAAAAAGTCCTAAGAAATAGGAAGTTCTAGAGATAAAATAAAAAATTATATGCACCAATGTAGAACTTTTTTATGCAGACATCTAATAAGAATTCACTATATCACCACATTATCATATTCATTAATTTGATGTATTGGATGCTTGAATGAAAATATTTTACACCAACAATACATATAGCTAGATTAAACTAATAAAAAAGTTAGAAAAGGAAAGGGAGAAAATGGCCCTTTTGAGGATCAGTTATATACTTAGTCCGCAGAAGTAAACTAGTTAAATATAGAATCACCTTAGGCTTGTTTAATTTGGACAAACCTATGCTATTTTCTTTTACACATTGATACACACTTTTGTGAAAGAATTTATCTGTATGGAATAAGGGGGTACACTGGTAACTTCATAGTATGGTGAGGCTAAGCCATCAGAGAACAAATGCACCTTCAAACACAGCCGTTGACGTGTTATGTTCACTCATCTGCATCTCCCGCCTATTCTATAGTCAGTGACCGTTGCTTTAAGATATGGGAAGTTCAAAAGGAAAAATCTCATGGGCGAGACAATGATAGAAATATAAATGTGAAGGTACCTAACAACCATTAGGTGAGCCATCACTTGAATCCCAAAGAAATTCCCTTCAAGGCTCTTTTTCTACATTACTACACATCCAATTCCATAGCATTGAGGTGAAGAAACTCAATTCTCACTGAAAGAAAGTTGCTAACACTTGGCACCACTTATCAACTTATCATAGTTGATAACATCAAAGGCACAACATTGAGGGAATGAGGGTTGTTATATCAGCAGTATGTGCTATTGTGCTATTCTCTTATGCAGGTGAGACAACAACTTACCCTCTTCGCGAATTTTGCTTCACTTTCACTTTCATTTCACACACATTCAACTGATTTGTTGATGTTCTCTGGTTGTAGCTGCGTACGATCCTTTGGATCCAAACGGAAACATAACGATCAAATGGGATGTTGTGTCATGGACACCAGATGGCTATGTGGTAAGTAATACAAACTTCACTGTTATTTGTTTTATATTTTCTAGGCCACGGAAAATCCCAAGAAATAGATAGACCTAGTTGTCAAAGGTGCATTGACAGATCAAATAAAAATACTAAGACTGGTTTCACGTTAAATTCGATTCTTTAGAATCATATTGAAATACCACACTTAATGTGATTTTAAGTAAATTTTCGTTTGCTTGGTTCCATGTTAAAGAATTGAATTTGAGTTGAAACAATTTTAGATAGGTTTTACATTAGATCAATAATTTTATAGTAAGTTTTATTACTAACTTGTTTTTATAATAAAAACATCTAAACATAAATCACATTACTTCAAAATCAATTTTAACCAAAATCATTTTTGTCAACACTCATTCAAACAAATAGTATAGTCAACTAGCATTGCAATTTATTGCATAGCCAGTAAATTGGATGTAACTAAATTGAAAAGTAATCTTTCATGTAATGAAATTATCTGTGTCTGTGTATTGCATTTTTTACCAGGCTGTGGTAACAATGAGCAATTTCCAAATGTTTCGGCACATCATGAATCCTGGATGGACCTTGGGATGGACATGGGCAAAGAAGGAAGTTATATGGTCCATGGTAGGAGCTCAAACCACAGAACAAGGAGACTGTTCTAAGTTCAAAGGCAATGTACCTCACTGCTGCAAGAAAACTCCCACAGTTGTAGACTTGCTCCCTGGTGTGCCTTACAACCAGCAATTCTCAAACTGTTGTAAGGGTGGAGTGGTGGCAGCATGGGGCCAAGACCCTTCATCAGCAGTCTCATCCTTCCAAGTGAGTATTGGGCTAGCCGGTACTTCAAACAAGACAGTTAAACTCCCCAAGAATTTCACTCTCTTGGGTCCAGGACCAGGCTACACTTGTGGTCCTGCCAAGGTTGTTCCTTCCACCGTTTTCCTTACACCTGACAAGCGCCGCAAGACTCAAGCACTAAGTAAGTTCTTTAACTTTGTGACATCAATTTCCTTCCCCAATTTCAATCCATTCAACAATTCTTAGTTTTCATTTGTTTATATGTCATGTAGTGACATGGAATGTTACTTGCACATACTCACAATTTCTGGCTAGAAAGAACCCGGGTTGCTGTGTATCTCTGTCATCCTTCTACAATGAGACCATTACCCCTTGCCCCACTTGTGCCTGTGGCTGCCAGAACAGGAGGAACTGTGTCAAGTAAAGTCTGATATGAAAAATAATTAATGACCTCTTTATATCTCTAACAACTAGAATCATTCTCTCACATGTTGGTATGATATGCAGGAGTGACTCTAAACGTATCAACATGGTGGGGATTCACACTCCAAAGAAAGACAATGAACCATTGCTACAGTGCACTCATCATATGTGTCCAATAAGGGTGCACTGGCACGTGAAGCTCAACTATAAGGACTATTGGCGAGTCAAGGTTGCTGTGACGAATTTCAACTACAGGATGAATTACTCCCTCTGGACTCTTGCTGTTCAGCATCCAAATCTTAACAATGTCACCCAAGTTTTTAGCTTTGATTACAAGCCTTTACTTCCCTATGAGTCCATAAGTTAGTGCCAACAAACAAATCTTTTTAAGCGTGTTTTGTAAGTCAATAATAATCCTTAAGAATGAGTTCTCAATTGTATTCTCATCTTTTATGCAGATGACACTGGTATGTTCTATGGCATGAAATACTTTAATGATCTCTTAATGGAAGCTGGACCAACTGGGAATGTTCAATCAGAAATTCTTCTTCAGAAGAACCAGGAAACATTCACATTCAAGCAAGGATGGGCATTTCCTCGCAAGGTCTACTTTAATGGTGAGGAATGCATGCTGCCACCTCCTGATAGCTACCCGATCCTCCCTAATTCTGCCCCTGTGAACTTATTAAACTTCCCAGCATTCATTTTCACAATGCTTGTCATGATAGCTGTTTGGTGAAATAGTACGTAGGCAAGATACAATTGTTTTCTGTGAAATTTTGAAGCCAAGTTTTCCTACACACACCACAACGTACATCAGGTATGAAGATTGTTAGGGAATTGTTTGATAAAACCAAGCCAGACTCATGAATGTGTGTGCTGTGATTCATGAGTGCTCATCGGATGCTGAATAGGGAATAACTGAATATAATTCCCATCAATGATTTTGTCTGAATCATGTGTAAATGCTTATATTGCAACACTGTAATGGATACCCCATTTCCCTTTTATTCAGTTTTGCTTAAGACCACATATTGAGCATAATGCATAGAACATTCTTATTCCATGTAGGAAACCGCAAGTAAAAAGACCGTTATCATTTCAAATCCACATATGATTCATCAAGTCCATATTTTCACGTGACATCTCGTTGTGTATATTTATTATAATTACAGTTTACAATATAATAACGATACATACATCATTGAATTACAACAAACACAAAAAACAATAGCAAATTCTACCACCAATGAAAATCCTCTTGTAACAAATCATGGGACACGTGATCTAATCTTGGATGTCATCCTCCCATATGCTTCAAATACCAAATTGACATCACAGATGTGTCAAAACTGGTCTGACTGAAAATTTTCTATTACAAGGCTAAGTGTACCACAGATTGAAACTTTATGCGTGAGCATAAAATACCAAGGCTACCAAAGATGCTATCACTAAAGAAAACAAGGAAACCTCTTGCCTAGCACCAGCATTAGGTAACCACGGATAAGAATCAGGTGGTGGCATTACACAGTTGTCACCGTTGAAGTAGACCCTTCGAGGAAAAGCCCAACCCTTATCAAAAGTAAAAGTTGCTTTATCCTTTCGGAAGAGTAGCTCTGATTGAACATTGCCATTAGGGCCAGCTTGGTTGAGAAAATCATTATAGAACTTAACTCCCCATAGCATTGCAGTATCATCTGTTAAAAGCAACTTAAAAATCAGTAATTACCTTCTATAGTTTATCAAAATAAGAAGTAAAAGTTTTGATGTTTTATGATGAAGAATTAAGAAAATATTCACAGTATTTAAGAAAGTTTTTAACTCCAGAAATCGAAACAAGTTAGGATCACGCTTACTTATTGAACCATAAGGAGTCAATGACTTGTAGTTGAAACTGAACAGCTGAGTCAGATTGTCAAAGTTTGGATGTTGAACAACCATGTTCCACTCAGAATAATTCATCCTGTAATTAAAATTAGTAATAGTAACCTTCACACGCCAGTACTCCTTGTAGTTAAGCTTAACATGCCAGTGGATACGGACTGGGCACATATGTCTAGTACATTGAACCAAAGGTGAAAAGTTATTCTTCCCAGAGCCAGCAACAACTGATGCCAAATGTGGTGTATCTGGACTATAACCACACAGAAAGGAAATATATGAGTGCACAATTTAGAAGCTAGAAGGAATTCACAGTACACTGAGTCGTGGAAACCTACTCTACACAGGTCCCTGACCGAGACGAGTTACTTTGGCAGCCACATGCACATGTTGGGCAGGGAACAAGGGTATCATTATAGAAAGATGAAAGTGAGACACAGCAAGAGGGAGTTTTCTGAGCCAGAAATTGTGAGTATGTGCATGTCACATTCCATGTCACTGCAAAAAACAAGAGTGATGTTAAGGATATAACAGATTGCTAGAATTAGCTGATAGTTACAGGTACCAACTGTAATTTTCAGTTGTTTTAAATTTAAGCACAGAATTAGTAACACGAGTCCCAGATTTTGTTACCAACAAAACCTTGTTAAAAGAAGTGTTTGAGGTTGGTCGGAGGCAAGAGAAAAATAGGTAATCATATTGAGATCTGTGAAAATGACATAAAAAGTCCTATGACTTACTCAGTGCTTGGGTCACTCTCCTTTTGTCTGAAGTAATGAATTTAGTGGGTGCCACAATCTTGGCTGGCCCACAAGTATAACCTGGTCCTGGTGCTTTCAAGGTGAAGTTTTTGGGGACTTTGACAGTTTTGTTTGTGGTTCCAGCTCTACCAACACTGACTTGAAATGATGAAACTGCATTGGTTGGATCCTGCGCCCATGAACTGAGCACCCCACCTTTGCAGCAATTTGCAATTTGTTGATTGTAAGGTGTTCCAGGAAGCAAATCTACAACTGTCGGATCTTTCTTACAGCAATGTGGAATACCACCCTTAAATTTTGAACAATCCCCTTGTTCAGTGGTCTGCCCTCCCATCATGCTCCATATTACCTCCTTTTTCGCCCATGTCCATCCCATTGACCAGCCAGGTGAAGCGATATGACGATATTGTTGGAAGTTGTTCATCGTAACAACAGCCTGTACATTCAATTGTTTCTTAGATATCTAAATAACTAATGGGATAAAACTAAGCTAAAGTCACTTTAAAGGGCTATAGCCACAGAATGAAAGAAATTCATTTGTAAACTTGAGTTTATTGACCTTATTCAATGATAGAAACTTCAATAGTAAATACACACCAAACAAAGTGTTGTAGCACGCTCAGAAGTGTTGTAAGAAATTAAATAGTCACGTTTCTTATTGGAATGAAATGGTTTTGGTTTTTCAAAATGTTAAGGTCATTGCATTATCCAAGTAAGAGTTGATAGATGACATGAGATGAAACTGACATGAACTTGCAGATTCGTCACAAAAGATGTGAGCAACCAACGGAAAGAAAAGGAGCAAAACAACACCATGCATAATGCACAACAGATGGTTTGCTTTTCAATTTAAAAGGTGATATTGTCAAAAAAACTATACTTACCACATATCCATCAGGGGTCCAGCTTATAATATCCCATTTGATTGTGATATTCCCATTTGGGTCAAGCGGATCATAAGCATCTGAAAGATAAACAGACAATTAGCAAGTGGAAAGTAAGTAAACAGAAAGGAAAGAAGACAAGTAAATGTCGAACCTCTACATATTCGTATTATATACTACACACAATAGAAATTATGAGACATACAAAATTGCCAGACTTGTTTAAGTAGTCACTAAAAAGGGAACCAAACAAGCAAACATATTGTTTAAGTCAACGGCTGGTGAAGCTATATATAGTTCTTCATTTTTACATATTTAATTCTTATAGCATGTATGATTCATGACTCCAATCTTTACACCAAAGATATCTTATAACCTCCTTCCATTTAAATATAATCACCTCCTATACTAATGATAAGGAACTGGAAGATATCCAGGATCTAAAATCTGCAAGGACCTTTACACACGGATTATTCCATTTACAGCCAAAACTGATCACCATCAGTGACTGCTAACTCATGCACGGTTTCCCCAATTACAGGAGTTTTTAGGCACAAATCTCGTGTAAGCAATCATAATTTCAATTTTCAACATAAAATATATTCCAAACTCCCGAAGGGTAAAAAAATTTTACTTCTCACTTGACTCAACGAAAATTCAAATGCCAAATCAATTCTTATTAAAAGAATAATAGTCAGAACACAATTTTCATTTATTTATTTGTTAAAAATCTAAATCTTTACAGCAACAAAACAAATTAAACAGCATATTTTCCACTTAAAACAATTGGCATCAACAAGATTAACCGTCATGATAAAAATAAGTTTCCACATTAGGACAAAACCAACTTTCTTTATCAAATTCAAAGAACAAAGGTTACATCTTTCACAAGCATTCATTTCAAAAACCAACATGGCGTAAGGTCCACGCAGCATAGAATGAATACCACCAGAAAATGGAAACAGTAAAGCGTCTAAGGAAAACTGAACAACCCCTCAAACAAAAAACACAAAACCAATAAAAATTTCAACTTTTCAAGACATAAACAAGGAAAAAAAGAAGAAAAAGAAATAGTAATGAGGTGAACCTGTTGAAGTGAAGCAAGTACAAAACAGCAGAGCCAAGAACAAAATGCAAGGAGTTGCTTTTGGTAACAGAGAGAAGCCCATTTTGATGCTGCAAGAAGCAAGTGCTCTGAGTTCTTGCCAGAACAGTTCAAGATCTGTGATAGACAGAGAAGACTAGAAATAAAGAGAAAAAAAAAGTAGAGAGAGAAAGTGAGGAAAAGAAAGACAGATAGAGAAAGAGAGTGTGGAAAAAAATAAGAGGCAGAAACTGACTGTCTAGTTTGTCCCAGTTGGCTCATCATCTGTTTAAGAAAGGTATATATGCACTTATGCACGTACCTAAACTTATTATTGGCGGTGTTCTGTGAGAAAAAAAGAGCACAACTATTGCTTTTTATACATTAAAAAAAATTGTTTTTCCTTGCAAATTTGTGATGCACTCACTCACCTTTTACAAAAAATTAAATATTGTTGTGTAAAACAAAATGGTAATTGAGTTGATTCTCCCCGCAAGAGAATGCCGAAAGAAGCAGTTAATACTCTGCAAAAGTTATGGTAAAAGTGGCATATGAATAGTCGTACGATTGGAACCATCCTATCACTTAGATTTACGTAAATAATAAATCCATCATAGTTTGAATTGGATTATCTCATAAGGATACATGTGGAAAAAAAAAAAAAAAAAAAAAAAATATATATATATATATATATATATATAATGCTGCAAGTTTTCTTTATTTTTATTTTTTATAAATTCAATTAAAACTGTGCAATGTATGATACGATTGTTTGATTTATAATAACTAATTCAGAAAGTATATTTAAATAATTTCTAATTAATTGATAAGGTAAAAGTTTTTATGTTTATAATGTGCTGAAATTAAACCCATTTTTGTTTGCATAAAATCAATTTAAAAAATTATTTGCATTGTTTCTTTGAACTCAAATGATAAAAATGTAGTGCAATGAATTATAAAGTACTTCTCAACATATAATAATATGGCATGTCATGTGTGGAAAAAGAATGGCCTGCCAATATATATATATATATATATATATATATATAACTAGCCATGTGGTTTATCACTTTTGACTTTCCTCACCGGTACATGCTTATTTAGTTATTTTCCTTCTCCTTGCGTTTCTTAATGAAATGAATCTTATTACATTCATACATTCAATTGGAAAACAAGAATTAGTTTCAGAAACATGAAGAACCTACTTAATTTTATGGACGTATAACAAGTTTTTTCTAGAACAGAAAACTCATAGTCAATGTCCTATATTTATCTTTTAGGATGATTAAATCCCATTTAGTTAGACTTGTAAGATGACATAACAAAGTAGTTTTCAGTGAACCTGTCATTTATTAAAAATTAATGTGTATTTTTAGGGTTGAATTAATTCATACATCATAAATTTGAGTCTTCATTTTTTAATGCGAAGACAATTTTTAATGTGTTTTTTTCTTTGTAATTTCACTATCATTTAGTAGGTATTTTTATTAAAATTTTATTTTATGCTAAAAATTTAAGTTTCTAAATCTCAACTTAATTATTTTTAAATTTATTTTTATTTCAAATCATAATTATTGGTATTCTGAAACTATTATTTTTATTTTAAAATATTTTTTTTCCAAATTCAAGCTACTTGTTTGTTTACGAAAATTAAAAAAATCACCCATATAATACATGACATACAACCTATTTATATCTAGATTTTTCTATTGAGTGTCATGAATATATGATAAAAATATTATTTTATCAAAATACAAAAATAATTTAAAATTGTCCTGCTAAAATAGTTTAAGCATATATCCATAAACGCCTCTTGTATTAAAAGACAAAAGGCTACTAAAAAAAGAAGAATGCTACGACTTACCAGCATCATGCTCCGATTATTTGTCATTCTTTATCAAATTGACTTTTTTCTTCTTTACCCAAAGGGCAGCTTAATAAATAAGTTTTATCTGTGAGTAAGCGTGCAAGATATTTTCATATTTGATCCAATAATGTTATTTAAGACAAAATTAATGTTATTATACAATGTCTCATAAAGTAATGTTATTACAATTTTTTTTTTTGCAAACACTTTTTTACTATTTAGCACTATTTTTTATTCAAAACCTAAATTTATATACTTTTGCAATGTTTTCGGTTAAAATATAAAATTAATAAAGGAAATCAAACTTTAGTTGCTCCTACCGAATAAATGGGGTTTTCCTCATCGTTTTTAATTGCATAGTAGAACAAAAGAAGTAGACGAATAAAGATTAATTAATAATATAAGCAACTATTGATTAATCCCCATCATTATCAAACCAACTAAGTCTGAAGATTCATGAAAGCAACCTGTTGCATTCGGTCAGCTCTTTTATAATTTTTTTCTGCTTCACATTTATTTTCCAAATTAAAGAAATTGACGTTTTCTGAACTATAATGCTATATAATACACGTGTCGTATGGTGGTTGGATAAAAAAATGTGTTGAAAACCCTGAATCGTTTGTTGTGTGGGTGGAAGGAGGTAATTGGTCTCCGACACTACCTGGCTCACTCAGCTTCTGATAATACCCTACCGACAGAATTAGACTCTCCTAATGTACAAGCACTTCGTTTTTATGATATGATTCTTTCTTTTTTTGGGGAAATTGGTAGTATAGAACTAGTAGGTTATAGAACTACTGAACTAGCATTTAAACTCATGCACATATATAGGGTAATTTTTTTTTTTTTATATATAGAATCATTTAATTATAAAAATCAAAATATTTTACTATATTTTCAATGAAAAAATAATAGAAAATAATATTTAAATTGATTTAAATTTAAAAATATTAACACAATTATGATAATAATATTTTAAAGACTTCAGAATCTGTTTAGGGCTTAAAATGAAATAAGGTAAAATTGAATTTAACGATAATATTATTTAAATTAAAAGCTAGTTGAAATAACGTATAAACATAGTTTCAATAAGAATGAGAATAAATTATAAAAAAAAATTCATTTAAGAATAACTCCTAAAATGTTTTAATATAATAATAGCTACTAAAAACATTTTTATTCAATAATGAATATTTAGATTTATAATATAGGGTGAATATATTTTAATTTAAATCTGAACTTGAAGTTAATAACAATATAATTTGATTTTTTTTTTTGTAAAATCTTAAAATTCAATGACACTCTTATGACTAGTTTATTGAGATTACTACGCAAGAAGAAAAGAAAAGGAATATTCATATATATATATATATATATATATAAATGAGTACTCAATTGAGAAAGTAAGGTGATTGATGGCCTCACACTCCAACATGTATATGTAAATTAAAATATATATAACTAGTAGTGTAGGGTTTTTATTCCTGCAACTCGATCTTCCAATTAAATATTGTTAATATTCTCTCTCATTTTCCCTTAGATATACATTTCACACTGCAATTAGCTAGAGAATTTCTCTCTCTAACATCTCAAACTACTATTTTTTATACTTATTTCATTATTTGTATATTTGATCTTTTTAACAACCTAATTATGTTAAGAATTTGATAGTGATGTACTACCATTATAAAAAGATTTTATTCTATCATATAATTATAAATCATGATTTATATAAATTTTATCATAATTATAATAAAAATTAATATTTATCGTACATGATAATTTATAATAAGATGATAGCGTAAAGTAAATAGTCTTTTTTTTCTGTTATTTTAATATGTCATCTTTCATTTTTATTTCTCAATTAAATTTAAATAATTTTTAAAATATTATAAATAGTTACAAATAATCTTAGATCGTAATTTAATTTTTTATTATAAATATGAAATATAAATTATACATTTAAAATATTTATTTATTATGAATTTTAATTATGATATAATTTATATATTATTTATTTTAGTTATGATGAATTTACTTATATAAAAATAACATTTATTTTAACCATTACACACAAACTAATTAAAATGCCAGTTTATAATATAAAAGTCTAAGTGTATCTTAGAAATAAGAATAATAAATAAATAGTCTGTTAACGATCAAATAATTAAAAGCTATATTTTTTACATTTTGTAAGTAAAAATTAAATAAAGAAACTCTAAAACATCAAATAATTTTAGGCGCATAGATGTTCATTATCTCAATACATACTTTTTTTTGAAGATAAATAGTGCTTCGCCAATAATTCTTTCATAGTTTATTATTAATAGATTAGTAATTTATTTTAATGAACAATTTCATTGAAAAGTGTTTGTTGGGTGTGAAAATTGTGCGCCCAAATTTTTCTAAACAATAGTAGTTTATATTATTTTACGTTGATGTTTAAAAAAACTAACAAAGTAAAATGATATATTTCTAGATGTTCTCTCTCTAATCTCTATTATTATTATAACTAAATTGTGGTATACATATATCCAAAAAAATTGTGGTATATATATACAATATTGTTGTCGTTTTTTGAAACACAAGACAATCAAACGCAACCAAACAGCTCCAGGGAAGCTCGTACATTTAACATTTGGCAATTGGCATACAACTGGACATAACAAATGATCCAAGAGTTTGAAGTAAGAATTGTTGTGTCGTTAACTTGTCATTTTCTGTGTCAGTGTAAGAATAAAAGAAACACGAATGCCAGCTATTGTGAGTGGGCATTTAAAAAGTCTTTCACACGGTTTTCATTTTTCTATTATTTTGTTTGATACATATAGTTTTTCATTTTTGTTGTTGTTGAAAATATACCTATTAAGCATATGCCATTTTATAGGAATGCGATTTTTTTTATAGAAAATTTCATAAACTTAATGGTTCGCCGAAAATATTTTCAGTGATATTCTCGGACAGTTTACAGATTGTGACAATGTATTTTGATAAAGAGGAACATGTCTTTGAGACATGGATTCTTTAAGTAGTATCCATTGTTGAGCAAATAAAGAGTAACTTTTAAGTTTAATGATTAATAAACAATCAATACTCGTCACTTCTAAATTTTCCCATGTATCACTGCATCTAACACTAATGGTTCGTTTGGTTTAGAAAAAAAAGAGTGAAAAGAAAAAAAAAAGAGTAAAGAGAATAAACGTAAGATAGTTTTTAAGTTGAAAGAAATATAAACTTTTCCCCCTCTTTTTTGAGTTTCTAATTACTGCATGATATTAAAACTAAAATCATTTCTAATAAAAAAAATTGGTTCCCACTTAGATGAAAATATGTCGGAAAAAAATGTAGATTTATCTCTTTAAAAGGAACAAACAAAGCATAGATTACAAGGCCAAAACTAGTTATTGTTATCACGAAAATAAGCTACATATGAACCCATAAAACCGAATGTTTAACTGCACTCTGAACTTTTTTTTAAAATCAAACATCATAATTTTGAGTCAAACCAAGTTAACTAGAATAAACACAATTCATTATGATTTAACAATATAATGCAAGAAATCACATCAATTACAATTGTGTTGACTTTTTCTGAGTGGCTACAAAAGATAGGTTCAACGGTTTCTTTTGTCAACCTGCTAATGCTAATTCTCTAGATGTAAATGTGTTGGACTGTTTTTAATTTTTTTTCTTCTCAATCTTTACTATACAAATAAGCACTTAAGACTATTGATGATCTTATAGGTGTGTGGTGGTTAAAGCGTTTCAGGATTTTTCATCTTCTTATAGTATATTTAAAGTAACATGGAAGTGAATCAAAATCAATTATGAAATCACAATGAATGTGAAATAACATATAGCTTTGGAAAAATCATGGTGACACTACATGGTGAAAATCATGGAGGAAAAAAGTTGGAACAATTACAAAATTCCCCATATTAAAGAAAACAATAATGCAAAGCGAAGGTTAACTTTAACTCGACTGAAATGTGATCCCTTATTATTGGAAGAAGTCATTGAGTACTTGATAGACGTTTAATGGCTTAAGTCTAGTTTTGCTCATTAATAAATTAGTGTTTTGTATTGTTGTTATCTTATGTTAGATCATAGATGCATTTGCTTTCTTTTCCTCTTAGTTTAGTGTAATATGTGGATCAATGCCTTACTGCAAAGTGGGTTTTCTTGCCCAATTATTCTGCTATATATTTGGAATAATTCTTCTAAATTATAAGCACTTCATGATGCTTACATAATCATACCCGGAAACAAACATAATTGAACTTTCAAAGCAACAAAGCACGGACCATGATCTTAATAAAATTTATGAATAAAAATTTTCAGCAAACTCTTAACTTGTTTCTTTTCCTTATCCTCATGTTCATTGTCTTCCGTAGGACATTTGTTGAGATCCAACTCTGCAATCTTATTATGCTCTAAAATGGATAAGCATCAGGTGGTGGCATTACACATATGTCACCATTGAAGTAGATCCTTCGAGGAAAAGCCCAACCCTTATCAAAAGTAAAAGTTGCTTTATCCTTTCTGAAGAGTAGCTCTGCTTGAACATTGCCTTTAGGGCCAGCTTGGTTGAGAATGTCATTATGACGGGACTTAATTCCCCACAGCATTGCTATATCATCTGTTCATAACCAACTTAAAATCAGTAATTACCTTTTAATTTACGAAAATAAGAAGAAAAAGGTTTGATGTTTCATAATGAAGAATTAAGAAAAAAAAAATATTACTCTAAAAGTTTGAAACAAACATGTTAGGGTCACACTTACTTGTATATGCATCCAAAGCCAGTAACTTGTAGTTGAAACCAAACACTTGAGTCCGATTGTTGAAGTTATGGTGTTGAACAAGCAAGTTCCAGTCAGAATAATTCATCCTGTAACTAAAATTAGTAACAGTAACCTTCACACGCCAGTATTTCTTGGAGTTTCGCATAACGTGCCAGTGAACTTGGGTTGGGCACATATGCTTAGTACATTGAACCAAAGGTGACAAATTATTCGTCCCAGAGCTAGTAACGTTAGAGGCCAAATGTGGTGTACCTGGACTGTGAAGACACAGAGAAAGGAAATATATGAGTGTACAACTTAATATCTAGAAGCAAATCACAATACTACATGATAGAAATTGGAAACCTACTTTACACATCTCCTTGACCGAGATGAGTTCCTTTGGCAGCCACATGAACATGTTGGGCAGGGCACAACAGTATTATTATGGAAAGATGAAAGTGTGACACAGCAAGTTGGAGTTTTACGAACCAGAAATTGTGAGTATGTGCATACCACTTTCCATGTCACTGCAATAAATAAGAGTGATGTTAAGGATACAATAAATTGCTGGAATTTGCTGATGGTTACTTATAACAAATGTAAACTTCTCTTGGTTTTTAAATTTAAGTAGAGAATTAGTAACATGAGTCCTAGATTTTGTTATCAACAAAACCAACAACTAGTGGGTGACACTTTATTGAATGGAGAGTATGAGGTTGGTAGGCAAAAGTGGTAGAATAGGGAGACACCCTCAATACTATCGAGCAGGGCGTGAGTGACATGTTGGGGCAGCCAGTAGATGCCAACCAAAGGATTACTGCACAAACTTAAATCGCAAGAAGATTTACTCAATTGCAACTACTCAACTAGCCTCTTGGCACAAGGAGATCTTCCTGAGAAGAGTTGCATACTAAGCAGGATGTAGAAGGCAGAATGAAAAATAGATAACCATATTGACAACCGTGAAAATGACATAAAAAGTCCTTTAACTTACTCAGTGCTACGGTCACTCTCCTTTTGTCTGGAGTAATGAATTTAGTGGGTCTCACAATCTTAGCTGGCCCACAAGTATAACCTGGTCCCGGTGCTTTCAAGGTGAAGTTTTTTGGGAGTTTGACAGTTCTGTTTGTGGTTCCAGCTCTACCAACACTGACTTGAAATGATGCAGCTGCTTTGGTTGGATCCTGCACCAATGTAGTGAGCACTCCACCTTTGCAGCAATTTGCAACTTGTTGATTGTAAGGTGTTCCAGGAAGCAAATCTACAACTGTGGGATTTTTCTTACAGGAATGTGGAATATTTCCCTTAAATTTTGAGCAATCCCCTTGTTCTGTGGCCTGCCCTCCCACCATGTTCCATATTACCTCCTTTTTGGCCCATGTCCATCTCATTGACCAGCCAGGTGAAGGGATGTGACGAAATGCTAGGAAGTTGTTCATTGTAACAACAGCCTGTACCATTCAATTGTTTCTTAGATATCTAAATAACTAAAAATACAGCATTAAGCTAAAGTCACTCTGTAGGGGTATAGACACTAATTTAAATAAATTCATTTCTATACTAGAGTTTGCCAACCTTACTCAGTAATAAAAACTTAATATATATTGTGTGTGAGGGGAGTTTTGGATTAAAATGTATTATTAAATTCACTTATATGGTTTGTTCGAGACCATTGATGAAAATCTCTTTGGTGTTTCATCTCCCTCGGTTTCCCAACAATATATGTGAGCAACCAGTGTAATGCAAAGGAGAAAATAGGACAGGAGGTTTGGTTCTCATATTAATAGGTGATATTGTACAAGAATATACTTACTACATATCCATCAGGGGTCCAGGATATAACATCCCATTTGATTGTTATATTCCCATTTGGGTCAAGCGGATCATAAGCATCTGAAAGATTAACAGACAATTAGCTGGTGGAAAGTAATTAAAAGGAAACAAAGTAAATGTTGAACCTCTAAATATTCCTGTACTATATACTACATTACTACATAGTCAATAGAAATTATGAGACGCGCAATTGCTAGACTTGCTTAAGTAGTCATGAAAAGAAGAAAGCAAACATATTGTTTGTCAACGGCTGGGGAAGTTATAGTTCTTTATCTCTACATATTTAATTCTTGTAGCATGGATGATTCATGACTCCATCAATTCTTTGCACCGACAATATCTAATGATAAAGAACTGGAAGTTATATATCCCGGATCTAAAATCTGTGCGAGGAGCTTTAACGTGAATTAATTATTCCATTTACAGCCAAAACAAATCTCGTGCAAGCTTTCAACTTGAAACATATTCCAAATGCCAAAAGGGGAAAATAATAAAAACAAATCATTAACTTCTCACTTGACTCAACGAAAACTCAAATAATGCCAAATCAATTCTTATCATAAAAGTAGTCAGAACACAATGTTATTTAATTTCTTTGTTCCATATCTATATCTTCATAGCAGCAAAGCAAGCTAAACGACACACTTCTACTTAATATAATTGGCATCAACAAGATTAACAGTAATAAATGATCAAAAGTTTCCACATTTTCTCTATCAAATTCAAAGAAGTATGGTTGCATCTTTCACAACCATACATGCATTTCCAAATTCAAGAGGGCATAAGATCCACGCAGCATAAAATGAAGATCACACCAGAAAATGACACGGCCATGTTAGAATTTATGTCTCATGTGAGAGGCATGTGACTTATGTAGGGACTAATAAGTAAATAATTAATGATTAAGGACTAAATTATAATTGGGCTTAATAGGAGAAGTTTCTAGGTTAACTGCTACTGGGAGTAGTGGTTATAAAAGGGGCTTAATACCCACTAACGTCAAATAAGGTCCCTTTCCTGACCAGAAAGTGTTCTTTTCTCACCCATATTCATCACGAACGGAGAAAGACAGAAAAGAAAAGAAAGGTCAAAAGAAGTGAAATCTTATTTCTCTCCTTTTCAAGGAAATCAAAGTGAACCAGAGAGAAGTTCCTATGGAGAAAGGTACATATCATTATTTATTATTCTTTATTGATTGTTTGTGAGAATTATAGATTTCAAGATCCTGTTGGTTTTCTATAATTGATAGTCTAGGAAACCCTTAAGAATTTTTACAGGCCATGCATTAATTTCAGAAAAAACTGAACCACCCCTTATACAAAAAACACCGAACCAATGAAAATTTCAAGACATACACAAGGAACAAAGAAAGCAATATTAATGTGGTGAACCTGTTGAAGTGAAGCAAGTACAAGACAGCAGAACCAAGAACAAAATGCTAGGAGTTGCTTTGGGTAACTGAGAGAAGCCCATTTTTCTTGCTGCAAAAAAATGTAGCATAACTTTAGTACAAGCACATCAATCGCTGATTTTAAAAGTCAACAATTTTGCGGACCAACTTTCGTAGAATCACATCATCGTATAATTATTAAGAGGCAGGGGAAGTGCTAACTGTGAACTGTCAATATATATATATATAAAAGGCGGAAGTGCCAACTGTTATCCACAGATTTTAAAACCAGATCCAGTTCATAAAAGTCATTAAACATCTGCAGACTTTTGTACAAGCTCATCAATGTATATCATAGTTTTTGAAATCGGTAATGAACCAATGCAAAAAATGGTTTAAACCCGTATTTCTTTAGGAGATATTAGGTGAATTGGATGATTAAGGAAAAATGGAAGGAAAAAATATCACAAGTTTAATTCCTGCTAATAAAATTAATATTTTAACAACTAACATTTGCTCATATAAAAAACCCCAATATTTTTTAAAATTTAATCTAAAGCATTTTTAAGTTAACTAAAAACATATTTAATAAGAATTAAAATAGTTGTAAATTATTTTATTAATTATTATTAATTACTCTTATAAAACATATAATTTAATCATTATATCAATTTGCAATTTTTTATATCTTGATTTCACATAATCTTATATTAACTTCTTGTTTTCTTTTTTTATTCTAGATGTAAACTTGTTATGAAGTGATTTTACTGGGTTTTGACCAGTTTTGATTCTTCGCCAATTCCTTGAACGATTTTGTAGTTTATTTATATCAAACACTAAATCAATTCATCAGTTTTCTGGGTCAAACCAACAAATTTGATCTGGCATCTTATAACACAATTGTTTATGGAAAACACATCTAATGTGATTAAACAAGGACATCACGCAACTTGGCAGTTACCACTTCTTTGCCTTTGCTCCAATATTTTTATTTAAAAGTTATCTTAAAATTAAAGTTCAAAATTAAAATGGAGTTTAATTTATGTATTGCTCGTGTATTTTTATTTATTTATTCAGACGTCTAATAAGAATTCGTCCCACTCTTACATCATATTAACCTGAATAGTAGTCTAGAATTTGAATTTGATTAATCCTAAGACATGGAAAAAATTATGTTGGAAAAAAACATTTATCTTGTATGCAATTTGACAAGACAATTTTATACTAATACCATGATCTGAAAAAAATATTAAAATAAATATTTAAATACATTTTTATCAATTTAATTTAATGTTTTTTATTCATTTTTGTCCCTATAATTTTTATTTATTTTGGTCTTTACAAAATATGTTTTTTATCTTTAAAATGTTTTAGATAATTTTTTTATTGTTCAAAACCTTTTTTTATTGTCCAAAGTGTTTTAGAAAGCTCTAAAGTATTTTAAAGATGGAAAATAAAATAAATATATTTTAAAAGATTAAAATAAAAAAATTACAAGGATGAAAAAAATACTAAATTACATTAATAAAGATGAAAAATATATATAAACCTAAAATAAATAATGATGTGATGATGCAATAAATTTTCATTGGATATTGGTGTAAGAAAATTATATATATATAAATTAAATTCATAAAAATAAAATAAAAGTTAGTTTGTACTACTATTTTTTTTTATTACATTACGTAATAAATTAAATTGATAGAGATATGGAGAGAGTAATGAGAAGTGTGAACATTATTGTTGGGTAATTGGGTTGGTCGACGGAGAATAGAAGAGAATAGAGAATGGTCAAAGTGAAAGAAAAAATAAATAAATAAAGGAATTGAAAATAGAAGGCGCGGTGCGTGCTTCTCCCAAAACTCCAGCGTAAGCGCAGCCTTTTCACCAAATTGTCAACTATCCATCTTCGTTATTTGCAAATTCCGTTTCCTTTGAATTACAATTTACATTTTACAAGACCGGAAAGACAGCCTCCGATGTTGCTGTCGTCGTGTTCGTAGGTTTTATTCGGAGACACAGTTTTTCATTCTTCCAATGGCCCAGTCTTTCGGCCAGACCGAGATCAACTGGGACAAGTATTCTTTCTTCTTATTTTTTTTAAATTTTTTTTTAATTTTCTGAATGGTGCTACTGATTTATCATTTTTGTTCTTGTTTGCTGTATTTCGAGGACAGACCCGTCATTTGAAAACCATAAATTGGTATACTGTGGCCCCTAAAGTTTTTTTTCTTTCTGAGTAATTTGATTAGGGGTGGGGGAGTTATGGATTCTGGTTTCTTTGTATTTTGTGAATTGAATGAAAATCATAAAAGGGTAAGCTAATCTTCTTCAAAACTTGAAAAAAAAAATCTTGTGAAGTTCCCAATTTGATGGGAACTGCTGAAGAGTGAAAGACTATTTGTTAATAATACATACAAGCTGCCATCAGTGCAAAACTGCATATGGGAAATTCATTGTGTTCCATTCTTTACTTCACTGCTACCGGTTTTTTCCATATTCATATTGTGATTTACTCTATAAAACGGCTATGTTGAGTTCATATGTATAAGATTCAAGGTGATTGCATTCTACTGTTTGAATCAATGAATTGCTTCCATTTTCCTATTAAGTTTGGTATGATTCTAGATATGGCCTTTGTAAATTTGTGTGTTCTATCTTCTATCTGGGGATGCAAATTCTTCATGAAGATTTGTCCTTCTTCCATCTTGGCCTTGTTTTGATTTATTAATAACATATCTTACAGATATTGTGACCTTTTTGAGCTCATGGTATTATTATGAACTTTACACCTACAGGCTTTTATCCTAATGAAGTTCACCCAATTCTGCAGGCTTGATAAAACTAGGTTCTATGTCGTAGGAGCTGGACTCTTTACAGGTGTTTCGGTGGCACTTTACCCCGTTTCTGTTGTGAAAACTAGGCTGCAGGTTGCCACAAGGGATGCTGTAGAGAGAAATGTGTTTTCTGTTGCAAAAGGACTACTTAAAACAGATGGCATCCCTGGTTTGTATAGAGGGTTTGGCACGGTTATCACTGGTGCAATTCCTGCCAGAATCATATTCCTCTCCACTCTAGAGACCACAAAGGTGGCTGCCTTCAGAATGCTTGAACCATTTAGACTATCTGAAACTTCTCAGGCTGCCATTGCAAATGGAGTTGCAGGCATGACATCATCGCTTTTTGCTCAATCTGTGTTTGTACCAATTGATGTGGTATGACAGCCATGCTATATACTTACGAATATGGATATGATGATACCATAAAATGCATCTTCTCTGTTGTTAAAATATGTTCTTTAGGCAGCTCAACTATCCATTTATCATTTTTGCAAGTTTGGAACATGGGAGTTTGTTTACTGGTTTTCTATCATATCAAATCTGATACAATTCAAAACAAGTGTTTATTGTTCTCATTTTTGTTTATGATTTTAAAAGTAACACGAAGTGTTTATTTAAATGCTTTCTATTGTTTTTTAATCAAATTCTCAGTGGGGAGCTAATGCTTCTAAATTTTTTAGTTAGGGCTTACAATGTAGGACACATAAAAGGCAATAGTTAGTTCTTTAAAGCTCAGAAAATTTATTTGGATGAAGGATAGAAAGAGAGGTTTTGCAGTGATGTGCTTAGACTTCATACCAATGGTATATTCTGTTGGATCATGATGCAAAATAAAAAAAATACCATGTTTTCAAGTTTATTTGTGCTATAATGTCTTTTTTATTGCTGTGATGGGGTTCTACTGATGCTTCTTTTAGAGCATTCTAATGAAAGATGCTCAGATAAGTACGAAAAGTGATTTTTTAAGTTTTGCTCTGCCTCTTTTTTTTGTTGCAGTAAGGGAATTCCTTTTCCTGTTAATTTGGTCTCATCTCTTTCTGGATAAAATTTTCTTCTTTTACCTTAACATGGATAACTCTAGTATTAATTCACATTGAATGATATTCAGGTTAGCCAAAAGTTGATGGTGCAAGGATACTCAGGCCATGCCCAATATAGCGGGGGTCTGGATGTTGTTCGCCAGGTTTTAAGGACTGATGGCATACGGGGATTGTATCGAGGGTTTGGTCTGTCTGCTATTACTTATGCCCCTGCCAGTGCAGTATGGTGGGCAAGTTATGGTTCAAGCCAACGCTTCATTTGGAGGTAAGATATGGTAATACCTGGTTTTTATGCCTTGAAATTGAATCGATGTTGCATTAACTTTTAAGTTATTTTTATATTATATCAATTGACTCTGATTAGTATGAATGTGTTGATAGTGTTCATAAATCTTCTTAATCCATTAATCAGGTTTTCTTTATTAAAATGCGTGGTGTCTTCTACACAAATGTTAATTACTAGTAATATGCATACATGAGTTTCATACATAGCTTATAGGTATGTGTTCCAACTATGTTAGAGTTATGGATAGGTATGTGTTCCATCTATGTTAGAGTTATGGATGCCTGTTGTGTTCCAAGGACATGAAAAAACTGCAAAAAAGCACTGGCACAGTGCATTGCTTAAATCTGATAAATATTTTTGAAGTTTAATGTTAGCTTGGTCAGATTAATGTAACAGATTCAATCTCTAAGCATGGAATTACACCAGTTGCAATGTATGATGCAATAACTGCATCTGCATGCTGGCAGTAGCTGACATTAAGTCAGGAAAGCTATAATTTCTTCTTGGCTGAGAAACCCTGCCAAAAGAATAAACTAATTTTGCAGTAAACTTGTGATTTCAATTTTTTTATGGTGGTGAATTTTGTAACAATTGGGTACACTTTTAGTACATCTGCTTGCTGTTATTTTTATTTCTATTTTATCATGCAAACCCAATATTAAAAACAATTAGCACGTGGTTGCATTAACAGATTCCTGGACCATGGTGCCAAATATGATGAAGTCGCTCCTAGTCTGCAGAAAATTATGTTAGTTCAGGCTACTGGAGGGATTATCGCTGGTGCAACTTCATCCTGCATTACAACCCCATTGGATACTATCAAGACACGATTGCAGGTTTGCATAATCTCATTGACCAGGTTTATTTCTTTTGTTTAGTTTATTGTTCTGTGATCACTACAACTGCAGAGTGAGCTTTTTCTCCTTTGTGTACAGTTCTATTCATGAATCTTCTCTTTCTGTGCACTTTCTTGCTATAATATAATCCGAAGGTCTTAGACTGTAAAGATGAAGAGATAATAATACATTTGTTACTTCAGTATATAATATATACAGATTTAGTTCATAATTTTTAGTATTTTTTGTTCTGATTACCACCTATTGAAGTTTTTCTGACTGGCTAGTTCTACACTCCAGGTAATGGGACATGAAAATAGAAGCTCTATAAAACAAGTTGCTAAAGATTTAATCAATGAAGATGGTTGGAGAGGCTTTTATAGAGGGTTTGGTCCAAGATTTTTTAGCATGTCAGCATGGGGTACTTCAATGATATTGACTTATGAGTATCTGAGTAAGAACTCTTCCTCTCTGATTACATTTTCTTTAAGTGTATGTGCACTTGTTTTTATGTTTATTATTTGTTTATGTTTTCTTGTTACGTACAAGCAAATATTTTAGTAATTGTTCAACTTAAACTAACATATAATAATTGATTTAATTAGTTATGTCCTGACATCTAATGTCATCATCCTAGTCTTCCATTGTAGCTATGTTGAGTAACGCTACTGGCAACATTTTTCTACTTTTATATCTAAACTAGGCGTGGGCCCATAACCCGTTAAAACCAGCAGAAAGAAAAATGAAAAAGTAAAGAAGAGAGTAAGAATAAAAAAAAAAGATAAACCTGCAACACACCACAAAATGACACGTCAATTAAAAGCTGACCTACATAAACCTACATTTAATTGCACTTGCTTTCTGTGTACATATAGCTAACCTAAAAGCATTTCAACTTTTTCTTTGTGCAGAACGCGTATGCTCAAAAGATGAATAGATGCAATTGGTCTGAAAGCTTTTGCCGATCTATTAACCAAGATTAGGATGATGATGTTGAGTCTGCACCTTCAGCATTGGAGTTGCTGTTCAACATTTATCACTCTTGGACTTGAGGGTTAAACTTTTAGCAGTACAACTATACTAACAGATTATTCTGAAAACACTCGCTAGATATGAATATGGCAAACTTCCTACCAGAAAATAAATTGCATCATTCTTTTTTATAATTCTATTGGATTTGATGTATTCTTTTATAGCATTGCTGTGGATACTGTATCATGGAAAGGAAGGAAATAGATTGCAATTAAATGTATTGTAAAGAAATGTCAAGAATAAATTTGAAATTCTAAATCTTACTATCTCTTTTATTCCAAAAAGGGGAAGTTATTGCAGATATTTTTGTTTACATATTGTTAAATTTTACATTTCTACAATGATAATAGTTTTATTATATTACAAGCATGCAATGAGGATAGCTCTACAATAGCTAAGATACTATTTGTGGACTTTTTTTCCAGATTTGAGAATATAACTAAGAAACAAGCTAACAATGCAATGGTATATTACTATAACTCTGAATGAGGGATTTTCCAACAAGACAAAAAAAAAAAAAAGCAATAGAGAAACAAATGATGAGCACACTGTAGAAAAAACGAAGATAAACAGGATCCGTGGCAGG
The DNA here is from genome assembly GCF_004193775.1 of Glycine soja. NCBI lineage: Eukaryota > Viridiplantae > Streptophyta > Magnoliopsida > Fabales > Fabaceae > Glycine > Glycine soja. The sequence continues at coordinate 55,182,060 of NC_041019.1, read as the reverse complement.
ATAACCAACAAGTGGTAGATGATGTAAGGAAGAAAATAATACCAATGCCAATATGACATGCATCTATCAAATTAACCTAGGCTTAAGTAGGTGCCTCCTCGATCTAGTCGAGATTGAGCAATGTTGCTAGATAATTCAGATATAACGACCTCTAGTGTTCCTGTCATATAGTATAAAGGATTCGGTGCGGAACAACAATGTCAATATCTCCAAGTTGCTCATCCAATATGGCATTGAATTTCTTCATTTGAATTGCACTTAGTGCTAGCCCAACTTCAATGCCACCACGTTCTTGGTTTCTACAATCAGAAAGACACATGGCTCCTGCATCATCAGCATGAAGTATTTCACTCATCTTTGGCCTTCCCCACCCGAAGTCAGTCTCATACACATTCAGCTTTGGTGACCCTGCAATTATCATCACATGTTGTGATTGTCTCCCCAATTCCCTCCTACGACGACCCGAAACTATCCATTCAAACCCTTTCAAAGGGTCACCCCTCAGACCTCTAACCTCCCCTCCAATAGCACTCACTGCCTCCAAAATACCGTTTTCTCCCACCAACTTCTCCTTCTGAAGTTCCACGTGGCAAATAGTCAAACAGTTTCCAAAGTAAGTTGATGGAACTGAAAGCTTGGAGCGGTTACGACAATCAGCTAGGAAAGTCAAGCAGTAAGAATCATCATCCTTGGGATCAGTTACTTCGGTATCAGGGTCTTTTGATTTTACCTTACATACCCAAATCAAAGAACATGTCACCACAAAGGTTGACAAGTGCAATGTCTCGAGACCAATGCTTTTACATTTAGTACCCGCCCATTTCTTTAGCTTTTCAACTTGGTCACAACTTAGAATGATTCTGTGACGCACCATGTCGCTATTGCTAGGAGCATCATAAATGGGGCACGTGGGTTCCATTATTCTCGGTGGCGAATTCCATAGTTCTTCCAAGAAAATGGACCTAAGCCCATTTGAGTCTTCAACCATTTCCCTGTCGCACGGGTGTTAAAAAAAACTTAATCTAACCAAACTGTTTCAGAATCGGATCAAACCAAACTGTTAAAAAAACTAAATCGAACTGTTTGAAAATATATAAAATGCTTGTTGATATTACTGTTTCCAGCATGTGAAAATACGTTCATTGTCTGTTGAGAGAAGCAACACACTTGTATCTTTTGATCTAATCGTTTGAAGTTTTCAAATGGTAACACAAACATGCCATAGGCTGAACCGAACTATAAAAACCGTATAATTTTTTTGATAGAATGTAAAAATTCTCCTACATCCATTCTTTCTTCTGCGAATCAATGCAGAAAAGCAATGTCCAATTCAGTTCGAAAACAATTCAGTTATGTTCTTACAATTCAGAAAACAGTCTTTACTAAACCAAAAACCAGTTCAATTGGACTTGGACATACTGTTTCCCAGTTAGGTTTGACTGGGACAGTGGGACCATTGTTTTAAATTGCGGTTGCACGTGAGTAAAAAAAAGAAATCTTTGCATTGCGTGTAATTGCTGATCGGGAGGTATTCCCTCAGTCTGCAATTGCTGTCACGATGTGATTGTGGTGACTCGAAAAACCTTATCGTTGCGCCTCAATTACGGTTGTTGTAGACAACAATTTAAAATCGTCTGGGACAAATCATTTTTCTGTTGAATTCAGTATCTTTTTTTTACTGGACTGAACCATAGATACCCTTATCTGTGGTGCAATGGGAGTGCAAGATGGGATTGAAGAGAAGAAGCCTTGTCCCCATTGGACCCACAAACAGAGGCCCAAAATTTCATGAAGTGATGAAACGCTCTACCATCGGCAATGGCGTGTCTGAAAGTGACACACACACTAAACCCCTTGTTGTCGAAAACCGTGACCTGAACCGTCATAGATGGGGCTAGCAACGTGCCATCTTCTAAAACACGTGGCGAGGGAAGCGTAGGAGCAAAAGGGTACACGTGTCCAACATCTCTCGGGGAATCAGATACGAGGTTGTCGAAGTCCGAGGTGGTGGATTCTGCGACCGTGAAAGAGACGGAGTCACCTTGCGAATAGAGGATGTGAGGCTGGTGTGGCTTCGGTGGAAACGCGATTTTCGCGGCGAAGGGGAAGAAGTGTTGGAGAGTGAGGGACACACACACACACACACACACACACACACACACACACAAGTACGTTGTCCATTATCTGTTTTATACTCTCTTATACTTTACACTTTTGATAGGGAAGCACACAGCAGCAGGAAACAAAGAGCAGATGGTGCCATTAGCAGAAGTTCAAGCACAAACAGATCAAACACAAGCAAAGGGGTGCAAACAGCAACAAAAAGAGAAGAATGGTGAGACCTGCTTACCTTAGTGACTTCAGGATCGTGCAGGAACATTGTGTGCAGGATGGAAGATTCGATGCTGGCCTTTAGGAGACAAGAATAACCAAATTGCTGAATTCTGAACATTCTATAAATCATAAAATGCCAAAATTAGTTACATAGAATTCAGTATATATATGACTATGTAATAACAGCATGAATCAGGAATGAAATTGGCAAATTACTCTCCTCTCTGCTCTTCTTCTTCCTCTGGAGGTTCTGGTGCCTCGAAGCCAGCTCTTAATTTCCTGCATTTATGTTCTGTTTGTAACAACTACGCTGCCTCTTATTTATTCCCCCGTTTTATTTATTCTTATATCAATATAGTACAATATTTGCCGTGTAGTGTTTGTTCTTGCTCGATCTGGAATCATACCCAAGTTCAACTCCATAATTCATGGCTGACACAGTGACAGTGAAAGTGATAGAACAGTGTGAAGTGAGCCCTCCACCAGATACGGTTCCTTCAACCTTTTTCCCTCTCACTTTCTTCGACCTTCCATGGCTATGTTGCCTTCCACTCAAACGTATTTTCTTCTACCACTTCCCTTATTCCTCCCAACACTTCCTCCAAACTTCTCTTCCAACTCTCAAACACTCTCTTTCCCTCACTCTCCAACACTTCTTCCCTTTCTCTTCCAACCTTGTCTTCCTTCCAAAGCCAAACCCCCCTCACATCCTCTTCACACAAACAGATTCTAATTCTATCTCCTTCAGCGTAGCAGAATCCACTGCAGATTTCACCACACTTGTCTCTGACTCCACCTCGTAACTTAAAAGATGGAACTTTTCTTATCCCTCTCATGGCCATTCAGGTCACTGTTATGTCCCATTCTGGCTTCACCATATGCATCACTTTCAGACACGTGGCTGCAGATGGAAGAGCTTTTCATCACTTCATGAAATTCTGGGCATCTATTTGCAAGTTCAAAGGAGACTTGGGTTTGGCTTCCCTTGAAGGCTCTCTTCCTCTGCCGTTGTACAATAGGGACATCATTCAAGACCCAAAAGGCCTTAAGCTCGTTTTCTGAGAAAAATTGTCGAATTTGTTACCAGAAAATGTAGAGTCCAAGGGGGAAATACGCGATGTTGCTAGTGACAGGGTGTGTCACACGTTTGTTTTGAGCCATGACCATGGTGAGAAACTCAAGAAATGGGTGTCTATTAAATGCAAAAGCCATGGTCTAGCAATGCCACAACACATAACAACATTTGTGGTAACATGTCCTTTGATTTGGATTTGTAAGGTGAAATCAGAAGAGGCTGAAGTTGGTAACATAGTTCCCAATAATGACGAGTCCTACATCTTGGCCTTTATGTTAGATTATTGTAATTGTCCGGAATGTTCAATTCCATTTGAATATTTTGGAAATTATTTGGTTTGTGGCAATGCTGAAGTCAAGAGGAGCAAGCTTGTTGGAGAAAATGGTGTTGTGGAGGCAGCCATTGCTATTGGTAGTGAAGTTAGACATTTGCAACGTGAAACGTTTCAAGGGGCTGAAACTTTGATGTCAAATTTAACAGAATTCGCCCACATGACAATACTCGCAGGCTCACCGAAGCTTCAAGTGTATGAAACAGACTTTGGGTGGGGAAAACCCAAGAGGAGTGAAGTAGTTCATGTGGATAATTCAGGAACAATCTCCCTTTCTGACTGTAGAGACAAAGAAGGTCGAATTGAAGTTGGGATAGCACTTCAAAAGACTCAAATGAATAGATTTATTACCATTTTGGAAGAGCACCTTACAAAAATTGCAGTTCTTGACTGAAAATCTCCATTCATATCCACATGTTCATTAATCTTCTTCAATAGTCATGTTATTGTCCTCTATGGAGCAAGGTTATTGGACGTCCATGTTATGGTATATTTGACTTGGATCACAGACACCAAGCCTCGCGTATAATGACTTCGTGACAATGTCACAGATATTTTTAGTCTGATGGTAGTAACTATACAAAAAATGTTATGCTGATGGAAAGAAATTTCAAGTTTCATTTGTGTTTCTTCTTTTCAAGGTTAAGAAATGTTTCTCTAATAAGAAAAATTCTGATTGTATCTTAATTGTATTTTTATTGTCGAGATTATTAGCTATATCGATACTGATTTGTTTCTACAACTGGCTGTAATTGTTAGCTTTTCTAATTATATTAACTACTAATCTAAAAAATTAAGGTACAATTAAAATGCAATTAGAATTTTCTTCATTATGTTCTCAAACTGATAGCTCCGATCCGGTGTTTAAAGGGCTCTTTGAAGTGGCAGTATCATCTTCAAAAGTTCTACTTTGAATCCACGTAGTCATAGCTTGATAGAGGCCAAGTCTAAGATTTTGAATGATCTGCGGATTGTAACACCCAGCGAGCTTACAAGATAATTAACTGTCACCATAGAGTCCATAGTAGAAATTATCCTCAAGAGTACGATTATTTTGCAAAAGATTAAACAAATAAAGTTACTGAACATATTATGATGCAAGAAAGGTTTACGCAATTCACCAACTCATGGGGAGCTGTCTGGGAACAGAATTTATTGCCAAGCTTCATTTGAATCTTTTCATTTTTCTCTTCCACTGTCCACAACACAACGTGCGCTATATATCAGATTTAGCAATTAGAGTGAAGAATAATCTTCTATCTTAACAATATATCCTAAAGTAGTTGCACACAAAAGGACAATGCTGCTTGAAGAAAATCAAGCCAAGCTGAATCTTTAAAAAGGCATTATTAATCCTACTAAGAATCCTGCTTATTTCCTTGCAATTGTCTAGTGCTGATATTTTTCCTGAGGCGCGTTCAATTCTTTCTAACTTCAAGGAATTGACATCTATTTTTGGTGAATTCAAATATTTGCTCCCTTTAATTGAAAAACCAGCATTCATTAACCACATGCTCAGACGGACGAAAGTTGTCAGTTATTTTTCAAAGATTGGACAGAGAAAATTGAAGACAGAAGCTCTTCTATACTGTTGCAGTGTAAAGTTATGGAGCCCAGGATAAACACGATGAAAAGTAAGAATAATAAATAATATAAGCTCAAGAAAATAACATATAAAAATAAACTTTTATCTTAGCATTATGTAGTCCAGAATAAACAAGAGAAAGAGTAAGAATTATATAGACAAATTTCTTCACAGCTTTCAGATTTATACTAGTTAAAGATTTGGCATTGACAATCAGATTCAGAAAGCTAAAAACAAGGATAGCTACAAAAGCTACAGATATCTCAATTTAACTTAACTACTGCAAAAAAGTATACAGTGACTGTTTTGTTTGATTACATTTGGTAAGTGTGTGTAAAGAAGCGCTATATTAGGTTAATAATGGTTTTGGACAATAAGGTATATTCTCCAATAATGGTGTTTGTGATATCTGCTTGTTCCTGCAACGACAGAGCATGCTCAAGTTCTACCTCTACTTCACCCATTGTTGGTCGCTCATGTGCTTCATATTTCACGCACTTTCGGGTGATATCTATGAAGACTTGCCAACACTCTGGTGCAATCTTTCCTTTGATATTAGGATCAATTTTCTCCTCAACAGGCTTCTCAAGTTCTGTTGTTACATATATCCTTCCACACACAACTTCAAGTAGAACCATACCAAATGAGTAAACATCAGTTTTATCTGTGACGGTGTGGTCCGTGAGATGCTCCCTAGCCAGGTAGCCAAAAGTACCTATAAGTGAAAGTATTAGCTTAATTTATCTGACAAAAAAACATTGTAGTAGTAACCTCATAAAATAAAACATTACCCACAACAGAATCTACTTTAATTGGTTTTGGTTTTGACATAAAACGTGGTCCCAGTACGCTAATGCCAAAATCTGTGAGTTTTGGCTTCATGTTGTCATCCAAAACAATGTTGTTAGGTTTGATGTGACGGTGAATGATGGTGCGCTTGGCTCCAGCGTGAAGGTAGTGTAGTCCACGTGCTGCTCCGATGCATATCTCTACCCTTTTCTTCCATGACAGTTCCCCACCTTGTAGCCGTTCATTTAGAGATCCATTGGACATGTACTCGTACACAATAATCTTCTCATATTCGTCGTTGCAGAAACCTACAAGAGAGACGATGTTAGGGTGACGAAGCTGGCAGAGCAATTCTATTTCGCTTTTGAACACTTCCCATGCTTGAATATCTTTCACTTTAAATCGCTTTACTGCAACTGCATAATCAGAACCATCATTATGTTGAAGACAACCTTTATATATTTTGATACCAAATGCTCTAATGTCAATAACTCTGTTTTGATCAAAGTCGTTGGTTGACTTCCTAAGATCCGCTAGAGAAAATTTATGGCACAACTCTTCTATTATTGTTGGATACTGTCTCTGAGATGAACTTGAACGGTAGAGGCCAAAACATTTGAGAAACATTCTTCCAATTACTTGTCTCTTACTCAGAAGCATCCATCTCTACTCCTCTTTTTGTTTATATGCATTTCGTGAGAAACTAGAGATGAAAACGCGTTTCAACATTCATTTGGCATATATGGAATGGTCAAGGAGGACTGCTTCTGTGCATTCATTATGGAAGGTGGGTGGGCATTTGCATAGATAAGATAACATGACTTCCCACAGTTTTCAATTAGTTAACAGAATAAATACACAAATCAAGATTTATATAGATTTAAGGTGAATTTAATAAGTCCCTAGCCTATCCCTGTTCCATGCCTACAAAAAAAAAAGGATGAATTTAATAAAAAAAGGATTAATTTTACTACTTTCCATAAAACTATTTATTCATTTTGGTGCAAATTTTAGTCACATTTAATCAATATTAAATTTTCATTTCAAGTAAATTGAATAAATAAAGAACAATGTAATATAGAATTAATTACAGTAAACACAATCAATTACAGAAATGTAACACATTGATGGTAAAAATGGTAAGTACAATTAATATTACATTGAATTTTTAGGTTATAAATAAAGAAAATAAAAGTCTAGTGATATGAATTAAACCTTTTTTTTTGTTACTATGTTATTAGTAATTTTTGTCACCATGTTATTAGTAATTGTTTCTTTTGAGGTCTTAATCCAACCAACTTACTGCTGTTGTTTTATGTAGTGACTTTTCCTTCTTGGGCTAGAATATGCAAGAGGACTAATTATACTTTACAGGACAAATAAAATAAAATAAAATTTAGATTCTTGAAGTTCCATTGGATCCTGCTATCAACAATAGATGACTAACTAATCCACTCTATTGCAATTAAATACTCAGTTTCACCAATGAGTTATGAGAAGATCTTATATAATATTCCAAAGCTTGCTGTTTCTATTGATCTGTTTTCTGTCCTTATTAAAGTTGTTTGTTATTTTTCCAAGAACGGACAGAGAAAATTGAAGACAATAGCTCTTTTATACATATCAGTTTCATTTAGTATAGAAGTTATGAATTCTGGAATAAACACGAGGAGGAGTAAGAATAGTATAGGCTCAAGCGAGAATTCCTTCACTGCTTTCAAATTTAAACTAGTTCAAGAAAATTACAATGACAACTTCAGATACAATAAAAATGCTACAAAAGCTAGAGATATCTCAAAGAAGTGTTACATTAGGTAAGAATGAGTAAAAATGAGCAATGCATAATTGGTAATGACTCATGTACCTCCATGCCTTGAGGTTTTGAGATAGATGTGGTGTCTAAATTTACTTGGATTATTTGCTTGTGTCCCTTTGATAGTGATCCCCAAAGATGTTACCCCCTGTGTTGATTTGAGCTCACCAAATAACTAAGGAAGCACGTTTTCTAAGTCACTGTCTTCTGTGATATCTTCTTGGTGAAATGAAGGAACATGCTTCAATCCCCGTACCAGATATTGGTTAATAATGGTTTAGACAGTAAGGTATAATGACCATTGATCTATGTGATATCTGTTTGTTCCTGTAAGGACAGAGCAAGCACAAGTTCCACCTCTACTTCACCCATTGTTGGTCTTTCATCTGGTTCATACATCATGCATCTTTGGGTGATATTTATAAAGACTTCCCAACACTCTGGTGCAATCTTTCCTTTGATTCTGGGATGAATATTCTCCTCAACAGGCATCTCAAAAAATTCTGCTTTTGGTATCATTTTTACATATTTCCCTCCACACATTACATCTAGTAGAACCATATCAAATGAGTAAACATATTTGCTTAGTTTAACGAATAAAAATCCATTGCAATAACCTCACAAAATAAAAGAATCAATGTTTGTAAGACAGATGTGACGGTGAATGATGGCGCACTTGGCTCCAGCGTGAAGGTAGTGTAGTCCACTCTTCTTCTATGCAAATCTCTAACCTTTTCTTCCATGACAGTGCTTCCGTATCCTTACCTTGCAGGTGTTGATATTAGGCATGTACTCGTATACAACAATATTATCATTTTTGTCGTTACAGAATCCTCCTATAAGAGAAATGATGTTATGGCAGAGCAACTCTATTTAATTCTGAACTCTTTCAATGATTGAGAGTCTTTCACATCAAATCGCCTCACTGTGACTGTGTATTCAGAAGCATCACTATGTTGGAGACAACCTTTATATAGTTCTTCAAAGAATGCATCTACAACTACTCTGTTTTGATTAAAGTTGTTGGTCATTTTCCTTAGATCGGCGAGAGAAAATGGATGGCATAACTCTTCTATTACTCTTGGATACTTTCTCTGAGATGAACTTGTGTGCTTCCTACCGCTGAAGCCCAAACATTTGAGAAACATCGTACCAATTTATAATAGCTGCTGGCTTAATTACTTGTCTCTTACCAAAAACATTCACCTCTACAGCTCTACTCCTCTTCAATTTATAATAGCTAAGCCTGTCTTTTCTTTTTGTTTCATTTATTTATTTACGCGTTTCCTTGGAATGGCGAGTCCTCCACGAGATTGCTTTCGTATCCCTATGGTTACATTATAGTATCAAATGGTGAACAATAGAAATGCTATGGTGGCCAATAGCAACCTCTAAGTTACTTATAACTTTGTGTTCCTTCTCCGTTCCTAATCCAACCCACTTATTGCTCTTGGGCTAAAATATGCAAGAGTGTTGGCCCACTTTGTTATTAAATTCGAAGCTTTGCATAACAAATAAAAATAAATAAAATTACACTCTTGCAGTTCCATCGAATTTCGCTATCAACAACATATGACCAACTACTCATCCACTTTATGCCATTAAGTATTCAGTTGCACCAATGAGTATGAGAAGACATTCTATAATGTACCATTGCTTTCTGTTTCTATTGATCTGTCCCGATTAAAGTTGTCGGTTGTTTTTTTAAGATTGGACCGAGAAAATTATAGACGGTAGTTATTATGGTTGTCTTCTACATTAGTTTCATGTAGTGTAAAGTTATGGAGTCTAGAATAAACACGAGTAAGAATAAGAATAATATAGGCTCAAGCAAAAATCTCTTCACTTCTTTATACCAGTTCAAGATAATTACAATGAAAACTTCAGATACAATCAGATTCAATATGCTGAAAGAAAGGATCACTAGAAAAGCAAGAGATTGGAAGTGATGTCTAGTTTATTTGTATTTGTTGCTTGTGGCCCTTTAATAGTGATCTTCTGAATGTTTGCCCTCGTGTACTGATTTGAGCTCACCAAATAACTAAGGAAACATATCTTCTAAGTCAAGTCACTGTCTTATGTGATATCTTCTTGGTGAAATAGAGCCTGCTCAAAATATTCCCGCACCAGTTTTAGGTCAATAACGGTTTTGGACAATAAAGAATATTCACCATTGGTGTTAGTGATATCTGCTTGTTCCTGCAACAAGAGGGCATGCTCAAGTTCCACCTCTACTTCTCCTATTATTGGTCGCTCATCTGGTTCATGCTTCACACATCTGTGGGCGATATCAATAAAGACTTGCCAACACTCAGGTGCAATTTTCCCTTTGATATTTGCATCAATTTTCTCTTCAACAGGCTTCTCCAGAAATTCTGTTTCTCTTGGGTGTATTAAATATTGCCTTCCACACACAACTTCTAGTAGAACCATACCAAATGAGAAAACATCACATTTATCTGTCACGGTACCATTGATGGCATACTCCGTAGCCATGTAGCCAAAAGTACCTATAAGTGAAGTATTAACTTAATTCAACTGACAAAATTTCATTGCAGTAAGCTCATAAAAATAAAACAATAATTACCCGTGATAAGGTCTAGTTTGATTTGTTTTTTCTTTGTCATAAAACGTGATCCCTGCACATTAACGCCGAAACCTGCAAGTTTTGGCTTCAAGTGATCATCCAAAAGAATGGTACTAGGACTGAGGATACAGTGAAAGACAGAGCGCTTGGCTCCAGTGTGAAGGTAGTGTAGTCCACGAGCTACTCCAATGCAGATCTCTAGTCTTTTCTTCCACGATAATGCTTCTGCATCTCCACCTTGTAGGTAATCAGCTAGAGAACCATTGGACATGTACTCGTACACAATAATCTTCTCTTTTATGTGGTTGCAGAATCCTATTATAGAGACACAATTAGGGTGAAAAAGCTGGCAGAGCAATTCTATTTCCTTCTTGAACGCTTCCAATCCTCGTTCATTGAATCGCTTTACTGCAACAGTATAATCAGAAGCACCCTTATGTTGTACAGAGCCTTTATATACTTCACTAAATAATCCACGTCCAATTACTCTGTTTTGATCGAAGTTGTTGGTGGATTTCCTAAGATCGGCCAGAGAAAATTGATGGCACAACTCTTCTATTACCGTTGGATACTTTCTCTGAGATGAGCTTGTATGAGTAATGTTCATGGAACCGCAGAAGCCCAAACAATTGAGAAGCATTTTCCCTATTTGTGGCACGTGCTTGCTTGATTTGTTGTCACTTACCCGAAACATTGACCTCTACTTTTCAATCTTCAAAGTTAGACTGTTTCACTCACCATCTCCGAATTTCCTACTTCTGGAGAAATCCAAAGTTGACTGGGCATGTATCAAACAAATCGGTCAACTAGAACGGTTGCGCATTAGTTATGGAAGGTGGGGTGGGGATAGCTAAGCTTGTTGGTCAACTTGAACACGTGCTTGCTCTCTTGGGTTAATACGACAAAAAAAACTTAGTTTCATCTAAATTATTTTTTTAATTTATTTTAATCCTTTAATTTAAATTTTTTTATTTGATCTTATAGTCTAAATTAATTTGAGTGATCATATCATATAAATTTAGTCCTATCATTTACATGTATATTTTAAAGCAATTTAAAATTATCATCAAGTAATTGTAAGATGTTACAAAGTCGAGTTTCTTAAGGTTGTTGAATCAATTTAAATGATAAAATCAAATTGAATTAATTTTAAAAATTAAAAAATCAAACTGAATTAAAAAAATTAGTTAATTAAATTAAATCTAAAAAATAAATTAAATGACCCACAAACTAATTTAACCAAAAATAACGTGATAACATGACTTAAATATTCCAAAATATTGTTAATCGATAACATTTTTTTTATGTATGAATGAAATATAGCTACATAAAATTTACAACGTTGAATCAATTCCGTTACACTTCCTTCATTAACGTTTTTATTTATAAGAGAGACACAATTAGGGATTTAGGGTGACGAAGCTGGCAGAGTAACTCAATTTCATTCTTGATCAGGTGGCATCTTTCCCTGCTTAATTAATTGAGTAATACAAATGTCCACTCATTTTGCGGAGAATTGGAAAGTAGAGAAGAGAGAAACAAAGCAAAAGAAAAGAAAAAAAAGGGATAAGTATAATAGCTGAAAATGAAAATATGATCAAAGAGAAATATAAAAAAAATGATTTGGAAAAGGAAAATTGTGTGTGTCGAGTATTTTCTTAATTAAAAGAAAGTTTTTAATTAACTTATAAGTATATATTAAATATGCTTTTTTAAATTAATCATTATTTTGTTATATAATTTTTTATATTCTTAACTAATATCCATTATATTTGTTTAGTTAAACATTATATGTCTTATTAACTATACATATTTTCAGTTCGCACTGACCAAAATTCTTTAATTTCCAATAGTACCATATGATTTCTCTAAAATAAATGATAAAAATGAAATAAAGAAAAAATAGTATTATGAAAGGTAATCTAAAAAATTATTCTATAAATAATACAATTTAACTGAGCCGGATTGTATTGTAGGTGATAACCCATCCTACAAGTTGACAAAAATAATCTTTGATGATGCAGGCACTCATGCTTGTTAAACAGAGCACACATATGTCATCTTTTCCGAGCAGACAAATAACCGTCGAAATTAGAGAGGAATTTCCATTTTTAAAGTATTCTTAGCTAACATACATACAAAGAAGATGATTGGAAATATTAGTTAGAAGAATAAGTTGTATAGTTTTTAGTTTTATAAAAAAGGGAAAGGGAGACAAATAATGATATTGGTGGTAGTTGTAAGAGAAATCTTGTATATCTAAATACTTAGTCTTTAATCCAACTAAATAACGTTGTGCGATCAATTTAACCAAACTCACCTAGTTGTTAATATTGTTAGGAACTCGGCTCATGAAACTAATCAACAAACACAATAATACCACAGCAGGTTTGTAGCAATGTAGCCCAAGAAGAGAAAAACCAAGCACTCCTTACCTTGAATCTCACTGTCACAACACGTTAACTCCGTTGCCAACACCATTTCCTTGATCGGAATACTGTGGCATCTTATCATCTTCAATCCATCTCTGATCATTGATCAGGTTCCAACTAGTTAATTGAACTGTAAATTTTCTAACTTTGCAGGACAACAAAATAAAATTACACCAAAATTTCTCTCTTGAAGTTCCATCGGATCCCTCTATCAACAATAGATGACCAATTCATCCACTTTATTGCCACTAAACAATCACTTGCACCATTAAGTATTAATATGATTTGTATAATGTCCCAAAGCTTTCTCTTTATGTTTAAAGTTGTCAGTTATTTTTCTATGATTGGACATAGACAATTGAACACAATAGCTCTGTTTTGCATGGTTCCCCTCTATATCAGGATCTTTGGTTCTTGTGATGTTATGGAATTCAGAAAAAACACATCAAGAGGAACAGTATAAAGGTAACAAGCTCAAGCAAGAATTCTTTCACTGCTTTCTCATTTATACTAGTTTAAGTTAATTACGACCACAGCTCTAGATACAATCAAAATGCTAAAAGCAAGGATCCCTACAAAAGCTAGAGATATCTCAATTAAACTAAGCTACTCATAAAGTACATAGTGATTGTTTTGTTTGACTTACTCACCAAATTACCTAAGAAACATGTCTTCTTAAGTTACTATTGGTATTTGATAACAAGTATTATAACCTTAGGTTTTTATGATATCTGCTTGTTCCTCAACAGCAAAGCATGCTCAAGCTCCACCTCCACTTCCCCAATTGTTGGTCGCCCATTTGGTTCATACTTCAAGCATCTCTAGTATCAATCTCTTCCATGTTAGATTCCAGTTCCACTCCCATGCCAATAATGTGGTGGAAAATAAGGTATAATCACCATTGGTGTTTGTGATATCTGCTTGTTCCTGCAACCACAGAGCATGCTCAAGCTCCACCTCTACTTCACCCATTGTTGGTCGCTTGTCTGGTTCATATTTCAGGCATCTATGCGTGATATCTATAAAGACTTGCCAACACTCTGGTGCAATCTTTCCTTTGATATTCGGATCAATTTTCTCCTCAACAGGCTTCTCCATAAATTCTGTTTCTGCCACCATTTTTACGTATTTCCCTCCACACACAACTTCTAGTAGAACCTTACCAAACGAGTAAACATCAGTTTTATCTGTGACAGTACCATACAGGGCATACTCCATAGCCAGGTAGCCAAAAGTACCTATAACTTAAAGTATTAGCTTAGTTTATATGACAGAAATTCATTGTAGTAGTAACCTCATAAAATAAAACATTACCCACAACAAAATCTACGTTAATTGGTTTTGGCTTTGACATAAAACGTGGTCCCTGTATGCTAATGCCAAAATCTGCAAGTTTTGGCTGCATGTTGTCATCCAAAAGAATGTTGCTAGGTTTGATGTGACGGTGAATGATGGTACACTTGGCTCCAGCATGAAGGTAGTGTAGTCCACGTGCAATTCCTATGCAGATCTCTAGTCTTTTCTTCCATGACAGTTCCCCACCTTGTAGCCGTTCATATAGAGATCCATTGGACATGTACTCGTACACAATAATCTTCTCATCTTTGTGGTTGCAGAATCCTATAAGAGAGACACAATTAGGGTGATGAAGCTGGCAGAGTAACTCTATTTCGTTCTTGAACTCTTCCCGTGCTTGACTGTCTTTCACATTAAATCGCTTTACGGCGACTGTATAATCAGAACCATCATCATGTTGAAGACAACCTTTGTATACTTTGATACCAAATGCTCTAAGGTCAATTTGTCTCTTTGGATCAAAGTTGTTCGTTGATTTCCTAAGATCGGCCAGAGAAAATTGATGACACAGCTCTTCTATTATTGTTGGATACTTTCTCTGAGAGGAACTTGTGTGCTTGGAATGGCTGAAGCCCCAAAACTTGAGAAACATTCTTCCAATTACTAGCCTCTTACCCAGAAGCATTCATCTATACACCTCTTCAATCATTATAGATGTAGCTTGCCCTCTTTTTGTTAAGTGTTTCCCATTTTGTTAGAAAGATGAGATGAAAACGTGTGGTGCCATCTCCCTATTTCCTCCAGGAGATTGCTTTCGTATCCCTACATTTATTCATTTGGCATATATCAAATGGTCAACTCTGGTTGTATTTATTTTTTTAGTGTTTTAAATTTGCCTCTTTTTTAATTCACAAAAATTAAATGGTCAACTAAGACTTCTTTGGCGTATTCTTTAAGGAAGGTGGGTGGTGGGCATGGATAACTTCTCTGTAGCTTCCTACAGTTTTCAATTGATTAATAGAGTAATAATAAACAGGTTTGTTCATTAATCTTCTTCAAGGGTCATGTTATTGTCCTCTAAGGCCAAGGTTATTGGAATTCCATGTTACAGTACATTAGACTTTGATCAATGACACACTAAGCATCGCGTACAAAGATGTTTTACCGATTATTATATATTATATCTGTCACGGTCATGGCTATTTTTGCTCTAATGGTGGTAACATATAAATGTTATGCTGATGCAAAGAAATTTTAAGTTTCATTTGTATTTTTCTTCTTTTCCATGTTAAGAAATGTTCTTCTCTAATTAATACAGTATTAGATTTTGAGTAAATAAGATTTTGAGTAAAATTACACCAAAATTTCTCTCTTGAAGCTCCATCGGATCCCGCTATCAACAATAGGTGACCAATTCATTCACTTTATTGCCACTAAACACTCACTTGCACCATTAAGTGTTAAATATGACTTATTCCAAAGCTTTCTCTTTATGTTTAAAGTTGTCAGTTTTTTTTTCTATGATTGGACATAGACAATTGAAGACAATAGCTCTGTTGGAAATAAAATTAATGTTACAGTTATTCTTATACCTACTAGATTTTAGACCCTACAACTTACGGGTATATATTTTGTGAATTCTTGGAATATTAATTATTTAAAGTCTATTGTTTAAGTTGATGTTATTTAAATTATTCTATTAATTTTTATTGGAATTACTTTATTTCATTCAGAATAGCATGATGGATGCAACTTGAAATATGATCAAAGGTTTGAGAGCTAGTAAAATTCAATGATGCTCTAACTAAAGTATGAGAGTAACATTGTTGGTTGCCTCCTTATGAAACTCTCCATTTAGTTTGGGATAACTTGTAAAGAAGCCTTACATTTGGACAAAATAATTTGCAAATCAGAATATGACCTAATTAAACAATTTGAAACAGAGCCATTTTGTCCCAACCAAGCCACATTAGAAACATTAATAATTAGGCGAACCTAGCCAATTTGGATAAGCCTGTGTCAGATTGGATTAAATTCGATTGCCTCTGAAGCAGGATAAGTATATCAACTCTACCAATAAGGGATGGAAGTATCAAAAGCGCCATAAGAAAATTAACTCAATTTTTATTGTTATCAGCACAGCTATTTAGTGCGAAAATGTATCTTACGAGCACTATTATATATACAATTCTGTCTTGGTCGCATGATTGAAACTCAGGCTAAACTTGAATACTACTTCAACTCATCATCCCTTTAATTGGATTCTTAATCTCAGAGAAAACTCATCTGAGATCAACACAAAAGATTCTTTCCTGCCATAGCTACGATCTCCGTCGCTTGTCGTGCTCAATCCAGTGTTCGATCTCACTATAATCTGAAATATGGCTACTGCCATCTTCATAATTAACAGCTCTATCCTGAAACTGAAGAACAAACTCCAACAACCCAAATTTGATTTCCATGGAAGGCCGTTGATTTCCATCCTCAAGCAAACAGCTCAGTGCAACCTCACCAAATTTGTGCAAACATTGAGGTGCTATTAAAAAAATTGTAGTGTATAAATTAATTTTATGTTACTTATGAGTTAAATTCAAGGAGAAATTTAATTAGTTTTACATTTTTTCTATTTTCTATTAATACTTATGGAAAAAATTACTTAAACTGGAGTTATGTGTGGAAATTTCAGCGGATAAAAGTATGTTGAGTGATTTGTGTACGCGCTCTATTATTTAAACATAAAAAACATTGAATATGATATTGTATAGAATTAAATAATTATAAAGAATTCTTGGTCAAGCTTACTTATTTTCCAGATAAATTTCGAATTAATTAAAATTTTAAACATTTTGTCTAAACAAAAGGGGAAAGTACAATTATCTCTATAAGACTATAAAAAAGAAAATAAGATATTTGTTTAAAAATATAATTATCTTAGAAATAAATATTAAAAAAAGAAAAATACTTTATAAAAAAAATAAAGATAGATAAAACTTAAATCTCATTATCTATACGGTTAAACTCTTATAAAAAATTAATCATTCTGATTATTTTAATATTAAAATATAATACTCATTAAAAAAATTAAACTACAAAATAGTTAGGGAGCAAGTTCCCCCAATGCCTAAAGTAAATCCGTGCCCGAATAGATGAAAGTCCAATTAAAATATTTTTTTTTACTGCGTTTTAAATATTTCTTAAGGAATAGGATCATCTAGTGAAAACTCTTCTTTTAAAGAGAAAATGCTCCGATTGAAGAAAATTAAAATAATTAAAACGTTCTTTTTAAAAGAATGGCAACTAAAAGCACTCATTCATTCAGTTGTATACATACAGAGAGGGATTAAAGACATCAAGTGCTCAAAGTAAGAAGCATTGCATTTCGTATCTAGGGAATTATTCTCACAATTATTAAATTGACACACACAGCAGCAATAAACGCACGGGATGAGACGAAGACAACAACACAAGTATGAACGAAAAGCACTAAAACATGTATAAACATCTTCAAACCATGCGCAATGGTCTCAGTTTTCTTCAGTATGAGCACAGCGTTGTATAGGGTCACCTCTGCTTGGATTGGGAAAGCAGCTTCGATAACTTTGAAGTTGTGAACAGGGAACTGTTGGTTTATCTCAGTTGCTAGCTGCTCCCAAACTGACTCACCTCATAGACCATTCTTCCAAAATGGGACCCAGCCCATTTGGATAAGCCTGTGTCAGATTCGATTAAATTCGATTGCCTCGGTAGCAGGATAAGTATATCAAGTTATCAGTTGTATAACAATAGGTGATGAGAGTATCAAAGGAATCATAAGAAAAATATCTCAATTTTTAGTTGGAGTAACAACCCTCGTTTATTGCTATCAGCACTGCTTTTTTTTTTTTTGCAAAAATGTATCGCACCAACACTATTATATATACAAAATTCTCTCTTGGTCACACGATTGATACTCATGCTAACTTGAATACTACTGCTTCAACCTCATCGTCCCTTTGGATTCTTAGTCTCAGAGAAAACATCATCCGGGATCAACACAAAAGATTCCATCCTGCCATTGCTACGATCTCCATCACTTGTCGTGCTTGATCCAGTGTTCTCACTACAATCTGAAAGAGGTACAGTACTATGGCTACTGCTATCTTCATAATTAACAGCACTATCCTGAAACTGAAGAACAAACTCCAACACCCCAACAATGTCTTTCATGGAAGGTCGTTGAGTCCCATCCTCAAGCAAACAGCTCAGTGCCACCTCACTAAATTTGTTCAAACATTGAGGTTTTATCTGGCCCTTGAGTTCTGAATCCACAATCTCACTCAGAGTTCCCTTCTCATAGCAATGTTTTGCCCAATTAGCAAGTGACATTCGTTGTTTCTCCTCCCAATGGAGCAAAGGGTGCCTCCCAGATAACACCTCCAACAGCATCACCCCAAATGAGTACACCTCAGATTTCTCCGTCAAAATGTTTCGCTTGTAATACTCTGGATCCAAATATCCAATGCTACCTTTCACCTCAGTGTTCACGCTGGTGGTCATCATCGAAATACCCATCGGCCCCCCAATTCTGGCTAACCCGAAATCTGAAACCTTGGCCTCCCATTTCTCATCCAATAAGATATTGGCACTCTTGACGTCACGGTGAATTATCACCTGCTTCACACCTGTATGCAGATAATCCAATCCTCGCGCAACACCTATGCATGTCTGCAGCCTATGCTTCCACGACAGAGATGGGTTATCAGTGTTGTAGAGATGATCACGGAGGTTTCCACAATCCATGAATTCGTAAACCAGGATCATCTCATTGCTCTCGTAACAGTAACCGATGAGGGAAACAATATTGGGATGACGAAGTTGAGACAACATTTCGATCTCATTCTTGAACTCGCGAATACCTTGCCAAGAACCCTGTTTGAGCCTTTTGATTGCGACTGTAGTTGAACCATTGTCGATGTGGCCTTTGTACACATTGCCAAAGCCTCCCACGCCAACCACGAAGACTTCATCAAAGTTGTTGGTGGCAGTTCTCATTTCTTTGATTGAGAAGTGGTGGCAGAGGCCCGTTGGTACAGATAGTGAGCCATTGTCCCGAGAAGTTCCCTCTTTTTAATTTGAACTTTCATTGACGGTGACATTCTTCCTGCGTTTGATGAGGATGGCAATAAAGGAGAGCAAAAGGACACCGGAAACTGAACCTGCAATGGCAGCAAGAGTTCTCATGGTGGTGCCGTGGCTTTTCTTATTTGAGCTTTCAAGTGGAACCCGCTTTGGAGATTGTGGAAGAGGAGGGTCTGGATTAGGTCCAGCGAGATTACCTGTTGGGTCGTTGATCTTGAAGAGTTCAATTGCATTTATTTGAGCATCCTTGGCCAAGCTTTGAGGGTTAGGATGCATTTTCAGTGAAAGATTAAGCCTTTCCTGCTGATTCCCTGGGATGACAACTGCATACTGCCTAACCACTGGGACACCCTTCTGTTTATCGCTCCAACCGAGAACGTCTGCCCAGTCTTCAACCAACTGATCCTGAACGAATATGAAGAAGCTCAGGTCACCAGGATTTTCAATTCTCGGGTCAAGCTGGCAAAAGTGTAATCTTAGCAAGTAGGTGAAGCCTGAATCAACGGGAAGTTGCCATGTGAGGTTGAACCCCATGTTGACGGTGCCATTACTTCCCATATTCCTTAGGGATCGGTACACTGTGTCTGGTGCCGTGTAGTTAGGAGTCTTTGTGAATCTCAGCTTAATTCCAGAGTCAATATCTAGAGATAGTACACTTTGAGTCGTTACATATTTGTTATCCACATCCCAGCTCCTGAGCATACCCGTGTCCTGTGAGGCAGGGATTTGTTGGTCTCCAACTCTTAACCGATACTTTGTCTCCATAGCATAGTTGTTTTCAATGGGGAACGGGTTCGTATTGAGGCCAACTGGTTGAGGCCATCCAGTGATGTCATCGTCAGGATTGGTGTAGTAGAGAAAAGGGGGCATTGAAACAATCTCTATTCCATTGATGAAAGCGTACGAATCTTCGGTGCTTGGAATGAAGCTTATGTTGAGCCTCTCACCATCTCGGAGGTTGATGCAATACTCTCTGAATAAGAAGTTGTCCGGGTCATCATCAGCATCAGCATTGAGGGAAGCATTGAAGTATTGAAGGAGGGTGTATGGGCCTGCTTTGACTGAGAAATAGGCTTTGGAGCGATGGAAGTTTTGGTAGGAAGTTGAGTAGAAGAAGAGGCGAAGAAACTTTGGGCCTGTGGAGACAGAGAAAGAGTAAGTGAATTGGGAGTGAGAGAAACGAGCATCGGTGTAAGGACCTTCCAGGGTAGATGGTGTGAGTGCAGGAGCAGCAACCGAGTCCTTGTTTTCTGAGAGGAATTTGATGTCTGCAGTCCAATTGCGACCATCGCGCGTGGACAAGCTACTGTTAGAGCCACAGTTGATGCTGAAGAGTTCAACGGGACTATAAATAACATCTGCTATGGAAAGACTAGAGAGGCACAGCAAAAGAAGGAAGAAGATGGCCCCTGAAGCAATATGGGTGCCAGTTGTGTCCATGGATATAAGCTGTAAGCAAAGCAGCACACAGTTGCAAAACAGCGAGCTCAAACGATGGAATATGAAGTATGAATTATCAAGATTTCCTTTACTAATATTGCAGGATGATTCGTGTTTTTTTCTATTTTTTTCTAAGAAAGCAGGAGATTTCAAGTCTACGCTTGCCTTTGATTTTTGTTTGTTTGATGGACTATGCGTGAAAATTTCAGCCACGGCAAAATTAATAATGATTTGTGGACAACAATGTTAATAGACGTTAATTAAGAAAAAGAAAGAGATAGAAAAAAAATAAATAGATTTTAAAAATGTCAAATAGGAAAAACCTATATATTTATATATTAGAGTGTCCGTATATCATTTGTGTGATTTTTGCCTCAGCCATGGGTCTTTTGTGGGAAGACTTCGTATAGATTTTAGTTTTCCTCGTTTCTTTAATATGTAGTCTAAGCTTTTGTTGTTAGAAAAAAAAATTGTTGTGACTTTTGTTTATGTTGCATTATTTAAAAATAAAACAATAATTTATCTGATATAAACAATAATACCATACATGTCATACACTGGATTATGTTTATTTTCTCTAATTTTGTCTCTTTCAAACTCCTTCATTGCCTTCACCACCCGTCAGAGCGGGCCAATCGCCTCCATCACCATCTGCGGTATATCACCCTGTTTTCATTGGTAAAAATAAAATAAAATAATTAATTAATTAATTAGAAGAGTGTTTTTATATTTAATAAAATAAACTAGAAAAAATAGGAATGAGAATTAGGCCATCAAATTTCTCATTGTATAAAAGAACTTTTAACTCCTGGAGCAGTTTTACAAAATATTTTTTTATATTTTTTGTTCTTTTTTCTCACTAGAAATACAACCATTACCAACGGAGAATGTTTGAGCGACTACGTCAAGGTATGGGATGAATTACTCACGTTTAAGAATTAGAATGAACATGTATAGGATTCCTAGAGGATCAATTTTTGGGTTATTTTGAGTTATTTTTATGAAATTTAATTCTATTCTTATGTTTTTAATCCAAATTAATTTTGTTTGATGAACAAATTGATGTCCAGATAATAAATTATTGTGAAATTGATATGTTTTTGTATTGAATGTAAACCCTAGAAATTGAGTCTTTTTCTAATTCAATTCTCTTCTCCTCTATTGTATAATTTTTTTCATGCTTGTAACATTTTTTCCTCTTTGCCAATAATAATTTCTGGCAATTGTATTTTACGATTGGAATAATTTTGAAAAAATGTAAATAATTTCCATGATGATGGTACAGTGCATAGAATCAAGTTGTTGTTTCTCATTGCTGGATTTTCTTGATTTTGTTGGAATGCTAGGATATGCATGTATATGTTTTTCATATAAACAAATATATTTATATAAATTTCTGATTGCTATCTATGTATAATATTATATATATATATATATATAAAATATCACGTGTATTTGTATAATGGTGTGTCATATATATTTGCTACATGTAAATATATTTAAAAGCTTTGAAGTTAGATATATTTTATTATTATAATACAATTTATCTATTTGTTAAGTATATTTTGTAATTAGTTAATTGAGACTTAGGGGAAGTAAACACCACACTTTCTTCTCACTTATATGGTGTTCAACTTTCCACTTTTATCTGATATAGGACTTCACCTCACACTTATAACTCAACACTCTGATCATGATGCCATTGGTGTTATCATTAGCATCAGCCGTTGAGGGAAGCATTGAAGTCTCCAAGAAGGGTGTATGAGCCTGCTTTGATTGAGAAATAGGCTTTGTGGCAATCAAAGTTCTTGCATGAAGTTGAGTAGAAGAATAGCCGAAGGAACTTTGGGCCTGCAGTGACAAGGAAATGAGTAAGTGAATTGGGACTGAGAGAGACGAGCATAGTTGTAAGGAGCCTGTGATGTTGATATTTTGAGAGCTGGAGCAGCAAATGAGTGTTATCTTTCTGAGAGGAATTGAATGCCGTCTGCAATCCAATCCCGACCATCGTCCATGGACAAGTTGATGGATGAGCCACAGTTGATACTCAATTGATCAACGGGACAATAAATAACAACTGCTATGGAAAGGTAGGAGAGGCACAACAACAGCAGGGGAATGGCTCCTAAAGAAGTTTGCATCCCAGCTGGGTCCATCGATAAGCTGTGCCTCTAATCGAAGCAGCACACTGTAGTTAAGCAGAGACAATGAAACATCAACCACAATAAATATACTTATGATAAGATTTCTGTTACAGTGCAGCATGGTTCATGTGTATTTTCTCCAAAGCAGCGGAAGACTTCAAGTCTTTTGAATATTAATTATTTAATGTATATTATCTAAGTTGGAGAGAGACTTCAACTCTGCGTGGGGAACGACGAGGTCTACACTTGCTTGTTTTTGTTTTAATTTTTATATTTTGGACTGGCTGCTACGAGGAAATCATACCATGGTCCCCGACCACACTGTCAGCTTGTGGTCCGTGCCAATTATAGCTCAGCACCTATGAAGTCTAGATATGAGATACAATACGGATACTATACGATACAGATACGACAAATTTTTAAAATTAAAGATATAATACGTCTCGGATACGTTAATAAAATATATAAAAAGTTATATATAATTTCAGATATTTTTAGTTTTATAAAAAAGGGAAAGTGAGACAAATAATAATATTGGTGGTAGTTGTAAGAGAAATCTTGTATATCTAACCAAACTCACCTAGTTGTTAATATTGTTAGGAACTCGGCTCATGAAACTAATCAGCAAACACAATAATACCACAGCAGGTTTGTAGCAATGTAGCCCAAGAAGAGAAAAACCAAGCACTCCTTACCTTGAATCTCACTGTCACAACACGTTAACTCCGTTGCCAACACCGTTTCCTTGATCGGAATACTGTGGCATCTTATCATCTTGAATCCAACTAGTTAATTGAACTGTAAATTTTCTAACTTTGCAGGACAACAAAATAAAATTACACCAAAATTTCTCTCTTGAAGTTCCATCGGATCCCTCTATCAACAATAGATGACCAATTCATCCACTTTATTGCCACTAAACAATCACTTGCACCATTAAGTATGAATATGATTTGTATAATGTCCCAAAGCTTTCTCATGTTTAAAGTTGTCAGTTATTTTTCTATGATTGGACATAGACAATTGAAGACAATAGCTCTGTTATGTATGGTTCCCCTCTATATCAGGATCTTTGGTTCTTGTGATGTTATGGAATTCAGAAAAAACACATCAAGAGGAACAATATAAAGGTAAGAAGCTCAAGCAATAATTCTTTGTGCTTAACGAGACCCATCGGGAGGCCGTGTTGTTTGATACCTAAAAGGGAATCTAGAACAGGGTGTTTTGTTATGTAAAGATTGTGACCTGCAACTATCCGGTTGGTGTGACTTTGATTGGGATGAATATCCTTTAACTCGTAGGTCCCTTATCGGATGGTTTGTTCTACTTAGATCTTCTCCAATTTCATGGAAAACTAAGAAACAACAAATAATATCTCGCTCCTCTACTAAGACTGAGTATCGATCCATGACAGTTGTAACAAGAGAATTGAAATGGTTAAAAGGTCTTCTCCATAGTCTTGGTATCTTTCATTCTCAGCCTATGCGATTTCATTGTAACAGTCAAACAGTGCTTCATATTGTCAAAAATCTAATTTTTCATGAGCGTACCAAGCACATCGAAGTGGATTGCCACTTCATTCCCGACGAGTATCTCACTGGCAATATTACACCTACTTATCACAATTAGCTGATATTTTTACTAAGGCTCTTGGTCCCACTATCTACCGTGCAAGTTGGAGATATGCAATTTACATGCTCCAATTTGAGGGGGGTAATGATATCATGATGAGATAACAGGATATAATAGAATCTATGTAAAATTATGTGTAATTATTATATTATTTCGTATTATTTGTCTGTGATCATGTAAATTAATTTGTTTTTAGTCTAGATATAATCTTAAGAGTTTTATTTGGAGAATCAATCTGTATAACTCAATCTTAAAAGATTTTGCTTCATGTCATAGCAAAACATGAAATACGGAACATAATTATTCTGTCATAAAATCCTTACGCACCAAGCATAGCGTATAAAGATTTTGTACCAATTATTATATTTGTCATCGTCATGGCTATTTTTGCTCTAATGGTGGTGATATATGAATGTTATGTTGATGCAAAGAAATTTTAGTTTCATTTGTGTTTCCCTTCTTTTCAATGCTAGGAACTGTTATTCTCCAAATAATAGTATATTTCAAGATCAACTCCTCTGCAACACATAGAGAATGGGGAATATTCAGTCAAAACAAGATACCGCTTGGTCATGTCAAAGTTGACAGAACCAGAATATTCAACTAGTGCAATCTCGACTTCCCTTTGAACGGACGTATGGAAGGTTAAAGTGGCACCCAAATGTCAAAACCTTCTATGGAAGATATGCAAGAATATAGTCCCTGTCAGGGTCAATTTGCAAAAAACGATGCATACGATTGATTCAGTGTGCCCTTGTTGTGGGGAAGATGTGGAGTTAGTGAAATGTTCCTTCCTATAGTGCAGGAGAAGTTGCTCCCATCTGGTTTGCTAGCCAACTTGGTGGTTGTGTACTGACAAATGATATCTCCTTTACTCAATGGATGCCAGCTCTACCAATTGGTCCAATTGATAAGGAATAAGCTTATATCATAAAAGGATGTGGCTTAATTTCTGCTGTCAGATTTTATTGAAAGGTAATCTCTAAGTACCTCTATAATTCTTTGAGCCCTAGGTCATTTCCGACCCTTGTAAGAATGAGTGAAGATGAGCAATATATAATTGGCAATATATAATGTGGTGTCTAATTTACTACTATTATTTGTTTGTGTCCCTTTGATAGTGATCTACAAAGACGTTACCCCTTGTGTTGATTTGAGCTCACCAAATAACTAAGGAAGCATGTCTTCTAAGTCACTAATGTGATATCTTCTTCCTAGTGAAATGACAGAGCATGCTCCAATCCCCCGTTCCAGGTATTGGTTAATGATCAATAATGGTTTTGGAGAATAAGGTATAATGACCATTGGTGTTTGTGACATTTGCTTGTGTTGGATTACAAGTGTGAGGTAAATTCTTACATCAGATAAAATTAAAAAAGTTGAGTACCATACAAGTGAGGAACGAGCCATAAATCTGAGTCTTAAGGTTTTGAGTTAAAGTGTGGTGTCAAATTTCCTTATGTGGTAGCTCGTGGTCCATTGATGTAAATCTTCCCGGTGTTTTCTGGCATCTTTGGATGATATCTATGAAATTCTCTGCTGTACCCCATGATACCTATAAGTGCAAGTATTAGCTTATTTTAACTGATAAAAATCTATTTCAATAAGCTCATAAAATAATTTAAAAAATTATCCTCAAGTTCAGCTTTGGCTTTGACATAAAGGTAGTGTAGTCCACTTGCTGCTCCTATGCATATCTCTACCCTTTTCTTCCATGATAGTGCTTCAGTATCCTCACCATATGAAAAAGGGAAAGGGAGACCAATAATGATATTTGAGGAAGTTGTTAAGAGAAACCTTATACTGAATAATATTGCTAAATGTTTAGTCTTTAATCCAATTAAATGACATTGTGTGATCAATATAACCGAATTCAGCTAGTAAGACTTCGGTTATTATTGTTATGAACTTGGATCATGAAACTAATCAGCACAACATGATAGTAGCACTGCAGGTTTGTAGCAATGTAGCCCAAGAAGAGAAAAACCAAGCACTCCTTACCTTGAATCTCAGCTGTCACAGCATGTTACCACCCGCAACAAGCCAACCACTGCACGTTGCCAACTTTTGGCCTTTTATAGACCTTTTGAGCCAATGATTGGTTGTCGAATCTCCTCGACCGGAATCCTGTTGCATCTCAAGTTCAACAGCAAAGCATGCTCAAGTTCCACCTCCACTTCACCAATTAGGGTGATGAAGCTGGCAGAGCAATTCAATTTTATTAATGAACTCTTTCCATATTCGAGTTGATTGAATCTCTTCACTGCGGCTGTATAATCAGAACCATCATGATGTTGGAGATAACCTTTGTATACTTTACCAGATGCTTCCTATCCAATTAGTCTCTTTTGATCAAAGTTGTTCGTTGATTTCCTCATATCAGCGAGAGAAAATCGATGGCACAGCTCTTCTCTTACTGTTGGATACTGTCTCTGATCGATGAACTTGTGTGCTTCGAACGGCAGAAGCTCAAACATTTGAGAAACATTTCTCCTAATTTCTGCCTTCTTTTCGTCTCCAATTTCTCATTTATAATTGACATTTGGCAGTCCCGTCTTCTTTCATTTGTGAGTTTCCTGTTTCTCGAGTTTCTCAGCAGCTTCCACACGTTTTGGCCTATTTTCAAAAGAAGTTTGTGATTTTCACACTTCATCTTATAATTTCTTTTTTTATTATCTAGTATTTTTTCTGTTTTATTATTTTTTTAGTTATTTCAAAAAGTTGAAGTTTCAATTACTATTGGAACTCATAAAGTCATTTAAGTATTTTTTTTTGTGTTCAGAAATAAAAAAAATTAAGCCAGTAAGAGGACTTGATCAGTTTGGGCCAAGTTAGTTTGTTGCTATTTAAATTTATTTCTTCAGTTTTTAATTATAAGATTATTTTTAAAAAATTATTTGTCTTTTTTTATAAAATATTTTTTGAATTTTTAGATGTGTTAATTATTTTTTTATATATACCCTTAATTATTTCCTCTTCAAATATTAATAAAAAATAATTAAATAGATAGAGAGATGAAAAAAAAATAATTTTGGAATGATAATATAAATAACTGAAATGTGATTAATTAAATTAATTATTTTTCTTAAAGAATATTAGTTGAAAAAATCTTATAATTAATTAGAGATGGACGAAATGTCAATTTATTGCTCTCACACATTAAAAATTAAATTAATGTAACATGTTAATCTTGGGACCAATAAAGGGTCCTTAGTAGATCATATTGAGTTAAAGGGTTTGAATTTGGTCTCTAAGTTAGAGGAAATAAATGGATAAATTAACCAAAAATTGAAAACATGGATAGAACAACAAAGGGTGCCAAAGGGAGTGCAAAGTTGCATAAATGAAGGTGAGCTCTTTCAACATAACGTGTATGAGTGGATCTGCAAAGAAAAGAAAATATGATCCATTGTTTCATCCAATGAGTTGGATTTAATCACAATACAAGGAACAAAAAGTAGAAGATTATGAGAAGGTATGTGGAAAAAAAAGAATAGCTTTTTGGCTGGAAGTTTGTACCAGCCATGGTTGACATGAGTGTAACTTGTTTTGTTTCCTTTGAGGGAAGTGGCTTCCTGGGAGAATGCCCAGAATTTGGAAAATAAAGAGTTTATATATGTATTGTTGTTAACAGTTAAGCAATTTGTAATTCTGCTGATAAAAGGAGCTTCTAGGAAAAATTGATGGCAAAAAGAGGCATAGGCAGTGGCGAATGATGTGTATTGGGTGGATTTAAAAGGATCCTTAATAGATATGTATAGAAACATCAATGCGGCAGTTTAACAATTTTATTTGGCGCTCAACAATCTTCCTTTGTTAGAAGAAAATTCACATGGCAAAGATGGGATGGCTTAGCAATTTCAAGACTTAGAAAACCTGGGATATATATTTTGGCGCAATGGGCTCTTCAAAGGAATTAATATATGATATCACTGCCCAGTTATTATATGTGACGTACTGTTCTAATTGGGGTCGTTTAAAGTTTAATAACTACTGGCTGGAAGATAGAAGTTTTTCTCAAGTGATAAAATAGTGCTGGTCTAAGGAGCAAGTATCTAGCTGGAAAGCATTTGTCTTGAAGGAAAAATGTTTGGGTCAGAACCAAAATTGTAGGCAAATTTATCATAGACATGCATAATATTTATTGAAGGGAGAAAAGACAAATTGTAAAAGTACACTTAGCGTTAATATTATAATATAACAGCTGCATTTTTTTTTCGATCAGTTAATTCTTATAATAATTTAATTCATTAAAAAGTATAATTAAATCATTTTAATTTGTACTAAAATCACACTACGTACTCGTGCTGTACTTGAATACTTCTCCAACATCATCGTCCTTTTGGATCCTTAATCTCAGAGAAAACATCATTCGAGATTAACACAAAAGATTCCTTGCTCCCATAGCTGCGATCTCCTTCGCTTGTGGTGCTCAATCCAGTGCTCTTACTATAATCTGAAACATGTACACTACTATGGCTACTGCCAAACACGTCCTCACTATCTTCATAATCCCTGCCACTCTCCATGACTCCATCATTAGCAGCACTATCCTGAAGCTGTAGAACCAACTCCAGCATCCCAACAACGTCCTTCATGGAGGGCCTCTGAGTCCCATCCTCAAGCAAACAGCTTAGGGCAACGTCACCAAATTTGCGCAAACACACAGGTGCTATCTGGCCCTTGAGTTCTGCATCCACAATCCTACTCAGAGTTCCCTTCTCATAGCAATGCTTCGCCCATTTAACAAGTGACATGCGTTGCTTCTCCTCCCAATGGAGCAAAGGCTGCCTCCCAGATAATACCTCCAAGAGCACCACCCCAAAGGAGTACACGTCAGACTTCTCCGTCAAACGTAGTCGTTTGTAATACTCGGGGTCTAAATATCCAATGCTACCTTTCACCCCAGTGTTCACATGGGTCATCGAAATACCTGTGGGCCCAATTCGGGATAACCCAAAGTCTGAAACCTTGGCCGCCCATTTTGCATCCAACAAGATATTGGTGCTCTTCACGTCACGGTGAATAATCATGTGCTTCACACCTGTATGTAGATAATTCAGTCCTCGTGCAACACCTATACATATATGAAGTCTTTGCTTCCACGACAAAGACGGGTTATCAGTGTCGTAGAGATGGTCACGGAGAGCTCCGTGATCCATGAATTCGTAAACAAGTATCATCTCATTGCTCTCATAACAGTAACCGAGGAGGGAAACGAGATTTAGATGACGAAGTTGAGAAAGCATTTCGATCTCGGTCACGAACTCATCCACACCTTGCCGAGAACCCGGTTTGAGCCTTTTGATTGCGACGGGTGTTGAACTGTCCTCGATGTAGCCTTTGTACACGTTGCCGAAGCCTCCCGTGCCAACGATGAAGAGTTCATCGAAGTTGTTGGTGGCGGCTCTGATTTCTTCGATTGAGAAGTGGCGGCAGAGGTTGGTTGGTAGCGATGATGAGCCATCGCCATGAGAGCTTCCGTCGTTTTGGTTGGAACACTTGTCAATGGCGACGTTCTTCTTGCGTTTGATGAGGAAGAAAGCGACAACAAGGGAGACCCAAACGACACCGGAAACTGCACCTGCGACGGCGGCAAGAGTTCTTGTGGTGCAGCTGCTTTTCTTTTTTGAGTTTTCAACAGGAGCCTTGGGGGTTTGTTGAGGAGGGTCTGGGTTCGGTCCGGCAAGATTACCTGTTGATTCGTTAATTTTGAAGAGTTCAAGGGCGTTTAGTTGTGCGTCCTTGATGTTGCTTTGAGGGTGAGGATGCAGTTTCAGTGAAAGATTTGGTTTCTTCTGATTCACCGGGATGGAAACTACATAGTCTCTAACCACTGGGACACCCTTCTGGTTATAGGTCCATAAGAGAACATCTGCCCAATTGGTAACCAACTGATCCTCTATGTAGATGAAGAACATCAGGTCACCAGCCAGGCGAACTTGCGGGTCAAGCTGGCAAAAGTGTAACCTTAGCAAGTAGGTGAAGCCAGAATCAACAGGAAGCTGCCATGTGAGGTTGAATCTCATGTTCATAGAGCCCATTCCCATGTTCCTTACGGTTCGGTACACTTCGTCTGGTGCCGTGTAGTTTTGAGTCATATTGAAGCTCAGCTTAGTTATACGCCCAAAATCAACAGATGGTGCACTTTGAGTAGTTAGGTAGTTGTCATCGACTTTCCAGGTTCTGAGCATACCTGTGTCTCTTGAGGCGGTGATGTCATTTCCTGCGACGTTTAACCGGTAGATAGTCTCCAGAGCTAAGCTGTTTTCAATATGATATTGGGATAGTGTGCCAACAATTTGCGGCACTCGAGCGTAGTCGTGAGGATTGGTGTAGTAGAGAAAAGGGGGCATTGAAACAATCTCGATTCCATTGATGAAAGCGTACGAATATGGATGTTGAGCTGTTTTGCTTGGAATGAACGTTATGTTGAGCTGCTTGTGACCATCTTCAAGGTTGATGCAATACTCTCTGAACAAGATGTCGGGCTGGCCGGGGTCGTCATCAGCAGCGGCATTGAGGGAAGCATCGAAATCTCGAAGGAGGGTGTATGGGCCAGCTGTGACTGAGAAACAGGCTTTGGTGCGATCAAAGCTTTGGTATGAAACTGAGTAGAAGAAGAGGCGAACAAATTTTGGGCCTGCTTTGAGAGAGAAGGAGTAGGTGAATTTTGAGTGAGAGAGACGAGCATAAGTGTAAGGGCCCTGTATTGTTGTTGGTGTGTTTGGAGGAGCAGCAACTGAGCCCTGGCTTTCGGAGAGGAGTTTACTGTTGTTGTCTCCAATCCAGTTCCGACCATCGAGTGTGAAGTTGGTGGATGATCCACAGCTGATGCTGAAGAGCTCAAGGGGAGGATAAATAACCTCTGCTATGGAGAGGAAAGGGAGACACGGCAATATGAGGAGGATTGTTCCTAAAGCAATTCGTATGCAATTTGTGTCCATCGATATGGCTAATGCAATGGAAGCAGCACACATTAGCGAAAAACATGGAGCTCAAACACGATCAACGAATGAATATACTTATAAAGGTTGGGCAGTTGGTGATAAGTGCAGAATTTAGAATACTGGTTTCGAGGGTACCAGCTCCTCCAAAAGACTAAGATAGGGAGAAAACTTGCTATTTTTCATTGATAATTCTGGTGCTGTTATTACATTATATTTATACTGATACCCTCCTAACGGAATTTGTCTTTTGTGAATTCAGGATATCACAATTTGTTATTCTTGCTCCCTAATTTCCTAGCACCGAATCCTTCAGCGTTTCCAGATCCTTCTTCACACGATTGCAGGATTTTAGATGAAGTCTTTTAGGTACGTGGGCCTCATAATCTTCCTTTTAGCTCTGCTCTCTGTTTGCACCTCATTGTTTGCTTTGTTTACCCCTGTTGTTGCTACTGTAGAATCCTCCTCTTGACTTGCTGTGTTATTCCCTGAGCTATCATCCGGTGGCCCTTGCAAAATCACCTTGCCCTCAAGGTGATATTCCTTTCGTAAGCTCTCCCAATCCTCCCAAGAAGTCTCATCGGGAGAGAGACCTTCCCATTGCACCAATACCTCCCAAGGGCCTGTAGGGGATGCTTTGCGATAACTCAATATGGCCAAAGGTGAGATGAGAGGTTGGTTTTGAAGAAATTGAGTCGGTAATGGAGCTGTTTCACCAATATTCGGGGACGCCGGACTCCCTTGGAATCTCTTTAGCAAAGAACAATGGAAAACAGGGTGTATGCGAGCTGTGTCGGGCAATTGCAGGCGATATGCCACAGGACCGATTCGTTCGATCACCTTGAATGGTCCAAAATAGCGTTTTGCCAATTTCCCTCGCGTATCCATTGTGTCCTTGGCTGAAAATTGTCTGCGGGGTCGGAGTTTCACGAGCACCCAGTCCCCCACTTGATACTCTTCTTCTCGGCGCTTAGCATCTGCAACTTTCTTCATTGTGGCTTGAGCTTTGAGTAGCTTCTTCCTGATGATCTTGAAGGTTTCCTCCCGATTAGTGAGCATATCCTCCACTGCATCCAATTTGGAAGATCCTGTCAAGTAATCGGGAAAATTGAAGGGTTGTCGCCCGAAAGTGATCTCGTACGGTGTAGCTCCGGTGGCCGCGTTCCATGACGTATTGTGGGACCATTCCACCCACAAAAGAAGCTTCCCCCATGACTTTGGTTTGTCGTTCACGAAAGCTCTAAGGTACTGTTCCACGACTCTGTTCATAACCTCCGTCTGCCCATCACTCTGGGGGTGATAGGCGGAGCTCATCCGAAGCTGAGTGCCGCTGTACCGGAACAATTCCTGCCAAAATTTGCTTACGAACAAGGGATCTCGGTCAGAGACCAAACTGCGTGGCAAACCGTGTATCTTTCCGACAATCTCCATGAATAAGGTGGCCACCGTATGCGCCGTGTGTGACGTAGGCAACATCCCTAGATGAATCCCTTTTGAAAAGCGATCCACCACAACCAAGATCACTGTGTTACCATGGTACGATGGAAGGCCAAGGATAAAGTCCAAGGAAAGGTCTTCCCAAGGACGATAAGGTACCGGCAAGGGGCAAAGTAATCCGGCGCTCTTCTTAGTTTCATACTTAGTCTGTTGACAATGAATGCATTGAGACACGTGGCGAATCACATCCTCTCGAATACCAGGCCAGTAGAAATTTTCAGTGACACGAGCCAACGTCTTAGCAATTCCCATGTGGCCCCCTGTCGGAGTACAATGGTACTCTGTTAGTAGAGTGGGGATCATCTGAAATTCTCGGGGTAACCAAATCCTTTTCTTATGAAGAACCAGATCATTACTGATGGTGAAATGAGGGTGAGCTGCAGGAGAGTCCCTGATGGTTTTGCGGTGGGCCACATAAGCAGGATGAGCTTCTAACTGTTGCCGCAATTCGGAGATGAAAGTGAGGCAAGGTACAGAAAGAGTCATCAAGGAGGAAGAAGCTGTTTCCGGAAGTCGAGATAAGGCATCCGCAGCTCGATTTTGGACACCGGAACGGTAAATGATCTGGTAATCGTACCCCATCAACCTTGCGAGATAAGTATGCTGTTCAGGGGTTTGAATGGCCTGTGTAAGCAATTCTTTGAGACTCCTATGATCCGTGATGATCAGGAAACGATGCCCAAGTAAATACTGACGCCACCTCTTCACCGCCGTAGTGATAGCAAACAACTCACGTACGTAAGTGGAAGCGGTGAGGAGCTTGGCCGTAAACGGTTTACTGAAAAAGGCAATAGGGTGCCCCTTTTGAGATAATACCGCACCCATGCCTACCCCCGACGCATCCGTTTCAAGTGTGAACGGTAAAGTGAAATCCGGCAGGGCCAATACTGGTGCCTCTGATAAAGCCTTCTTCAAATGGTCAAAGGCTAGCTGTGCCTTAGTGGTCCATTGAAATTTGGTCAAAGTGGTCAACTGCACCAAAGGGGCTGCGATAGAAGCGTACCCCTTAATGAATTTTCTGTAGAATCCTGCAAGGCCCAGGAAGCTACGGACAGCTCTGATTGTGTGAGGTACCGGCCATTGTCGAATAGCTTCAATTTTGGAAGCAACGGGTTGAACCCCCTCGTGTGAAACTAAGTGACCAAGATATTCAACCTGGGATTGCACAAAGAAGCACTTAGAAAGTTTAAGTACGAATTGATGGTCAAGCAATACCTGGAAGGCAGCTTCCAAGTGAGTGAGATGTTCTTCAATGGAGGCGCTGTAAATCAGTATATCGTCGAAGAAGACGATAACGAAGCGACGAAGGTATGGTTGGAACAGGGAGTTCATGGTGGCCTGGAAAGATGAGGGAGCATTGCACAATCCAAATGGCATAACCCGGAACTCATAATGGCCGTGGTGAGTTCGGAATGCAGTTTTCGGAATGTCGCCGGCGTGCATGCGTATCTGGTGGTACCCCTGAAGAAGATCCAATTTCGAGAAACAGCGTGCACCCCCTAGCTCATCGAGGAGCTCGTCAATGGTGGGAATGGGGAAACGGTCCTTAATGGTCAGAGCATTCAATGCGCGGTAGTCCACACAGAATCTCCAGGAGCCATCGTGCTTCCTGACCAACAGAACGGGAGAGGAGAAAGGGCTTGTGCTCGGTTGGATAAGCCCTTTCTGAAGCATTAGTTCAACCTGAGCCTCAATTTCCTGTTTCTGGAAATGAGGGTAACGATAGGGGCGCACATTGACCGGAGAAGCTTGGGGAACGAGGTGAATGCGGTGGTCGGTGGCTCGGGCTGGTGGAAGGTGGTCAGGAGGTTGAAACAGAGGGCAAAATCTATCGAGAAGAGCTTGTAAGAGAGGATTAGTGGGTATGTTGGTAACGGAAGAAGCATCGTCCGGGAGGACGGCCACATGAAAGAACAGACCATTGGGTTGACGATGAACGAGTCTGTGAAACTGAGATGAAGATAAAGAGGTCAGGGTCATCTCTGTGTCTCCTTTAAGATCAACAAATTGCCCTTCATGGAAGAACTTCATGCATAATGAATTGTAATCTGTCAACACGGGGCCCAGGGACTTCAACCACTGCACCCCGAGAACGATGTTGGCCCCTGCGATTGGAAGAACATGTAAGTCTACCATGAACTGAGTAGCCTGAATGGTGATGAGAAGGCCTTCACATAACGAATTGCACTCAAGCTGCTGTCCATTGCCCACCAAGACCCGTAATGGAGTCGTGCTACGAGTCGCGAGGCCCAATTGAGAGACGAGGTGATGTTGGATAAAGTTATGCGTGCTGCCGCCGTCTACCAACAGGACAACGGGGTGGCCGTCGACGGTGCCCATGAACCGGAGCGTTTCGGGTGCGACATTCCCGGCCAATGAATTGAAGCTGATTTGGGCCGGGTATGGGTCAAGCGGGTCAGGAGGGGTTAGTGTTTGTGTTTCGGGTCGTGGGTCGGGTGGGTGTATAAAAGGGGAATTAGGGTCCTCTTCTTCAGAGATGAGGAGGAAGGCTCGGGAGGTGCAGCGGTGGCCGCGATGATATCGTTCATCGCAATTGAAGCAGAGCCCACGCTCCCTGCGTGAGGCTATCTCTTCCTGGGATAAACGGCGGACGGTAGGGGGTGGGGGTCGAGCTGAGGAGGGAAGGAGGGGGGAACGGGGTGGGGTGATGGTCCTGAGGGGTGGAGGTTGGGTCAGGGAAGGGGAGGGGTGAGTCAAATGGGGAGAGGGTGGGATTGTGGAGGACCGAGGACGCGGCGGAGGGCGGGCGTCCAGGAGCTTCTCTTCCTGGAGGCGCGCTAAGCCGGCCGCCTGGACGAGGGTTAAAGGCTGATGAGCCTGAACCTCACGGCGGATATCGGGGCTTAGGCCTGAGATGAAACAGCTGAGGAGAAAGGGGGTGGGCAGTCCAATTGTCCGATTGGCGAGATCCTCAAAGGTGGCTAGGTAGTCAGCCACCGTACCGTGCTGGGTTAATTTAAACAGGGTGCCGGTGGGGTCTTCGTACTGCGAAGGAGCGAAACGCGTCTGAAGGGCCTGGAGGAAAACCGGCCACGAAGTGAATTGGCCGTTGCCGGCCATCCACTGATACCAGGAGAGAGCACGGCCATCCATGTAAAATGAAGCTACGGTAAGCCTTTCGTTCTCCGGTGTACGATGATACTCAAAGAATTGAGTAATTTTGAAGATCCAGCCCAATGGATCAGTACCGTCAAAACGAGGTACATCTAACTGTATTTTGTGACTGGTGTGCTGAGCAGGGGAAGGTGCAGAAGATGGAGGAGCAGAAGAAATGGGTGTTTCGGTCAGGGTGGGTGGAAGACGATGGAGGAGATCATCAAGCTTGAGGGTCATGGCTTGTAGAGTCTCTCCAAGGGAGAGCTGATGTGCGGTTAATTTGCGAATGGCATCTTCAAGAGTGGGGGAGGAATCGGCCATGGAGGCAGCAACGAGAGCACCAAGATGATAAGTGCAGAATTTAGAATACTGGTTTCGAGGGTACCAGCTCCTCCAAAAGACTAAGATAGGGAGAAAACTTGCTATTTTTCATTGATAATTCTGGTGCTGTTATTACATTATATTTATACTGATACCCTCCTAACGGAATTTGTCTTTTGTGAATTCAGGATATCACAATTTGTTATTCTTGCTCCCTAATTTCCTAGCACCGAATCCTTCAGCGTTTCCAGATCCTTCTTCACACGATTGCAGGATTTTAGATGAAGTCTTTTAGGTACGTGGGCCTCATAATCTTCCTTTTAGCTCTGCTCTCTGTTTGCACCTCATTGTTTGCTTTGTTTACCCCTGTTGTTGCTACTGTAGAATCCTCCTCTTGACTTGCTGTGTTATTCCCTGAGCTATCAGTTGGTGTCTATTTTCGTTAAGCAAGTGGGAGATTTCAAGTCTACACATGGCACTACCGACTCAATGCTAGGTGTGGAAATTGTAGCCATGGCCAAAATATATATGTATATTTCTTAAATTATACAAGCACACAGCTGCATAAAGAAAGATACGAAACCTATACAGGAAGCCAACATTTATTTGCTTTTCTAGTAGTGTATATTTCTTCTCTCTGTGCCCCCAATATATGTTCAACAAACTTTTCCCTTTACCATATCACATGATTGAAACTCAGGTTGAATCATCCTTAAGTTTATTGTCTTTTATAAATTTATTATAAAAGTTATATTAATAATAATTAGTCATTAAATAATCATATAAAATTATTTAATATCATCGGTCTATCACCGTTAAACTCAATAAAAATATATGTTGGCCTCGTGCCCTTGTGTGTATAATTTAAATTATTTTACAAATAGGAAAATGAAAAGGAACATAAATGTCTCAGTGTCCAGAAAAACAAAGGCGAAGACGTGCAAAAAAGACTTGGATAAAATTATAAAACATTTATTTGCCCTGAAAGGAATGTGCCCATTCATTTAGAGCATATTTGGTTATAAGTTGAAAAGGTATTTTTAGATGCTAAATATAATTTTGGATAATAAACTCATTTTAATAACATGTTTGGTTATGTCCAAAAGTATGTTTGTAATGAAATTTTTATCTTGAAACTCAATTTTATAAAAGGATCGGAAGACTTGGGTTATTTTTGCTGTTTTACGAATTCAGTTTACAACCTTAAGTTTAACTCAAACTTAAAGCTTACAAAGTTTAATTTAAATATGCGCTTAGTCACATGCTTTTCTTTCAAATGATAACTCGTGGACAGATTCAATATTTGAACATTTCTTTTCTTATTACACTAAAAAAAAAGTCATGATCTAGTTGCAAGAAACTAGCGACATCCTAAAGGTCATCACTAGTAGTACCATCGTAGCATGGGCCAAGCCAATACTATATTTTAGAGAATGTTTATTTCATAAAATCTTCTAATATTTTAAAAATATTTTTTTTGTTAATTATAATATTAATATGAAATAGCCCTTAACAAAAAGTAATAACTTATTTTTGTCAAAAAATTATGAGTAAATTGAATATTTTTCTTATAAAATAATTTATTTCATATCCAAATATTAATGAGGATTCAACCATTTATCATTTTATTAAGAAATATATACTTCATCACTTATTTCAATAGTTATTAGATTTTCAAAAAATGTTATTCATAGAAATATAACATGGAAATACGGTTATCAAGTATTTTTAAGAAAATGTGTTGGGATACATTTTAATTATAATAAAATATAAGGGAAGACTTCAAAGTCTACGCAAGGAATTTTCAAATTATTAATTATTCAAAGTAGTAGTATTATCTTAGCTGGCTAGCTAGGAGAAGACTTCAAGTTTGCGCAAGGAGCCACGAGACCTACATGTAGTATGGTCTACAAGTAGTGTACGTACACTTGCTTTTGATTCTTTTTCCTTTTTCTTTTTTTTTTGGAATGGCTGCTACGACAGGTCAATGCAGTATGGTCTTCTTTCATAAACTTCTCCACAAAGTAATTTGAAGACAAGAAAATAAAGTATAAAATTACTTAATTTTTTTTATAATTTATGTACTTCAATTTTTAGATAAATTAGATGAGAAAATTTTAATAAAAATTAAAGTATATATAATTTCATTTTAATTTATGAGAAAAAATATTTTATTTATTTATTTTGTTCTTCTATAAATACTTATTAAAATGTTTATTTAAACAGTACTTATGTATAAATTTCAGCCACAGAAAAAATATATATTGGCCTTATGTGCAGAATTTAAATTTAACAAATAGGAAAATGAAAACTTAAATATCTGACTATAAAAAAAAAGGCGACGACTTGCCAAAAAGACTTGAATAAAATTATACGAAATATTTATTTGCCTGCAAAAGGATGCCACCATAGGTCCAGTCATATGCTTTTCTTTCAACTTCATCATTTTGTCATTTATAGAACCTACTATTCAGCTTTTATCATCTTCTGGCCACACTAGAGCCGATAGAAAATTGACAAGGTCAAGTGAGGTGACAGGGGTGAAGAAGAAATTAATAGAGAGCTCAAACAGCATAAATCAACCAAAGAATACATTTGTCAAGATTTTATGTTAGTAGTGTAGAATGGTTCGGGCTTTTTTATCAATCCCGGATAAAAAAAATTTACAATTTTTCATTTGGGGATATATTTCAAAAAATTATCTAAAACGGGATAAGTCGTAACACCTGGAACTTCTGGAATGAGAAATCGTATCTACAATAGTTGCTACAACTTCTTGAATGAGAAATCGTAACACCTGTTATGACTTTTTAATTTTTTTATTTTTTTAACTGAAGTCGTAAAATTTACGACTTCAGTGTAAATATAATTTATTTTTATGACTTTAAAGTTGTAAAATTTACGACTTCAGTGTAAATATAATTCAACCACTAGGGTTCTCATCATATATACCTCAATACTCATTTCAAGTCCCTTCTACCTCAAATGTTTTTTATGGCTCCTCACAAATGTTTGCCACCACTTTCAACACTTCACCATCTGCATATAATCTTGCACCATCGAGTTCTTGTTATCGTCCGTCATTACCTACTCAAATATGTGACATGAGTCACAAAGATGAGGATGAGGATAACAACGATAACAACGATGACGATGATGATGGTGATGGTGTTGATGATGATGACAACAGTGGTCATCATGTTCCTCAACAACAACAGACAATTACGCGTCAGCATCCTATAACAAGAAGAGGTAGAGGTCGTAGACCGAGAGGACAACAAACACAGACAAATCCAGTCCAACAAGATGAGAGACCCAAACGCATATCTAGACGAACTCATTGTTGGACATCGTCTCATTATTACTTTAACAAATATGTAATTTTTATTTAAATATAATCAATTTTTAATTTAAAGTCTTTCAATTTTTTTAATGTATTTTTATTGATAGATTATTTAAACTTTAAATAAAAAATATTTAAAGTAAACTATATTAACTTAATATTATCACCAAAAATATACTAATAAAATCAACTTAATATTATTTATTATATATTTAAATATATATTTTTAACTTTTTTATTTTAAAAAAATAAAATCATAAATATTATTAAATTAAAAAAAATTACGAAAAAAATGATTAACAAATTAAAAACAAGTTACAAATAGTAAAACAACATTTTAAAAAAAAAAAGGGAGGTTACGACTTTGAAGTGGTATACCTCAAAAAAAAATTTAAAAAAATAAGACAATTTTATGACTTTAAAGTCGTAAAACAAAATACAACATTGATTTTTTTTTTAAAAAAAATATGACTTTGATTTTTTTTTTTTAAAGTTACGACCTTAAAGTCGTAAAAAAATTATATTTACACTGTTGTAAATATTTTTACGACTTCAGTTAAGAAAATAAAAATATTAAAAAGGCGTAGCAGGTGTTATGACTTTTTATTTCAAATATCCAATTTTAAGTAATTTTTTAAAATATACTCCAAATAGAAAATTCCGAATTTTTTTACCCCCTATAGCTAAAAAAAAGCCGAATGGTTCGTTTCTATTTTTTATGGTGATTCCAACAATTTGAAGACTTAAGTCTGCGCATGAAACGACGGGGGTCTACACGTACTTGCTTTTGATTGTTTTTCATTTTTGGACATGTTGCCACACGTCCAGAAAGTATTGTCTTCATTCATAATTTTCAACAAATAGGACAAGAAAATAAAGTATAACATAATTTAATTTTCATAAAAGAAAATGAATTTATGCAAATCAATTTTAAGAAAATAGATAAGAGAAAACTGTAGTGTATAAATTAATTTTAAGTTACTTATGAGATAAATTTAAAGAGAAATTTAATTTGTTTTACACTTTTTCTATTTTCTATTAATACTTATGGAAAAAATTACTTAAACTGGAGTTATGTGTGGAAATTTCAGCGGATAAAAGTATGTTGAGTGAAGAGTTCAGCGAGATGAGAGTCTGGGTTAGGTCCAGCGAGATTACCTGTTGGGCCGTTGATTTTGAAGAGTTCAATTGCGTTTATTTGAGCGTCCTTGGCCAAGCTTTTAGGGTTAGGATGCATTTTCAGTGAAAGATTAACCGTTTCCTGCTGATTCCCTGGCATGAAAACTGCATACTGTCTTATCACTGGGACACCCTTCCGTTTATCGCTCCAACCGAGAATGTCTGCCCAGTCTTCAACCAACTGATCCTGAACGTAGATGAAGAAGCTCTGGTCACCAGGACGGCTAATATTCGGATCAAGCTGGCAAAAGTGTAACCTTAGCAAGTAGGTGAAGCCTGAATCAACGGGAAGTTGCCATGTGAGGTCGAACCCCATGTTGACGGTGCCATTACTTCCCATATTCCTTAGGGATCGGTACAATGTGTCTGGTGCCGTGTAGTTAGGAGTCTTTGTGAATCTCAGCTTAATTCCAGAGTCAATATCTAGAGATAGTACACTTTGAGTCGTTACATATTTGTTATCCACATCCCAGCTCCTGAGCATACCCGTGTCGTTTAAGGCAGGGATTTGTTGGTCTCCAACTCTTAACCGATACTTTGTCTCCATAGCATAGTTGTTTTCAATGGGGAACGGGTTCATATTGAGGCCAACAAGTTGAGGCAAGTCGTCGTCAGGATTGGTGTAATAGAGAAAAGGGGGCATTGAAACAATCTCTATTCCATTGATGAAAGCGTACGAATCTTCAGTGCTTGGAATGAAGCTTATGTTGAGCCTCTCACCATCTCGGAGGTTGATGCAATACTCCCTGAACAAGTAGTCGCCAGGGTCGTTACCAGCATCAGCATGGAGGGAAGCGTTGAAATCCTGAAGGAGGGTGTATGGGCCTGCTTTGACTGAGAAATAGGCTTTGGAGCGATGGAAGTTTTGGTAGGAAGTTGAGTAGAAGAAGAGGCGAAGAAACTTAGGGCCTGTGGAGACAGGGAAAGAATAAGTGAATTGGGAGTGAGAGAAACGAGCATCGGTGTAAGGACCTTCCTGGGTAGATGGTGTGAGTGCAGGAGCAGCAACTGAGTCCTTGTTTTCTGAGAGGAATTTGATGTCTGCAGTCCAATTGCGACCATCGCGAGTGGACAAGAATCTTCTTCCTCCTTTTGGCCTTCGGGCCCTTCCAACATAATAAAAGAAAATCTTCTTCCTCTTTATTTTATTATCAAAATCATGAAAAGGACCGTATTATTTCACGAAGTTGAAAGGAAAATTGTAGGAATTCACTCCATTTTGGAGTGTATTAAAACAGAAGAAAAAAAAATAAAATATTACTATAATTATTTTTCATTGCTTTTAAAACTTATCTTTACCTAATTTTTATCGTATTTATGGTCCTTTTTAATTTGAATATCATTTGGATTTCATAATTTTTATAAATAAATCAAAGAAAACAAGTTTCATGTATTAATTTAGTAAAAAAATAAGATGAAAAATTAAATTGATTTTTTTTAAACTAAAAAATTAAATTTAAACGAAGACATAAAGGACTTAAGGTATATTTTAGTCATTTTTTCATATTTAACAATTTCTATTATTACTATTTTATGCAACTTATATATATATATAATATTGTATATCTTATTTGCAATCATAAAAGATAAAAATGAAACTTAAAATATAAAGGACTAAAATAGATAAACACACAACATATGGAGCATAATAATATTTTAGACTAATTTTATCAAGGTCTTATTTGCAAGTCTTTTACCTCTTTTTTTATATTCAGACACTTTGTGTTCCTGTTGTTAAATTTAAATTCTGCACACAAGACCAATATTTTTATTTAACATTTTTATTTGTGAAAACAATTGAAGAGTTTTCTAGGAGACACAATTCAAAGTTCCAATCTAATGTTCGAAAATATAATTTTAGAAGATGAAATGTATGATAATTAATTTTTATCAGTTAATTTTAGTTGTTAGTTTTATTAAAATGTTAGTGAAAAAAAAATTTAAACTTACAACCTCTCGCTTCCTTCTGTTTTCAACCCTTAAACCTTCCTTCTCAACCCCAATTTAACCTCATAACTTCTACTACTACGCAAACAAATATTTAGCATTAGTACTAAAGTGACGACCTTAAGGATATCACTACCAAAACCTGGCTATAACTTTACCATATCACATGATTGAAACTCAGGAAATAGAAATTGAATCTTAAATTATACAAGCACACAGCTGCATAAAGAAAGATGCGAAACCTATACAGAGGAAGCCAACATTTATTTGCATGAATCATGTATGTTACCTCTCAATATATAATAATTTGCCTGCAAAAGGATGTGATATCTGACTATAAAAAAAAGGCGACGACTTGCCAAAAAGACTTGAATAAAATTATAAGAAATATTTATTTGCCTGCAAAAGGATGCCACCATAGGTCTATTCATATGCTTTTCTTTCAAGTTCATCATTTTGTCATTTATAGAACCTACTATTAAGCTTTTATCATCTTCTGGCCACACTAGAGCGGATAGAAAATTGACAAGGTCAAGTGAGGTGACAGGGGGAGAAGAAGAAATTAATAGAGAGCTCAAACACCATAAATCAACCAAAGAATATATTTCGCAAGATTTTCTGTTAGTAGTGAAGAATGGTTCGTATCTATTTTTTATGGTGATTGCAACAATTTGAAGACTCAAGTCTGCGCATAGAACGACGGGGTCTACACGTACTTGCTTTTGATTGTTTTTCATTTTTGGACATGTTGCCCCACGTCAAGAAAGTATTGTCTTTATTCATAATTTTCAACAAATAGGACAAGAAAATAAATTATAACATAATTTAATTTTCATAAAAGACAAAATGAATCTATGCAAATCAATTTTAAAAAAAAAATAGATAAGGGATTTTCTATTAAAAAATTATAGTGTATAAATTAATTTTAAGTTACTTATGCGATAAATTTAAAGAGAAATTTAATTTGTTTTACATTTTTTTCTATTTTCTATTAATACTTATGGAAAAAATTACTTAAACTGGAGTTATGTGTGGAAATTTCAGCGGACAAAAGTATGTTGAGTGATTTGTGTACGCGCTCTATTATTTAAACACAAAAAAACATTGAATATGATATTGTATAGAATTAAATAATTATAAAGAATTCTTGGTCAAGCTTACTTATTTTCCAGA
This sequence comes from Glycine soja, assembly GCF_004193775.1. NCBI lineage: Eukaryota > Viridiplantae > Streptophyta > Magnoliopsida > Fabales > Fabaceae > Glycine > Glycine soja. Next base: position 55,137,960 of record NC_041019.1, on the reverse strand, counting down.
TAAATTTCGAATTAATTAAAATCTTTTTTACTATATAACTAGAGGGTTAAAAAAATAATTAAAAAGAAATCAATATAAAGAAAAAACTAATAAAGTCATTTAATTATGTATGCAATCACTTATAACTTTTAAATCAACTAAATTATAAAAACAACTATTAATAAAATAAATAATTCTTAAACATTTTGTCTAAACAAAAGGGGAAAGTACAATTATCTCTATAAGACTATGAAAAAGAAAATAAGATATTTGTTTAAAAATATAATTATCTTAGAAATAAATATTAAAAAAGAATAAATACTTTATATAAAATAAAATAGATAGTTAAAACTTAAATGTCACTATCTATACGGTTAAACTCTTATAAAAAATTAATCATTCTGATTATTTTAATATTAAAATAAATACTAAAAGCACTCATTCATTCTGTTGTATACATATAGAGAGGGATTAAAGACATCAAGATTCAAGTGCTCAAAGTAAGAAGCCTTGCATTATTTCGTATCTAGGGAATTATTCTCACAATTATTAAATTGACACACACAGCAGCAATAAGCGCACGGGATGAGACGAAGACAGCAACACAAGTATGAACGAAAAGCATTAAAGCATATATAAACATCTTTAAACCATGCACAATGGCCTCGGTTTTCTTCAGTATGAGCACAGCGTTGTATAGGGTCACCACTGCTTGGATTGGGCAAGCAGCTTCGATAAGTTTGAAGTTGTGGACAGGGAACTGCTGGTTTATCTCAGTTGCTGCTCCCAAACTGACTCATATCATAGAGCATTCTTCCAAAATGGGACCCAGCCCATTTGGATAAGCCCGTGTCAGATTCGATTAAATTCTATTGCCTCAGTAGCAGGATAAGTATATCAACTTAATTATCAGCTGTATAACAATAGGGGATGGGAGTATCAAAGAAATCATAAGAAAATTATCTCAATTTTTAGTTGGAGTAACAACCCTCGTTTATTGTTATCAGCACTGCTTTTTTTTTTTTTTTTTGCAAAAATGTATCGCACCAACACTATTATATATACAAAAATTCTCTCTTGGTCACACGATTGATACTCATGGTAACTTGAATACTACTGCTTCAACCTCATCATCCCTTTATAACCTTTTGTGTGTGACTTGAAGCCTAAAAAAATAGCCTATTTGCAGAAAGTGTGCTAGATAAACAAAGACAACCAAAGACTCTTGGAATGGTAATGTCATAGGGATGTCCATAGAGTTTCTCGTAAGGAGCTTTGTTGTCAAGGAAAGGAGTAGACATACAGTTTATAAGAGTAGCAGAATGAATAAGAGCATAGGACCAAAACACAAGAGGCAAGTTAGACTAAAAGAGTAGAGATCTAGCATCAATAAGTAAATGTTGATGTTTTTGTTTGACAATTTCATTCTGTTGGGGAGTTTCAACACAAGATGTTTGATGTATGATACCATATTCATCATAAAATTGTTTCATGATGAACTTCGAACCATTATTTGAGTGAATCATTTTTACTTTTGTATCAAATTGCCTTTCAACAAATGCAACAAAAGATTTTAAATGAGATTGAGTTTCTGCTTTAGATTTCATAAGAAGTATCCGGACAAATCTTGAGTAGTCATCCACTATGGTAAGAAAATATTTATGAACATTTAAAGAAATAATATGACATGGATCCCAAATATCAACATGTATAAGAGAAAAGGGGGAAGAGGAATGTGAGTCATTGCTAGGAAAAGAAATTTTTCTTTGTTTTGCATGATGGCAAGTTGTACATTCAAATTGTTTGTCAATTGAAAGTAAAGGATGTGATTGCTTCAACAATTACAATCTTTCAAATGATTGGTGTACTAATCAAAAGTGTCAAAGATCAATGGGTATAATATATTACATGAGTAAGTAGAACTATTAGAAGAAACAAAAGTTGTGACAGAAATAAAATCAGATTTCTTCATGTTGAGCTTATAAAGACCATCCACAAAATCAATTGTACCAATCCTCTATAGGTTCAATACATCCTAAACAAAGCAAGTGTCAGCCACAAAGGTTAGCTTACATGGCAAGGTAGACAATAACTTTGATATAGAAATTAGATTAAACTCAAAACTTGGTATGTATAATACATCCTCAAGGTATAAAGAATGAAAAAATCTAATAATGTCTGCATATGTTACAGTAATTGGATGACCAGTGAGAAGTTTAACAATAATGAGACTTATTTGTCTACATGAAGAATACATGTGAGAAGAGGATGTAACATGATCTATGGCACTTAAGTTCAATATCCATTCACTCTCACTTGCCTTACTCATACTACAACTTATTGATGACACATTACCTATAAGTACATGACTAGAATTGATCATTGTGTCAATCTGATTCACATGTGAACTATTGTGAGTTGAATATCCTTGTTGTTGCAACAATGTCATTAAGGCTTTGTATTGTTGAGCAGTCAATTTGACATCTAAACCTTGAGCCTCTTGATTCTTCTCTACATCTGAATTTACATTTTCCTTTTTTACAACATTTACATTATTGATTGATGGACCTTGAGGCTTATGATATTTATGATTAGTAGGGTATCCATGCTTTCTATAGCATCCATTAACAATGTGATTAGTAAAATCACAGTGAGTGCAAATCTTATTTCCTCAACCAAAACCAGTTGAACCACTTTTTCCTTCCCTAGAAGATGGATTATGAGGAAAGCCATTTTTTCTACCACAATATGTACAAGAAAATGGTGAGTTTGATAAGTTAGTGTTTGTTTCATTAATCAAACTAGTGCTTCTTAATGCATCATTGTTGTTAATTTTTCTTTCTTGTTGTATTGCATATGAGAAAACATTAGCTATGCTAGGTAGTGGATCCATCATCAAGACATTAAATTTGGCAGTATTAAATTGATCATTCAATCCTCTAAGAAATTGTATCACATGATCTTATTTCTTCCTCTAAGTGCGTCACATGAACATTTTGGATAACAAACACATATAAAATCAGGTCTATAGCTCTCTAACTCGCCCCAAATTACATGCAATCTTGTAAAATACCTAGTGATAGACTTGTCACCTTGTTTAATTGATGTCATATCTTGCTGCAATTATGAAATTCTCAAAAGGTCTCTTTGTGAATATCGTGATTTTAAGTCTTTTCAAATATCTTGTGCATCATCCATCCATAGTACGCTTTGTTGAATTGAAAGAGAGACTGAATGGACCAACCATAAAACCACCATATTATTGCACCTCTTCCAAGCTGGATGAAGTGCATGATTTGATGCAAGTCTTCGAATAGAATCATCAACAAACTCAGATTTATTCTTCGTGCTTAATGCTATAAGCATAGATCGACTCCATAAATTAATATTGGACGAATCAAGAACCGAAAAAACCAAAGCTATCGTTGAATTTTCTCCCGAATGAAGGTAACAAGAGCAATGTAAATTGAGATTGATCTTGTTGTTGTTCAATCATGATGTAAGAATGAAGGATATGATAATTGAGAGGAAAAATGTGAGTAGGACAACAAAGCTCTTCAAAAGAAGAGCTCTGATACCATCATAGATTTGATATTAGTCATGGGAGAGGAATTCAAGATTGAAAAACTTGCAAAAAAAAACAAAAGAGAATAGAAGAATAAGTTAGATATTTTATTGAAGCGTACAAATTAGTTAGTTACACGTTGTTAGACAATTATATATATACAAGTTAGTTGGAATAACTAACTTTTAACTTACTAACTAACAACTAACTAATTAGAGTTTTAACCATTAATCATGATTAAACTAATCGAAGCATCTAACTATGCTAAGGAGAACGCCAGATTTGAAGCCTATGTTTTTACAAGTTTTAAACCACTTTTTAGCTCATATATGTCATCTGGCATAGGCAACTGAGGTGCTTGTGTTGAAGGTGGGTTTTAATCCGCACAACAAATATTTAGCGAGGAAGAAGTCATTATGATCGGTTAAAACTGAAGCCAGAAAGGTAGTGTTGAAAACTTACCAAACCGTATCAAACAGCCCACATAATAGTACGTCAGTCGTGCCGCCAATTCTTGTTAAGAGTACGAATCTGGTACTGTAAAGCATTTTTCCTAAAATAAACTCTAAGCCTAAAAAACACGTTCCGAATATAACAGTCAACAACTAGACCATTGAAGGCTTGAAGTGCAGCACAAAAAAAAAACTAGACCATTTGAAGTATGACTTTTTTTAGTATATTCTTTATTTTTTACTTATTAATTAAAGTTTTGACAATGAGTATAATTATAAGTGTTATTTTAAAACAAAATATGCAAGACATCACAATACCATTAATAAATTCCAACTATATTGTCCTACGAGGTAAACAATAATGTGTTTATTACATAATCAGTTAAAATGTTTTTAAATATATTAAAAAAATTAAGATGTTGGATGGGGCATAAGGCAATATTAATTGACTTATTGGCCTGGTGCTGAACATCATCATTGTAAATTATCATCTTAAAAATTATATTTTATTTTAAATTAGAATAATTATTAAGAGTATGTTATTATCTTCAAATTCAGATTGATCGAATTCTATTTTATTTTAATAATACTGTCAAATAAAATTTTATAGGAATCAAAAATATTTTTATAAAGTTGCAAAGACTAAAACATAACAAAAAACAAAATCTTTAAACAAATCAATTGATAGATGATTGGATATGATAGAAAGAGAGAGATAAAAAAACTAAAATAAGTGATGAGGTATTTAATATTTAGGAGTGTTAAAATATAAATATCTTTCTTTATTTCTATTTCTATTTCTATGAATATTTTAATAATAATAATAATAATAATAATAATAATAATAATAATAATAATAATAATAATAATAATAATAATAATAATGAGCAAAGTGCTGGAAATAATAACACCTCCAGAACAAGTGTCTGTTCAGCACTAACCGAGACGCTTAACAAAAGAGTCATGAACCGAAAAGCTTAACAGCTAGGCCAAGGAAATAGAAATTGAATGGTAAATTATACAAGCACACATATGCATAAAGAAAGATACAAAACATGTACCGGAAGCCAACGTTTATTTGCATCAATCATGTATGTTATCTCAACTGTAAAATATAAGTAAATTTGATATTCAATTTGGATTAATAAATAAGGATAATATTTTTACTTTATTATTGTTTGTAAGGCAATAATGAAGAAATTAATATATTTGTTATTTTTTATTAGTAAAATTCAAAAGAAAATTTCAAGTGTTTTAGAGGAAAATTTGATGTAAAAATTGAAAGAAAAAACCTTGAAGAAAAATTAAAAGAATTGAAAAGTCCCCTTAGTGCGCAAGACAGGTCCAACATACATTCTCGCTTAGCAAGCAACACACGTTTAGGGCGAAAAAGACCTACAAAGAAGTTCAAAGACGTGTTTAACGCAAAAAGTTCACGCTAAGCGCGAGTTCAATGTGAAAAGTAAGTTATCTTAAATCTATAAAAGGAAAATGAAGCAGAATAAAAAAAAAAAAAAAAAAAACAACCCACACACTGGTCTATCCCTTGGGGGAAACCCTCTCTCTTTAGTCATTAATCTTTTTCTTGTTATTTATCATCTTCTTCCATTCACATCAACCCCTTATAGTGTAAAATCTCTTATAACAATGAGAAACTAATCCCCTCAGTTGGGGCCTAGTAGCCAAGAGTCCTTAGAATAATGTAACTGTTATTTTTATCTATTAATGCAATATTTAATTTCTATTATTCTTTCTTGCTTTTTATTGTTATTGTGTAGTTTGACCATCCATGCATTTGTTTTAGGAATTATTTATTAGAAAGTGGTAATGCCTAAAAGAACTAGGGGAGAACATCTCAATATTACATTGTTCGGACTAGCGTGATTTTGTTGTGCCTCTAAATAATATCTCTTTACTTAATGTTGTGTAAGCAAAAGGATTTGGAAGAAAGAATATATAAATTAGGCTTTTCAATGTAAGGGATCTTAGTTCCGCATATTAGCAATGTGGGTGGAAATTAGGAAAACATTCAATAAAGAATATCATTAATATTGCATCAAAAGTAGTTAGACATGTTAGGACCTAACGTTAACATTATCTTATATTGAATTGATGTTTGACATTAAGACTACTATTTAATTTTCTTGTTATCTTCTCTTTTTACCCTTTTTACTCCAAATTTCATCTTTATCTCTTGTCCTTATTTCATTGCTTGCAAATTGGATATTTATCAAGTAGAGGCAAAATTTTTACAGACTCCACACTTAGATTTTTATTTTAATCTTTAGTACTTATAATAACATTTATTATCATTAACAATATCTCTCAATTATAATTTTCTATATATTACTTTTGTCCCCTTTATGTACAACAAACTTTTCCCTTTACCATATCGATCATATGATTGAAACTAAGGTTCAACTTTAATAGTTCCCCAATCTCATCGTCCATTTGGATCCTTAATCTCGGAGAAAACATCATCCGGGATCAACACGAAATCATTACTCCCATAGCTACGATCTCCATCCCTTGTCGTGCTCAACCCAGTGCTTTTGCTATAATCCGAAACATGGACACTATTATGGCTACTGCTAAACACATCATCACCATATTCATAATCCCCACCACTCTCCATCACTCCATTAACATCACCTTCCTGAAGCTGCAAAACCAACTCCAGCATCCCAACGATGTCCTTCATGGAGGGCCTTTGAGTCCCGTCCTCAAGCAAACAACTCAGTGCAACCTCACCAAATTTGCGCAAACACTGAGGTACTATCTGGCCCTTGAGTTCTGGATCCACAATCTCACTCAGAATTCCCTTCTCATAGCAATGCTTTGCCCATTTAACAAGTGACATTCGTTGTTTCTCCTCCCAATGGAGCAAAGGCTGCCTTCCAGATAATACCTCCAAGAGCACCACTCCAAAGGAATACACATCAGACTTCACAGTCAAACGATCTCGTTTGTAATACTCTGGGTCTAAATATCCAATACTACCTTTCACTTGAGTGTTCACATGGGTCCTAGAAATACCTGTGGGCCCAATTCGGGATAACCCGAAGTCCGAAACCTTGGGCACCCATTTTTCATCCAATAAGATATTGGCGCTCTTCACATCACGGTGAATGATCACATCCTTCGTGCCCGTATGTAGATAATGCAGTCCTCGTCCGACACCTATGCATATCTGGAGCCTTTGTTTCCATGAAAGGGAAGGCTTATCAGTGTCGTAGAGATGCTCACGGAGGGAACCCCGATCCATGAAATCATACACCAGTATCATTTCGTTGCTCTCGTAACAGTAACCAACGAGGGAGACAAGATGGAGATGGCGAAGTTGAGACAGCATTTCGATCTCGTTCATGAACTCCTGCGCACCCTGCCGAGAATCCGCTTTGAGCCTTTTGATTGCGACTCGGGTTGAACCGTCATCGATGTATCCTTTGTACACGTTGCCGAAGCCTCCCAATCCAACCACGAAGAGTTCGTCGAAGTTGTTGGTGGCGGCTCTGATTTCCGCGATTGAGAACTTACGGCAGAGGTTGGTTGGTAGCGACGATGAGCCACCGCCTCGAGAAGTTCCACCTTTTTTATTGGAACCTTCGTCGACGGCCATGTTCTTCTTGCGTTTGGTGAGGAAGAAAGCAACAGAAAGGGATAACATAACGACACCGGAAACTGTGCCTGCGACGGCGGCAGTTAGGGTTCTCGTGCTGCCTTTGCTTTTCTTGTTTGAGCTCGGAAGAAGAACCTCGGAGGTCTTTGGATGAGAGTCTGGGTTAGGTCCAGCGAGGTTACCTGTTGTGTTGTTGATTTTGAAGAGTTCAATTGCGTTTATTTGAGCGTCCTTGGCCAAGCTTGTAGGGTTAGGATGCATTTTCAGTGAAAGATTAAGCGTTTCCTGCTGATTCCCTGGGATGAAAACTACATACTGTTTAACCACTGGGACACCCTCCTGTTTATCGCTCCAACCGAGAATGTCTGCCCACTTTTCAACCAACTGATCCTGAACGAATATGAAGAAGCTCTGGTAACCAGGATTTTTCATATCCGGGTCAAGCTGGCAAAAGTGTAACCTTAGCAAGTAGGTGAAGCCTGAATCAACGGGAAGTTGCCATGTGAGGTTGAACCCCATGTTGATGGTGCCATTACTTCCCATATTCCTTACGGATCGGTACACTGTGTCTGGTGCCGTGTAGTTAGGAATCTTTGTGAATGTCAGCTTAATTCCAATGCCAATATCTAGAGATAGTACACTTTGAGTCGTTACATATTTGTTATCCACATCCCAGCTCCTGAGCATACCCGTGTCCTGTGAGGCCGGGATTTGTTGGTCTCCAACTCTTAACCGATAATTTGTCTCCAGAGCAAAGTTGTTTTCAATGGGGAACGGGTTCGTATTGAGGCCAACGAGTTGAGGCCATCCACTGATGTCGACGTCGTCAGGATTGGTGTAGTAGAGAAAAGGGGGCATTGAAACAATCTCTATTCCATTGATGAAAGCGTACGAATCTGGATGCTGAGATGTTTTGCTTGGAATGAAGGTTATGTTGAGCCGATCGCCATCTTTGAGGTTGATGCAATACTCTCTGAACAAGATGTCGGTCTGGGCAGGGTCATCATCAGCATCAGCATTGAGGGAAGCATTGAAGTCTTGAAAGAGGGTGTATGGGCCTGCTTTGACTGAGAAATAGGCTTTGGAGCGATGGAAGTTTTGGTAGGAAGTTGAGTAGAAGAAGAGGCGAAGAAACTTTGGGCCTGTGGAGACAGGGAAGGAGTAAGTGAATTGGGAGTGAGAGAAACGAGCATCGGTGTAAGGACCCTCTTGGGTAGATGGTGTGAGTGCAGGAGCAGCAACTGAGTCCTTGTTTTCTGAGAGGAATTTGATGTCTGCAGTCCAATTGCGACCATCGCGAGTGGACAAGCTACTGTTAGAGCCACAGTTGATGCTGAAGATCTCATGGGGACTATAAATAAACTCTGCTATGGAAAGGTTAGGGAGGGACAATAACAGCAGGTGGAGGAGGATGGCTCCTAAAGCAAATCGTATGCAAGTTGTGTCCATGGATAAGCTGTAATCGAAGCACCACACAGCACGGTAGCAGAACAGAGAGCTCAAACACGATTAATCAACCAATGGTAGTACACGGTGTCACGGTTGTTCATGTCTATTTTCTTCTTCATTTTTTTAAGTTAGCGGAGACTTCAAGTCTACGCTTGCTTTCTTTTTGTGGTTGTTATTATTATTAATTTATTTTTTATTTGACTGGCTGCGACATATCAGTATACTTTGTGTGGAAATTTCAAGCACGCCAAAAATACCTGCAGTGATTTTTATTTTTGTTGCATTCCACTTTCAACACAATAATAAAGTTTAGTTTTTAAACCTTTTCATATTATAAATTTTTTCTTTAAAATATCTTTTGAAAATTTTTAATTATTTATTAATTTTTCATCATTATTTTTATTTTTTCTATTTTTTTATTTTTAGTTTTTCATTTATTTTAATTATTCAAAGTAGTCCCAAATATAAAATAAACAAAAAATTTAAATTGATAAAAAATTGATTTTGAGAAATAAAAATAAATAAGAAACTAAAAATAATTTAAAAAAAAGAATTAAAATTGTTGACAAAAAATTAACAAAAGACTATAAACTGTATATAAAATGTTGAGAGACTAAAAACTTAAATATCTGTATATCAAAATTAATTTTAATTTTATTATGTAGATAATTAAAGGGCTTATCAATTGTGTCATGAAGTTATTTTTGGAGTGAGGATATACAAATGTTCAAACATATTAAAATTTATTTATTAATAAACTATAATTTAGTTGGTTAAATATAATTTGTTGGTCACATATTGTTTCAATCAATTTAACCAAAAAATTTAGGATAATTTAATATAACAAATGAGAGGTCTTAAATTACATCTTGTATAAAATATATATTACACTACGTGCAAATATATTTTATACGACAAACTCATCGCAAGATACCTAACATAACAATTAATGACATAGAAATTAATTTGTAATTGGTACTCTCGACGTATTGATCAAATATTGACAATAAATTATGTCAAATAATAATCTTTTTTTAAATCGACTATTATTCACATGAAAACATCTTATAATTATCACACATCAATCATTACATGTATATATATTATTTAGCCAAATTGTATCTTTCTTTAGGCCAAACACAATTCGCATAAATAATTTCATACAAAAAATCTATATAATTTTAATCAAATCAATTCTCACAATAAAAAATTATTTTGGCAATATATCGTATCAATTAATTTAATTTAAAAATTATTATATATGCACATAAATGGGAAGGATTTTCCTTTCTTTACATGTCATGCAACGTAACTTCAACATGTGTCCAAACTTCCTCATTAAGACACCATTTGTTTTTTTGAGTGTTATGGCTCACTTTGAATTGTCAAAAGTGTGTAGGAAGTGAGTTCAAGACAAAATGCATGAGTAAGACTTCATCAAGCACTAGTTTAAGTGTTTTCAATTTTGATGTCAAGTTAGACATTTTCATTATATAGTCCCTTATATTACTTCTTCCCCTTTTTTAACAAAAAGATAATAAAAAACAAAAAATGCATGCATAAAAAACCAAATAATGATGCAAAAAATAAAAAACAAAATACACTCCAATTCCAATCAAATATTCTATATGACAATATTTGAATTTACCAACAATTAATATGTGTTGTTCCAAAAATAAATTAGGTTCATTGTTAATGGATGTGCACCATTTCTTGTACAGTTAGTTCACATTCCAACACTTACATTGAAACCTGCTTGCAGGAGAATCAACCATTCACATAAATACTCATTAGTACATAGTTCATCTCACTCATGCAAGATATTCCTACAGTTTTCTTAACCTCCTAGAGCTAAGGCAAGCACACATTATTTTTGAAATAAATTAAACACAACTATCCTAAGAAATAACAGAAAAACACACAATGCAATTAACTATAAGACCAGTGGGAAGTTTAACAATAATGAGACTTATTTGTCTACATGAAAAATACAAGTGAGAAGAGGATGTAATGTAACATGGTCTATGGCACTTGAGTCCAATATCCATTCACTCTCACCTACCTTGCCCATACTATAACTTATTGATGACACATTACTTGTAAGTACATAACTAGAACCGATTATTGTGTCAATCTGATTCACATGTGAACTATTGTGAGTTTAATATCCTTGTTGTTGCAACAATGTCATTAAGGCTTTGTATTGTTGAGCAGTCAATTTGACATCTGAACCTTGTGCTTGTTGATTCTACTCTACATCTGAATTTGCATTTTCCTCTTTTACAACATTTACATTATTGATTGATGGACCTTTGAGGCTTATGACATTTATGACCAATAGGGTATCCATGCTTTCTATAACATCCATTACCAGTGTGATTAGTAAAACCATAGTGAGTGCAAATCTTATTGCCCCTTCCACCTGAATTCACTTTTTCCTTCCCTAGAAGATGAATTATGAGAAAAGCCATTTTTTCTACCACAATATGTACATGAAAATGGTGAGTTTGATAAGTTAGTATTTGTTGCATTAATCAAACTAGTGCTTCCTAATGCATCATTGTTGTTAATTTTCCTTTCTTGTTGTATTAATATTGCATATGAGAAAGCATTAACTATGCTAGGTAATAGATCCATAATCAAGACATTAAATCTGACAGTACTAAATTGATCATTCAATCCTCTAAGAAATTGTATCACATGATCCTATTTCTTCCTCTAAGTGCGTCACATGAATATTTTGGATAACAAACACATATAGGACCTGGTCTATAGCTCACTAACTCGTCCCAAATTACATGCAATCATGTAAAATACTCAGTTATAAACTTGTCACCTTGTTTAATTGATGTCATGTCTTGTTGTAATTGTGAAATTCTCAAAAGGCCTCCTTGTGAATATTGTGATTTTAAGTCTTTCCAAATATCTTGTGCATCATCCATCCAGAGTATGCTTTGTCTAATTGAAAGAGAGACAAAATGAACCAACCATAAAACCACCATATTATTGCCCCTCTTCCAAGCTGCATGAAGTGCATGATCTGATGCAAGTCTTCGAATAGAACTATCAAAAAACTCAGATTTGTTCTTCGTGCTTAATGTTGTAAGCATAGATCGACTCCATGAATTATGATTGGACGAATCAAGAACAGGAGAAATCAAAGCTATCGTTGGATTTTCTCTTCGATGAAGGTAATAAGAATTGTGTGCATTGAGTGATTGATCTTATTGTTGTTCACTCATGATGTAAGAATGAAGGATATGATAATCGAGAGGAAGAATGTGAGTAGCACAACAAAACTCTTTAAAGGAAGAGTTCTGATACCATCATAGATTTGATATCAGTCATGGGAGAGGAATTCAAGATTGAAAAACTTACAAAAAAAGCAAAAGAGAATAGAAGATTAAGTTAGATATTTTATTGAAGTGTACAAATTAGTTAGTTACAAGTTGTTAGACAATTATATATATACAAGTTAGTTGGAATAGCTAACTTTTAACTTACTAACTAACAACTAACTAACTAGAGTTTTAACCATTAATCATGATTAAACTAATCGAAGCATCTAACTATGCTAAGGAGAACGCCAGATTTGAAGCCTATGTTTTTACAAGTTTTAAACCACTTTTTAGCTCATATATGTCATCTGGCATAGGCAACTGATGTGCTTGTGTTGAAGGTGGGTTTTAATCCGCACAACAAATATTTAGCGAGGAAGAAGTCATTATGATCGGTTAAAACTGAAGCAAGAAAGGTAGTGTTGAAAACTTACCAAACCGTATCAAACAGCCCACATAAGAGTACGTCAGCTGTGCCACCAATTCTTGTTAAGAGTACGAATTTGGTACTGTAAAGCATTTTTCCTAAAATAAACTCTAAGCCTAAAAAACACGTTCCGAATATAACAGTCAACAACTAGACCATTGAAGGCTTGAAGTGCAGCACAAAAAAAAAAAACTAAACCATTTGAAGTATGACTTTTTTTAGTATATTCTTTATTTTTTACTTATTAATTAAAGTTTTGACAATGAGTATAATTATAAGTGTTATTTTAAAAAAAAATATGCAAGACATCACAATACCATTAATAAATTCCAACTATATTGTCCTACGAGGTAAACAATAATGTGTTTATTACATAATTAGTTAAAATGTTTTTAAATATATTAAAAAAAATTAAGATGTTGGATGGGGCATAAGGCAATATTAATTGACTTATTGGCCTGGTGCTGAACATCATCATTGTAAATTATCATCTTAAAAATTATATTTTATTTTAAATTAGAATAATTATTAAGAGTATGTTATTATCTTCAAATTCAGATTGATCGAATTCTATTTTATTTTAATAATACTGTCAAATAAAATTTTATAGGAATCAAAAATATTTTTAAAAAGTTACAAAAGACTAAAACATAACAAAAAACAAAGTCTTTAAACAAATCAATTGATAGATGATTGGATATGATAGAAAGAGAGAGATAAAAAAACTAAAATAAGTGATGAGGTATTTAATATTTAGGAGTGTTAAAATATAAATATCTTTCTTTATTTCTATTTCTATTTCTATGAATATTTTTTAATAATAACAATAATAATAATAATAATAATATCATTATAGAGCAAAGTGCTGGAAATAATAACACCTCCAGAACAAGTGTCTGTTCAGCACTAACCGAGACGCTTAACAAAAGAGTCATGAACCGAAAAGCTTAACAGCTAGGCCAAGGAAATAGAAATTGAATGGTAAATTATACAAGCACACATATGCATAAAGAAAGATACAAAACATATACCGGAAGCCAACGTTTATTTGCATCAATCATGTATGTTATCTCAACTGTGAAATATAAGTAAATTTGATAATCAATTTGGATTAAGAAATAGGGATAATATTTTTACTTTCTTATTGTTTGTAAAGAAATAATGAAGAAATTAATATATTTGTTATTTTTTATTAGCAAAATTCAAAAGAAAATTTCAAGTGTTTTAAAGGAAAATTTGATGTAAAAATCGAAAGAAAAAATCTTGAAGAAAAATTAAAAGTATTGAAAAGTCCCCTTAGTGCGCAAGACAGGTCCAACATACATTCTCGCTCAGCACGCAACACACGTTTAGGACGAAAAAGACCCACGAAGAAGTCCTAAGACGCGCTAAACGCAAAAAGTTCACGCTAAGCGTGAGTTCAGTGTGAAAAGTAAGTTATCTTAAATCTATAAAAGGAAAATGAAGCAGAATAAAAAAAACAACCCACACACTAGTCTATCCCTTGGGGGAAACCCTCTCTCTTTAATCATTCCTCTTTTTCTTGTTATCTATCATCTTCTTCCATTCACATCAACCCCTTATAGTGTAAAGTCTCTTATAACAATGAGAGACTAACCCCCTCAGTTGGGGCCTAGTAGCCAAGAATCGTTAGAATGTAACTGTTATTCTTATCTATTAATGCAATATTCAATTTCTATTATTCTTTTTTGCTTTTTATTGTTATTGTGTAGTTTGACCATCCATGCATTTGTTTTAGGAATTATTTATTAGAAAGTGGTAATGCCTAAAAGAACTAGGGGAGAACATCTCAATATTACATTGTTAGGACTAGCGTGATTTTGTTGTGCCTCTAAATAATATCTCTTTACTTAATGTTGTGTATTATTCTGTCTTTGCAAAAGGATTTGGAAGAAAGAATATATAAATTAGGCTCTTCAATGTAAGGGATCTGAGTTCCGCATATTAGCAATCTGAGTGGAAATTAGGAAAACATTCAATAAAGAATATCATTAATATTACATCAAAGGTAGTTAGACATGCTAGGACCTAACGTTAACATTATCTTCTACTGGATTGATGTTTGACATTAAGACTACTATTTAATTTTCTTGTTATCTTCTCCTTTTACCCTTTTTACTCCAAATTTCATCTTTATCTCTTGTCCTTATTTCATTGCTTACAAATTGGATATTTATTAACGTAAGTAGAGACAAAATTTCTACCGACTCCACACTTAAATTTTTATTTTAATCTTTGTAATAACATTAGTTATCGTTAACAATATCTCTCAATTATAATTTTCTATATATTACTTTTGTCCCCTTTATGTACAACAAACTTTTCTCCCCAATCTCATCATCCATTTGGATCCTTAATCTCGGAGAAAACATCATCCGGGATCAACACGAAATCATTACTCCCATAGCTACGATCTCCATCCCTTGTCGTGCTCAACCCAGTGCTTTTGCTATAATCCGAAACATGGACACTATTATGGCTACTGCTAAACACATCATCACCATATTCATAATCCCCACCACTCTCCATCACTCCATTAACATCACCTTCCTGAAGCTGCAAAACCAACTCCAGCATCCCAACGATGTCCTTCATGGAGGGCCTTTGAGTCCCGTCCTCAAGCAAACAACTCAGTGCAACCTCACCAAATTTGCGCAAACACTGAGGTACTATCTGGCCCTTGAGTTCTGGATCCACAATCTCACTCAGAATTCCCTTCTCATAGCAATGCTTTGCCCATTTAACAAGTGACATTCGTTGTTTCTCCTCCCAATGGAGCAAAGGCTGCCTTCCAGATAATACCTCCAAGAGCACCACTCCAAAGGAATACACATCAGACTTCACAGTCAAACGATCTCGTTTGTAATACTCTGGGTCTAAATATCCAATACTACCTTTCACTTGAGTGTTCACATGGGTCCTAGAAATACCTGTGGGCCCAATTCGGGATAACCCGAAGTCCGAAACCTTGGGCACCCATTTTTCATCCAATAAGATATTGGCGCTCTTCACATCACGGTGAATGATCACATCCTTCGTGCCCGTATGTAGATAATGCAGTCCTCGTCCGACACCTATGCATATCTGGAGCCTTTGTTTCCATGAAAGGGAAGGCTTATCAGTGTCGTAGAGATGCTCACGGAGGGAACCCCGATCCATGAAATCATACACCAGTATCATTTCGTTGCTCTCGTAACAGTAACCAACGAGGGAGACAAGATGGAGATGGCGAAGTTGAGACAGCATTTCGATCTCGTTCATGAACTCCTGCGCACCCTGCCGAGAATCCGCTTTGAGCCTTTTGATTGCGACTCGGGTTGAACCGTCATCGATGTATCCTTTGTACACGTTGCCGAAGCCTCCCAATCCAACCACGAAGAGTTCGTCGAAGTTGTTGGTGGCGGCTCTGATTTCCGCGATTGAGAACTTACGGCAGAGGTTGGTTGGTAGCGACGATGAGCCACCGCCTCGAGAAGTTCCACCTTTTTTATTGGAACCTTCGTCGACGGCCATGTTCTTCTTGCGTTTGGTGAGGAAGAAAGCAACAGAAAGGGATAACATAACGACACCGGAAACTGTGCCTGCGACGGCGGCAGTTAGGGTTCTCGTGCTGCCTTTGCTTTTCTTGTTTGAGCTCGGAAGAGGAACCTCGGAGGTCTTTGGATGAGAGTCTGGGTTAGGTCCAGCGAGGTTACCTGTTGTGTCGTTGATTTTGAAGAGTTCAATTGCGTTTATTTGAGCGTCCTTGGCCAAGCTTTTAGGGTTAGGATGCATTTTCAGTGAAAGATTAAGCGTTTCCTGCTGATTCCCTGGGATGAAAACTACATACTGTTTAACCACTGGGACACCCTCCTGTTTATCGCTCCAACCGAGAATGTCTGCCCACTCTTCAACCAACTGATCCTGAACGAAAATGAAGAAGCTCTGGTAACCAGGATTTTTCATATCCGGGTCAAGCTGGCAAAAGTGTAACCTTAGCAAGTAGGTGAAGCCTGAATCAACGGGAAGTTGCCATGTGAGGTTGAACCCCATGTTGATGGTGGCATTACTTCCCATATTCCTTACGGATCGGTACACTGTGTCTGGTGCAGTGTAGTTAGGAGTCTTCTTTGTGAATCTCAGCTTAATTCCAGTTCCAATATCTAGAGATTGTATACTTTGAGTCGTTACATATTTGTTATCCACATCCCAGCTCCTGAGCATACCCGTGTCCTGTGAGGCCGGGATTTGTTGGTCTCCAACTCTTAACCGATACTTTGTCTCCATAGCATAGTTGCTTTCAATGGGGAACGGGTTCGTATTGAGGCCAACGAGATGAGGCAATCCAGTGATGTCGACGTCGTCAGGATTGGTGTAGTAGAGAAAAGGGGGCATTGAAACAATCTCGATTCCATTGATGAAAGCGTACGAATCTGGATGTTGAGCTGTTTTGCTTGGAATGAACGTTATGTTGAGCTGCTTGTGACCATCTTCAAGGTTGATGCAATACTCTCTGAACAAGATGTCGAGCTGGCCGGGGTCGTCATCAGCAGCGGCATTGAGGGAAGCATCGAAATCTCGAAGGAGGGTGTATGGGCCAGCTGTGACTGAGAAATAGGCTTTGGTGCGATAAAAGCTTTGGTATGAAGCTGAGTAGAAGAAGAGGCGAACAAATTTTGGGCCTGCTTTGAGAGAGGAGTAGGTGAATTGGGAGTGAGAGAGACGAGCATAAGTGTAAGGGCCCTGTATTGTTGTTGGTGTGTTTGGAGGAGCAGCAACTGAGCCCTGGCTTTTGGAGAGGAGTTTACTGTTGTTGTCTCCAATCCAGTTCCGACCATCGAGTGTGAAGTTGGTGGATGATCCACAGCTGATGCTGAAGAGCTCAAGGGGAGGATAAATAACCTCTGCTATGGAAATGAAAGGGAGACACGGCAATATGAGGAGGATTGTTCCTAAAGCAATTCGTATGCGAGTTGTGTCCATCGATATGGCTAATGCAATGGAAGCAGCACACATTAGCGAAAAACATGGAGCTCAAACACGATCAACGAATGAATATACTTATAAAGGTTGGGCAGTTGGTGTCTATTTTCGTTAAGCAAGTGGGAGATTTCAAGTCTACGCATGGCACTACCGACTCAATGTCCTAGGTGTGGAAATTGTAGCCATGACCAAAATATATATGTTGCGTTACTTTTGGTTGAGTAATGGTATTTAGACAATATTTGTATTTTTATCATTTCATCATTATTTTTTTTCTATTACATTATATAAAAAATTATAAGATTCATCATACTTATAATTTTTTATAATTTGTTTTTCTCTCTATGCATGTGATGGATATCCATATTTATTTTTCCATTTTGTTTTATATGTTGCATTATTTAAACATAAAACAATTAACATGAATTGAATGTGGTATATTGGTATTGTGTATATTTTTTTATTCCTTTGTACATTTACATTTCCAAAAATATATCTTAAATTGTAAAAGAATGTTTTTTTTATTGTGCCATTCGGATATACAAGAATCTTCTTGCTCCTTTTGGCCTTCGGGGCCTTCCAAAATAATAAAAGAAAATCTTCTTCCTCTTTATTTTATTATCAAAATTATGAAAGGACGGTATTATTTCACGAAATAGAAAGGAAAATGGTAGGAATTCACTCCATTTTGGAGCGTATTAAAACAGAAGAAAAAAATTAAAATATTACTATAATTATTTTTCATTGCTTTTAAAACTTATTTTTACCTCAATTTTATCGTATTTATGGTCCTTTTTAATTTGAATATCATTTGGATTTCATAATTTTTGTAAATAAGTGTAATAAAAACAAGTTTCATGTCTTAATTTAGTAAAAAAAATAAGATGAAAAATTAAATTGATTTTTTAAAATAAAAACCAAATTAAATTTAAATAAAAACATAAAGGACTTAAGGTATATTTTAGTCATTTTTTCATATTTAAAAATTGTATTATTACTATTTTATGCCACTAATATATATATATATATATAGAGAGAGACACACACATCAAGTGAGAGGCGTATTTTATTATGAGTTGAAAGGTCTAGATTTAATTGCTGATTAAGGACCAGGCCCGTCGCACAAATTGAAAGGGAGGGAATGAGTTGAATTTTTGCACCACATATATATATATATATATATAGTAAAGTTGTGCCATAGAGAAGATATTTAACTTCTCTGTTCATAAATTTTGTATGTGATTTAAAATTCCTTTTCATGAGCCTACATGAACCAACTATTTTTTGTGATTTAAAATTCCTTCTCTCTCCTAATGTTGCGTGTCCAGAATTAAAACTCATGAAAACTTTTATGTATTTATGCCGTTAATTTTTTTCAAATTGGCCAAGTTAGTAAGTTGTAGAGAGAATCTCATCCTTTCAAGTCGTTTTTCTTATATTCGAGTCGTTTTTCTTATATTCGAGCAAATTAAATTTTAAAACCCCAGCAAAAATAAAAATACCACACTAGGAATTTGAAATTACAAGTTTGTGGGTATCTCACGGGTGAATTCATGTCATGTTGCACGTTGAGGAGTCCGTCGGAATGGCTACGATACACAATTTAGGTTTTCGGCGAGTCAAAGTCGACGTTGAAGGGGACATACTTTGCCGTGAAGTCGTTCTCCGCCGCGTGGTGACGGCAGGTCTCGTCCTTGATGTTCATCGCCAAAGAAGCATGGGAGTGGTTGTTGGTGGTGAGGTGTGAGGAGGTGCACGTGTAGTTTTAATTAACAATTAAACCTGGACCTTCTATTTTAATCGAAGAGCTGTTATTTAATCCTCTCACTACTCATCATAAAACATTTCTCTCACTTGATATGCCCTCTATATATATATATATATATATATATATATATATATATATATATATATATTTACTATTATAATATATCATAGTATATCTTATTTCTAACCATAAAAGATAAAAATGAAACTTAAAATATAAAGGACTAAAATAGATAAACACACAACATTTGGAGCATAATAATATTTTAGCCTAATTTTATCAAGGTCTTATTTGCAAGTCTTTTACCTCTTTTTTATAGTCAGACACTTTGTGTTCCTGTTGTTAAATTTAAATTCTGCACACAAGACCAATATTTATTTAACATTTTTATTTGTGAAAACAATTGAAGAGTTTTCTAGGAAACACAGTTCAAAGTTCCAATCTAACGTTCGATAATATAATTTTAGAAGATGAAATGTATGATGATAATTATTTTTTTATCAGTTAATTTTAGTTGTTAGTTTTATTAAAATGTTAGTGAAAAAATTTAAACTTACAACCTATCCCTTCCTTCTGTTTTCAACCTTAAACCTTCCTTCTCAACCCCAATTTAACCTCATAACTTCTACTACTACACAAACAAATATTTAGCATTAGTACTAAAGTGACGACCTTAAGGATATCACTACCAAAACCTGGCTATATCTTTACCATATCACATGATTGAAACTCAGGAAATAGAAATTGAATCTTAAATTATACAAGCTAGCACACATCTGCATAAAGAAAGATATGAAACCTATACAGGAAGCCAACATGAATCATGTATGTTACGTCTCAATATATAATAATTATATATATATATATATATATATATATATATATATATATATATATATATATATATATTTCTTCCCTCTGTGCCCTTATGTCCAACAAACTTTTCGCTTTACCATATCACATGATTGGAACTCAGGTTGAACTTGAATAGTTCTCCAATCTCATCTTCCTTTGGATAATAACTTTATTGTCTTTTATAAATTTATTTTAAAAGTTATATTAATAATAATTTATGATTAAATGATCGTGTAAAATTATTTAATATTATTGGTCTATCACTATTAAACTCTATATATTTATGAAAAAAATGTTTTATTTATTTATTTTGTTCTTCTATAAATACTTATTAAAATGTTTATTTAAACAGAAATTATGTATGAAAATTTCAGCCACAGAAAAAATATATATTGGCCTTATGTGCAGAATTTAAATTTAACAAATAGGAAAATGAAAACATAAATATCTGACTATAAAAAAAAAGGCGACAACTTGCCAAAAAGACTTGAATAAAATTATAAGAAATATTTATTTGCCTGCAAAAGGATGCCACCATAGGTCTAGTCATATGCTTTTCTTTCAAGTTCATCATTTTGTCATTTATAGAACCTACTATTCAGCTTTTATCATCTTCTGGCCACACTAGAGCGGATAGAAAATTGACAAGGTCAAGTGAGGTGACAGGGGGAAGAAGAAATTAATAGAGAGCTCAAACACCATAAATCAACCCAAGAATATATTTGTCAAGATTTTCTGTTAGTAGTGTAGAATGGTTCGTATCTATTTTTTATGGTGATTCCAACAATTTGAAGACTTAAGTCTGCGCATGAAACGACGGGGTCTACACGTACTTGCTTTTGATTGATTTTTATTTTTGGACATTGTGACAACCCTCCCTTGGATTATAATTTTCTTACTCTAGTTAACTTATCCTATTTTAAATAACTTCTAAGAGAACACATAATATATCTAGACAATTCTATGTATATCAAGATCTCAAGTCCTAATATAGACTCTTAATACATTATCGAGAATATCCATTAATAACATTGTTGATTATAAATATTAATTATCAAGATATCTCAACACATCATAAGTACATCATCGGCATATCTATAAGGGATAATCATTTAAATTTTCAAATAAAAAGAATTCTCTCTAAATCTATCACTATCCTTATTCCTATAACTGTATTATATTGGAGTAACAAACAAAATATCCATCAGAAGCAATGGAGGTCTATCAAAAAATAATCAAATGTCTGGCTAAGTCAGCAAATCCCAGGAGATCAGTTACTCCACTATTGTGTATCTGAGAAAATAAAATAAGGGGATAAGTCACAAAGACTTAATGAGAACATAAAATACAAAGCAAACAAGGAGGAGAGCACAACATAGCACGAGTCTTTACATCCAAAGAAATTTAAAATGACATTAAATAAATAAATAAATAAAATACAACTTGCTTTAAGAAATCAGTATACTAAAAAAAAAAAAATTTCATAACTACTCATAAACTGGTATTCAAGAATAATAACTTTATAATCAAACTTTCATTTCACTATGTGCACATAGACCACATTATCTCTTTGTTGTGGTGAATGATAATTATATAACTATGACATTTAGCTCATAGGCTGCATTATCTCTTCGTTGCAGCGAACATAAAATATAAATATACTATGATTAATTGACTCAGACTACATTATCTATTCGTTGTAGCAAACGACAAATATAAATATACTATGAGAAATTGACTCATAGGCTACATTATCTTTTCGTTGTAGCAAACGACAAATATAAATGTACTATGAGAAATTGACTCATAGACTACATTATATCTTCATTATAGCAAACGGAAATTATAATTATACTATGAGAAATTGACTCATAGGTTACATTATCTTTTCATTGTAGCAAACGGAAAATATAATTATATTATGAGACATTGACCCATAGGCTACATTATCTATCAAAATCTCAAAATAAATTTCAAAGATCACAAAGAATATATATATTTTAAAGTTTACTTGCTTCTCCTAAAAGAACTTTAAAAATGTCGCTAAGTA
The DNA here is from genome assembly GCF_004193775.1 of Glycine soja. Classification (NCBI taxonomy): domain Eukaryota; kingdom Viridiplantae; phylum Streptophyta; class Magnoliopsida; order Fabales; family Fabaceae; genus Glycine; species Glycine soja. Next base: position 55,115,475 of record NC_041019.1, on the reverse strand, counting down.
GATTAACTACTCACACAAAAGAATGCAACCAATGCCTTCCAATGTTGTTGGGAGGATCAACCACTATATTTTTCATAGGATCTAAACATTTAAAATAAGAGAACAAGAGATTAGATAAAATCCTCAAATTTAACAAACCTAGGGTTTTGAGAAAACCACAATCCCTAATACTTAATTTCTAACCCTCTTCACACAACTCATACTAAACAATGCTATAAAATACTCATCTAACACAATGGGTTATAAATTTTTACCTTAAAGAGATCAAATAAAAATTTGAAGAGAATGAGTGGTGTTTCCTTTTTCTCCAATCACATTCTTGTGCTTGGGAATGACACAAGAATGCAATAAATTTGATAAATTTTGGAACAATGGAAGAAGATGAGTGAAAGGTTGAGAGATGAAAATTTGAGAAGAGATAGGATTTGAGAGATAGGGGTGGGTTATTGAAAAAAAAGAGGAAGTTTGGAAATAGGAGGGTTCGATTTGTTATAAAACTAAAAGGGGTTTCGTGTAGTTATAAAACTAAGGCAAAATTGCACTTTTGGTCTCTCACTTTAGCTTCAATTTTGCATTTGGTCCCCCAGTAATTTAATTCACAAATTTGGTTCCCCTGTTTTATAAAATCCTGCAATGTTGGTCCTGGACGCCTCAATTGGATGTTGATCGTTAAGCAGTGATGTTAACTGTCACGTGTCACGTTCTTATTGAATGATAACTGTCACGTGTCATGTTCTGATTGGATGTCAACTCCATGAAAGATGAAATGCATTGTTATTTTCATTGACCAATCAGAACACGACACGTGACAGTTATCATCCAATAAAAACGTGACACATGGCAATCAACTCCTTAACGGTCAACGTCCAATTGTGGTATGAGAGACCAACATTACACGATTTTACAAAATAGGAGAACTCGATTTGTGAATGAAATTATTGGAGGACCAAATCTGAAATTAAAGATAAACTGAAGGATTTTGGGTGGTTATAATTGCCACACGTCCAGAAAGTATTGTCTTGATTGATAATTTTCAACAAATAGGACAAGAAAATAAAGTATAACATAATTTAATTTTCATAAAAGACTAAATAAATTTATGCAAATCAATTTTAAGAAAATAGATAAGAGAGTTTCTATTAAAAAATTGTAGTGTATAAATTAATTTTAAGTTACTTATGAGATAAATTTAAAGAGAAATTTAATTTGTTTTACATTTTTTCTATTTTTTATTAATACTTATGGAAAAAATTACTTAAACTAGCTGGAGTTATGTGTGGAAATTTCAGCGGATAAAAGTATGCTGAGTGATTTGTGTATGCGCTCGACCTATTATTTAAACATAAAAAAAAACATTGAATATGATATTGTATAGAATTAAATAATTATAAAGAATTCTTGGTCAAGATTACTTATTTTCCAGATAAATTTCGAATTAATTAAAATCTTTTTTACTATTTAACTAGAGGGTTAAAAAAATAATACTGAAAGAGAAAACAAACTCCAACACAAAAGATTCCATCCTGCAACGATTGATACTCATGCTAACTTGAATACTACTGCTTCAACCTCACCGTCGCTTTGGATTCTTAGTCTCAGAGAAAACATCATCCGGTATCAACACAAAAGATTCCATCCTGCCATAGCTACGATCTCCATCACTTGTCGTGCTCAATCCAGTGTTCTCACTACAATCTGAAAGAGGTACAGTACTATGGCTACTGCTATCTTCATAATTAACAGCACTATCCTGAAGCTGCAAAACCAACTCCAGCATCCCAACGATGTCCTTCATGGAGGGCCTTTGAGTCCCGTCCTCAAGCAAACAGCTCAGTGCCACCTCACTAAATTTGTGCAAACATTGAGGTTTTATCTGACCCTTGAGTTCTGAATCCACAATCTCACTCAGAATTCCCTTCTCATAGCAATGCTCTGCCCATTTAACAAGTGACATTCGTTGCTTCTCCTCCCAATGGAGCAAAGGGTGCCTCCCAGATAACACCTCCAACAGCATCACCCCAAATGAGTACACGTCAGATTTCTCCGTCAAAATGTTACGCTTGTAATACTCTGGATCCAAATATCCAATGCTACCTTTCACCTCAGTGTTCACGCTGGTGGTCATCATCGAAATACCCATCGGCCCCCCAATTCTGGCTAACCCGAAATCTGAAACCTTGGCCTCCCATTTCTCATCCAATAAGATATTGGCACTCTTGACGTCACGGTGAATTATCACCTGCTTCACACCTGTATGCAGATAATCCAATCCTTGCGCAACGCCTATGCATGTCTGCAGCCTATGCTTCCACGACAGAGTCGGGTTATCAGTGTCGTAGAGATGATCACGGAGGTTTCCACAATCCATGAATTCGTAAACCAGGATCATCTCATTGCTCTCGTAACAGTAACCGATGAGGGAAACAATATTGGGATGACGAAGTTGAGACAACATTTCGATCTCGTTCTTGAACTCGCGAATACCTTGCCGAGAACCCTGTTTGAGCCTTTTGATTGCGACTGTAGTTGAACCATTGTCGATGTGGCCTTTGTACACATTGCCGAAGCCTCCCACGCCAACCACGAAGAGTTCATCAAAGTTGTTGGTGGCAGTTCTCATTTCTTTGATTGAGAAGTGGCGGCAGAGGCCCGTTGGTACAGATAGTGAGCCATTGTCCCGAGAAGTTCCCTCTTTTTTATTTGAACTTTCATTGACAGCGACATTCTTCCTGCGTTTGATGAGGATAGCAATAAAGGAGAGCAAAAGGAAACCGGAAACTGAACCTGCAATGGCAGCAAGAGTTCTCATGGTGGTGCCATGGCTTTTCTTATTTGAGGTTTCAAGTGGAACCCGCTTTGGAGATTGTGGAAGAGGGTCTGGATTAGGTCCAGCGAGATTACCTGTTGGGTCGTTGATCTTGAAGAGTTCAATTGCGTTTATTTGAGCGTCCTTGGCCAAGCTTTGAGGGTTAGGATGCATTTTCAGTGAAAGATTAAGCGTTTCCTGCTGATTCCCTGGGATGAAAACTACATACTGTTTAACCACTGGGACACCCTTCTGTTTATCGCTCCAACCGAGAATGTCTGCCCACTTTTCAACCAACTGATCCTGAACGTAGATGAAGAAGCTCTGGTCACCAGGATGGCTAATATTCGGGTCAAGCTGGCAAAAGTGTAATCTTAGCAAGTAGGTGAAGCCTGAATCAACGGGAAGTTGCCATGTGAGGTTGAACCCCATGTTGACGGTGCCATTACTTCCCATATTCCTTAGGGATCGGTACACTGTGTCTGGTGCCGTGTAGTTAGGAGTCTTTGTGAATCTCAGCTTAATTCCAGAGTCAATATCTAGAGATAGTACACTTTGAGTCGTTACATATTTGTTATCCACATCCCAGCTCCTGAGCATACCCGTGTCCTGTGAGGCAGGGATTTCTTGGTCTCCAACTCTTAACCGATACTTTGTCTCCATAGCATAGTTGTTTTCAATGGGGAACGGGTTCGTATTGAGGCCAACGGGTTGAGGCAGCCAAGTGATGTCGACGTCGTCAGGATTGGTGTAGTAGAGAAAAGGGGGCATTGAAACAATCTCTATTCCATTGATGAAAGCGTACGAATCTTGATGCTGGACTGTGATGGTTGGAATGAAGGTTATGTCGAGCCTCTCACCTTCTCTGATGTTGATGCAATACTCTCTGAACAAGATGTCCGGTTGGGCAGGGTCGTTATAAACATCAGCATTGAGGGAAGCATTGAAATCTTGAAGGAGGGTGTATGTGTATGGGCCAAATCTGACTGAGAAATAGGCATTGGTGCGATCAAAGTTTTGGTATGAAGTTGAGTAGAAGAAGAGGCGAAGAAACTTTGGGCCTGCAGTGACGGGGAACGAGTAAGCGAATTGGGAGTGAGAGAGACGAGCAATGGTATAAGGACCCTGTATGGTAGATGGTGTGAGTGCTGGAGCAGCAAATGAGTGGTGGCTTTGAGCTGTGAGGAATTTGATGTCTGGAGTCCAATTCCGACCATCGCGGGTGGAGAAGTTGGTGGATGAGCCACAGTGGATGCTGAAGATCTCATGGGGACTATAAATAAACTCTGCTATGGAAAGTTTAGGGAGGGACAACAATAGCAGGTGGAGGAGTATGGCTCTTAAAGCAAATCGTATGCAAGTTGTGTCCATGGATAAGCTGTAATCGAAGCACCACACAGCACGGTAGCAGAACAGAGAACTCAAACACGATTAATCAACCAATGGTAGTATACGGTGTCCCAGTGGTTCATGTCTATTTTTTTTTTTAAGTTAGCGGAGACTTCGTCAAGTCTACGCTTGCTCATTAGTTATTAGTACCTAGTTCTCTATCACAAAAATACTCAGTTCATCTCACTCATAATGCAATGTTAAATTAGTCTCTAAAAATAATAAAATTATATTGCTTACAAACAATGGCAGAACTTTAATTTCATTATTTTTTAAAAAAATTCTTGAATTATTTTTCTAGAAATTCTAAAAAAAATACAATAAAATGACAGAATAAAACAACTATAAAAAATAAGAATAAGAAAAAAAATGCTAATTTTATTATTTTCATTAATGATTTTTTAGGGGTAAAATTAACATTATTTGGACCTTTATATATCAAATATGTTCCTTTACAGCTTAATTAAATTAAAGTAGCTCTGTTGCTTCGTTTGGAATATATAATTAACTTTGGGCTATCCTTGCTAAGCGTAGCTTAAGAATGAATCTGGTTTCCCTAAAGTAGACCGAATGGGCCGGCCTGGCCTCGATCTACGTAATATGTAAAAGAGGAGAAGTGCCTACTATTCACCTCTCTTTTTTTCTCTTCACACAACCACATATATTGCCATTCTTTTATATTCCTAAAGACTAACTTCACTCATTGTTGGTCGCTCATGTGGTTCACACTTCAAACATCTCATTCTGATATCTATAAAGTGTTTGAAAATGAAATAAAATAAATACGAAGAAGATGCACAGTCTTAAATTAAATAACAAAATAACAGTAGCAAAATAAATTTAATTGACAGCACATGAATAATGCATTATAACATACAATAAGCACAAGGAAAAAATAAATTAGGGGAAAAAAGATATAGCTTGGGTTGAAGCGCGTAAACGCTATCCTTAGGAAAAAAACGCCCCAGTGCACTGGTAGAAAAATTTGATTGGCCTCCTCTCCCAAGATACGACAACATGTTGGTTCCGATCTTGTGCAGCGAAAGAATCCCCGAACCTTCTAATCACCAATGTTCTTGCTCTCATAAAAATAAGTTTTTTATAAAAAAAAGAAAGAGATAATTTTGTGGGAGAAAGAAACCAGCCAAAGTTGTTGCTTTGTATTGTTTTTTAGAAAAGAGGAAATATATATATATATATATATATATATATATATATATATATATATATATATATATATATATAGGCATTTTGCAATAACAAAATATGACCGTTGGAAAATCAACCTTCAGTCGTCACAATAAACATAACAAACTAGTTGACTCATTAAAATAAAATCTTAAAAAAATCTAAAATAAATATTTTATTTTATAAAACAATTAATATATATTTATAAATTTTAAATTAAAACACAAATATTTACCAACATAAACTATGATATTCGAATCAATATTCTCCGCAACCAACTTCTCCTTTTAAGAATCTTCTTGTTATAAATAGAAGTTCGCCACGTGTTACCAATCGTAAGATGGTTCCTTCCACATACAACATGTAATAGAATCGAAATTGGTTTCTTTGTTATGTCTCTTCTCATGTTGTTTACTGTCTCTTCAAAACGATATCGTTTTGAGAATTATGTTAATATTCTTATAATTAAATATTAACACAACTCTTAAAACAACTTCATTTTGAAAGAACAATACAGACACAATACGAAAAGGGACAACAAAAGTCAGGTCAAGTAGATACATACCAAATGAATAAACATCAGATTTATCTCTGAAGACACCAACCGTGAAACACTTCATATAAACATAACCATGTGGACCAAAGTACATCTATCTGTAAACTCAGAATATAAAATATTGCCTGAAATATGATTTACGTCAATTGGTTTTGGCTTTCACATAAAACGTGGTCCCTGTAAGGAAAAGCCAAAATCAGTGAGTTATTGCTCCATGTTTTCATCCAAAACAATGTTGCTAGGTTTGATCATTGATGTGACGATGAATGAAGGTATAGTGTAGTCCACGCGCTTCTCCTATGAGAGTTACTTATAACCATCTTAGAATGTGTGTGATAAAAAAGAAATTTTTTAGTAGTGATGACAGTTTCCCAGCTTGCAGTTGTTCATCTAGAGATCCATTGGACATGTAGTTGTACACAATAATCTTCTTATTTTGGACGTTGCAGAATCTTATAAGAGAGACACAATTAATCAGGGCGCGAAGCTAACAGAGCTACTCTATTTCTTTCTTGAACTGCTTGTATCCTTCAATGTCTTCTGCATTAAATCGCTTCACTGCAACAGTGGACACTCTCCAGTTCATTTTCTAAGTACTGGAGAGGACCCATGTCTCAATCTTCATGGCCGAACTTGTCCAGTTTTTGTTTCATTTATTTACCCCATTTTGTGAGAAAGAGGAGATGAAAAGGAGTTGGGCTATATCCGTATTTGCTGTCCTCCACGAAATTGCTTTCGTATCTCTACATTCATTGGGCCTAGGCCATAGTCAAACAGTCATTAGGACAGCATTTGTGTATTCATTGGGATGGGAACTGATAACTTCGGAGTAGCTTCCTTCACTTTTCTTTTTGAGTTTTGTTTTGGTTAAGGAATTTTGAGCAAAAATATTTTATTGAAAAAGAAAAATTTTGTGTTATTTATAATTTTTTTATACTTTTTTATGATTTATAAAATAAACTTTTTTCTTTTTGCAAGGCCCAAACTTTTGAGACCATGACTTAGTTAAGGATAAGATAGGGGAAATCGTACTTTTAGTGCATATAAAATTGGTAGGTTTTAATTTTAATTCTTATAAAAAAAAGTACTTTTTATCTCTTGAAAAGTTAAAAAAAAAATATTTATATTATTGTGACATTTATTAACTGCTATGTGTTTGGCAAAAATCAAATGACTATCTCAGGTAAATCTGTGGTACACAATATCAATATATAATATCTCTTAAAATATATATATATATATATATATATATAAATTAAATGTTATTTTATCTATCTTTAAATGGACTTTAGGAATTAAAAATAATGATTTAAATAATTTTAGGGGATTAAAAAAATATTTGCTACTTTCTTTGCCCTTCCATATATCAATTTTCAAATTCGAAATTACTTCTCCAACATTTGCACGAAGCTGTGGAAATTTAGAGGTAGCTAGGGAGAAGAGAGTTATTCACAATATATATATATATATATATATATATATATATATATATATATATATATATATATATATATATATAGTCCTTGCAAACAAATTAATGTTGACCGTGGTGGTGATGTCCTTGAGGTCATCACTTCACCGACGCAAAATATCCGTTTCTATAGTAGTAATATTAATAATCATACATTTTATATTCTAAAATTATATTATCGAACATAAACTATGATTTAAAGGATGTTTCTTAGAAAAGAATACAATTATTTTCATGATAAATATCATAAATAAAAATGAAAAAAGAACAATTCAAAATTATTGTATATAATAAATTTATTTTAAAATTTATGACTAAATGATCCTACAAAATTATTTAATATTATATGTCTATCACCGTTAAACTCAATAAAAATATATATTGGCCTTGTGCCCGTGTGTGCATAGTTTAAATTATTTAACAAATAGGAAAATGAAAACGAACATAAATGCCTCAGTGTCCAGAAAAACAAAGGTGAAGACTTGCAAAGGATAAAATTATAAAACATATATTTGCCCTGAAAGGAATGTGCCCATACATTTATAGCATATTTGGTTATAAGTTGAAAAAGTATTTTTTAGATGCTAAATGTAATTTTGGATAATAAACTCATTTTTATAATATGTTTGGTTATGTCTAAAAGTATGTTTGTAATGAAATTTTTGTCTTAAAGCTCAATTTTATAAAAGGATGGAAGACTTGGGTTATTTTTTCTGTTTAGCAACTTCAATTTATAAACTTAAATTTAACTCAAACTTAAGTTTACAAACTTTAATTCAAATATGAGGTTAGTCACATGCTTTTCTTTCAAATAATAACTTGTGGACAGATTCAATATTTGAACATTTCTTTTTCTTATTACACTAAAAAAAAGTCATGATCTAGTTGCAAGAAACTAGCGACATCCTAAAGGGCATCACTAGTAGTGCCATCGAGCATGGGCCTAGCCAATACTATATTTTAGGAAATGTTTATTTTTAAGTAATCTTCTTATATTTTAGAAATGCTTTTTTATTAATTATGTTATTAGTATTAAGTAGTTCTTAATCATAACTAATGATTAATCTTTATTAAAAATTATGAACGCAAATATCAAGTATTATCCTTTCAATATGACACATCAAGATTTAAACCATATATCACTTGATTAATAAATATAAGTTATTATAATTTATATTAAGCGTTGTTAATCATTTTCAGAAATGTTATTCAAAAGAGTATAACATGAAAATATTGTTCCAGTATTTTAAAGAAAATGTGTTCGGATACATTTCAATATTTTTTGCAATAATTTTTAAAATTTAAAATAAAAAAGGAACTTGCATATATATTATATAATAATTTTTTACATTATCATATAAATATCACTTTCTCACCTCCTCTTAACACAAATATAAATATAAGAAAATATTATAGAAAAGAAAATTATAACATTCCTAAGAATCAATAACATCAAGAAATACTAATTAAAAATTTATAACAAAAGAATATATATTTCTGTCTTGATATTCCCGATAATCCATCAAGATTCCACCAAAACAACTGCCTTTTTAGAGTAATTTTTTGTTACTTTTTAAGTTATCTTTTGAATGGGGATCGAACTCTACGTATGACCAAATTATGAGACAATTATCCTACAGACCGGAGATCCTGATTGGTTAATCTATATGTGACATCAACGTAACTAACACTACTAATTTTGCTAAAAGTAATATGAATATATGATTGTCGACTTCTTTTCTTTTTAAAGAAGAGATTAATCATAGTGAAAACTAGCTAGGTTGACACTACTTCCTATGAAAATTCTAATACCTAACTCACATGCTTCCTTCGCCCTTCCATATTAATTTTCAAATACCAAATTATGAGTATGTTTGCGAAGAAATTAAATCCAACACAATCAACGTTTATCAAAAAAACTTTCCCCACATTACTTTTGTGTTTCTAATTTGAAAAGTTATTTTTTTCTGTTGAATCTTATTTAGACGCGTTTTTAAATTATAATCATTTTATTCCTATCTTTCCATACATAATAGAAGACCGAAAAGAATTTTTAAAGAGTCTCATATTCCAGTAATGCATGATAAATACAATTAAAGTTCAATACTATATAGGAAATTAAGTGAAAATTAATTGAACCACTTCAAACACAAAAGTATGAAAAAGTGCCTATAACACACTCAATATTTTCAATATTTACACCAAATTGTGAATGTTTAGTACCTAGATATATAGAACAAAGTTGTTGAAAATAGCCATCGCAAATAAATCAATGTTGTTGACCTTAATAGTGATGTCAGTGAGTTCATCACTTTATTAAAAAACTGCATGGATACTAAACATCTGTTGTTGTAGTAGTATTAATAATTATACATTTCATTTTCTAAAATTATATATATTATCGGACCTAAACTATAGTCTGAAGGGTGTTTCTTCAATTATTTTTACAAATAAAAAATATATATTGGCCTTCTGTGCAGAATTTAAATTTAACAAATATGAAAATTAAAACATAAATATCTCACTATAAAAATAAAAATAAAAATAAAAACAAAGGCGACGACTTGCAAGGAAGACTTGAATAAAATTATAAGAAATATGTATTTGCCTGCAAAAGGATGCCATAGGTCTAGTCGTATGCTTTGCTTTCAACTTCATCATTTTGTCATTTATAGAACCTATTATTCAGCTTTTATCATCTTCTGGCCACACTAGAGGGATAGAAAATTGATAAGGTCAAGTGGGGTGATAGGGAGAGAAGAAGAAAATATCGGTAAAATCTCGTATAATAAGGTTTATAGACATACGAATATAAATAGAGAATAGAAATGTTGGTGGAAAGTTAAAAATAATAAGTGTTTGTATATCATTTTAATTAACTGCACTCTTAATTATATAGAGTGTTGGGTATGAACAAAAGATAAAAGGATAGAGAAAAATAATAATAGATGAAATAAATATATATAAGAAAAAAATAAAAATAAAGTGAAAGAAATATTAATAAATATACAATTATGTGAGATTAAAAAGAATAAATATTCAACAGATCTTGTTATAAATAATTATTTTTTTCTGAATATAAATAATTAAAATTAAAGACTACCAAGTTATATAATTTTAAAAACAAATACATGACTTTTCATAATTTTAAATTATGATCTATAGTCCATATGTATATTGTATGGTACAGAGAGAGAGAGAGATTGTCGTGAGCTAATTAATGCCTTGTTAGTCATTACTAGCCAAACATGTCTTGTCTACATGATAAATAAATAAGTATAAGAGCTGTTCATTGACTCGTTGACTCAGCAAAGGAATAAAGATTAACTAGTAAGCATTTTATCTATTATTAGAAGTATTTTGTTAATTTATGTAAGGAGTTTATTGTTTATATACACACACGCTATTTTTGTAGTATGAATATATTAATAATCAACATCACAAATTTTGGAAAAAAATTCATCTAATTCTTTTGTTTTTCTCAAAAGTTAATTTAAGAATACTATTATACTTTATCATTTAATTTTAAAAATACAAATAAAAATTCATTTTTTTTCTCTCATCTTCCACACGTTTTCTCTTCTCTCTCCTCATCCGTTATCTCTCAAATTCCTAACTTTTCTTATCAGTATCTTTCTCTCCTTCTCGATGGATACCTTTTTATTCTGCATCACAACAATGGACACTTATTTATTCTGCATCCATCACTACTCGAGTCTACAAACTCAATTAAAATATTTCCTATCAATTTTTTAAAATTTATATTTAGTGACAAGTAAAACTAAAATATGAAATTCCAATTCTTCTGTAATATGATAAAATAAAATAAAAAACATACAAGCTTTGAATTCGGTGCTGCCTTTAAATCACATCATAACGCCTCTCACACTTCTACCATGGCAAGCCAATGTGGAGAGGAAAAGAGATAAAATAAAAAAGGAAAATTGTAAAATTGGTACTCCACTTTATTTTCAGTTTCGAATTTGGTCCTTCAATTTTTTTAATTCAAGAATTTGATCTCTCTATTTTGTAAAATCGTGCAATGTTGGTCCTCCGGGTCACAATTACACTGTTAGCAAGTGACATTGACTGTCATGTGTCATGTTCTAATTGGATTTCAATTCCATGAAAGATGAAATGTATTGTTGTTTTCATTGATCAATTAGAACATAACACGTGTCAGTCATCATCCAATAAAAACGTAACACATGATAATCAACAATCCTCTGTAACAGTTAATGTTCAATTGTGACTTAAGGAACTAACATTGCACGATTTTACAAAATAGAGAGATCAAATTCGTGAATTAAAAAATTGGAGGACCAAATCTAAAATTAAAAATAAAGTAGGAGATCAATTTTACAATTTTGTCAAATAAAAAAGGAGGTTCACAAGCAAGGCAAAGAAAGGGATCAAGATATAGAAAAAAGTCATGAAAGTGCTGGTAGACGAGGAGACAGAACGTGTGGAATTGGAGAGTGAATTTTTGTATTTAAAATTAGATGGTGAAGTACAATAATATCTCTCAACTAAGTTTTGAAAAACAAAAAAAAATTGATTGGATTGATTTATTCAAAATTTGTAGTGTTGGTGGTTAATGCATGCACTCACTAAATTTAAATAAACTAATCTCCACTTTATTTTCAGTTCCGAATTTGGTCCTTCAATTTTTTAATTCAAGAATTTGATCTCTCTATTTTGTAAAATTGTGCAATGTTGATCCTTCGGGTCACAATTGCACTATTAGCAAGTGACATTGAGTGTCATGTTCTAATTAGATTTCAATTCCATGAAAGATGAAATGCATTATTGTTTTTATTGACCAATCAGAGCATGACCAATCAGAGCATGACATGTGTCAGGCATCATCCAATAAGAATGTAACACATGACAGTCACCTTTGTCACAGTCAACGTCCAATTATGATCTAAGGGACCAACATTGCACGATTTTACAAAATAGGGGGACCAAATTCGTGAATTAAAAAGCTGGGGGACCAAATCCAAAATTAAAAATAAAGTGGGACATCAATTTTACAATTTTGCCAAATAAAAAAGGAGATTCACCAAGAAGGAAAGAAAGGGATCAAGATATAACAAAAAGTCATGAAACTGCTGGTAGACGAGGAGAGAGAACGTGTGGAATTGGAGAGTGAATTTTTGTATTTAAAATTAGATGGTGAAGTACAATAATATCTCTCAACTAAGTTTTGAAAAACAAAAAAAAAATTTGATTGGATTGATTTATTCAAAATTTGTAGTGTTGGTGGTTAATGCATGCGCTCACTAAAAAAAGTGTATATTGACAAACTCTTCTATGTAAAATTATGTAAATATTAGTATAATATAAATAAAAATATTTAAAAATAATTTATAAAAAATATAATTAACTAGTTTAATGAATAATGAAAAATAAGTAGTTCAGATTTTATATTAATTATAAGAGTTGTTGTGGCTAATAGCAATGTATCCCACAAGATTCAGTTACCAAATGCAAGCTGAAATTGTATATAAGGGTGAAATATTCATTCGGTTCAAAAAGGATGTTTCTATCCTCGATATAGATATGAAGTCTCACAACTAGATGTAATACTTCACTCTAAAATAAGTTAACTCAGTGGGATGAAGATTAGTTGATGATAAATAAAAAATTCCATATATCTTCTTATTACACAAAAAAGGGATAAAGAATCCTTTAGTTTGTTTGGCTATTTGGGTACCAATATTAGAAGAGCTACACGTGATCAAAAGTTATATAAGAAGTTGCATTCTAAAAAAAGACTAATGGTAAAAGGTATATATAAATACATTCTTCTAGAAGCAAAAAAAAAATGTCGTATCAGGAAAAAAAATGCATAGATTTGTGTTTACAATTATTCAAAAAGCAAAGTATCAACTTACATGACTTGTATTAATGCAAACAAAGCAAAGAATATGAATGAGCTTAACTACTTCATTCTACTGTGCCTATTTAGGAACCGTCAAAATAAGACAAATTTCACAAGTTGCATACACAAATATCATTAAATTTTTAATGAAGTAAATTGACTTGTGTAATCAATTGTATCTTCAGGTTTTGATCCCATAGTCAAGATTAATTTGTATAGACTTATTTATTAAAATAAACATTTATTTTAATAAAAAATATATATATATATATATATTATATTTATCTAAATTATTTCTACTTAAAATATAATTTTCTGTTTATTTTAAAAAATAAATCTTATTTAATTTTTACAAAAACACTTATTTTAAATATTTTTTTAAAATTTAAATAAACTAATCCTAATCACCTTCTCATTTTGAGACAATCTTTCATCAATTTCTAGCTTCCATCTCACAGTCTTTTTCTACAATTTCCCGTACACTTTGAAAGTGAAGCGAAGCTTCCATACAAACAGACCGTTTTTCATAATTATCTTTCATAAGAAAAGAAAATTGAAAGTAGTATATCGATGACTTGTCACCTCTCAATTATTACAATCCTAATTCTCATATCAAGCTACTGAAAGAATGAAAGTTTATTAAAAATGAACTCAAACTTTCTGTTTTTTTTTTTTTGGATGTAAAGAACTCAAACTTTCTTGATTCCAAATATCGAGTCATGGAAGCATAACTACAAAAACATTCTTATTTCTAACATCTTCCTAATTCACATGCACTTCTAAATATTTGAACACTTTTCTAAACTTAAAGAACTTCTAGATTTCTATATAGGTATCTCCAAATAGTTTATCTAATTTCACATAATATATAACCAACATTCCAACTATGTTTCTTATTTTGAACAGTAAACACCAAACTCAACCTGAACTTGAACAGTAACTTCATCGTCCCTTGGGATCATTAATCTCAGAGAAAACATTCTCCGGGACGATTAACCTGTCGGATTCCTTACTCCCATAGCTTGTGGTGTTCAACCCAGTGCTGTTACTATAATCCGAAGGTTGTATACTACTGTGGGTACTGCTAAACATGTCTTCACTATCTTCATAATCCCCACCACTCACCACCAAAGGCACCACTCCATTAACAGCACTATCCTGAAGCTGCAGAACAAACTCCAACACCCCAACGACGTCATTCATGGAAGGACGCTGGGTCCCATCCTCATGCAAACAGCTTAGCGCAACCTCGCCAAATCTGTTCAAACACTGAGTTGCTATCTGGCCCTTTAGTTTTGCATCCACAATGGCACCCAGAGAACCCTTCTGATATAGATGCTTCGCCCAATCAACCAGTGACACCTGTTGCTTCTCCACCATGCGGAGCAAAGGCTGCCTCCCAGACAATACCTCCAAGAGCACCACCCCAAAGGAGTACACGTCAGACTTCTCAGTCAAACGCTGTCGTTTGTAATACTCCGGGTCTAAATATCCAACGCTACCTTTCACCTGAGTGCTCACATGGGTCATTGAAGAACCAATGGGCCCAATTCGGGATAACCCGAAGTCTGAAACCTTGGCCACCCATTTCTCATCCAATAAGATGTTGGTGCTCTTCACGTCACGGTGAATGATCATGTGCTTCGCACCCGTATGCAGATACTGCAGTCCTCGTGCTGCACCTATGCATATCTGAAGCCTTTGTTTCCATGAAAGGGAAGGGTTATCAGTGCCGTAGAGATGCTCCCGGAGGGTTCCTTGATCCATGAAATCGTAAACCAGTATCATCTCGTTGTTCTCGTAGCAATAACCGATGAGGGAAACAAGATGGAGATGGCGAAGTTGAGACAGCATTTCGATCTCGTTCAAGAACTCGTTCAGACCTTGTTGAGAACCGGGTTTGAGCCTTTTGATTGCGACACATGTTGAACCGTCGTCGATGTATCCTTTGTACACGTTGCCGAAGCCTCCCAATCCAACCTCGAAGAGTTCGTCGAAGTTGTTGGTGGCGGCTCTGATTTCCGCGATTGAGAACTTACGGCAGAGGTTGGTTGGTAGCGACGATGAGCCACCGCCTCGAGAAGTTCCACCTTTTTTATTGGAACCTTCGTTGACGGCCATGTTCTTCTTGCGTTTGATGAGGAAGAAAGCAACAGTAAGGGATAACATAACGACACCGGAAACTGCGCCTGCGACGGCGGCTGTTAGGGTTCTCGTGCTGCCTTTGCTTTTCTTGTTTGAGCTCAGAAGAGGAACCTCGGAGGTCTTTGGATGAGAGTCTGGGTTAGGTCCAGCGAGGTTACCTGTTGGGTCGTTGATTTTGAAGAGTTCAATTGCGTTTATTTGAGCGTCCTTGGCCAAGCTTTGAGGGTTAGGATGCATTTTCAGTGAAAGATTAAGCGTTTCCTGCTGATTCCCTGGGATGAAAACTACATACTGTTTAACCACTGGGACACCCTCCTGTTTATCGCTCCAACCGAGAATGTCTGCCCACATTTCAACCAACTGATCCTGAACGAATATGAAGAAGCTCTGGTAACCAGGATTTTTCATATCCGGGTCAAGCTGGCAAAAGTGTAACCTTAGCAAGTAGGTGAAGCCTGAATCAACGGGAAGTTGCCATGTGAGGTTGAACCCCATGTTGATGGTGCCATTACTTCCCATATTCCTTACGGATCGGTACACTGTGTCTGGTGCCGTGTAGTTAGGAATCTTTGTGAATCTCAGCTTAATTCCAATGCCAATATCTAGAGATAGTACACTTTGAGTCGTTACATATTTGTTATCCACATCCCAGATCCTGAGCATACCCGTGTCCTGTGAGGCCGGGATTTGTTGGTCTCCAACTCTTAACCGATAATTTGTCTCCAGAGCAAAGTTGTTTTCAATGGGGAACGGGTTCGTATTGAGGCCAACTGGTTGAGGCCATCCAGTGTTGTCGTCCTCAGGATTGGTGTAGTAGAGAAAAGGGGGCATTGAAACAATCTCTATTCCATTGATGAAAGCGTACGAATCTGGATTCTGAGATGTTTTGCTTGGAATGAAGGTTATGTTGAGCCGGTCGCCATCTTTGAGGTTGATGCAATACTCCCTGAACAAGTAGTCGCCAGGCTCGTTACCAGCATCAGCATGGAGGGAAGCGTTGAAATCCTGAAGGAGGATGTATGGGCCTGCTTTGACTGAGAAATAGGCTTTGGAGCGATGGAAGTTTTGGTAGGAAGTTGAGTAGAAGAAGAGGCGAAGAAACTTAGGGCCGGTGGAGACAGGGAAAGAGTAAGTGAATTGGGAGTGAGAGAAACGAGCATCGGTGTAAGGACCTTCCAGGGTAGATGGTGTGAGTGCAGGAGCAGCAACTGAGTCCTTGTTTTCTGAGAGGAATTTGATGTCTGCAGTCCAATTGCGACCATCGCGCGTGGACAAGCTACTGTTAGAGCCACAGTTGATGCTGAAGATCTCATGGGGACTATAAATAAACTCTGCTATGGAAAGGTTAGGGAGGGACAACAACAGCAGGTGGAGGAGGATGGCTCCTAAAGCAAATCGTATGCAAGCTGTGTCCATGGATAAGCTGTAATCGAAGCACCACACAGCACGGTAGCAGAACAGAGAGCTCAAACACGATTAATCAACGAATGGTAGTACACGGTGTCACGGTGGTTCATGTCTATTTTTTTCTTCTTTTTTTAAGTTAGCGGAGACTTCAAGTCTACGCTTGCTTTCTTTTTGTGGTTGTTATTATTATTAATTTATTTTTTATTTGACTGGCTGCGACATATCAGTATACTTTCTGTGGAAATTTCAAGCACGCCAAAAATACCTGCAGTGATATTTATTTTTGTTGCATTCAACTTTGAACACAATAATAAAGTTTAGTTTTTAAACTTTTTCATATGATAATTTTTTTCTTTAAAATATCTTTTGATAATTTTCAATTATTTATTGATTTTTCATCATTATTTTTATTTTTTCTAATTTTTTTATTTTTAGTTTTTCATTTATTTTTATTACTCAAAGTAGTCTCAAATATAAAATAAATAAAAATTTAAATTGATAAAAAAATTATTTTGAGAATAAAAATGAATAAGAAACTAAAAATAATTTTTTTAAAAAAAGAATTAAAATTGTTGACAAAAAATTAACCAAAGACTATAAACTGTGTATAAAATTTTGAGAGACTAAAAACTTAAATATCTATATATCAAAATTAAATTTTAAATTTATTATGTAGATAATTAAAGGGCTTATCAATTGTGTCATGAAGTTGATTTTATAGTTATTTTTGGACCTAGATATACAAATGTTCAAACATATTAAAATTTATTTATTAATAAACTATAATTTAGTTGGTTAAATATAATGGGTTGGCCACGTGTTGTTTCAATCAATTTAACCTAAAAATTTAAGATAATTTAATATAATAAATGAAAGCTTTTAAATTACATGTTGCATAAAATATATATTACACTACGTGTAAATATATTTTGTAAGACATATCCATCATAAAATACCTAGCAAAACAATTAATTCTTAATCTTTGGACATAGAAATTAATTTGTAATTGGTACTCTCGACGCAATGATCAAATATTGACAATAAATTACGTCAAATAATAACCTTTTTTACCAATTATTATTCACATGAAAACACCTTATAATTATCACACACCTATCATTACAGGTATATCTATTATTTGGCCAAATTGTGTCTTCCTCTAGACCAAACACAATTCGCATCAATAATTTCATACAAAAAATCTATGTAATTTTAATCAAATCAATTCTCCCAATAGAAATTATTTTGGCAATATATCGTATCAATTAATTTAATTAAAAAGATTATTGTATATGCAAATAAATGGAAAGGATTTGTCTTTCTTTACATGTCATGCAGCGTACCTTCAACACTCTTTCTTTATGTGTCCAAACTTCCTCATTAAGACATCAGTGTTATGGCTCAGTTTGAATTGTCAAGTCAAAAGTCTGTAGGAAGTGAATTCAAAACTAAATGCACGAGTAGAACTTCAACAAGCTCTAGCTTAAGTGCTTTCAGTTTTGATGTCAAGTTAGACATTTTCATTATATACTTCCTTATATTTCTTCTTCCCCTTTTTTTAAATAAAAAACAAAAAAAAACAAAAATTGCATGCATAAAAAACCAAATAATGATGCAAAAAAAATAACAAAATACACTCCAATTCAATTCAAATATCCAATATAACAATATTTGAATTTACCAACAATTAATATGTGTTGTTCCAAAAATAAATTGGGTTCATTGTTGATGGATGTACACCATTTCTTGTATGTTAGTTCACATTCCAACATTTACATTGAAACCTTGCACGAGAATCAATCATTCACATAAATACTCATTAGTACATAGTTTATCTCACTCATGTAATTAATTCACTCAAAATGTGTTGCAACCAATCAATAAATACCTATTTTTTTATCATGCATCAAACTAAATTAAAATTATTAAATGACTGAATTTCAACTATTGAAATTAAATTGTTAAAGTTAAATTGTCTTAAATGCAAGACATTAAAATGAAAAAAAACAAAACAAAACAAATAAAGACAAATAAAAAAAAGTATAAAGAAAAAATCTTAATCGAAATAGGCCTCAATCCTTGCCTTGGATGCCAAGCTTCTTGAGCAGCAGTGATGTCCAGAACATAATCATCATCAGCTCGAGTCTCTACGGTATCATTATTACCAGTACCAAAGGTATCAGCCCCCTACAAAAGGAAGCTAGACTCGTGGTCAAGCAACTTATATAGGCATTTGGTCGCTTCTTATCACTTCACTCATGCAAGATATTCCTACAATTCTCTTAACCTCCTAAAGCTAAGGCAAGCACACATTATTATTAAAATAAATTAAACACAACTATCCTAAGAAATAACAGAAAAGCACACAATGCAATTAACTAAAAAAAGATAAAATAAGAAATCTTGGGTTACCTCTCAGTAAGCACTTCTTTAACGTCATTAGCTTGACGGGTCAAATGCCTTCAAGGTGGCATGAATGTCACATAGAACACATCTTCATTGCATTTTCGCTTCTTAGCTAGAGACTCCATGAAACTCATGTATCCCGGAAACACCTTCCATACCATTGCAAGAGAAGTGTGTTCAAGGAGAGAATGACGCTTAAAGATTTATCACATTCTTCATGTCTTTCTTCCTTGCTAATTAGTTGATGAGGAGAGATATTGACTTGGAGAATGCTTTCTTGATGAATTTATATTTGTGAGCATTTCTCCCACTGTTGTTGTGTTCTCTCTTCACCTATTTTTTCTTTTTCTTCATCTTTTTCTCTTGAATCATGCTCTTCTACAAGACTCTCCTCCTAAACTTTAACCTATTCAAAGCTTTCTTCTCTTGTGACTGATAACTGCTAAATATGAGCTATTTTAATAATAAAAATATATTGAAAATATCTTTAAAAAATATTTATTTAACAGTTATTTTTGGGTTAAATGATATGAATTGATATTTTTCTTATTTATGGCTTGTAGATATAAAAAGGAATTATTAAGATAAAAAAGATCTAGAAAATATCAAAAATATAAATAAGGAAGATTTTTTGCATCAAGTCCAAGTCCATTGCGACAGCTATAAAAAAGGAGTCTAGCTAAGGATAGAGTCACACAACCCACACTGGGTCTATCCTTTAGGGGAACCCTCTTTTCTTAGTCATTCCCCTTTTTTTGTTATTAGTCATCTATCATCTTATTCCATCAACCTCTTAAAGTGTAAAAGCCCCTCGTGACAATGAGAGGATAACCCCCTTAATTAGAACTAGGTCCTAACATTTGCATTTCATTGAATTCTCTCTTTAATTATTTTGCTTTTTATTCTTGCATTTCTTAATCCACTATTATTACCTTCTATTCTTTCTTCTACTCTTTTCCTCTATTATTTTTCCCTTATAAATTGGAAAGTATCCAAGATAAGTAAACACAAAATCCATATGGAATCAACACTCGGACTTTCGAGGCTTTATTACTTGAACATTTGGTACACTTGCCAAACGCCTAACAGCTTCATTGGCCAATTCTCAAGTTCACAGTTGGTAATAGAAAATCACCCAAAAACATTCCTCCAAATTTGGAACAAATTTATCTAGATCCATGAGTAACTCTCCTACCACCTAAGAAAGGGTAGTTAGTAAATATCACTTTTTGGGCTTGGATTCCAATGACAAAAAAAATTACATTAGGCTCAAAAAGGATACAAGGGATGCATTTATTCGCCGTATGACTTTTTGGCTGAGTAACTTAAAAATAACAAACAAGGCCTTGATCATTTGCGCATCAAAGATGCATTTCAAGTAATCTAAGAATCATGCAAAATTAGGAAATTAAAATCATTCATCCTGTTTAAAGTTCACACAACTTACTGGGTTTCATTAAAGTACTCAGGTTCTCATCCATGTTTTTCTATCAGAAATACTAACATTTTCACTCTTGTACTATAAATTCACTTTCCAACACTTACACTGACATCTTCACTCTTGTACTATAAATTCACTTTCCAACACTTACACTGACATGACATCTGCTTGCACGAGAATTAGTCATTCACAAAATTACTAATGTAGTTCATCTCACTTATGCAATTAAATTCACTCAAAATATGTTACAACCAATCAATAAATACCTACTTCTTTATCACAAAAATACTCATTAGTACACTGTTCATCTCACTCATGATGCAATGTTAAATTAATCTCTAAAAGTTATAAAATTATATTGCTTACTATCTTCTAACTTAACTAAAATTATCTCATCAAACTTAACATAATAATTTTTTTTTCTTGAAATCAAAGTTGTTGAATAATGAGAGGGCATAAAAAGATAAAGGATATTGACTCCTCCAAAGTAGCGAATGGACTTTAGAGAATAAAAAGCATATATAATGGCCAGTAAAAGATCAACCAGTAAAAAATATAATAAAATATAATATATTTAATAAAATCTAACATTAATCATAAGTTTAATTGTTAGTTTTATCTTCTAAAATACATTCTACTTGTTTTATTAGAGCCAAATCCAAAGGAAAAACAGTGTTAAGAAATCGTAAAATTTGTCTTCTAGCATTTTATATTGTATCACCCCACCGCACATGTTGAAAATTGAAAATGACAAAAATTAAAGACGTACATGTGACAAAGCTAGATAGTACGTAGCTGAAAAAGAATATAATAATAGAAATTTGCACTGCCGACACTAATGCAGTGCAGTTGTACTAGGGTCAGTTCATAAGTATCTCTTACAAGTTTGTATCAGGGAGAAGCATAGACATGAAGAAGCGAGGATCAACCACACCCGTTTCCTGATGTGGGTTATGGTGATTTGGCTCCACGCACATTTCAGCATTGCAGCTGAATTTCTGAATTTCATAACAAAAAAAAGTTTAATTCTGAATTTCATAACAAATTTTTATTCGGTTGTCATTGCATGTGCATGTGAGAGTGATAAAATAGGCAAAATAATTTTTAATTAAAAAAAGGATAAAATAAAATTTTAAATAAATTAATAATGATAAAAATTGGAAAACAAATAATATTTGTAGCTTAGGCTAGCTTATTTTTATAAAATACTTAAAATAACTTATAAAAATAAGCTATAAGCTACTAACATAAACTCATATACTAAATAAGTCTATTTTGTCAAACTAACTTATAATAGCTTTGATTCTCTAAATTACAAAAAGCTCATTTTTTTCCCGTGAAATTTGAAAAGGATAATAATATACAAATACTGTATTATTCTAAATATTCCACCAATTTTTCTTATTTTTCTCTTTTTATTACATAATTTTTTTTTATCATATCTATATTTTTTTTTCACTTTTTCTTGGTGTTACATAAGTATTTGAGGTGTCCATTAAACTCTTAGGTTCATTTTAGATTCGTATCATAAACAATGTTATACTCATTAAGTGTGTTCACATTATTGGATGCTACCTAGAAATAGTTTTTAGTATAGACTAGAGATATCTTGTCTACGTGAGATAATATAGCTTGAACTGAGTATATATAATAATTATTATCAATGACAAACTCTTTCACTGAATATTTAAAGTAATTTCATACTCAATACTTGAACTAAAAATTACTTATTAAGCTGAAACAAACACGATGGCTTGTCTTGAAACTAAGATACAAAAGTTCCTAATTTTTAAAAAATGTAAAGTGGTCATCATGTCTTCACATGAACAGAGAAGAATATAAAAGAGAAGAACATAACATATGGGACGGGGACGACAAGCTACAATTGGAGGGACAATATAATTTGTTTTTCTGTTAACTCGTTGGCAAGTGTACTAAATTGTTATAAGTAGTAAAGTATTTGGAAGTACGACTGTCGAATCTACAGGAACTTTGTTTGTACTTAGATTAATGCAAACCCCCATCTTACAAGCAAGAGATAAACAATTTAAAATAAAAGATAAATAAAGATGATAGATAAGATAAATATTTAAAGATAAAATAGAAGATAGAAAAAGAGATAAAAGATTTAAGTTAAAAAATGATAAATAAAAAATAGAAGATAAAGAAGATAAGATAAGAAAAGTAAAAGATAAGATAAATAAAAGATTAAGATAAAGATAAGAAAAGATAAGATAAATAAAAGATAAAAATAGAAGATAAAAGAAATAAAATTAGAATTTGATAAGGTTGGAACCTATCCTGCCTTGTTTGCGCCTAGGATGTATGAGTTTATGATTTTTCTTTATCAATTTAGGTGACTTTGTTCTACTCACGTATGTTCAATTACTTCCCCTTGATTCCTCAGGATGACAAGCCTGTTTTATTTATCTATCTTCCAAATTCCTTTGCAAAGACTCAACAAATAAAATAGATGAAGTATGAATTCTAGATGTTTGCAAGAATGCATGGGCATAAAATTATCATTCTATTCCTATCAATGGTTTTCTTATGAAATCCTTTCTTTTTGTTCTATTAGAAGTTACCCTCTTCTGAGGGTCTAACTCCTAAAACCAATGCATGCATACCTTCTTTTAATCTTATTTAGAAATTACCACGAGCGTCTAACTCCTGGCAGAATATAAAGATGAATAATGCAAGATAAGAGCAGAAAAGATAATGAAATAGAAAAACACATTTGCATTGGTAAATAGTGAGTACATTATACATCGCTTGACTTTTAGGCTTGTCAGGCCCCTAACTAGGGGTTTAGTCACCTCATGGCCATTGAAGGCTTTACAAATGGGGTATAAGAACTGATGGGATAGGAGGGGTGAAAGAAAGAAATGAAGCAAATGAAACCCTAGGAGAGGGGGTTCTGTGGTGTTGTTCTTCTGCTTGGCTTGACTCCCTTTTTTATAGTTGTTGTAGTGGATTTGGACCTGATGCTAAAAATCTTCCTTTTTGATATTTTTGATATCTTTTGGATTTGTTTTTCTTGTAATCATATATCTTCTTGAGACATCCTGGTATTTTGGATATTTTCTCGATCTTTTACTCTTTTAATCTCTTCTTTTCATATCTGCAAGCCATAAATAAAAAAATATCAAATCTTAATATTTAAGCCAAAGATAACTGCTAAATAAATATTTTTAAAGATATTTTCAATATATTTTTATTATCAAAATAACTCATATTTAGCAGTTATCAAAATCCCCCAAATTAAAACTTTGTTTGTCCTCAAGCAAAAATAAAAATAAGAGCAGGTTCTGAATGCTCCAACACTTTCAATAGCTGCAATTTTTTCAAATTCTTTCAACCGGTCCTTTCTGCATTTTCCATAATCTCACAATGGAAGCACAAACAACATCGAGATGAAAATAGTTAGTATCAGAAATCAATCAAGTTGGCTTGCCTCATTTTCCTCACAAGGTTAGTGTTTCTCTCTGCACACAAGTGTCTAGGGTGAGTGTTTGAAATTCTACGACCTGCAATTAAGATTCCCAAATTTTGCACTTTTTCTCAGTTAAAGTTATTCTTACTTACACTTGGTGGATCACTAAGGACTTTGATTGACTTGTAATGGGGTCTGGCTAAACAAGAAATCACGGTTTTTCTGGGATTTCAAAAACTAAGGATTATAAGAAAGCATGCATCTTTTGAAAAACTTTCACTTATTTCCTGCCTAGGCTTATTTATTTTTCAGCCTTTATTCCTCTAACAACACTTTTCTTCTTGGCACTTATGACACCTCTCTTTTTCTGCCCTTATTTCAAAGTTTTTTTTAACCTTAGCACTTATGGCACCTTTTTTTTATGTCCTTATTTGCAATCTTTTTTTTCTTTTTCTTTTTTTTATAAGAATACTTTGGGCTTACGAGCTTTTGAGGGTGCCTTATTGTGTGCTGCTTTTTTTTTTGGTAAGAATACTTTGGGCTTACAAGCTTCTGAGGGTGCCCTATTGTGTGCTGCTCTTTTTTTTTAGGCAAATTCCCTTAGCAATCCCTCAAATTAAGGACTTATCATAACTTGAAACCCTTATGCTCTCTTAGAACCCTAAAACAAGGTCAAGGATATCAAAATTAGGCTCAGGGATTTATTCAAACAAATCATTATTATTTTTGGCTCAGCAGGGGTGCAAGGGATAAATTCATCACAGGTTGACTTTTTGGATGAGTGGCTAAAATAAAAAGAAACATGGCCTTGATCATATCCACCTTATGCAAATAATCTAACAGTCTAAGAATGATGCAAAATTAGGAATTTAAAAATAGACGTTCTCTCATAATTAAGTTCACACAACTCATTGTGACAAGATAAAGTTATCGGTTTACCGGACCATGATCTCTTTCCATCAAGCTAACCTTTTCTCTCTTTGTGATTCATGTTCCATTGTTTGATTGACTCTTGCTTCCAGGAAACCAGTATTTTCACAATTGTCATGCAGCATTTCAAGTGTTGAATCCTTTAGAAAAAGCCTAAATAGTGACTTCACAAATATTATGCAATTTTTATTCAATGACTAAATTTAAACGACTGGAATTAAATTGTTGAAATTAAAATGCACAAAATCAAAATAAAGAAAGGAAATAACACAACTATCCTAAAAAAAACAAAACACATAATGCAATTAACTAAAAGAAAGATAGGGTAAGAAATCCTGGGTTGCCTCCCAATAAGCGCTTCTTTAACGTCATTAGCCTGACGAGTCCAATGCCTTCAAGGTGGCATGAAGGTCACATAAAACACATTCTCCTTGCATTTTCACCTCTTAGCTAGAGACGCCATGAAACTCGTGTATTCTGGAAGCACCTTCCACATTATTGCAAGAGAAGTGGTGGCGATCAAGGAAAGAATGACACTTAAGGCTTTCTCATGTTCTCTATGCCTTTCTTCCTTGACAATCAGTTGATGAGGAGGGGTATTGACTTGGAGAATACTTTCTTGTTGAATTTCTACTTGTGAGTGCTTCTCCCATTATCGTGCTTTCTCCTTACTTTTTTCTTCCTCTTCCTTCTTTTCTCTTTCTTTTACTTTCTTCTCTTCTTCTTTCTCTTCATCTCTATTTGTCCTTCCTTCCTTAGACTGGTCTTCTTCTACTTCACCCTCCTCTTGTGCTCTCTAATGGCTCCTGGTTAAAACTTCCTTGCAATCTTCCTTTGGGTTCTTCTCTGTGTTGGCCTCGAAAATTCTAGTGGGACTTTTAGCTTTTTCTTGAGATAATTGGCCTATTTGAACTTCCAAATTCCAAATTGTTGCATCAGTGCTCTTCTGATGTGATCTTGTTTCCTGCATGAACTGTATTAGCAATTCTTCTATGTTAGTGGGCTTCTCTTGATGACTCGGCCCCTGGCTAGGATGTTGATAAGGCGGCTGACTCTTGTGCTCCTTGTTGTATTGATTCTCTGGATGACTCCTCCAGCTTGAGCCTTGTGTAAAAGTCTTCCCTTGATTGAATCCTAGTAGGCCTTCATTGAATTCTAACGGTCCTCCTTGGTGGTACCCTTGGAATCCGTGGCAATTTGGTATGCTCATGTAGTTTACCTCCCTAGAAGAATCTTCTTGGCCTATACATTGCTATGGCTCGTGTGCTCCACTGCAAATCTGGCATCCCCCTACCTGCATAACAGAAGAATGAGAAGGACTTACTGCTTGTAATTGTTGTGGAAGCTTGTTGAGGGTCTCTGTTAGGACTTCTATTTGTCGGGACAACAGCTTGTTCTAAGCTAAGGTTACATCTTGAGTGATGAGTTCTAGAAGGCTTCTCTTTGTTGGTGCATATGTGCGATCACAAAGAATGGCGTGATCACTAGCTGTCATGTTTTCTATGAGTTCCATTGCCTCCTCCAGTGTCTTTAGCTTGATCTTCCCTCCTGCAGATGCATCCAATAATTGTTTTGATTGTGGTCGCAGGCCATCTATGAAGATGTTTAGTTGCACTGGTTCACTATACCCATGTGTAGGTGTCTTCCTGAGTAGTCTGTGGAAACGATCGAGCGCCTCGCTGAGGGATTCGTCAGAAAATTGATGGAATGAAGAGATTTCCATCTTCCCTTCAGCAGTCTTGGATTCTGGGAAGTATTTCTTTAAGAATTTCTCCACCACTTCATCCCATGTCCGCAGACTATTCCCCTTAAAAGAGCGAAGATCGGCCAAAGAGAAACAAAACAAGTTAAGGCAGATGACATCTTCAGGCACTCCTGCTATCTTCACTGTGTTGAAATGTCAATGTATGTGGCCAGATGTGCGTATGGATCTTCACTTGGTAGGCCGTGAAATAGATTCCCTTGAATCAGCTGGATCAAGGAATATGGATATGAGAAGTTGGCCGCCTGCACCTCTGATGGTGAAGTATTGAGGTATAATACGACTAGAGTAATCCTTTAGCATCATCCTCTGTGGACGATCTCCTGCCATGATCCGTTCTTCAAAGAAGGAATGTGAATTGTTCACAAAAGAAACAACTACCATGCACGTTATCACAGAATAAAAATTAAACTGAAATTTTTTTATTTTTTTTTAAAAAAGAAAAGAATAAAATAAGAATGAATAAAGAGAAAAAATTGAAAAATAAAATAAAGCAACTAACTAAAATAATAGATAAAAAAGAAAGTAAAATAAAAAATAAAGAGTGAAAACTAATTGCTTTAAAATTGGAATATGCAATTAATCAAGTACGAAAAATAAAATCCCCGGCAATGGCGCCAAAAACTTGTTAACTCGTTGGCAAGTGTACCAATTTGTCACAAGTAGTAAAGTACTCGGAAGTCCGAGTGTCGAATCCACAGGAACTACTTAGATTAATGCAAATCCCATTTTATAAGCAAGAGATAAACAATTTAAAGTAAAAGATAAAGAAAGATAATAGATAAGATAAATATTTGAAGATAAAATAGAAGATAGAAAAAGAGATAAAAGATTTAAATTAAAAGATGATAAATAAAAAATAAAAGATAAAAAAGATAAAAGTAAAAGATAAGATAAATAAAAGATTAAGATAAAGATAAGAAAAGATAAGATAAATAAAAGAAATAAAATCAGAATTTGATAAGGTTGGGACCTACTTGTTTGCCTAGGATATATGAGTTTATAATTTTTGATATCTTTGGATTTGTTTTGTTTGTAATCATGTCTTCTTCTTGAGACTTCCTGATATCTTGGATGGATCTTTTTCTCTTTTAATCTCTTCAAGTCATAAATAATAAAAATATCAAATCTTAATATTTAAGTCAAATAGAACGACTAAATAAATATTTTTAAAGATATTTTAAATATATTTTTATCATCAAAATAACTCATATTTAACGGTTATAATTTTCTACATTTTTTTTGAGATTTTTTTTATTATAATTTTCAAAACAAAATTACACTATAATACACACACATTTCTATAGATTTTGAATAAATATCTTTCAATCCAATTATAAATATTATAAATACTAAATACACATATACCACGTTTGATAAAGTAAATAAAAAATACAAAAAAATTTAATTAACATAAATATAAAATATAAAAAGTATGAATCCCTCTCAATTTTTCCTCCACCTGTCCAAACTCCAAAAACATACACTTTACCATCCCTAAAGTGCACATCCCTAAGGTGCACATGTTGAAAAAGACACAAGGACGTAGACTTTAACAAAAAAAATAGAAATTCGCTAGGGCAGTCCAGCTGTACTAGGGTCCAGTCTATTATGTGTATACATTAAGGGTGGGCTTGGGTATTATAGGGTGCGCAATTGTGTGAGGAAATATCTCTCACGAGTTTGTATAAGGAGAGAAGCGGGCATGAAGAAGCAATTAGCATCAAGGCGTTTCCTGATGTGGGTTATGGTACATTTGAGCATTTCAGGCGTGTTGTCCAAGTCCAACCACACCACAACTTCTCTGCTGTGCGATGGCTCCGTAGAAGACTGCCTCCACGTTCACCACTTGGACTCACAGCTTCCCACCATCTCCAGCTCCCACTTCCGCAGAATCCTCGCTGGAGGATCATGCTCCCAAAATAAATTTGCGACTGGATGTACACCTGATGCCTCTCTTGCCGCCGGCCCTATGGGTCTCACCGGTCGTTATGTTGCTAATGGGGTCAGACCTGATTCGGGTCCACCCAGCCGATGTGCTAATACATATCCCGGCGTCGTCCCCAGGGATTGCTTTAATCCTCATTAAAATAAGCTATGATCGCCACAAGCTATTTATGTATTATTTCTAATGCTTTTGCTTCCTCCCTCCCTCTATCCACTGTTGTTGTCCAATGTCTCTATTATTGTGCATTTTTCCGTTATTGCAACAATAACATCCGTCCCCTGAACTGGACAAATTCCGGGGAAGAGATTCTGAACGTGTATATCATTATGTGTATGCTTTTCTTGTAAACGTGTATATGTATGCTTTTCTGCTTTCTATTCATTGAAGAAGTCTGTAAAAGTAAAACTATATATCGATCCTCTCTCTTATTGTAATAATGGTTTGTTGGATTCCAACTTCTACACTCAAACTCATGACCAAAACTCAGAGAGAGTAATCCCTGTTCTTAATCACAAGTAGGATGCTTATTTATGGAAATACTAGTACTAATCAGAGAAATGCATAGTTAGAATTTTGATAACATTTATGTGTCGCTATTAATTAATTACGCAATAAAGGTTGGAGATCACTCATCACCTGATTAGAAAAATAGCTGGCTAGAAAGTAGAAACCGACATGCACTCTACAACATTTTAGTATAAAATTATGGATTTAAGAGCAATATCTAACATTTATCTTGTGAAAATGAATGGTCTAAGAAAAATATCCATTATCAGTAAGACGGATATTACATCCTTTTACTTTGGTGAGGGCAGTTTGAGGTGAAGACTGAAAATGAATTCTTTTCTTCGTTACAAATACTTTAATTAAAAGACAGGCAATGTTTAAGAAAAATAGTAGAAAACTTAATTGAAATGGAAAAATTAAATTTAACTAAAATTTTACAACTATGAAGTTAATTTACTTAATTAGATGTATTTAACCAAATTAATTATTATTTAGGCTAATAAATATAAATTACATATAATGACACACTTTTATAATTTTAACCAGATATACTGTAGAAAAATATATTTTTAAGTAATTAAAGTAATTATAGTTTGGAATTTTAGTTAATTTTGAAATCTTTATTTTTTATAAAAATTTATTAAAAATTAGAAGTCTAAATGATTTGATAGTTATAGTAAATAACTTTATATTAAAGGATAAATTTGAATAAATTAAATATTTAAATGTTACAGGGGAAAAATAAATAATTTTATAAAATAGAGCAAATAATAATAAGTTGTTCGAACACTTTTAGAAAACCAGTGTAAGATAAAAGGTTAGCTAGGAGCGAAAAGGTTAGCCAGGAGAGATTGTGTGTTAAAATCTTTCCTACTAAAAAAATTTAATAAATTAACAATTAAAATTGACCTTTCAATTTTTTTTTTCAAATTAGATACATGTATTTTCACAAAAAAAATAGATATGCATTCAATAAAATTAATTACTGAATTAACTAATAATATAAACCTAATATATTTGTATAATTTTCAAATAATATGTTTAAATAATTATAGTTTGATTCTTTAGTTAATTTGTTCTTCTTATTTTTAAATTTTTTATTAGAAAAATATAATGTATAAATAGTGTAATAATTTTAATAAATAATTTAATTTTAAAGGAGGAATTTGAATAAAATAAATAATGTAATATTACAGGAATCTTATGAAGAACTTTATTAAAATATTACAGATAAAATTGAATAGAATAAATAGCTGTACCTTGTTAAAAAAGTTTTAACACCGCTGCAAAATAAAATAAAAGGGTTTATAAACAAATATTCAAATACCAGTTAAGACATAAATAACTAGAATTTTGTACAGAAATATGTTAGGAATGTGATAGAAATTACAGAAGAGTATATCAAATGTGTGTGTGTATATATATATATATATATATATACTTTTAATTAATGCCCTTAAAAATATAGGATAAATAAAAAATAAAATAATAGGATAAACTGGTTTATTAATTAATTATTGGACAAGTGAATATCCTCAGAGTTTTTCATAAAGGTACTATAAACATGTGAACGCAATTGGAGTTATGTGCACATGCATGGGAATCTCAATAATGATCGATGTTTGTCTTCAGCTGTAAAAGTTGGTTATGCTTTATATGACGAGTTCTCCGGTGCCCCACTTTGTCAAGTGGTTTATAGTGGACCAGTGAATTTTGACTTGATTCACCTCTGACAACCTCGCAACTCCTACGGTAACATCACAGAAACGCTGCATTTTTATTATCCTCTAGCCTTGCATGCCTCTTTGGGCATATTAGTACTCCATCCAAATAAATTGTAATGTTTTCTTTTTCTTCCTTTTTTGACGAAGGGACTAAACACACAATAAAATGAGATAGAAAAACAACATACAAGAATAACCAATTGGTACCGGTATCAGCATGTAAAATCACTGAGGAGAAGCATCAACAAGACAACAACTATTTAGAAGGAGTTTGAAGGGAGTAGAAGCATAACTGTGATGTGGATGGATGACAAAGGATTCTCGGTCATTCTTTGTCCAATGTAAAAAAAAATTAATGAGCTAATTTGCATGCATTTCTGATATTAAATTTATAGTGCAGTAAAGGTATCCGAAAGATTCCTTAAAAACCACATAAGGGGAGGGAAAAATAAATTGAAAGAAAAATAGCATGAAAAGATAATTATATTGATTGAATTTTCAAATGCTTTCAAAAACACACACATATATATAATTGTCTAAGATTGTCATCGTTCAATTGCAATCTTTTTGTTGCTATCTTTAAGACACACTCAATTAAGCTTATTATCCCACTATCTTAACCGCTAGCTGTTTGTTCCTATTTTTTTTCGGATCGATGATGAATAAAGACTTCTCTTGATTTTGGCTGACCCAACTTCTGCCTTATCCTAACTGTTTAATGATAATAAACTCAAACAATTCCAATAACTTTGAATTTATTTGCTTTATCCTTGTCTTTATAATTTGGCAACAACCTAGCCTATCAACTTTATCATATAGCCCGACAAGATTCGACTAAAAAATATATTTTGAGTGATAAATAATGTTAATCGTTTTATGTTTAAATAATGCAACATAACCCTTTTTTTTCTAACAAGAAAGGCTTAGACTACATATCAAAGAAACGAGGAAAACTAACAGCTATGAAGTCGTCCCACGTGGACCATATAATTAAATGCTCACTGTGACGTTTTATTTAACTTATCTCCTTTCTCTTTCTTCCGCTTTTGAAAAATGCAACAAAAAGCCAATTCTTATTCATGCACATCATGGCAAAAAGCCAAAAATGCTTTACCTTTATATACAAAGTGAACCAGCCAATAGATATAATTTATTATCTTCACATACCAACCAATAAATTATGTAAAATTTGTAAAATTTCTGGAAGGGCCATGAACCTCTCACAGTAAGCTAAGTTCCGCCACCAACTATTATATTGATAAATTTTGTCTTCAACTTTTGAAAATATGTAAGTTTAGTTTTTTATTCAATAATTCATTATTTTTTTATATTTATTTAATAGAGATTAAAATTTAACTATTGGATTCCTTGGACTAAAACTTAGCTTATATGATTTTTAATGAGTCAAACAACATTTGTAAACGTATATGTTAAATGTCCTGATCCTCTCTCTTGTTGTTAACATTGGATATGCAAATTCTAATTCTCTCTTTTTTTAATATGAAAAATATGCAACCTTACTTAAAAATTATTAATATAAAATATATATGATAAAATTTATTTATGTCTTTGGGCAAAAGGAAATAAAAATCTAGTGTTGCTTAATAGGTTGAAGATGGAAATATTTCTTATATTTTATAAGATCTGACTCACTGAGAATCTAGAGATAGAAATGGAAATCTTTATTGAAAGGTGGAAATCGCTGCAAGTTTGAGAATTCAAACCCTTCTCTTTCACCAACTTACTTCCCCAAAATGTGTCCTCTCTCTTCCGCTCTTCTCTTTATTCTATTATTCAATCCACCCCCTGTAACCTCCTATTTCTTATTCCAGCATATTACTTATGGAAATTCAGGCAGCTCTTCCAGTAGCCTTAAAGGTGATTCTGAGAGAGACTTCTTCGTTGAATTAAAAAAATTCACAGATTTAAAAAAATTCCACTATTTTAGTTTTAAACTGTATTATGTTAGAGTATTTCAAAAATCCTTTAAATTTAAATTGAATCTTGGATTCACTTTTGGAATGGGAATGAAGGAGAAACAAACGAGGTGAACAAAAAGGTTGATAAGGGCTGGTTGGTCCCGGGCCTAGGGGTGATAACCCAGGGCCCACAGCTTTAAGGGGCCAAAAAAATTATATAAATTTTTGGTAAATTTTTTATATTATTAATTTATGCTATTTTTATAAATACATTGAAATAATTGTAAAAAATCACTAGTGATATATTTAAAAAGATTAATTAAAATAAAAAGGTCAAAATTAATAAATTAAAATATAAAATAATACGAAAAGTATTATGTTAAAAATAAATTATAAGTGTCTAAGTAAATTAAATTTTTTTAAAAATAGAGACACCTATTTAAACACTCCCAAAAGTAAGGATTTAGAAATTTGATTAGCCATAATTTTACCAGAGACACCTGTTTGAAAATAGTCACATATAGTGCATTCGTATGTGTTACTTCCCTGAAGAATTATTTTGAATTTTATTTCTATGAATGTTTGCTTTCCATTTCTAATTTGTTAGTTATGATTACATTTTGTGTATATCTTAGTTATTATACCCAAATACCATCCGGCTATGCAACTGCTTATTTTTTTAGATTCTGATCCTGATGAGTTAGCTGTTCAAAGTTGTCCCCCCCGGAGCATTATGCAATTTACATAGGATTCTGAATCAAGATGTGGAGGATATATATATTTGAGGCATGCTTATCTTAATTGTTTAAAACTAGAGGCCAGATACAAAATCACCCTCTAGTATTTTGTTGTATTATATTATTTTTTTGTTTTGAATTTGAATGTTGATGTAACAGGTTTGGTATGTTCCTATGTTTTGTAAATTTGTAGATTTTTTTTGCTAAGGTAATATTTTGTTACTTCCTTCAGATTGAATTGAAAACTGCACCTGCTGATTTTCGTTTTCCTACATCAAATCAAACCAGCAGACATTGTTTCACACATGAAATTCCTGACATTGATTATCTGATTCATCGTTAAATGTATTTATTAAGCATCCTAAAAAATTCTTTTTTTAATAGTGCATAAAATGGCTCACGCAAAAATCACAAAACTGATATACGGACACTCTAAATAGGTTTTTCTTATTTGACATTTTTCAAATCTCTTTTATTTATTTTTATCACTTATTAGTTATTATATTATATTTTTTTCTATCTCTTTTTTTTCTCAATGTCTATTAACATCGTTGTCCACAAATCATTATTCTTTTTGCCGGGATGAAATTTTCACACATTGTACATAAAACAAATAAAAATCAAAAGCAAGTGTAGACTTAAAATCTCCTGCTTG
The DNA here is from genome assembly GCF_004193775.1 of Glycine soja. Lineage (NCBI taxonomy): Eukaryota > Viridiplantae > Streptophyta > Magnoliopsida > Fabales > Fabaceae > Glycine > Glycine soja. The sequence goes on along the minus strand of NC_041019.1, from coordinate 55,081,164 downwards.
CCTAGAAAAAATAGACACGAACCACCCTGCACTAGTACGTATATTATATATATATATATATATATATATATATATATATATATATATATATATATATATTATTGATTGGTTGATCTATTCACGTTTGAGTTATCTGTTTTGCTACTGTGTGCTGCTTCAATTACATCTTATCATATCCATGGACACATGCAACTGGCACCCAAATTGCTTCAGGACCACCCGCGATGGTCGGAATTGGACTGGAGACATCAAATTCCTCTCAGAAAACAAGGACTCAGTTGCTGCTCCTGCACTCAGACAATTAACTATAATGGGTCCTTATACCTCAGCCCGTCTCTCCTAGTCCCAATTAACTATAAAAAAATTAGCTTTTCGTGAGCTTTTTTTTTTAATTGTATCTCTGATTTTTTATTTTAATCTTGGGTATTTCCGTCTAATTATCATTATAAAAAAATTAATCACAATTAGAAGTGCAGACATTATATTGGTGCTTGTGGAGTATATTGTAAACATGACTAAATAAATTGTAAGGGTTTTTTTTTTTTCTTTGCATAGTTTCAATTAAAGGTTCTTAGTTTCTCATAATATTTTTTAACGAATTAAAAATTAAAAGCAGTACTATGATGATGAGTTGTGATTTCCCAACACTAATCTCTCAACTATTACAACACTCTTCTTTCAAACTATTACAATTGTAGCAATGGTACGAATTTGTTGGAGGAAACTAAAATCATCAGAAGACAAACTCAAACTTATTTGATTTCAAATGCGAAATGCACGACAGTATTCCTAGGAGAACTTCAAAAATATATTTAGGATATTCCTAATTAATACACACTTTTAAATTTATAGCACTTTTAAACTTTTAAAGAGCACACGTTTTTTCTCAACAAACTCAGGCTGAACTTTCAAAGAGCATAGTCTTCCAACCTCACATCTCCCCTTTGGATCGTTAATCTCAGAGAAGACAAGCTCTGCAGGGACCAACTTGTCAGATTCCTTACTCACAAAGCTACGATCTCCATCGCTTGTCATGCTCAATATATCCAGTGCTCTTACTATAATCAGAAACATGTTCACTACTTTGGCTAATGCTAAACATGTCATCTCTATCTTCATAATTATTCCCGCCACTCCACTAACAACACTATCCTGAAGCTGCAGAACAAACTCCCGCACCCTAACGACGTCGTTCACGGGAGGCCTCTGAGTCCCATCCTCATGCAAACAACTCAGCGCAACCTCACCATATTTTTTCAAACACTGAGCTGCTATCTGTTAGTATTTTAGGGAAATAGAAAGATACTTAGCTGTTGGATGGTGATTAATAGTTGGGTTTAGGATGAAGGAATAGTTAGAAATATTAATTAGAAATAATAGATAACTTAATGGTCCTGTAGCTCTTAGACACTTAGACAATAGGAGGAGAAATTTCCATTGATTTCTCAATCTGTCACATTAAGGTAGGTGTTGTAAGCCTATTTATAGGCAAGCAATATTGGTGACATTATATTTCTATAGAGATAGATTTTTCTAAATTTTTATACAATAATTTAGAATATTACCTTTTATTTAGGTCTTAAATGTTTTTAGATTATTCTTAATAATATTTTTATACTTTTCTAGTACATTTAGTTTTTAGATAAATCATAGCTTCTAAGAGTTTTATTTTTTCTTTTCTAAAAATTTATATCATATTTTAACACTCCTCCTTGACACAAATTTTAATAACTCCAAATTTGATCTATAGTAACTTGAACTTTGTTGTTGATAGTGCCTTCATAAGTACTCTCTTCTTTGATCTTGTAGTGCTCGAACTCCATGTGCTTTTGCTTAGTTTCTTTGAAGTTTCTTCATAGTATTTAGGATCAAATATAGCTGTGTTACAACAAAAGTTTTTTACTAGTCTTGGAGTAGACTCTTGAGAAGAATCTTGTTGTAGAAGTGAAGGAAGCATACCTGCTTCTTCTGCCATAAAACTTGGGATTTTTTTAGCAAACTATCATAATAATAACAAAAAGAGAATCTAGAAAGTAATTTTTGATAAGTTTTGATTTAATTGTTATGCCTAATTATATCTACTTCAAGGCTTAATTGTGATTTTATCTCAATATTTTTAATTTTTGGACAAATTTTGTACCCAATAAATTTGTTATCTTGACATTTTATCCTACACTTTTAAAAATTGGTATTTTTTGCCTTCCGTCATTTGTCTTTTGATTGACTAACATAATTAACAGTTTTTGACGGTTTTTACCAACCAAATGAACGTATTTAAAATCATTGTTTTTAACATAATGACACAAAATCTATCACTATTATAATTTTTTTTCTTGTTTTTGCCTGCCTCGACATTATTGAATCACCTTTTAAGTGTTTCTCAAACACCCTCTCCCCAAAAGCTCCGCAAAGCCCTTAATCAACTGGTCCAACACCCTTTTTACACTTTTAAAAAGGATGAAAGAATATTGGAATCGTTGGCGTCACACTTTTGGGTGTGTTTGCCTTCGACCAAATTAACCATGTTCACGCAATGTTCTCACCCGGGCTCTGTTATTTCACCTTTGTGAAGCTCTTCGACCGGATCTTCCACTACTTCTCCTCGTATTGCTACTTTGACAACATCAATGAGCTCTACAACGTTGTGCAACTCTACCTGAGCTCGTTCGTCTCCATCATAGGCAACCGGCTAAGACTAACTAACATGCCTCTTGAACTCGGGTTTGCCTTTGGGCTCGTGAACAATGACAACATCGTGGACAAGTTCAACAGTGTGAATGTGCTCTAGGAGCATATGGTGACGCAGGGGCAAGCCCAGACCTTCTCAAGAAAGGAAAAATAAAAAAATAAAAACAAACTTAATAATAGTAGCAGCTTATGTTAAAAACACTTATGTTAAATACGTGCGTTTAGTAGCGGCTAAAAACAACTAGAAAGTGTTTGACAATTGACAGAAGACAAAATTTGTCAGTTTTTTAAAAGTGAGGGTTAAGATGCGTCAAAATGATTTGTTTAGGTAAAGTTCATCAACAAAATAAAAGTTTGAGGTAAAAAGTGTAATTAAACCTAACTTGCAACTCTTATAAATAAAAGGGTTAAAATCAGAAGAGACAGTGCTTTTGTTTTTCTGGATTTGGTATGTTGTTTCTCTATTTTCTGTTTATTGTCCACACAATCGTGCACCTTCTCAATCCCGACATGATTTGGCTGGCGCCAAATATCCATGTGGCCATGGGGCAGATGAAGCACTAGGTGGTGGTGCAGCATGATGTTTCAGGTGGCGGTGGACCCGCTGTGACTGGTGGTGAAGGTGATGGAGGAGTTTCAGAGAAAATAAAAATCAGAGGAAAGGGACATAATCCAGTGCATGAGATGTATGATATTGTTACTAGACTACGATAGACATCGTCTTTTATGATTCTAATACATTCCAAAACGATGTGTTCTACATTTTTTCCTGTAAACTTCATAAAATAATACGGTGCTTTCATCATCTAAATAATAAAATAAAATTGAAGTTACTGTATATCCTAATGGCACAATAAAAAAATGTCTCTTTCAGTTTTAAGATATATATTAGAAATGCACATATACAAACAAATAAAAACATAAAATAAAATTAAATACAATACCGATCTACCATATTCAATATGTTAATTATTGCTTAAATAATGCAACATAAACAAAAACCACAACATTTTATTTTCTACCAAGGAAGGCTTAATTAGACCATACGAGGAAAACTAGCTAACACTGATGAAGTCTTCCCACAAAAGACCCATGGCTGAGAAAAAAATTAAAATCTCAAAACTGATATGCGAACACTAATATATAAATAGGGTTTTCCTATCTGACATTTTCAAATGAGTGATGATATTTGCATAACTAAAAATTTTAAACATCCAATCGACAAATTTCTCTTTTTTTTCTTTCAAATATTTATATATTTTTTTAATCTGTTTCTTTTTATTAATGTCTATTAACATCGTTGTCCACAACTCATTATTATTTTTGCCGTGACTGAAATTTCCACACATAGTACATTGACTTGTTGCAGCCAGTCCATAAAACAAACAAAAATCAAAAGCAAACGTAGACTTGAGATCTTCTGTTTGCTTAGAAAAATAGACACGAACCACCCTGCACTAGTAGTAACGGAAATCTTGATAATTAAAGTATAAATTCATTGGTTGATCTATTCACGTTTGAGTTATATATCTATTTTGCTACTGTGTGCAAAACAGATTACAGCTTATGATATCCATGGGCACATGCAACTGGCACCCAAATTGCTTCAGGACCACCCGCGATGGTGGGAATTGGACTGGAGACATCAAATTCCTCTCAGAAAACAAGGACTCAGTTGCTGCTCCTGTACTTAAACAATAAACGATAATGGGTCCTTATACCTCAGCCCGTGTCTCTTAGTCCCAATTCACTATAAAAAAAATAGCTTAATTTTCTTGAACTTTTTTTTAATTGTCTCTTTTTTTTAATATTGGTATTTTCATCTAATTATCATTATAAAAAAATAATAATCACAATTAGAAGTGCAGACATCATATTGGTACTAGTGGAGTATATTGTAAATATGACTAATTAAATAAATAAATTGTAAGAGTTTTTTTTTCTTTGCATAGTTTCAATTAAAGGTTCTTAGTTTCAACATGATTAAAAATTAAAACTAGTACTATAATGATGAGTTGTGATTTTCCAACACTAATCTTTCAACTATTACAACACTCTTCTTTCAGCTATTACAATTGTAGCAATGGTACAAATTTGTTGGAGGAAACTAAAATTATCAAAAGACAACTCAAACTTATTTGATTTCAAATGCGAAATGCACGACAGTATTCCTAGGAGAACTTTAAAATTATATTTAGGATATTCCTAATTAATACACACTTTTAAATTTATAGCATTTTTAAATTAACTTAAACTTTTTCTCAACAAACTCAGGCTGAACTTTTAAAGAGCATAGTCTTCCAACCTCATCTCCCCTTTGGATCGTTAATCTCAGAGAGAACAAGCTCTGCAGGAACCAACTTGTCAGATTCCTTACTCACAAAGCTACGATCTCCATCGCTTGTCATGCTCAATATATCCAGTGCTCTTACTATAATCAGAAACATGTTCACTACTTTGGATAATGCTAAACATGTCATCACTATCTTCATAATTATTCCCGCCACTCTCCGCAACCACTCCTCAAACTACACTATCCTGAAGCTGCAGAACAAACTCCAGCACCCTAACGTCGTCGTTCATGGGAGGCCTCTGAGTCCCATCCTCATGCAAACAACTCAGCGCAACCTCACCATAATATTTTTTCAAACACTGAGCTGCTATCTGTTAGTATTTTAGGGGAATAGAAAGATAGTTACTTGTTGGATGATGATTAATAGTTGGGTTTAGGATGACTGTGTAGTTAGAAATATTAATCAGTAGTAAGATGACTTAGAGGTAGTGTAGCTTTTAGACAATAGGAGTTTATATTGATTTCTCAAACTCATTACATTAAGGTGTTTTAAGCCTATTTATAAACAAGCAAGATTGGTGACATCATATTCCTAGAAATAGATTTTTTTAAATTTTATACAATAGTCTAAAATACTATAGTCTACTTAGGTCTTAAATCTTTTTAAACCGTTGTTAATAATACTCTTATACTTTTTTGGTATATTTAATTTCTAGAAAAATTATGAGTTTCTAAGATTTTTGTCTTTTCTTTTTTAAAAATTTGTATCATATTTTAACACTTCTCCTTCATACAAATTTCAATAATTCTAAATTTGATCCATGGTAACTTCAACTTTGTTGTTGATAGTGCCTTCTTAAATATTTGTTCTTATCTTGTAATGCTCGAGCTCAATGTGCTTTTGTTTAGTTTCTTTGAAGTTTCTTCATAGTATATAGGCTTAAGTATAATTGTGTTGCAAGTTTCATATATGTTCACCAAGGATTTTACTCATCTTGGAGTAGACTCTCGAGAAGAATCTTATTGTAGAGGTGACAGAAGTATACCTTCTTCTTTTGTTACTTGTTGAACTTTTCTTGCTTCCCAATTCCAAGAAGTACTTTCATCAACATCTTGACTAATGGCTAGTTTCTTTGTTTGTAAGTTATAGACTCACTAGCCTTTTGATTGTGTATTGTATCCCAAGAAGATTTCTTCTTGTAGTCTTATCTTGTAGCAAATAAATCCAAATGCTCTTAGATGTTTAGCCGATGGCTTTTGTTAAAATATTTTATTAAAAAAATTAAAATGTTGGATGGAGCATAATATAATTGACTTATATATTGGTCTACTAGTGTTGAACATGACCCATATTATTATTATTATTTGTAAATTATCATCTTAAACATTATATTTTATTTTAAATTATAATTAATAATCATTATGACAAATTCAAATTGAATTATGTTTTATTTTTAATTACACTGTGAAATAAAATTTTATAGGAATCAAAATTATTTAAAAAAAGCTACAAAGACTAAAACGTAAACAAAAAAAGTTTTGAAACATCCAAAATCAATTAACATCTTGAGAAAGATAAAAATAGAAGAGATGATAGACAATAAAATGTAATAGGAAGAAAGAAATAGAAAAAAATTAAAGTTATTAATGAGGTGTTTGATATTTAAGAGTGTTGAAATATAAAAAAAATTTCTTTATTAATATGAATATTTTTTTATAGAAAATAATAATATCATTAAATGAGATGTTCCACATTTTTCCTATAACTTAATAAAATAACACCGTGCTTTCGTCATCTAAATGATAAAATAAAATGGAAGTTTCTTCTATATCCTAATGACACAATAAAAAATTCTCTTTCGGTTTTAAGATAATTTTTAGAAATTTATATTTACAAACAAATAACAACATAAAAGTAATTAAATAAAATACCGATCTACCATATTCAATAATGTTAATTGTTTTATGTTTAAATAATGCATAAACAAAAATCACAACAATTTTTTTTCTCTAACAAGAAAGGCTTAGACTAGATATTAAGAAACGAGGAAAACTAACACCTATATGAAGCTTCCCACGAAACACCTATGACTCAGGCAAAAATCACAAAACTCATATACGGACACTCTAATATATATAGGTTTTTCCTATTTGACATTTTTTAAATCTATTTTTTTCTTAATTAATGTCTATTAACATCGTTGTCTACAAATCATATATTATTCTTTTTGTGGTGGCTGAAATTTCCACACACAGTCGCTTGACTTGTAGCAGCCAGTTCATAAAACAAACAAAAATCAAAGGCAAGCGTATACTTGAAATCTCATGCTTGCTTAGAACGAAAGAAAAAAAAGACACGAACCATCCTGCACAAGTAATAAAGGAAATCTTGATAATTTTGAGCTCACTGTTTTGCAACTGTGTGCTGCTTCGATTACAGCTTATCCATGGACACAACTAGCACCCAAATTGCTTCAGGGACCATCCTCTTCCTTCTGTTGCTGTTCTTTTCTTATCTTTCCATAGCAGATGTTATTTATAGTCCCGTTGAACTCTTCAGCATCAACTGTGGATCTTCCAGTAGCTTGTCCACTCGCGATGGTCGCAATTGGACTGCAGACATCAAATTCCTCTCAGAAAACAAGGACTCAGTTGCTGCTCCTGCACTCACACCATCTACCCTGGAAGGTCCTTACACCGATGCTCGTTTCTCTCACTCCCAATTCACTTACTCTTTCCCTGTCTCCACAGGCCCTAAGTTTCTTCGCCTCTTCTTCTACTCAACTTCCTACCAAAACTTCCATCGCTCCGAAGCCTATTTCTCAGTCAAAGCAGGCCTATACACCCTCCTTCAAAATTTCAACGCTTCCCTCCATGCTGATGCTGGTAACGAGCCTGGCGACTACTTGTTCAGGGAGTATTGCATCAACCTCAAAGATGGCGATCGGCTCAACATAACCTTCATTCCAAGCAAAACATCTCAGCATCCAGATTCGTACGCTTTCATCAATGGAATAGAGATTGTTTCAATGCCCCCTTTTCTCTACTACACCAATCCTGACGACGTCGGCATCACTTGGTTGCCTCAACTCGTTGGCCTCAATACGAACCCGTTCCCCATTGAAAAAAACTTTGCTCTGGAGACAAATTATCGGTTAAGAGTTGGAGACCAACAAATCCCGGCCTCACAGGACACGGGTATGCTCAGGAGCTGGGATGTGGATAACAAATATGTAACGACTCAAAGTGTACAATCTCTAGATATTGCCACTGGAATTAAGCTGAGATTCACAAAGAAGACTCCTAACTACACTGCACCAGACACAGTGTACCGATCCGTAAGGAATATGGGAAGTAATGGCACCATCAACATGGGGTTCAACCTCACATGGCAACTTGCCGTTGATTCAGGCTTCACCTACTTGCTAAGGTTACACTTTTGCCAGCTTGACCCGAATATTAGCCATCCTGGTGACCAGAGCTTCTACATCTACGTTCAGGATCAGTTGGTTGAAGACTGGGCAGACATTCTCGGTTGGAGCGATAAACAGAAGGGTGTCCCAGTGGTTAGACAGTATGCAGTTTTAATCCCAGGGAATGAGCAGGAAACGCTTAATCTTTCACTGAAAATGCATCCTAACCCTAAAAGCTTGGCCAAGGACGCTCAAATAAACGCAATTGAGCTATTCAAAATCAACGACTCAACTGGTAGTCTTGCTGGGCCAAACCCAAACCCAGACCCAGACCGTCTTCCAGAAACCCCCAAGGTTCCCCTTCAAAGACCAAACAATAAAAGCAGCGGCACCACAAGAACCCTTGCCGCCGCCGTGGCAGGTGCAGTTTCTGCTGCTGTTTTTCTCTCCTTTATTGTCGCTTTCTTCCTCATCAAACGCAAGAAGAAGATGGGTTCCAAGAAAAAAGACGGAACTCCTCTGGGCGGTGGCTTATCATCACTACCAACCAGCCTCTGCCGCCACTTCTCAATCGTGGAAATCAGGGCCGCCACCAACAACTTCGACGAACACTTCGTAGTTGGCATGGGAGGCTTCGGCAACGTGTACAAAGGCTACATCGACGACGGTTCAACCCGAGTCGCAATCAAAAGGCTCAAACCGGATTCTCGGCAAGGTGCGCAGGAGTTCATGAACGAGATCGAAATGCTGTCTCAACTTCGCCATCTCCATCTTGTCTCCCTCGTTGGTTACTGTTACGAGAGCAACGAAATGATACTGGTGTATGATTTCATGGATCGCGGAACCCTCCGTGAGCATCTCTACGACACTGATAACCCTTCCCTTTCATGGAAACAAAGGCTCCAGATATGCATAGGTGCTGCGCGAGGACTGCACTATCTGCATACAGGTGCAAAGCACACGATCATTCACCGTGACGTGAAGAGCACCAACATCTTATTGGATGAGAAATGGGTCGCCAAGGTTTCAGACTTCGGGTTATCCCGAATTGGGCCCATTAGTTCTTCAATGACCCATGTGAGCACTCAGGTGAAAGGTAGCGTTGGATATTTAGATCCGGAGTATTACAAACGACAGCGTTTGACTGAGAAGTCTGATGTGTATTCCTTTGGGGTGGTGCTCTTGGAGGTATTGTCTGGGAGGCAGCCTTTGCTCCGTTGGGAGGAGAAGCAACGAATGTCACTTGTTAATTGGGCAAAGCATTGCTGTGAGAAGGGAACTCTAAGTGAGATAGTGGATGCAAAACTGAAGGGCCAGATAGCGCCTCAGTGTATGCAAAAATATGGTGAGGTTGCGCTGAGTTGTTTGCTTGAGGATGGAACTCAGAGGCCTTCCATGAACGACGTCGTTCGGATGCTGGAGTTTGTTCTGCATCTTCAGGAGGGTGCTGTTAATGAAGTGATGGAGAGTGAAGATACCGAGGACATATTTAGCAGTAGCCATAGTACTCTACATTTTTCGGATTATAGTAAGAGCACTGCATTGAGTATGGCTACAAACGTTGGAGATTTTAGCTATGGAAGTAAGGACTCTGAGGAGAGGTTGATCCCGGACCATGTTTTCTCTGAGATTAAGGATCCAAAGGGACGATGAAGTTAGAGCAGTCTACAAGTTCAGATATCCTGTTTGATCTTTTAGGTTAAAAGTGTTTGGATTGTTAGTAGCATGTAATTTTTTTATTTTTTTTTTTGCTGCTTGTATGTAATTTGATATTTGATGAATGTGAATGTGATGAGTAAAAATCTAGAAGTGCTATAATGTTGAAAAGTAGAAAATATTTAGAAATTTGTATTGATTAGGAAGATTGTAAAAAGACAAAAGTTATTGTTCTCTAATACCTTTAAATGTTATAAACTTATCTATGTATTTGGCATTTGAAATCAAACAAGTTTGAGTTCTCTCTTAAGAATTGTCCTTTACTGGAACAAATTATCATAAAGAATTGTATAATACTTGAAAGAAGAGTTGATCGAGAGAGGACAAGTTATTTCTAAACTATTTTTCAATTTTCTTTTCTTGCAAAACATAATTGTGAAAAAATATATTTTTGCGCGAAAAGTTTACTGGATTTAAGAGGTTTATAGGATTGTAAAGACTATGATAAGCCATAAAATGAGGAAGACAGTGACTTAGGAGATCAAAACGAGAAGAACGGCTATGATAAAACGGAGGAGCACAGGAGAAAGTTTTGTATTTGCAGTGAGAATGTTAGAGAGAGTTCGTAGAGAACGTGGAAAAGAGGAAAAAATAAAATAAAATTCTTCCATATTAAATGTTTCTTAAAGTCCTTTGGTTTTACATTAAATATTCTTTGTAAAATTTTCATTATTTTTGAATTCTTTAAGTTTAATTGCTAAAAATAAGACATGTTAATATGTGATTTTAAAATTCAAATAAAAATTTTAAGAAATATTTAGTGATTTTGAACCTCTTTCTTGAATAATTGTTTGGTTGTTACAGTACGTGATTTGTTTTAAACATTTACTAATATAAAAATAAGGGAGTTTTAATAACTCGATGCATATTATTGCACCTATAATAAAATTCATTAATAGTTTTATTGAATGCATGCACAAAATTTTTAAACTAATATACAATTAAAATGTTAACACCAGGACCAAAATTGCGTTTTTGTTAACAGTCCATGCAAGCCTGATTTTTTTACGTTTTGCGTGTGATTAGTCAACGAAACAAACTTTTGCCGACACACAGCGACAAAATTTTAAACATATTAAATTGAAACAAGCATCCTAATAATTTAGGTTGAATAATATAAAAAAAGACAGATGCGTAGTATCTAAAAAAAAGTGATGAAATTATAAACATATTAAATTGAAACAAGCATCCCAATAATTTGTATTCTGTCTCTCTAAGGAATTTGTTTTACAGAATAATTTTTTATTTCCATGAATCATACTTTTAAAAAATGTGACAACTAAAAATCTTATTTTTAGTATATATTAAAAAGTATTTGATTACATTTTAATTTTTTAGAATTAATTTTTAAAATTCAAAATAATTTAAATAAAAAATAAAAATGAAAATTACATGTTTACATATTAGGAATAACTCTCATGTTCTCATGAGAATATCACATTCTCATCATCTTTATGAAAATAAAAGTATAAGTATAGGAAAACATAATAAATAAGGAATCTACAACATTGCAAAAAATTAACAATACTTATGAATAAATTTTCAAAATTTGAGAACGAATAATTATCCGTAATATTGAAATTGGGTAGAGACTGATATATAGTATCCAACCCACACACACATAATTCATTGTGAAAAATAATTATATTTTTTTTATAACTAATACTCTAAATCTTTAATCTCTAAATATTACTATCAAAGAATGAAAAATATTAAATTTTTAATTAGAATTTTTGTCAAACTAGAATATTAACTTTAACAATCATTATGTTAAATAATTATTTTTGTAATTATTTATGACTTGAGTTTGGATTAATTAATATTATATTTATTTGTTTTTAATATTATATATGTATGTTCTTAATGTTATATTTAAATTATTTTAGAATAAAATTTTACTATAATTATAATAATTATTTTAATTAATTGAAGGTGTTTAATATAAGTATATAGATACCCAATGGATATGAGAATAAAAATTAAAAGTAGTATTTGCGTTATGAAACCGAATACAACAATTATTTTTAAATGGCAATATGAAAACAGATATCGTAGGAATATAGTATCTACCCAAATCTTAACCATGGTTGAGGTTTTGGCGAGGTTTTGGCAAGTGTACCAAATCGCTATAAGTAGTAAATCTTGGAAGTTCGAGTATCGTTTCCACAGGGATTTTATTGCACTTTATTACTAGATCAAATAGTTTTAAAAAGACAATTAATAAAAAATGCCAAGATCGGACAAACCCAATTGGTCTACGATGTATGTAAATATGATATTCATTACCAATGCAATTGTATTAGTTCTACCCACATCTATTAATTTTACTTGTCCCTGATGCCTTACGATGACAAGCCTATTTTAACTACCTATCTTTCAAATGTTTTTTTGGGAAGATTCAATAATTAAAATGCATTAAGGTTAAGTTCTAGATGTTGCTAAATGTATGGGCATTGAGTTATCATTCTATGCCTAGCAATGCTAACCCAATGATTCTTTTCTTAAGATGTTCTATTAGGTGTTACCCTTTCCCAAGCGTATAACCCCTGAAACTAATGCATGCATTAAATCCTAAACCCTTATTAGGAAATACCCTCTCCCAAGCGAATAAAACCCAAAAGAAATTCAAGAAATGAATGCAAGATAACAAGAAAAGAATTAGAACAGAAAAACCTGGAATGAATCCTCTTTGCATTGATAATTCTTGAAGTACATTGTATATCATTGGCTTTTTAGGCCTGTCAGGCCCTAACTAGGGGATTAGCCACTCATGACCATTGAGGGCTTTACAACTGGGGTGAAAGAAAGAATATGGGTGATAAAAACAAAGAATATAGGGAGAGAAGGGAGAGCTCAGGCTTGAAGTGCTGAGGGAATTGCTTTGAGGCGAGATGTGTCGTTTCCCTTGAACTGGCTCTCTATTTATAGCTGCTGAAGTGGGCTTTAAGCCTTCATATACGCGCTTAGCGCGACACCTCGCGCTTAGCGCGTTCGGATCGCGCACTTAGCGCGCGCTGCAGGCTTAGTCTGTGCTTCTGTTGAATCGAGCACTTAGCGCGCTGCAGACTTAGTCTGTGCTTCTGTTGAATCGCGCACTTAGCGCGTGGCTGGGGCTTAGCGCGCGTAACGGATTCTGCATCTTCGAGCTCAACGCCTTGCTTAGCGCCTGTCTGCTTTGCTCGCTTAGCGCGAGTGTTGGGTTGGGCCTGCTTCAAACTTTCTTCTTTTTCTTCATTTCAGTTGCCTTTTTGCTTAATGTAACTTCAATTTTCGTATCTGCAACTAGAAATTCAATTTAATTAATTCTCCAACTTTTAATCACAAATAACTGCTAAATAATTAATTCTAGGCCAAAATTTGATTAATTCACTACTATTAATTCACAATTATTTAGCAGTTATTAAGTATCTACAACAATTATTTTTAATCCAACAAACAAACAAATTATCTCCATAAAACATTTTTCCATATAGTCAACAAGATTTACTGTGCTTGGTTTGGCTTTGTTATGCAACTTTCCATGCTTTTACTTTCTTTCACGCCGAATGTCTTAAAAAGACTTACCTGGTGACTTCAATGATACATATATATGTATCATCAGTAAATTAACAATTAAAGATATCATAGTTATCATATATAGATAATTAATATTTTGAATGAAATAATTGTATATAATAAAATTGATCAATTCAGTAAATAATAATTCATTGAAATATCTGTACTTATTATTAGAGAATTATAAATTTATTATCTCATTTATTGAACAAATTTTACAGTTATGAGACTCACATTTTCCCATAGGTTTCTCCTGCCGAGCAATTCTCATGGAGATGACGAATGTGAATTCAAGTTAGTGTACGTTCGATAACTTTTAAGTATTATCGTTATACTTACATGTTATAATTTGTGTTAATGTGCATCATTTTATAATTTTTCATTACTCTAGTGTTTGAGAAGCAGTATAATGGCCTTGGGGCTATCACTACCAACGAAGATATTAATGTTTTTTTTTAACCTAAGGTATTTTAGTTGTAAGTTAAAAGATTAATTTTTTATTACTGTAGTGTTTGAGATGTATTAATTTATTTTTCTTTCACATCGTAATTATTCTTTCTAAATATTTATGAAAAATAATTAAATGAGTAAAAAGATAAGAAAATGATAATATGAATAATTAATAAATTTAATATAATTAACTAAATCAATTAGTTTTCTTAAAGAAAGATAGATTAGTTAAAATATTATTCTTAAAGGGGGAGGAAGTAACCTATAGACAATTAACTTAAGTCGCCTTGCCTCCCCAATCCTAAATATAATAAGGATCTCGCTCTCTCTCGATCGGTATCTTTAGAATATTGATTAATAAATTAAAATGAATAAATGATTATTACAAATATTATATAAAAAAATAATAAGTAATATAATTTTGCACATTTTAATAAAAAAAAAATCTTTTTAATTCTTTAATCAATGTTCGGACAATGATTATCATTTCACATAATAATTTGCTTAATTAACTGGCACTCGAATGCAGCGTAACCTTGGTAGTCAATATATATAAGAATATCAAGGGTGGATATTATACATGCAGTGTGGAATTTATGAAAATAGAATCCCGCAAGACTTTGTAGCTAGCAGAAATGAAGAAGCAATTAGCATCAAGGCGTTTGCTGATGTGGGTTATGGTACATTTGAGCATTTCAGGAGTGTTGTCCAAGTTCAACCACACCACAACTTCAGTACTGTGCGATGGCTCCGTAGAAGACTGCCTCAACGTTCACCACTTGGACTCACAGCTTCCCACCATCTCCAGCACCCACTTCCGCAGAATCCTCGCTGGAGAAAAATGCTGCAAAGGTAACACTCAGACTGCAGGTACAGGTGATCCCAATAATCCCAACTTCTGTTCGACCGCAACCGGTTATCATAAGTGTGGTGCCGCAACTGATCCTGGTCAACCCAACCGATGTGCTGATCCAGATGCCTACCTCAGGCCTTGCCATATTTAAGCTATTTATGTATTATTTCTAATGCTTTTGCTTCCTCCCTCCACTGTTGTCTCTATTATTGTGCATTTTTCCGTTATTGCAATAACAATAACTCCGCCCCCTGAACTGGACAAATTCCGGGGAAGAGATTCGATCTGAACATGTATATGCATGTATGCTTTTCTGCTTTATATTTACTGATGGATTATTGGATTCTAACTTCTACGCCTCAATCTCATCATGACGAATAAGCAAGGGAAGAAATAAAAAGGGCTGGAGCTTATTTTCTAAATGGCTCCTGCTTAACACATTTGAATTCATCGCGTGAAAACTAAAATGCGTGATTAACTCAATCTCACCGGACATAAATATAATTAAGCAAAATTAACTAACTTTGCATTAAGTGAGGAAATTGGTTAATGTTATTTAATTTTATTAATCATTTTTAAGAGATAAACTTTTTTGTTCTTTCTAAAGTGTGTGATTTGTTAGATCTTGATTTCAAATATATCAAAGTCATTAAAACTAAAATTACATTTGATTGGAATGATATAATTAAATAACATGAAAATAATTAAAATTACTTATATATTTGAGTCTATTTTTTAGCTGTTTATATTTAAGTTCGAAGTAGGAGAGATTTAAAAACAATCTCTAGTGTTTATCTTGTGAAAGTGAATGGTTTGATAAGGATATCCTTTTATGAAAAATGTTTGTAAAACACTATAACATCTGTAATTTTTTCTTTACATACTTTCTGTTATTAACTGATGAAATTTATTAAAAATTACAATTTTTAATATTTTTTACTTTTAATTAGTGTCTCTTTT
The DNA here is from genome assembly GCF_004193775.1 of Glycine soja. NCBI lineage: Eukaryota > Viridiplantae > Streptophyta > Magnoliopsida > Fabales > Fabaceae > Glycine > Glycine soja. Next base: position 55,065,236 of record NC_041019.1, on the reverse strand, counting down.
GAGTTAAAATTTTAAATAAATTTTCATTAACAGTAAATGTTAGAAAATGTGTTAAAAGACTGCATTACCACAATAGTCCTTAATAAGACAGAAACAAGCATCTAATCCTCTTAATTCGGTAAAGGAATTATTAGGTGAAGACAAATTGTTAGGTACAATGTCAATTAATTAATAGATAGGCTATGTTTAAGGAAAATAATTGTTGAGTTAGTTAAAAGTTGAAAGTTAATTAAAATTGAAAAATTAGTTTTAAATTAAATTTTCAAAATTATTAAGTTAATTTACTGAATTAGATCAATTTAATAAAATTAATCATTAACTGGCTAATAAATATAATATGCATATAATAACATATTTATATTATTGTTAATATATCTTTAACTTTTTTTAGAAAACATTGTTTTAAATAAGGTGAATAAATTTTTGGATTTTAGTTCATTTTGAAAACTTGTTATTTTGTTAGAAGTTATATTAAGAATTAGAAGTTTAAGTAATGTAATAATTAAAATAAATAATTTAATATTAAAGGATAAACTTGAATAAAATAAATACTGTAATGTTACAAGAGGCTAAATATATAATTTTATAAATACTGTAATGTTACAAAATAAAAATAGAGTAAGTAATAATAAGTTGGTCAAACACTTCTAAGTTAACAACCATATTGTAAAAATAAAATAAAATTATTACCCCGTACGTGTTGAGCATTAATCAAGAAATTAATAATAAAATATATATGGTCAGTTTGAACATAATGCAAGAAGATTCACATGCTTTCATAGGGTGAGTGCTTTAATTGTTTGATAACAGTGGCGCTCCATGGACCATGGTCATCCAATGAGTGGTAGGTGACCACCTACAAAGTAATTAAGCACTCAACTAATTAAGCAATGTGTTCAATTGACTGATATTGTGAAAACACAAAGGAGAGAATATAACTTGAAAGAAGAATTTATCTCGGTCTTATAATATAGTGATTTAAAGATACATCTTGTCAATTTACATACCAGCTAGGGTCGTCTACGAATAGAAAGAGAGAGTCAAGACTCAAGCATAAGATACATCTCCATGAGAAAATATTTTATATAAAAAATATTAGAAATGTATTAACTAGAAATTATAGTGGAGTACATTAATAATATTTTATTAATAAAGTTATTAATTAACTTATAATCTTTTAATTAATTAATGTTATACACATATTGCTTAAATCAAAATAAAAAAAATAAGATGAAGGTGCCTGGTCGTTTATTATTGAACTAGGCTAGCTATATTCTATCCGCCTACGTACTTCTTATCGCGCATATTTTTTATTTTCATTTTTGTTTTTCCGGAAAGGAACCAAACACATGTGAACTCAAAAACTTGGAGTTATGGGCACATATGTAAATCTCAATAATGAGTTTTGTCTTGACCTCTAATGGTTTTTTGGTAGGTCTTGAGCTCTACAAGTGATTATGCGTAATAGGCCAAAAAATGTATTTATATAAAAAACATTATGTCCATGAAAGGCGTCTTAAAGTCTTTCTTCGTTGGGAAAAAAAACTTTTAGCTTGAATTTGTTAGGTCATGACCATTTGTTATTTGAAATGCAACACAAACCGGCTTGCATGGACTTTAACAACTCCGTTTGGTCCTGATGTTGACATTTTACCTGTAGAATACAAGTTTAGATTTTTTTGCATGAATTTAATAAAGCTTTTAATCGATTAATATTTCATTTTAGATGCCATGTAGTGAGTTATCAAAAGTTTCTAGCTTGTTAGCTTTTAAAATAATAAAAAAAGGATCCTAGCTTATATATTAAATGTTTAAAATATATATATAACGTTTAAAAACCAAAAAGGTATTGATGAAAATGAGCTTAACAATCAGTGAACATGCCATAACCTATCATGTTTTAGTGTAAATAAATTTTCTGTCAATTTTTTTAATTATCTTTAGAAGGGAAGGAATTCAAATTTTGAGAGGATTTAAATTATATCGTGTATTAATCGGTTTTGTTTGGATATCAAATTTAGAGAATTATTAATATTAAGTAATGATGAGAACTTAAATTTTTTTAAGTAAAATGAAAATATTTCGGTTAAAATATACTTTTGATAATTTTTCTTATTTGTTAAAATTTGTTTTAGTCCATTATTTTTTTTAAAAAAAAAATATTTTAGTTAACTTTTAAATTTGAGTCAATATTTTCTTCTTTGTTAGTTCAAAAATAGTAATGATTTTTAGTATAACAGCGATTTTTTTAATAATTTTATTTTATTGATGTATTAGTGGATTCTTCTGACTATGTAATGGGCCTTTGAATTTAGAAAATTGCTATTTGTATAAGACAAGAAAGTCTGCACGAAGTTTATCCGTGATTTCTGTCAAATTACTAGTAATATTTTTTTAATCACAAATAGCCAATAAAATAAATACTTTTTCATACGAAATAGCACTGCTCTTGAATTTAATACCAAGGTCATTTCGTCAATGTAATGGATGTTCTAATTAATGCTGCCTTGGATTAGAAATCCTTACCAACGAGATCATGACAAGCAATAATGGTTTTAACAACTGAAAATTGACAACAATCTAATGCCTGAATTATTTCCAGATGGTTGGTCTTGTTACTATGATTTTTCCTATGATTGAGAGCAAGCTTCTGATGTTGATCCAGGCTGAAGCATTAAAACCAACAGTGTTAGTAGAATTATACACTAACTTAAATGTATAAGTGGGTTTATGCGTTCTAAAAAAGAAGTTAAAATTGCTATACCACGCATGTATGAACATCATCACATCCACATAGTAGCTTTCCATTGAGAGTGTCTACTGCTTGAAACGATCCTCCTCCCTCACTCCTCTGCATAACAACCCCCCATATTATAAGAATATAAAGATATTAAGGGTCAAAATTTCTTGCTTTGGCAACAAAATTTGGAATAAAATTTTCCTAAAATACTACCTTATAATAATCAACAGCAACAAAATTGGCCCACCGGTTGCCAGCCGCACCAAAACAAGTTTGTAGCATGTTAATTAGTTCTCCTGAGTTATCTTCACATGTGATTGGTTTAATTGGTGTTGATCGAAAATAGTTTACCAACACCAAGGATTTGCTTTTGTCGTTAAGGGGAGATGATTCTGCCCTATTTGGACAACTTCCTGCTTTTCTACCACCATCTCCATCTATAAAATTAAAGATAAGAACATGACCAAAAAGTAAGTTGACAAGAGGAAACAAAAATAAATTAATTCTTAAGAATGAAATAGGTTTAATATATGGTATCCTCTTACACTGATTTTCAACCATGAAATTCCACTGGTAAGCAATGCCTTCACTTTGTTCCTTAGAAGCAATAGAAGTGAACACTAGTAATCTTTGGTTTTTGGCAACCATATCACTCACTAGAGGCCAATCTTGACCATTTCTTGGCATGCTTGGTAATGGAAACCAATACTTCATCAGACCGGCATCAGTGAAGACCTTTGTCAAACCATTTGGTGCATGAACATAATCTTCCAAGATGAGTGTGACAATTTCTGTTGGATTTGCTGATAGAAAAGCTTCAATTTCCTTCAATGTGTCTAGGGCAGGTTCCTACTTGTTAATCACAAGTTAGAATCTAGTACAAGTGATCCATTAATGATTTTTCACATCTTTTACTCCAAAAAAAAGTTCAGAAAGCATACACCAAAAACAAACATATATAATTGAGTGGATGATGTTACATACAAAAGCTGTGAAGTCATGGCATTGGCCTTCAAATGAATGGCATAACCACACATCTCCGTCAAAATCATATGTATCTAGCATTAGTCCACGTACTCCATTCTACAAAATAACCATTGTTGAGACACAAGGGTGACTTAAACATTGTTTATGAGAACCCAAGCATTGATATTTTAAGCTATAATTAATAGACTAATAGTACTGATATAGCATACATTTAGCTGTTGGGTGACACTGTCTTCCTGATTGGTAAAAGTTACTCGTGGCACGCCTGTGTGAGATGGCTCCCCATCAATGGCATAAGCGTTGTGCGTTGTCAAAAATGCATATTTGTTGAATGGAAGAGAATTATTCTATACGGAAAAAAGAAGCAATTAGCAAATAGATTAAGATCAAACACACCTATTTTTTCCCTCAACATGTAGAAAAAAGAAACAATATATTCATTCTGGTAATTATTTTCAAATTTATATGGCTTCATAAAACTATAATTGCTTATTGATATAATTTGTTTGCCTTTCTATATATTTCTAAGTAGGCCGTAAGCTTTTAAAAACTGGGCTGGCCCATGATCATTTTGAAGTTTCCGCGACGTTAGGTTACTTTGGGAGTGTTGCTAGGTGCACCCAGCATTATTGTTGGTGCACCCAACAAAGCTCTTAAATGGCAAAATTGTCCCTACTTGTTTTTCTTCTTACGGATCAAGGTGATCCGTACGTTGATTCGTAAGACATTTACGGATCAAGTTGATCCGTAAGAAGAAAAACAATTTATTAATTAATTTGTTATATATAAAAATCTATTTTTTTAGTTGAGATTCTTGTAATTGAAAACGATTATGCAATACATGAATTCAAACAGTACATTAACTTCAACATAGTCAAACGAAATTAAATTTCCATAAAATACTACAACTAACTAACTCATGCTAATTTTGCGACAAGGACAACTCGTCTTCCATTTGCGGTAAAGGTTTACTGAAAACAGCTAAAATTTCTATTGGCTCAATCTTTTTCCAGTAGTTAGACTCAATGAGCACCTTCATCACGTCCTCGTTGGTTTTGAGTTCAATTATTTCAAATTTTATAACTTTTTCTGAATACTCATGGTGACTTGGTTTCCGAAAAAACAATTGCGTTACCATTTGTGTTTCATCAACATCATAAGGGGGAATCCCACGAGGCGCAACTTGTTTGATTAAATCCTTTAGTTCATCCATGGTACATCCGGTGGAAATGTCAAAGTTTTTGAGATTTTTTCCTGTGAACGAGTAACCTACAAACTCATTTTGGCGTGACATGTTCCACCTACCATTGTAATATAGCAGAGCATCATGAGTAGGGGTCATAGTAGTTTCAAGTAAGTTTAAAATACCATCTGGGGTTCTAGCAATGCTACATAATAACTCAATCGGACCAACAAACGAAAATTCATGATTACACATTAACATTGTGTTAACATCAGCATCATCTTTCAGTTGCATACATTGAAACCGAAATTGATTACCTGCATACGTGAAAGGCTGCCGGTAGTAAATTTCATCCAAAAATTGCTTGTCGGTTAGCTTAAGGGTATTGTGTATTCTGGTTTTTAACGTTTGAAAATCACACCCGTTAGGTACTCGAATGGGAACTGGAGTGGAAGCTTGGAAGGAAACACCACTGTCATTCTGAACAATGGATCCATTTGGAAAAATAAAACCTAATGTGGAGTTCACAACTGTCTGACTGCTTGTCTCTCCCAAGAATGCCATAGTTTTTTGTAAGACTTGGGTTGATACTGAAACTTGTGCTTTCTTACAAGGTTAGGTTATGCCATATATATAGATGAGTTTTAATATTAGTGCTGCATTTTTTAAAGATTGAAAATACGCATGCACATGCTTTCTGTATGTGTTGTCAACTACATGAATGACATGACATGCTTTAGCTTGCATCAGATCTGCATGTGTAGTCATGTTGTGCAGGGTCCTTTCACGTGTTTTATGTTAATGCAGACAACAATTTATCAAACACGATTTTTCACAATGTGTAGTCAAGTCAGACAACGATATATCATACATGTTTTTTTAGAATTAAGTAATAATTTTGTTGTGGACGTAACAAATAAATTACATGTTCAAAACGATCAGGCATTTATAAATTACATGTTCAATCATCATTTAAGTCAACATAGTCTCTCTTGAACATCATGAAGTTCTTGTAATGCTGCATTCTGCTAATATATGAATTTGGCCATGACTTCGCTTACGGATGACAATTCCTAGACCATAACAATGATACAGGCGCTAAGGGACAACGTTCTTTTAAATAAACCTGTTGTGTATGCGAAAAAAATGTTAACTCAATCCTACAAAAGTCATTGCATAATCATAAAAAAAAAACACTTCATATCTACAATGTACCTCAACAAAATGATTGTCATACACATGACCGATACAAATTATACGATGCAATGAAGAATTTATCAGCAGTTGACTTCTAAGGGGAAAGAATGTCATGTTTTGTTGTTTAGACAAGGATACAACGATTACGTTATACCTTGATTCAATGACATGTCCCATGTCCGTTATATTCATCCACTTATCCGTTGTCACCTGAATATAACAAATATACACGTCAAACTTAATTTCAAACTAAAGTCTTAAAAATCAAATTCATAAATTACATACCTTGGTTAACCCATCAACAAGTAGTGACATCCTTAATTCCTCAAATCTCTCCGTGCCACCAAAGAGCTTGACATAGTCTTCTGAGAAATTGGCAAGTTCTTTAAGCAGATGGTTGCAGACCACCGACCAAGAGTCTTGACCCATACCTAATAAACCGGCAACCAGCCGATATCCACAGTTACCATCACCTTTGACATCAACAATCTTATCAATGAAGTCGTGCATAAATGGCTGAAACTGGTCCAACATGGGCATCATCATTCTTCGAATCGGTTGCTCAGAGGATGATGCAGTACGTCTCACGGACGAATTGCTATTTTGTTGTGATTCAAAGGCATCTACATACTCCCAGTAAGATGGATCGCGCTTTGTTGACCTTGGGTTCCTACTCGTAGTTTTCTTCGGTGCCCCCTTTGTGTTAACCTTTGCTGGAGGAGGACACATCGAATTCTGATCAGGGTGTGCAATTTCCCAAAGTTTACTTCTTAGAGTAAACTTGCCACAAACATCAAGTTCTTCGAATTTTTGGTATATTGTTTCCATTACGTCCTTGATGCCCACCTCGGGCTCAGATAACTCTTGGTCTGAAAAACTGAGTCTCCTCCAAAACATATGAATTGAATCAAGTGGGATGCAACCACCAACATATTTGGATAGCTCACAAGCACAAGGAAGACCAAGCGTGATTCTCACCACGCAACCACAACTTGAGGGATTCTTGCCAGCATAGTGAACACGCTCAAATTCAGCAGCAATCTGATTTAAAGCATACCTTGAAACCATTCCAAGCAGCCTCCTGTATAAGGTTTTTTGGAACACATGTCCAACGACATGTGTACTTGTTTCAAATGATGCTTTAATCTGTGTGTGCTGCAACGTAATCATGTCGTTCACGGCATCCTACACACTGCATAAGTCTCCAATGCTATTTTGTAACAGTCTTTTTAAAGACGAGTGAGCAGATTCAACCCTACATTTCAAATACACAAATAAAAATAAACATATACAATAATACAATTCCATAAATTTTTCAACGTTAATAGAAATAGTTGAACAGTTTCATACCTGTTTGTTGTTGTGTTTCCTAAGTGCATCACCTTATTAGTTCAGGCGGAAACAAATTTTTCCTTGTGTGGTATTATCCATGTTTCCTTGACATAGTCAACAAATATTGGCCAAGGTGTGCAAGCTACTTCGAACTTCTTCAGGTATTCATCAAACTGCTATTCTGAAGGACAATCAGTCAGAGATCCCCAGCAATCCATGACATAATCCCAAACATTTTTTTGCGCAATTAGTGATTTACATTTAGCCTTCACATTCTTGTTTATGTGAAAGATGCACAACAAATTTGTGCATTCAGGGAATACATCTTTCACTGCATTCATCAATGCTTGGTCTCTGTCAGTGACAATAACTCCAGGGAGGGCATCACGCTTTAAAAAAAGGCATCGGAAGCGTTGTAAAGCACATACCAAATTATTAATGCGTTCACCCTCCACATATGCAAAACCGGCAGAGAATGTCATCCCAGTCGGTGTCATCCCAACAAAATCGAGCAATGGGAGTCTATACCGGTTTGTTTTATAGGTGTTGTCTATCAAAAACACCAAAATGCATGCGTTGACTAACTTCACTGAATCAAGGTGACACCAAAAGATATCACAAACCACGTCTTCATCCTTTATTCTGTGCCAATAAATATATTGATCACGTTCAAGAAGCTTCATCAGATGTTGCATTTCAAGATCGCTTCCTCTTATGGAAGAACGGAATGCACTTCTTGCATTGTATATCTGTTTAATAGTCGTACAGCTATTGGCATTGTGTTCCTTCAGAGTTAGCAGAATGTTTCTTGGCTTCACCATGGACTTCGTCATATCAGCAATAAGTGTCTTTTCAGCTTTAGTCAATCGCCCCGCATATGGATGTTCAACTAATGACTTGGCCAATTCATGATTATGCACTCCACAAATCAACTTCACCATCCAGCCTTCTCCTCCAGCCACTGGCTTACAACGAAGCTTGAAGGGACACACACATTTCCTAGTCCCAGTGTCTCTTCTGATAAATTCTTTTTTCCTACACTTATACTCGCCACTCCTTTCACAGCCAATTAACATAAACGTACTTCTTCCTCTACTACCTGTGTTTGTGTCCGACCTTAAAATCACCGCCACAAATCCGTTTTCATGAGCCAAGGATCGAGCCCACCGCAAAACATCCTCTCGGCACTCAAACACCTACAAAACCCACATAATTTAAGTTTTCTACCAGTATTCATTTTATTAAATATGAGACAAGCATTAACATTATAACCTGAGAAGTCTTGAACGCTTCCGAACAATCAACATGTGGTTCATTCGCACCACATGATTATGCATTTTCATAATTCATATTCGCTCGTTCAGACATTATTTCATACATCCACTCATCTTCATCCATCTAACCAAATCAAACAAAAAATGACCATACAAAAAAATTAGTAATTTAAAATAAAAAGGGAAAATTAATGGAAAAACAGATGCAAAAATGAAAAAACAGATGCAAAAACAGCAAATACAAAAAATAATACACTTACGGATCAACTTGATCCGAAAGAATGTTATGGATCAACTTGATCCGGAAGTTACAGATCAAGTTGGTCCGTAACAAGCTTACGGATCAAGTTGATCCGTAAAAAGCTTACGGATCAACTTGATCCGGAAGCCATCCGTACGTCCGCGACGCACAAACGCCATCTACGTACCTTGTTTGCCGCCACCGACCACGGCAAAGCTTCACGCCGGAAACTTCACCTTTACCGCTGCACTCAACCTTGCTACCCCCACGAACCAGAGACAATGCCACAGGAAAAAGTGGAAAACGAGAAGAAAGCTTTTTGAAAATGGAGTAAGAAACTGTTCCAGAAAAAGAAATGTCATTTTTAAGAAAGAAAGCTGATAGGAGCAATTTTGGCATTTCAAATTTTTGTTGGATGCACCTAGCAACACTCTTACTTTGGTTATGACTTGTTCATAGCTTTGGACAAAATGGGCTGACTTCTCAACTACATATTTGGGATTCACAGAAATGCATAATTAGAATTTCGATAACATTTACGTGTCGCTATTAATTAATTACGCAATAAAGGTCAGAGATCACTCATCACCTGATTAGAAAAATAGCTGGCTAGAAAGTAGAAACCGACATGCACTCTACAACATTTTAGTATAAAATTATGGATTTAAGAGCAATATCTAACATTTATCTTGTGAAAATGAATGGTCTAAGAAAAATATCCATTATCAGTAAGACGGATATTACATCCTTTTACTTTTGTGAGGGCAGTTTTAGGTGAAGATTGAAAATGAATTCTTTTCTTCGTTACAAATACTTTAATTAAAAGACAGGCAATGTTTAAGAAAAATAGTAGAAAACTTAATTGAAATGGAAAAATTAAATTTAACTAAAATTTTACAACTATGAAGTTAATTTACTTAATTAGATGTATTTAACCAAATTAATTATTATTTAGGCTAATAAATATAAATTACATATAATGACACACTTTTATAATTTTAAACAGATATACTGTAGAAAAATATATTTTTAAGTAATTATAGTTTGGAATTTTAGTTAATTTTGAAATCTTTATTTTTTATAAAAATTAGAAGTCTAAATGATTTGATAGTTATAGTAAATAACTTTATATTAAAGGATAAATTTGAATAAATTAAATATTTAAATGTTACAGGAGAAAAATAAATAATTTTATAAAAACATTAAACATAAAATAGAGCAAATAATAATAAGTTGTTCGAACACTTTTAGAAAACCAGTGTAAGATAAAAGTTTAGCTAGGAGCGGAAAGGTTAGCCAGGAGAGATTGTGTGTTAAAATCTTTCCTACTAAAAAAATTTAATAAATTGACCTTTCAATTTTTTTTTTCAAATTAGATACATGTATTTTCACAAAAAAAGAGATACGCATTCAATAAAATTAATTACTGAATTAACTAATAATATAAACCTAATATATTTATATAATTTTTAAATAATATTTTTAAATAATTATAGTTTGATTCTTTAGTTAATTTGTTCTTCTTATTTTTAAATTTTTATTAAAAAAAATAATGTATAAATAGTGTAATGATTTTAATAAATAATTTAATTTTAAAGGAGGAATTTGAATAAAATAAATAATGTAATATTACAGGAATCTTATGAAGAACTTTATTAAAATATTACAGATAAAATTGAATAGAATAAATAGCTGTACCTTGTTAAAAAGGTTATAACACCGCTGCAAAATAAAATAAAAGGGTTTATAAACAAATATTCAAATACCAGTTAAGACATAAATAACAAGAATTTTGTACAGAAATATGTTAGGAATGTGATAGAAATTACAGAAGAGTATATCAAATGTGTGTGTGTATATATATATATATATATATATATATATATATATATATATATATATACTTTTAATTAATGCCCTTAAAAATATTGGTTAAATAAAAAATAAAGTAATAGGATAAACTGGTTTATTAATTAATTATTGGACAAGTGATGAATATCCTCAGAGTTTTTGGTCATCATATAATTGTGCATATTTTCATAAAGGTACTATAAACATGTGAACGCAATTGCAGTTATATGCACATGCATGGGAATCTCAATAATGATCGAGGTTTGTCTTCAGCTGTAAAAGTTGGTTATGCTTTATATGACGAGTTCTCCTGTGCCCCACTTTGTCAAGTGGTTTATAGTGGACCAGTGAATTTTGACTTGATTCACCTCTGACGGTAACATCACAGAAACGCTGCATTTTTATTATCCTCTAGCCTTGCCTGCCTCTTTGGGCATATTACTCCATCCAAATAAATTGTAATGTTTTTTTTTTTCTTCCTTTTTTTGACGAAGGGACTAAACACACAATAAAATGAGATAGAAAAACAACATACAAGAATAACCAATTGGTACCGGTATCAGCATGTAAAATCACTGAGGAGAAGCATCAACAAGACAACGACTATTTAGAAGGAGTTTGAAGGGAGTAGAAGCGTAACTCTGATGTGGATGGATGACAAAGGATTCCCGGTCATTCTTTGTCCAATGTAAAAAAAATTTAATGAGCTAATTTGCATGCATTCGTGATATGTAAAAGATCAAATATGATTCCTGCTGCATCTAACTTATATTTATCACTTTATGCAGCGCCAAAGTGAATTATAACGAAATTTAGAGATATACTAGACTAAAGGGTTAATGAATTTGAAAATAACAAAGAGGAAAAAATAAATTGAAAGAAAAATAGCATGAAAAGATAATTATATTGATTGATTTTTCAAATGCTTTCAAACACACACACACACACACATATATATATATATATATATATATATATATATATATATATATATATATATAAATAATTGTCTAAGATTGTGATTGTTCAATTGCAATCTTTTTGTTGTTATCTTTAAGACACACTCAGTTAAGCTTATTATCCCACTATCTTAACCGCTAGCTGTTTGTTCCTATTTTTTTCGGATCGATGATGAATAAAGACTTCTCTTGATTTTGGCTGACCCAACTTCTGCCTTATCGTAACTGTTTAATGATAATAAACTCAAACAATTCCAATAACTTTGAATTTATTTGCTTTATCCTTGTCTTTATAATTTGGCAACAACCTAGCCTATCAACTTTATCATATAGCCCGACAAGATTCGACTAAAAAATATATTTTGAGTGATAAATAATGTTAATCGTTTTATGTTTAAATAATGCAACATAACCCTTTTTTTTTCTAACAAGAAAGGCTTAGACTACATATCAAAGAAACGAGGAAAACTAACAGCTATGAAGTCGTCCCACGTGGACCATATAATTAATTGCTCACTGTGACGTTTTATTTAACTTATCTTCTTTCTCTTTCTTTCGCTTTTGAAAAATGCAACAAAAAACCAATTCTTTTTTTTTGGAAAAAAATGTAAATTATATTAAACCCAAAATGATACAATAATAAACGGGGCATACCCCGCAGTTAAAGAAAATCAAAAGTCTCCCTAATACAAGAAGACATATATCAAAATGCTAAAACAAATGCAACAGGTGCGCTTGTCTATACATAAGAAACTTAATCTTGCTAATAACCTCTATGACAGAAAATTGATAATCTTCAAAAATCAGCTTGTTCCTAGACAGCCAAATGCAGTAGTCTGTAATTGCTATAGTCAGACAACGTAATTTGCCTTGAACACATGATGTGGATCTGCCCCTAATTAAAGAGTCAGTAATGCGCTGTAAAGAAGTGAAACGCCTGCGGAAAGGAGCCAAATCACGAATGTGAGCCCAAACTTGGAGAGATTTCCTACAAGAAAAGAACAAATGAGCATTTGACTCAGACTCATTTGAACATAAAGGGCAAAGGGAACCCTTGTTCAAAAAAGCAACTTTGTCAAGAGTAAGCAGCCGATTCCTTTTAGCAAGTCACAAAATGAAAGACATCTTAGGGGGGATTGCTGGGTTCCATATAACAGAACACCAACTAACAGTAGGCTTGACACCTCTAATATATTCATAGACTTTGTCAACAAGCAATTGTTCATTGGTGCTCCAAGATTGAATCCTCTTTTTGGCCTCTTCCGTACTTAGCTCTTTAGAGATAATAAAGTCCCTTATTTGAATGATTTTCTTTATCAAAACTGAATCTGATGAAGAAGAATTGTAATTCCACACATCGCTCCCTCTGAAATAGTAATGGTGAACCCACCGAACCCATAGAGAATCTTTCTTACAATGAAAGTCCCACAGGATACGGGAAAGAAGCGCAAGGTTCCAGTCCTTGAGATTAAAAAGGCCTAAACCCCCTTCTTTTTTCGGAGAACAAACTACTGACCAAGCAACCAAGGGCTTGTGTTTGCCAATATCCGCTTTGCCCCACAGAAAATTACGGCACGAAGCGTTGATCTGGTCCAGAACAGATTGCGGCAAAGGAAAAATCCCCATCCAGAAATTCACAATTCCTTGAATAACCGCTCTAATCAACTCTAACTTACCTGCATAAGATAAAGACTTTTTGCTCCATCCCTGAATCAGGACAGTAATCTTGGAAAGCAAGGGAGCATAATGACATACATTTAATCTAGATGATAAAAGGGGAACACCTAAGTATCTGAAAGGGAAGTCACCCAAGCTAAATCCAATAAGCTGCTGAATATGAGAAAGCTCATGAGGCCTAATACCGGCTGAGTATATGGCAGATTTATCAGAGCTGATGGAAAGCCCTGAAACCCTACAGAAGTTCTGAAGCTTGGCAAACATAGTTGACACAGAAGGGATATCTCCTCTAGATAGAAGCATAATATCATCTGCAAAAGCCAAATGAGATAGCTGAATACTTGCACAGTTGGGATGAAATTTAAAATTGACATCTTCCTTGAGGCTGCTCATATCTCTGGAAAAGTACTCCAAACAGAGTACAAACAGATAAGGGGAGAGAGGATCCCCTTGTCTAAGACCCCGCTGCCCTTTGAAGTGACCATAAATGGATCCATTGACTGCCACACTAAAGGAAGTGGAAGAAACACATTCCATGATCCAAGTACAGAACTGGGCTGGAAAGCCAATGGACTTAAGCATCCAATCCAAGAATTCCCAGGAAATAAAATCATAAGCTTTATGCAAGTCAATTTTCAGGAGGCATCTCGAAGAGGATCTTATTCATGCACATCATGGCAAAAAGCCAAAAATGCTTTACCTTTATATACAAAGAGAACCAGCCAATAGATATAATTTATTATCTTCACATACCAACCAATAAATTATGTAAAATTTGTAAAATTTTTGGAAGGACCATGACCCTTTCACAATAAACTAAGTTCCGCCACCAACTATTATATTGATAAATTTTGTCTTCAAATTTTAAAAATATGTAAGTTTAGTTTTTTATTCAATAATTCATTATTGAATAAAACAATTAACATTATTGAATATGGTAGATCGGTATTTTATTTAATTACTTTTATGTTGTTATTTGTTTGTAAATATAAATTTCTAAAAGTTATCTTAAAACCGAAAGAGAATTTTTTATTGTGTCATTAGGATATAGAAGAAACTTCCATTTTATTTTATCATTTAGATGACGAAAGCACGGTGTTATTTTATTAAGTTATAGGAAAAATGTGGAACATCTCATTTAATGATATTATTAATTTCTATAAAAAAATATTCATATTAATAAAGAAAGATTTTTTATATTTCAACACTCTTAAATATCAAACACCTCATTAACAACTTTAATTTTTTTTTTCTATTTCTCTCTTCCTATTACATTTTATTGTCTATCATCTATCATATTGATATTTCTTTCTTCTATTTCTATCTTTCTCAAGATGTTAATTGATTTTGGATGTTTAAAAACTTTTTTTTTTTACGTTTTAGTCTTTGTAGCTTTTCTTTTTAATAATTTTGATTCCTATAAAATTTTATTTCACAATATAATTAAAAATAAAACAGAATTCAATTTGTATTTCGTAAATAATAACATACTCATAATGATTATTAATTATAATTTAAAATAAAATATAATGTTTAAGATGATAATTTACAAATAATAATAATAAGGGTCATGTTCAACGCTACTAGACCAACAAGTCAATTATATTATGCTCCATCCAACATTTTAATTTTTTAAATATATTTAATAAAATATTTTAACAAAGGCCATCGGCTAAACATCTAAGAGCATTTGGATATATTTGCTACATACATGTTCCGGCTCATAAGAGATATGAGCTACAAGACAAGACTACAAAGAAGAAATCTTCTTCAGATACAATACACAATCAAAAGGCTAGTGAGTCTATAACTTACAAACAAAGAAACTAGTCATTAGTTAAGATGTTGATGAAAGTGCTTCTTGGAATTGGGAAACAAGAAAAGTTTAACAAGTTTCTTCTGTCACCTCTACAACAAGATTCTTCTCGAGAGTCTACTCCAAAATGGATAAAATCCTTGGTGGACATATATGAAACTTGCAACACAGTTATACTTGAGCCTATGTACTATGAAGAAACTTCAAAGAAACTACGCAAAAGCACATTGAGCTCGAGCACTACAAAGAAAATATCCAAAATATCAGCAAGTCTCAAGAAGATATGATTACAAGCCAAACAAATCCAAAAGATATCAAAATATCAAAAAGGAAGATTTTTAGCATCAGGCCTAAGTCCACTACAATAACTATAAAAATGGAGTCAAGTCAAGTAGAGAAGAACACCATAGAACCCCCTCTTCTAGGGGTTTCATTTACTCCCTTTCTTTCTTTCACCCCTCTTATCCCATCAGTTTTTATACTCCATCCATTGTAAAGCCCTCAATGACGATGAGTGGCTAAACCCCTAGTTAGGGCCTGACAGGCCTAAAAGTCAGACGATGTATGATGTACTCACTATTTATCAATGCAAAGGTGTTTTCTATTCTATTATCTTTTCTGTTTTTATCTTGCATTATTCATCTTTATTTACTGTTAGGGGTTAGACGCTCGGGAGAGGGTAACTTCTAAATAAGATTTAAAGAAGGTATGCATGCATTGGTTTTAGGGGTTAGACGCTTGGAAGAGGGTAACTTCTAATAGAACAAAAGAAAGGATTTCATAAGAAAATCATTGCTAGGAATAGAATGATAATTTTATGCCCATGCATTCTTGCAAACATCTGGAATTCATACTTCATGCATTTTATTTGTTGAGTCTTTGTAAAGGAATGTGGAAGATAGATAAATAAAATAGGCTTGTCATCGTGAGGAATCAGGGGGGCAAGTAATTGAACAGATGTGGCTAGAACAGAGTCACCTAAATTGATAAAGAAAAATTATAAACTCATACATCCTAGGCAAACAAGGAAGGTCAGGTCCCAACCTTATCATATTCTGATTTTATTTTATTTTTATCTTTTACTTTTCTTATCTTATCTTTTATCTCCTATTTTCTTTATCATATCTTAATTTAAATATTTTATCATCTCTATATTCTATTTTTATCTTTAAATCTTTTATCCTTTCTTTTAAATCTTTATCTTATCTACTATATTTTCTTATCTTTATTTTAAATTCTTTATCTATTGCTTTTAAATTGAGTTTGCATTAATCTAAGTACAAACAAAATATCTGTGGATTCGACACTCGGACTTCTGAATACTTTACTCCTTATGACAAATTTGGTACACTTGCCAACGAGTTAACAACTACCAACAACAAAGTTCAAGTTATCATGGATCAAATTTGGAGTTATTGAAATTTGTATGAAGGAGAAGTGTTAAAATATGATACAAATTTTAAGAAAAAATAAGACAAAAGTCTTAAAAACTCATGATTTTTCTAGAAATTAAATATACCAGAAAAGTATAAAAGTATTATTAACAATAGTCAAAAGATTTAAGACCTAAGTAGATTATAGTATTCTAGACTATTGTATAAAATTTAAAAAAATCTATTTTTAGGAATATGATGTTGCCAATCTTGCTTGTTTATAAATAGGCTTATAACACCTTAATGTAATGAGTTTGAGAAATCAATGTAAATTCCTTCTATTGTGTAAAAATCTATTTTTAGGAATATGATGTTGTTTGACTCATTAAAAATCATATAAACTGAGTTTTAGTCCAAGGAATCCAATAGTTAAATTTTAATCTCTCTTAAATAAATATAAAAAAAATAATGAATTATTGAATAAAAAACTAAACTTACATATTTTTAAAATTTGAAGACAAAATTTATCAATATAATAGTTGGTGGCGGAACTTAGCTTACTGTGAGAGGGTCATGGCCCTTCCAGAAATTTTACAAATTTTACATAATTTATTGGTTGGTATGTGAAGATAATAAATTATATCTATTGGCTGGTTCACTTTGTATATAAAGGTAAAGCATTTTTGGCTTTTTGCCATGATGTGCATGAATAAGAATTGGCTTTTTGTTGCATTTTTCAAAAGCGGAAGAAAGAGAAAGAAGATAAGTTAAATAAAACGTCACAGTGAGCAATTAATTATATGGTCCACGTGGGACGACTTCATAGCTGTTAGTTTTCCTCGTTTCTTTGATATGTAGTCTAAGCCTTTCTTGTTAGAAAAAAAAGGGTTATGTTGCATTATTTAAACATAATAATATAAAAAAATCTTTCTTTATTAATATGAATATTTTTTTATAGAAAATAATAATATCATTAAATGAGATGTTCCACATTTTTCCTATAACTTAATAAAATAACACCGTGCTTTCGTCATCTAAATGATAAAATAAAATGGAAGTTTCTTCTATATCCTAATGACACAATAAAAAATTTTCTTTCGGTTTTAAGATAACTTTTAGAAATGTATATTTACAAACAAATAACAACATAAAAGTAATTAAATAAAATACCGATCTACCATATTCAATAATGTTAATTGTTTTATTCAATAATGTTAATTGTTTTATGTTTAAATAATGCATAAACAATATATATAGGTTTTTCCTATTTGACATTTTTTAAATCTCTATTTTTTTCTCTCTCTTTTTTCTTAATTAATGTCTATTAACATCGTTGTCTACAAATCATATATTATTCTTTTTGTCGTGGCTGAAATTTCCACACACAGTCGCTTGACTTGTAGCAGCCAGTTCATAAAACAAACAAAAATCAAAGGCAAGCGTATATATACTTGAAATCCCATGCTTGCTTAGAACGAAAGAAAAAAAAGACACGAACCATCCTGCACAAGTAGTAAAGGAAATCTTGATAATTTTGAGCTCACTGTTTTGCAACTGTGTGCTGCTTCGATTACAGCTTATCCATGGACACAACTAGCACCCAAATTGCTTCAGGGACCATCCTCTTCCTTCTGTTACTGTTCTTTCCTTATCTTTCCATAGCAGATGTTATTTATAGTCCCGTTGAACTCTTCAGCATCAACTGTGGATCTTCCAGTAGCTTGTCCACTCGCGATGGTCGCAATTGGACTGCAGACATCAAATTCCTCTCAGAAAACAAGGACTCAGTTGCTGCTCCTGCACTCACACCATCTACCCTGGAAGGTCCTTACACCGATGCTCGTTTCTCTCACTCCCAATTCACTTACTCTTTCTCTGTCTCCACAGGCCCAAAGTTTCTTCGCCTCTTCTTCTACTCAACTTCCTACCAAAACTTCCATCGCTCCAAAGCCTATTTCTCAGTCAAAGCAGGCCCATACACCCTCCTTCAAAATTTCAACGCTTCCCTCCATGCTGATGCTGGTAACGACCCTGGCGACTACTTGTTCAGGGAGTATTGCATCAACCTCAAAGATGGCGATCGGCTCAACATAACCTTCATTCCAAGCAAAACATCTCAGAATCCAGATTCGTACGCTTTCATCAATGGAATAGAGATTGTTTCAATGCCCCCTTTTCTCTACTACACCAATCCTGACGACGTCGACATCAGTGGATTGCCTCATCTCGTTGGCCTCAATACGAACCCGTTCCCCATTGAAAACAACTATGCTATGGAGACAAAGTATCGGTTAAGAGTTGGAGACCAACAAATCCCGGCCTTAAACGACACGGGTATGCTCAGGAGCTGGGATGTGGATAACAAATATGTAACGACTCAAAGTGTACTATCTCTAGATATTGCCACTGGAATTAAGCTGAGATTCACAAAGAAGACTCCTAACTACACTGCACCAGACACAGTGTACCGATCCGTAAGGAATATGGGAAGTAATGGTACCTTCAACATGGGGTTCAACCTCACATGGCAACTTCCCATTGATTCAGGCTTCACCTACTTGCTAAGGTTACACTTTTGCCAGCTTGACCCGAATATTAGCCGTCCTGGTGACCAGAGCTTCTTCATCTACGTTCAGGATCAGTTGGTTGAAGACTGGGCAGACATTCTCGGTTGGAGCCATAAACAGAAGGGTGTCCCAGTGGTTAAACAGTATGTAGTTTTAATCCCAGGGAATGAGCAGGAAACGCTTAATCTTTCACTGAAAATGCATCCTAACCCTAAAAGCTTGGCCAAGGACGCTCAAATAAACGCAATTGAACTCTTCAAAATCAACGACCCAACAGGTAACCTCGCTGGACCTAACCCAGACTCTCATCCAAAGACCTCCGAGGTTCCTCTTCTGAGCTCAAACAAGAAAAGCAAAGGCAGCACGAGAACCCTAACTGGCGCCGTCGCAGGCGCAGTTTCCGGTGTCGTTATGTTATCCCTTACTGTTGCTTTCTTCCTCATCAAACGCAAGAAGAAGATGGGTTCCAAGAAAAAAGACG
This sequence comes from Glycine soja, assembly GCF_004193775.1. Classification (NCBI taxonomy): domain Eukaryota; kingdom Viridiplantae; phylum Streptophyta; class Magnoliopsida; order Fabales; family Fabaceae; genus Glycine; species Glycine soja. The sequence goes on along the minus strand of NC_041019.1, from coordinate 55,045,558 downwards.
GAACTCCTCTGGGCGGTGGCTTATCATCACTACCAACCAGCCTCTGCCGCCACTTCTCAATCGCGGAAATCAGGGCCGCCACCAACAACTTCGACGAACACTTCGTAGTTGGCATGGGAGGCTTCGGCAACGTGTACAAAGGCTACATCGACGACGGTTCAACCCGAGTCGCAATCAAAAGGCTCAAACCAGATTCTCGGCAAGGTGCGCAGGAGTTCATGAACGAGATCGAAATGCTGTCTCAACTTCGCCATCTCCATCTTGTCTCCCTCGTCGGTTACTGTTACGAGAGCAACGAAATGATACTGGTGTATGATTTCATTGATCGCGGAACCCTCCGTGAGCATCTCTACGACACTGATAACCCTTCCCTTTCATGGAAACAAAGGCTCCAGATATGCATAGGTGCTGCGCGAGGACTACACTATCTGCATACAGGTGCAAAGCACATGATCATTCACCGTGACGTGAAGAGCACCAACATCTTATTGGATGAGAAATGGGTCGCCAAGGTTTCAGACTTCGGGTTATCCCGAATTGGGCCCATTAGTTCTTCAATGACCCATGTGAGCACTCAGGTGAAAGGTAGCGTTGGATATTTAGATCCGGAGTATTACAAACGACAGCGTTTGACTGAGAAGTCTGATGTGTATTCCTTTGGGGTGATGCTCTTGGAGGTATTGTCTGGGAGGCAACCTTTGCTCCGTTGGGAGGAGAAGCAACGAATGTCACTTGTTAATTGGGCAAAGCATTGCTGTGAGAAGGGAACTCTAAGTGAGATTGTGGATGCAAAACTGAAGGGCCAGATAGCGCATCAGTGTTTGCAAAAATATGGTGAGGTTGCGCTGAGTTGTTTGCTTGAGGATGGAACTCAGAGGCCTTCCATGAACGACGTCGTTCGGATGCTGGAGTTTGTTCTGCATCTTCAGGAGGGTGCTGTTAATGAAGTGACGGAGAGTGAAGATACCGAGGACCTGTTTAGCAGTAGCCATAGTAGTCTACATTTTTCGGATTATAGTAAGAGCACTGCATTGAGTATGGCTACAAACGTTGGAGATTGTAGCTATGGAAGTAAGGACTCTGAGGAGAGGTTGATCCCGGACCATGTTTTCTCTGAGATTAAGGATCCAAAGGGACGATGAAGTTAGAGCAGTCTACAAGTTCAGATCCTGTTTGATCTTTTAGGTTAAAAGTGTTTGGATTGTTTGTAGCATGTAATTTGTTTTTGTTTTTGTTTTTTTTTTTGCTGCTTGTATGTAATTTGATATTTGATGAATGTGAATGTGATGAGTAAAAATCTAGAAGTGCTATAATGTTGAAAAGTAGAAAATATTTAGAAATTTGTATTGATTAGGAAGATTGTAAAAAGACAAAAGTTAGAGTTCTCTAATACCTTTAAATGTTATCAACTGATCTATGTATTTGGCATTTGAAATCAAACAAGTTTGAGTTCTCTCTTAAGAATTATCCTTTACTGGAACAAATTATCATAAAGAATTGTATAATACTTGAAAGAACAGTTGATCGAGAGAGGACAAGTTATTTCTAAACTATTTTTCAATTTTCTTTTCTTACAAAACATAATTGTGAAAAAATATATTTTTGCGCGAAAAGTTTACTGGATTTAAGAGGTTTATAGGATCGTAAAGACTATGATAAGCCATAAAATGAGGAAGACAGTGACTTAGGAGATCAAAACGAGAAGAAGAGTGGCTATGATAAAATGGAGGAGCACAGGAGAAAGTTTTGTATTTGCAGTGAGAATGTGAGAGAGTTCGTATAGAACGTGGAAAAGAGGAAAAAATAAAATAAAATAAAATTCTTCCATATCAAATGTTTCTTAAAGTCCTTTGGTTTTACATTAAATATTCTTTGTAAAATTTTCATTATTTTTAAAATTCTTTAAGTTTAATTGCTAAAAATAAGATATTTTAATATGTGATTTTAAAATTAAAATAAAAATTTTAAGATATATTTAGTGATTTTGAACCTCTTTCTTGAATAATTGTTTGGTTGTTACAGTACGTGACATATTTTAAACATTTACTAATATAAAAATAAGGGAGTTTTAATAACTCGATGCATATTATAGCACCTATAATAAAATTCATTAATAGTTTTATTGAATGCATGCACAAAATTGTTAAACTAATATACAATTAAAATGTTAACATCCGGACCAAAATTGCGTTTTTGTTAACAGCCCTTGCATGCCTGATTTTTTTACGTTTTGCGTGTGATTAGTCAACGAAACAAACTTTTGCCGACACACAGCGACAAAATTTTAAACATTAAATTGAAACAAGCATCCCAATAATTTAGGTTAAATAATATAAAAAAGACTGATGCGTAGTATCTAAAAAAAAGTGATGAAATTATAAACATATTAAATTGAAACAAGCATCCCAATAATTTGTATTCTGTCTCTCTAAGGAATTTGTTTTACAGAATAATTTTGTATTGCCATGAATCATATTTTTTAAAAATGTGATAACTAAAATTATTTTTAGTATATTTAAAAAGTATTTGATTGCATTTTAATTTTTTAGAATTAATTTTTAAAATTCAAAATAATTTAAATAAAAAATAAAAATGAAAGTTACATGTTTACATATATATGAAGAATAACTTCTCATGTTCTCATGAGAATATCACATTCTCATCATCTTTATGAAAATAAAAGTATAGGAAAACATAATAAATAAGGAATCTACAACATTGCAACAAATTAACAATACTTATGAATAAATTTTCAAAACCTATAACCTACATCCTATGAGTATCACAAAATTTTTACTATAATTATAATAATTATTTTAATTATTTGAAGGTGTTTAATATAAGTATATAGATACACAATGGATATGAGAATAAAAATTAAAAGTAGTATTTGCGTTATGAAACCGAATACAACAATTATTTTTAAATGGCAATATGAAAACAGATACTGTAGGAATATAGCATCTACCCAAATCTTAACCATCTACAACAATTATTTTTAATCCACAAAACAAACAAACAATCTCCATAAAACATTTTTTCATATAGTCAGCAAGATTTACTGTGCTTGGTTTGGCTTTGTTATGCAACTTTGCATGCTTTTGCTTTCTTTCACGCCAAATGTCTTAAAAAGACTTAGAAGCTACCTGGTGACTTCAATGATACATATATATGTATCATTAACAATTAAAGATATCATAGTTATAATATAGATAATTAATATTTTAAATGAAATAATTGTATATAATAAAATTGATTAATTCAGTAAATAATAATTCATTGAAATATCTGTACTTATTAGTAAAGAATTATAAATTTATTATCTCATTTATTGAACAAATTTACACTTATGAGACTCGATCACATTTTCTCATAGGTTTCTCCTGCCGAGCAATTCTCATGGAGATGACGAATGTGAATTCAAGTTAGTGTACGTTCGATAACTTTTAAGTATTATCGTTATACTTACATGTTATATATATGTGTGTTAATGTGCATTATTTTATAACTTTTCATTACTGTAGTGTTTGAGAAGCAATATAATGGCCTTGGGGCTATCACTAACAACGAAGATATTAATGTTTTTTTTTTTCAACATAAGGTATTTTAGTTGTAAGTTAAAAGATTAATTTTTTATTACTGTAGTGTTTGAGATGTATTAATTTATTTTTCTTTCATATCTTAATTATTCTTTCTATAAATATTTATGAAAAATAATTGAGTAAAAAATTAAAAAAAGATGATAATTTTAAAATGATAATATGAATAATTAATAAATTTAATATAATTAACTAAATTAATTAGTTTTCTTAAAAGAAAGATAGATGAGTTAAAATAGGAAGTAACCCATAGACAATTAACTTGAGCCGCCTTGTCTCCCCAATCCTAGATATGACAAGGGTGTTGTCGCTTAGTATCTCTAGAGCATTAATTAATAAATTAAAATGAATAAATATTTATTACAAATATTATAAAAAAATTATAAATAATATAATTTTACACCTTCTAATAAAAAAATTCTTTTTAATATCTCTTAATCAATGTACTACAATGATTATCATTTCACATTATATATCAGTATGAAGGGTGGAGGATATTATACAATGTGCAATTTATGAAAATAGAATCCCGCAAGACTTTGTAGCTAGCAGAAATGAAGAAGCAATTAGCATCAAGGCGTTTGCTGATGTGGGTTATGGTACATTTGAGCATTTCAGGAGTGTTGTCCAAGTCCAACCACACCACAACTTCTGTAGTGTGCGATGGCTCCGTAGAGGACTGCCTCAACGTTCACCACTTGGACTCACAGCTTCCCACCATCTCCAGCACCCACTTCCGCAGAATCCTTGCCGGAGTCATCAATCCTGTGACTGCACTTACGAATAATCCCGCCACTTCCGCCGGCTGTCCGAGTTCCCACGGTTATGTCAAGTGTGGGGCCGCAACTGGTTCGGGTCAAGACAGCCGATGTGCTGATAAAAATGCCTACTATAAGCCTTGCCATTATATTCAATAATATATGATCGCCACAAGCTATTTATGTATTATTTCTAATGCTTTTGCTTCCTCCCTCCCTCTATCCACTGTTGTTGTCCAATGTCTCTATTATTGTGCATTTTTCCGTTATTGCAATAACAATAACTCCGTCCCCTGAACTGGACAAATTCCGGGGAATAGATTCTGAACATGTATATGTATGCTTTTCTGCTTTATATTTACTGATGGATTATTGGATTCTAACTTCTACGCCTCGATCAATCTCATGACGAATAAGCAAGGGAAGAAATACAAAGGGCTAGAGCTTATTTTCTAAATGGCTCCTGCTTAACATTTGAGACATAGAGGCAAATTATAACGACCATTTAGAGAGAAATATATATTTAGAGGGGGTAAATTCGTGTTCTAATTTACAACTAGCTAGGTTTTGCTTAATTATTTTATTTTTTAAATGTATAACACTAGTCAGAGAAATGCTCACTTAGAGTTTTGATAAAATTTAGTGTTGCTATATTTATTAATTATGGAATAAAGGTTAGAGATCACTCACCTGACTATAGAAACCAGCATACATTCTACACGACTTTAGTAAAACTTTCTCCCACCCGACTTAATTAAATATAATTAAGCAAAATTAACTAACTTTGCATTAAGTGAGGAAGTTGGTTAATGTTATTTAATTTTATTAATCATGTTTAAGAGATAAACTCTTTTGTTCTTTCTAAAATGTGTCATTTGTTATATCTTCATATCAAATATAACAGAGTCATTAAAACTAAAATTACAATTGATTGGAATGGTATAATTAAATAAGATGAAAATAATTAAAATTACTTATATATTTGAATCTATTTTTTAAGTTTTTATATTTAAGTTCGAATAGATTTTAAAAAAAAATCTCTAGTGCTTATCTTGTGAAAGTGAATGGTTTGATAAGGATATCCTTTTATGAAAAATGTTTGCAAAACACTATAACATCTGTACAGTGTTTTAACATACTTTCTATTACCATAATAGTCCTTAGTAAGACAGAAAATAATAGTCCTTAGTAAGACAGAAACAAGCATCTAATCCTCTTAATTTGGTAAAGGAAGTATTAGGTGAAGACAAATTGTTAGGTATAATGTAAATTAATTAATAGATAGGCTATGTTTAAGGAAAATAATTGTTGAGTTAGTTAAAAGTTGAAGGTTAATTAAAAATTGAAAAATTAGTTTTAAATTAAAATTGAAAAATTATTAAGTTAATTTACTGGATTAGATGAATTTAATAAAATTAATTATTAACTGGCTAGTAAATATAATATACATATAATAACATATTTATATTATTGTTAATATATCTTTAACTTTTTTAGAAATCATTGTTTTAAAGTGAATAAATTTTGGGTTTTTAGTTCATTTTGAAAACTTGTTATTTTGTTAGAAGTTATATTACAAATTAGAAGTTTAAGTAATATAATAATTAAAATAAATAATTTAATATTAAAGGATAAACTTGAATAAAATAAATACTGTATGTTACAAGAGGCTAAATATATAATTTTATTTAAATTTTAAAGATAAAAATAGAGTAAGTAATAATAAGTTGGTCAAACACTTCTAAATTAAGAACCATATTGTAAAAAAAAAAAATTATTACCCCGTACGTGTTGAGCATTAATCAACAAATTAATAGGGTGAGTGATTTAATTGTTTGATGACAGTGGAGCTCCATGGACCATGGTCATCCAATGAGAATGCGTTCAATTGACAGATTGTGAAAACACAAAGGAGAGAATATAACTTGAAAGAGGAATTTATCTCGGTCTTACATATAATATAGTGATTTAAAGATAGATCTTGTCAATTTGCATACCAGCTATAGGGTCGTCTACGAATAGAAAGAGAGAGAGAGTCAAGACTCAAGATACATCTCCATAAGAAAATATTTTATATAAATAATATTGGAAATGTATTAACTAGAAATTATAGTGGAGTACATTAATAATATTTTCTTAATAAAGTTATTAATTAACTTTTAATGTTTTAATTAATTAATGTTATACACATATTGCTTAAATCAAAATAAAAATAACAAGATGAAGGTGCCTGGTCGTTTATTATTGAACTAGGCTAGCTATATTCTATCCGCCTACTTCTTATTGCGCATATTTTTTATTTTCATTTTTGTTTTTCCAGAAGGAACCAAACACATGTGAACTCAAAAACTTGGAGTTATGTGCACATGTAAATCTCAATAATGAGTTTTGTCTTGACCTCTACTGCTAATTTTTTGGTAGGTCTTGAGCTCTACAAGATGATTATGCGTAATAGGCCAAAAAATGTATATATATATATATATATATATATATATATATATATATATATATATATATATATAAATGCCCATGAAAGGCGTCTTAAAGTCTTAAGTTGGGAAAAAAACTTTTAGCTTGAATTTGTTAGGTCATCACCATTTGTTATTTGAAATGCAAAACAAACTGGCTTGCATGGACTTTAACAACTCCGTTTGGTCCTGATGTTGACATTTTACCTGTAGAATATAAGTTCAAATTTTTTTGCATGAATTTAATAAAGCTTTTAATCGATTAATATTTCATTTTAGATGCCATTTAGTGAGTTATCAAAAGTTTCTAGCTTGTTAGCTTTTAAAATAATAATAAAAAAGATCCTAGCTTATATATTAGATTTTAAAATACATAAGGTATTGATGAAAAGGAGCTTAACAATCAGTCAACATGCCAAAAACTATCATGTTTTAGTGTAAATAAATTTTCTGTCAATTTTTTTAATTATCTTTAGAAGGGAAGGAATTCAAATTTTCAGAGGATTTAAATTATATCGTGTATTAATCGGTTTTGTTTGGATATCAAATTTATAGAATTATTAATATTAAGTAATGATGATAACTTAAATTTTTTTTTAAGTAAAATGAAAATATTTCGGTTAAAATATACTATTGATCATTTTTCTTATTTGTTAAAATTTGTTTTAGTCCATTATTTTAAAATATATATATATATATATATATATATATATATATATATTAGTTAACTTTTAAATTTGAGTCAATATTTTCTTCTTTGTTAGTTCAAAAATAGTAATGATTTTTAGTATAACAGCGATTTTTAACTTGCCACTTTAATAATTTTATTTTATTGATGTATTAGTGGATTCTTCTGACTATGTAATGGGCCTTTGAATTTAGGAAATTGCTATTTGTATAAGACAAGAAAGTCTGCACGAAGTTTATCCGTGATTTCTGTCAAATTACTAGTAATATTTTTTTAATCACAAATAACCAATAAAATAAATACTTTTTCATACGAAATAGTACTGCTCTTGAATTTAATACCAAGGTCATTTCGTCAATGTAATGGATGTTCTAATTAGTGCTGCCTTGGATTAGAAATCCTTACCAACGAGATCATGACAAGCAACAATGGTTTTAACAACTGAAAATTGACAACAATCTAATGCCTGAATTATTTCCAGATGGTCGGTCTTGTTACTATGATTTTTCCTATGATTGAGAGCAAGCTTCTGATGTTGATCCAGGCTGAAACATTAAAACCAACAGTGTTAGTAGAATTATACACTAACTTAAATGTGTAAGTGGGTTTATGCGTTCTAAAAAAGAAGTTAAAATTGCTATACCACGCATGTATGAACATCATCACATCCACATAGTAGCTTTCCATTGAGAGTGTCTACTGCTTGAAACGATCCTCCTCCCTCACTCCTCTGCATAACAACCCCCCATATTATAAGAATATAAAGATATTAAGGGTCAAAATTTGTTGCTTTGGCAACAAAATTTGGAATAAAATTTTCCTAAAATACTACCTTATAATAATCAACAGCAACAAAATTGGCCCACCGGTTGCCAGCAGCACCAAAACAAGTTTGTAGCATGTTAATTAGTTCTCCGGAGTTATCTTCACATGTGATTGGTTTAATTGGAGTTGATCGAAAATAGTTTACCAACACCAAGGATTTGCTTTTGTCGTTAAGGGGAGATGATTCTGCCCTATTTGGACAACTTCCTGCTTTTCTACCACCATCTCCATCTATAAAATTAAAGATAAGAACATGACCAAAGAGTAAGTTGACAAGAGGAAACAAAAATAAATTAATTCTTAAGAATGAAATAGGTTTAATAGATGGTATCCTCTTACACTGATTTTCAACCATGAAATTCCACTGGTAAGCAATGCCTTCACTTTGTTCCTTAGAAGCAATAGAAGTGAACACTAGTAATCTTTGGTTTTTGGCAACCATATCACTCACTAGAGGCCAATCTTGACCATTTCTTGGCATGCTTGTCAATGGAAACCAATACTTCATCAGACCGGCATCAGTGAAGACTTTTGTCAAACCATTTGGTGCATGAACATAATCTTCCAAGATGAGTGTGACAATTTCTGTTGGATTTGCTGATAGAAAAGCTTCAATTTCCTTCAATGTGTCTAGGGCAGGTTCCTACTTGTCAACCACAAGTTAGAATCTAGTACAAGTGATCCATTAATGATTTTTCACATCTTTTACTCCAAAAGTAAGTTCAGAAAGCATACACCAAAAACAAACATATATAATTGAGTGGATGATGTTACATACAAAAGCTGTGAAGTCATGGCATTGGCCTTCAAATGAATGGCATAACCACACATCTCCGTCAAAATCATATGTATCTAGCATTAGTCCACGTACTCCATTCTACAAAATAACAATTGTTGAGACACAAGGGTGACTTAAACATTGTTTATGAGAACCCAAGCATTGATATTTTAAACTATAATTAATAGACTAATAGTACTGATATAGCATACATTTAGCTGTTGGGTGACACTGTCTTCCTGATTGGTAAAAGTTACTCGTGGCACGCCTGTGTGAGATGGCTCCCCATCAATGGCATAAGCGTTGTGCGTTGTCAAAAATGCATATTTGTTGAATGGCAGAGAATTATTCTATACGGAAAAAAGAAGCAATTAGCAAAGAGATTAAGATCAAACACATCTATTTTCTTACCTCAACATGTAGAAAAAAGAAACAATTCATGCTGGTAATTATTTTCAAAATTATATGGCTTCATAAAACTATAATTGCTTATTGATATAATTTGTTTGTCTTTCTATATATTTCTAAGTAGGCCGTAAGCTTTTAAAAACTGGGCTGGCCCATGATCATTTTGAAGTTTCCGCGACGTTAGGTTACTTTGGTTATGACTTGTTCATAGCTTTGGACAAAATGGGCTGACTTCTCAACTACATATTTGGGATTCAGATTTTTTATTTTTTATTTTTTAATCAAGCATGGTCAATTAAAAAGAATAATGAAGTGGTAACATGAAGAAGGAACACCAAAATTTTGAGTCCCTCTCCATTCTCCAACTTAGGACTTTGGCAATAGTCAATTACAAAACCTCATTATTTCAAGCCACTTCTTTTTACCCTCATGTTTAAACCTGTTACGAAAGCTTCATTACGCTTTGGATAATTTAACAGTAAAGAGTGTAAAGGGAATAAAAAAATACGTAAGATAAATATTTTTCACAATAAAAATAATAATTCAAAGAAATGTATCAACCAAACAAACAATTAATATTCAGATAACGTATAATGGTGAAACTAATTTCGGCCTATCTCACCAAAACAAGAACCATGCAACCTAACCACATGGTTGCTACCTTGTTGGTTTATAGCAATACTAAGAAATCTTGCTAACATTTAGTGCATGTTTGATTTTCTGGTAAAAAAAATACTTTTAATTGAGACAAAAATAATTTTGTCAAAAAATTAAGATCACTATTTTTGTTTTTATCTGCTAGATCTGTATTAGATCACGCATAGTATTTTCAACCACAATCCAAAAATGCACTCTAGTTTTTCATAACTCAATTTGTTTCTCCATTTCTCTCAATACCGTCACTTTTTATCTTACAAATCTTTTATGCTTCTCTTTCAATCTTTTCCCTTGTTTTAGAATTGTGAGATGAATAACATTACTCTTTCTAGATATGCCTTTGTCAAACTCTGTTTGTGAAAATTAATTAGGCAAAAAGTAGAGAGATAGATGTCTTACTATGAGCTTGAATTGATTTGTGACAGTTGATCTCACACACCTAGAGCCTAAAAACCCAAATGGACAGGAAAAGCAATAGAGTCCAGTGCCACAATCTCCATCGGACGAGCACTCATCAAGAAGCTAATAAAGTATTATTAGTTTGAAACCAACAAAAACTGAATAAAAGAAGAAAAGGAAACATAACGGTATGATTTGACAAAGTAGTAGTAGAATGGGGATACAAACCTTGCACGTTCCATCAGAACAAGCAGCTGCAACATTGTAAAAAAGTGGAAGAATAACCACAAGCAAGCCCGGAAGAGAACTCATTTGGACAATGATAAAGAAAATAACAACCAAGGAGAATAGAATCACGAAAGGAGGATCTAATTTATATATGAATGAATTATCAATGACGGATTTTCTATCTCGATCGGCTGAGAAAACTAAGGAAATTCATAGGAGGCGATCGACTTTGTTCATGGAATATTCCTAGACTTTAACCAAAATAAAGACAAAGCTATTGATACTATGGTGTATAATTACAAGGCTATTTATTTGTCTATTAAAGGATACTTAATTAGAAGAAAATATTAGTCAAAACTTCAAATTTACAATCATTGACCGGATGTATGAATTTAATTGTATTTAATGAAAATTAAATGTCTAACATTAATATTATTTATTATAAACCAAAATAGTATTGATTGAGTACCAAAATAAATGGCCTTTCAGGATTTTTTTCCTAAGGAAAAAAGACTTCGAATAATTCGAAATTCAGTTTGGAGGTAAATAAAGTTTGTCAAAAAAAAATATTTTTGTGAAAAACAGGTATTATCCAAACTATTTAGTCTTTCTTTCACGTATTAACTATTTGTGAATTGAAGTAAGTGGGTCCAATTATAAAATTAAGAGAAACAAAATATAACAATATTAATAATATTTTTATGTTTTTCTAAAATTGAGGGGGCTGCAGGTCCAACCCTACTTCTCCATACAAATACCACACTGTATTTACCATGTCATTACGAATGAAAATATGACTACCAAAAAACAAACGAACTTAATCGCTTTTCATAGAGTTCTGCATACTACTTTTGCAGAAGTACGTGAATAACGGATCAAACAGACTTGGTTCATTAGGCATTTCAAGGTTGACAATTTGATGCAATGTCGTTCAAAGCTCGGGGTGTAAATAACGTAAATATAATATTATTCCACAAAACGTTACCACGGTGCCAATCGCTGCAAGACCAGGAACCTTAATGACCAAGTCCAAGACTTCATGTGGCTTAGTCTATACTCTAATTGACACAAAGACCAAGACTCAGCAACATGCATGGAAGATTTTCTATGTACACAATAAAAAATTTCAAATAACGCGTGACCAATTCCAAAACCATGGCTTTAGTTAGCAAATAACTGTAGTTAGCAATTTAAGGGCAATCTTACGCACGTATAATAGTCCATTACATATGGTTTATTTATGCCTTAGACTTCTTCAATCATTGCACAAATGGGTCTTTTTCCACTTTTGTCGTGTTTCTCTATCAATGATCCAGGGGAAAACAGACTACTCGGGACAACAACCTTCAACATCCTGGAAGAACTTTGCACCCACTTTTCACTTGAAGAGATAAAGTCAGCAGTGAGAAACATCAAGAAACCTTCGGTGATTGGAGAAGATTCATTCGGGGTTGTGTACAAAGGTTATCTGAAAAAAGGTGCTACCACTGTTGCAATTAAGTGGTTCAGGAAGGGTTCTCTTTCTGGTCTCTCAGAGTCTCAGTTGAAGAACGAGGTTCTCTTCCTTTGTCAGCTCCACCACCCCAACATCATGCCTTTAATTGGATTTTGCATTGAAAGAGACCACCCCCATCTGATTCTTGTCCATGAATACATGCTTAACGGTGCCCTCAGTGATCACCTTCATCCTAAAAGCAATCACAAAGTTGATCCACTACCGTGGAAAAGGAGGCTTCAAATTTGCATTGGTGTTGCACGTGGATTGCACTATCTACACACAGGAGGCAAGTGTTCTGTCATACACAATTTTTTCAAAACATGTTACATCCTTTTGGACCAAATCTGGGAGCCTAAAATTTCAGGCTTGTTGTTGTCCAAAAGGGGAAGTATTGATGTCGCAAATTCATCTCTTGTTGCTAGAAACCATGACACTTTCGCATATTGTGATCCTGAGTATTTGGCAACCGGCATCTTGACTGTGAAATCAAACGTGTTTTCATTTGGGGTGGTTCTATTGGAAGTGGTGAGTGCAAAGCAGGGGAAAGATTTGTTTTTGGAACGTAATCGACTTATGAATGATGAACCGAAATATTCGCTGGAGTTGCAAACAGAAAAAATAGTTGATCCGTTTATTAAGTCCAGAATTGCTCCAGATTGTTGGAAAGCGTTCGTTGACATTACTGAGAGGTGTTTGCATAAGCAGGGAATGGAACGACCAAACATGGGCGAAGTGGAGATGCAACTTGAGCTTGCGCTTCAATTGCAGGAGGAAGCAGAAACCTAGATTGACTGCAATGTTGATTTTGAGCAAACTGTTTTAATACAAAGATGAACGATCCTAATATGATGTTAATGGAAGTCCTAATTAACGTTTATGAATATATTGACTTATGTATTAATCTGAGTTATATATAATTTGGAAGTAGATGAATCTAGAATTATTTGAAGATCAATAATAGACATGTAAAAATTTAGAAGTGTTTTATATTCAGAAAAGTATAAAAAATATCAAGATGTGGGTTTTAATATTCAAAAAGATCTTAAAATTAAGTCTAGAGTTCTCTAACTCTATCTATATATCTCATGTACTTGGCATTTAGGATTAAGAAAAGTTTGAGTTTCATTTTAGAAAACACTTTTCTTGCGTGGTATCAGAGCCCTATAATCACTAATAGAAGAATCGGCCTAATTCATCCCTACGTTTTCTCAGTTAAAACACCAGATAAAGGTAGTTAGCAAAAGGCAGCATTTGTAACGTTGTTTTTTGGGATAATATTTTACTGGTAACTTGTGGTCATTATAATATGTCATACTCTTGTTATACACAATTATATTTAACTCTTATATGCTACCTACCGGTGAGCTTGTCCTCAATTATTTTGAAATCAATTTATCTAGGCTACAAAACTATGTTGCTCAAAGTCACTGATGATTACACAAGAAGTGAAATGTTTATTTATGATTTAGATTGTAACTCTGCTTTTATTTCTCATGTGACTAACCTTCTGAGTGAGGTCATTGTCAATCACGTTGTATGTTGATGAATCTTAGCATCTCCAACGCCAGTGTGATGAGTTTCTTAATATCAAGAAACGGGTTTTTGAAGAAATTGTGTATTAGAGATAATCTATGTGGAAGGAATCATTCCTTTAAAATAAAATGAGTTCCTTATATAAGAAATGAGTTCTTAACATTAAAAAACTATTATCCAACATCAGTCACCTTCAACAATTCACTCATGTACAAAAAAGAGGAAAAATAATTGCAAAAAGAAGAAAAATGAACGGATATAGAAAAATACAAAGGGGGAAAGGAATATTAAACAAATATGAAAAAATCCCATGTCGTCATCAGCGACAGTGGTGGCTCATTGACTGACAATGGTTCTGCAAGCGAGCGGCGATGGTGGCTCGAAGGGCAGTCGAGGTCACGCAAGAGAGTGACATTGGTGGCTCAACAGGTGACGGTGAAGGGTGGTTACGAAATGAAAAAGAAGAAAAATGAGGAAAAACAAGAAGAAGAAGGAAAATGAGGAAGAAGAAGTCATTGAGAAAAATAAAGGAGGGTGATTTTTTTGTTTTTAAAAGAAAAAATGAAGTTGGAAGGGTGGGAAGGGGAAGGAAGATTCTGGAGTTGTACGGGAAAGGGGGAAAGGCAAGTGTGGGGAAGGGGAAGGTTCTCATTGGAAAAGAAGAGGGGTGGAGAAGTGGGAAAGACAACATGGAAAAGGGGAAGGTTATAGAGTGAAAAATTCAAGTGGAGTAGTTGAAAAAAAATGAAAAATAGTGACAATAAAAAGTGTAGAATTAGAGTAAAATAAAAAATTAAATTAATTATTTTATTATAATAATAATTAAGTTATAATAAAAAAATTATTAAATGTGTCGATTTTTTTATGATTATTATGGTTTCTTGTGATTTTTTGGGTTAGAGTAAAAATTTGTATGAGTTTTTTATAAATGATATGGTATGGTGAGATCACAAAAAGATAATTAAGAAATCCAAAACTTGGGTTGGAGATGCTCTTACGAGTTGAAGAAAGAAATAGAATAATCAATTCTCGCAAACCAAATTCAATTGATGTGAATTTCTTTCTCACGAGTTAAAGAAAGAAGTAGAATAATCTCTGTAGGTCGTCAATCTGAATCCATTGATTCACAAAACCCTGAGTATTGCTGCAAAAGCATTGGTGAATTTTTGGAGTGAGAGTGAGGCAAAGAGACAGAGAGAGAAACCCCAACAGATTTTATTATCCTATGCCTTTGCTCCACACTAGTTCTTCCATATTCATAAGTTTTAAAACTAATATCAAATACATATTACTACAACATCATTCAGTTCATAACATGAAACTAATAATTAAATAAATCAACACATAATTGTCTAAGGATAGATCTCAATAAGAGACAAATACCCGGTCAAGGGAGATATTTTGTAGTCTTGGAGCCCTGCTTCCATGAAGAGTTTGTTCCATTCTTCTTCATTTCTCTCTTTTCCATTGAATGCACATGCCATGCTTACATCCCAAAGGAGCTTTAGTTCAGTAATTTTTTGCTCATCTTGTTTTTCGTTAATGACCATATCTATGACAATTATTTTTCCTCTTTTGCCATTATTTGAAGAAATAGCTTCTTTACAATTCTCTAATATCTTTCTGCAATCTTTATCAGCCCAATCATGAAGAATCCACTACAAGAATAACAGATAGAACAAGTTTAGAATGGTGTCCATAACTTTATGTGAGAAGTGAACTATATATATGGTATGAGATAAACAAATTTATAAAACTTAAGATGAGTTGGTTGGTTAAGGGAGAAGAAAAGAGGAGAAAAGTCGCGGGTTCGATCTTCTCAACTATCAAAAATTAACATTCTAGCAAACCAACGTATGCCAATAAAAAAAAAAAGTTAATTAACAAGTCCTCTGGATCATTGTTTACATATACATACCTTAAGCAGAACAGCATCAGCCTTAGGAATAGTTTTGAACATGTCCCCAGCAACATATGTCAAATTGTTGTTTCCTGACAAGTTCTCCACAACCCGAGGACGGTCAAGAACAACGCATTTCAAGTCAGGAAATGCCTCACAGATCATCTTGGCAGTGGCTCCAGTTCCACCACCAACGTCCACAATGGATTCCAGTCCCTCAAACACCAACTTGCAATCTCTCAATGCCAAGTTACTCACTTGAGAATCTCTAGTCATTGCCTCATTGAATAACTCATTGTATGAAGGGTTTTTGTTAAGAAAATCCCACAAACTACAGCCTAAGGAGATATCAAACACTGAGAGATCTTCCTCATAAACCCACTTCTTCATTTGATGGAATGAAGCTGAGAGAGTTGGGTCAAGCACTTTCTCAACCATTGGAGTTAAACAAAGCTCACTGCTTTTGACAAGTAGCTCTGAAGCAGCAGTGAGAGCATAAGATTCTTTTTCAAGATGGATTCTTAGTCTTTCAAAGAATCCATGGTGTGCAAGGTAGCGCATGAGACTTTGCACGTGACCAACTCTAGCTGGTGGAACATTCAGAATTGACACCAACTCAGAAAGAGTAATGGGTTGGCCATGCTTGTGGATTATGTCTGGTATGCCAAGCTCAATAATCGATTTGAGACACATGGAATCTAGGAAGGCAAACATGCATCTGTATAAGATAGCTTGTCCTTGGAAGATCTCAGTTGCTTTTCGGCCATTGCTTGAAGCCATAGTTGCTTGTAAATTTTTGTTGTGTTTTGTGTTGTTTCAGAATTTGCTGCTGCCCTTTATAAAAAAGTTTCACTAACACCCTAAACTGGCCACTTAGGAATTCTAATACTACTATAAATCTACCATATACATATGACTATTTATAACGTTCCTAAATACAACGTATAACGTTCCTAAATACAACGACTATTTATAATTGAAGACATATATACGAAAAATAATTAAATAAAAACAGTAGCATACATAGGCACATTAAATTCATTAGAATTACCATATACATATGAAATAAATAATAGCATTTAAAATCCCATTAATACATTGGAGTGGTGCGGACAATGGCGAAGCTTGAAAACAATACTTGGAGGAGTCAAAATAATTAAAAGTCTAGTGTATTAATTAAATATAATAGTCTTGATAATAATGTATTTTAAGTATTTAGTTATATTATTCAAATTACATTTTTTTTCATAAAGTTTGGGGGGCACGCCTCCCTCTGCCATAACTATGCTATGCTCCGCCCCCCGGCGGACATTAGAGTGATTGCAAATTTAATAGGAGGCAACTAATTTTATATATAAAGATTCTCTACAAAGCACAGCACAGCAAAAGAAGTGCCAATTAATGTAGATCATCAAATAGAGTACGTATGTAAAAACTGAGAAGAAGAACATGTCGGTGCTTCCCTCGAAAAACAATAACATGTCCCTTCCCACACATATTGCACGATCACCAGTGCATCATACCCATGACATGTGTGGCACTAACCTAGCAACTCCACAATACAAATTGTCCACTTGGTGATTCATTTGGAAAACTTGTTATTTTGTTAGAAGTTATATTACAAATTAGAAGTTTAAGTAATGTAATAATTAAAATAAATAATTTAATATTAAAGGATAAACTTGAATAAAATAAATACTGAAATGTTACAAGAGTCTAAATATATAATTTTATAAAAATGTTTAAGATAAAAATAGAGTAAGTAATAATAAGTTGGTCAAACACTTCTAAGTTAAGATAAAAATAGAGTAAGTAATAATAAGTGTGGCACTAACCTAACAACTCCACAATACAAATTGTCCACTTGGTGATTCAAAGAAAGTTATTAAGGCCACTTGGATGTACGTGCTTTGTTAGCCACGGGTCGGGAGACAAAACTGATTGGAGTACTATTATTGATGTACTAGTGTTTTTGGGAGGGGCCTATGTACTTTTACGTACTTTTTTCCAAGACGGTGTATTATTTGCTTAACAATTATATTAATACATTCCATTTATCTACTCTTCCCAACAAATGAATAAGAATTACTAGCTAGTAATACATAATTTCTGTTAATGCTATTTTGTTGAACACTTTTAGTAATACTGATCTAGGAGGGATCATACAAATGTGTAAGAATAATTTTATCTCTTTTCAAATTTTAATTTGGATTAAGTTTTATTAGGAGACAAGTGAATTGTTTTGTTCGTGTTTTAATCAGGAAGACACAATTTTATGACGGTTACCAGATATTTGAGCATATATATATATATATATATATATATATATGAGATTGGATAACATGAGATCTCATGTTATCTCACAGGTGAACCCCAAAATCAGAAGCCTATAATACTTACCTCCCTACAAGAAACTGTGCTGCAAAATCAAGAGCCTTCAACCAAAATTAATTAATTGTAATGTAAATCTTACAATTGAACCAATTATGCGTCATTTTCAATCTATTATTCACGTTTAGAAGCACACACAAATTGAGGGTATAATAGTATTTTTTATTTTATTCAATTTTTCCTCTCATTTCATTCAAATCAAACAACTTTACTACTTAGTTTTCACTCAATTTCTCTTGAAGCCAGCAACTCAACATTCAATTTTATTTCCACTCTATTTTTATTTTTCTAATCATTTTTATTTTATTTTTATCTACTCTATTTTTTCCTCACAACCAAACAAAGCACAGGTTAGTTACATGAAACGAAAAATTTACTATAAGAAAAATTATTCACTTAAATATGTTTTTTATTTCTCAATTTATAATCAATTTTTTTGTCCTCTAAACTTAAAAAAAAAAATTAGTCTCTCCAAATTAGAAATGTCTACTTTAGGCAATATTAAGTAAAACTATTTTATAAGCTAGCAGTGTATAAGTTATAAACTAGAGCTGAACAATTAAAAGTTACTTAAAAACTTATAGGTAATGATTAAAGTGTTTGATAAAATAACTAATAAATTAATTGATAAATATTAAATGACGTAAAAAGATACATATTTAATATTTTTAATATTTAAATTTATTTCTTATAATTTATCGTCTTAAAAAATAGAATAATAATTTTCTTAATTTGATTACTTTACTCGTATTATTTAAAATCAAAATTTTCATTTTTTTAAGAATTAAATCATTTATCAAAATTATACTGTTTAAAATTATTTTTTTAGCATTTAAATACTTTCCTCTGAAACAAGCATTTAAATACTTTATTAATAATATTATTTTAAAAAAATTATGAAGTTGATATGATTAAGTAAATAATTGTAAAGTTAATAGATTCAAAAGATTTCTAATATTAAAAAATATTATAATGATAACAATTGTCTAATTAACTATCATATAAATATAAAAAAAATTGTTAAATTAGATAAGAGGATTTTTCTAGACAAAAAATAACATTTTTAAATTTAATATAAAGATAAAATAGGATTTTGAATAAAATAATAAGAATAAAATAGAAAACAATGGAAAAACTAATAACTTTTATTTTTCATACTTCAAATATCTTATAAAAATAAACTAAGTTATTCAAAATTCTTACCAAACTTAAAGATCCTCAGAAGTCTTTAGGGAACAACACGCAGTTCAAAAGTCCAAGATATCACTCCCCCCGCGAGAATGATAAAGATAATAATGAAAACATTATTATATGTCTATCATATCCACGATTCACTATATATTCATCCATAGAAGATCAGGTAATCTTTATTATTTCCTTAAATAAGAGGGGTTTTCTCACTAAATATGAGTTACAAGCTAGTTTCGCATTACACTCGGAAAATCTATTCTAAAAACAATCTTGCAAATATAAAAGCATATTAAATAAGTGTATCTGAATCCATCAAGACACAATGCAAAGTACGAACATAGAGGCCCACCAAATGGATGGGATATGCTTCTGGAAGTTAAGGGTTTACATGGAACCTTAGCTTCTGGAAGCACGAGAGGAGAGGATATTGCTTCACTGCAAAAGTACAAAAAATTGTAAGCAGAAATTATTGTGTAAACAACTCATAACAAATAACTTATTCCTTTTTCATTGAATAATAGAAAACAATACTCTAAAAGTTCAAAGAGCATAATCAATAATCATTGGAGAACAGCAGTGCCCTACTTATTATTTGTTTGTCAGTAATGAGATCATCCAACTACATAAAAGACAGACGAACATACATAACAGAAATCTAATAAGAAAGAAATTTGAGAAAGAAAGTCACTTCAACATGAAATTTAATCTTTTCAACTTACATCCTTAGTTCAAAAATACAATAGATGGCACATGTTGGACTTTGTGGTAATCCTCCCCAGCAGTTCCAAGCCTGGTCTTGAATGATTTAGGCATCCATCTGATTTCTAGCTCCCGAAGAGTAGTGATAAATTTTAGTCCATCAGGAACCGTCCTTAAATTGTTGCAATCAGATATGCTCAATCGGTAAAGATTGGGCATGGCTTGATCCTCTATTGTCCACTGATGTAAATTAGGCAAGCCGCGAAGTACTAAAACCTTCAGTTGAGGAAAACCATTTGGTGAGCATGCCATTTTCTTTCCAACAAACATATCCCACCCATTTAGAAACTTCAAGTTAGGAAGCTTCTCTAATGTTACCATTGGGTCTTCCACAAGTCTACAGCCCCATAAAGTCAACTTTGAAAGCTGTGGAGGAAACAGTGAGGCTGCTGGCAGCCTTTCCATCCGCCCTTCGACCTGCAATTTTCGGAGGAAAGGACAGCCCAGCACCAATTTTTCAACATCTACTACATTTTCAGGGAAGGAAAGCATGTCAGTCCTTAAAGACAAGGATAGAAGGCAATCCAACCTTTTATTAGGGGGACTGAAACTTTCACTAAATTTTTGAAAATGTCTAGGGTCATTCAGTACTAACTTTCTGAGTTTTTTCAGCTTCAATAGATCTTTTACATCACATTTGCTGGCAGGAAAATTTACTAATGTCTGTAAATTGGTCAAATTTTCTAGTTGCAGGTTGTTAGTAACATTCCCACACCAATTTGGAAGATATAGATGCCTCAACCGTTTCAACTTACATATTACATTTGGAATTTCCACGGTTGAATCCCAGCTCACTTTATTGACAGTTTGCAAATTTAGGAATTGCAAATTCTCCAAATTTCCCAAGGAAGATGGCAGTATTTGTATGCGAGTCCTTTTCAGACTCAGAAACTTCAACCATAAAAGATTTCCCACTTCTTTAGGCAATGACTGTCCCTTCAGCCCCTTAATTCCTTCAAGATCTAGAACTCTAAGTAATTTGAACTCGACAAAAACACCTTTCACTAGGTCCCAATTTTCCATCCTACACTTCTTGTCGTGAAAAAATACAAGGGACCTGAGGTGTTCATTCACTTGCTTGTCCTGTGGAATCAATTGATCAACACGTTGATCCAAGAAGACAGCAAGCCTACGAACTTCATCAATTCGTCTTGCATCTGATAAATTAGATGAAGAAGCAACATCAATGGTACTATTTTGTTGTGATCCATTAATAATGTAAAGAAAATTTTCTTTTCTGGCCTTTGACAAACACAGATCACGCATTAAATCATGGAGCCTACAGGTTTTAATCCTACCAGTAGACCCCATCTGACCAACTTGAACCATGCAGCGGCTAATTAAGTTACCTAGGTAGCGTTCTGCAACATCCTCCATTGTCTCATCCCGTTCAGTCTCATATTGAGATGAAACAACACCTTCTGCTACCCATAGCTGAATTAGTTTAGTTCTTGGTATCTCAGAGTCTTCAGGGAATTGACTTAAATAGAGAAAACATGGTTTCAGTTGACAAGGCAAGTCCTGGTAACTTAAATCCAAGACTTCCTCTACTTTTCGCTTTTCACGTACCTCTCCTCCTATTGTAGCCCAGTCACTAACTCTCTCCTTTGTAGCCAAAAGCCCTCCAAGAACAATGATAGTCAAAGGCAGACCAGCACACTTTGCAACCATTTCTCTGCCTAATCTTATAAACTCATCAGAAACCGTGGATTCTGCATAAGTCATATGCTAATTATCACATTAACACAAAATGGTACCATAAACAAGCATACAGAAATTCTTTCATATAGATATATGAAGAAAAACAAGACGAGAAGTTTTTACACATTTCCATGTTTCCATACAATATATGCAGAAGCTTATACAGATACAACTTTGAATTGAACAATAACTATTACTCAGTAAATTAGAAAATAATTTAAAATATATAAATAAAATAAAAATAGTTTTAAATTAAATAGAATTTAAAATAAATTAAATCATCTATCTGCACTACGTGGGGGTGATATCTAATTTCATATGCAAGCAGGGCAACCTTATGTTTTCTCAACACTAATTCCCTTTGTTTTTCAGATTACAACATATGGCTTTAACATGGTTTTTCTTGTTAAATATATATATTGTAGAGAGCTGTATTGTGTAGACAGCTGTGTAGGTAAAAGGCTGTTTTGAGTGTGTGTGTGAGGTTGAGTGTGTATTAAGTTTTATGTGTTGTCATGTTGAGTGTGAGGGAAGCTGAGTATCTAATCCTTATCCAAAGGCAGCTTATCTCCTCTCTCTCTTTCTGTTTTATATATAAATATACAAGCAGTGGCTGAGAAATAAAAAAATAAAGATAGCTCAGCACTTCTCTATTGTATTGTGTAATTCAAATTTCTCAGCAATGTAGTCACTTCATTTTCAACATTTCTATTCCTTAGACACCTGAACTATCACTTATTACAGCCAATTAAACTACAAAGCATAAAATCAACTTATGGCCCATTTATTTATGCTTTTTAAAAGAGAAAAAGCACTATATTTACTTAAAAATATATGCTTAAAATAATTTATAAGAAGTATGTGAATTCTTCAAAAGATAAAAGAAAGTGCTTTTCTCACTTTCTTCTGGTGATCACATAACTGATAAATATGAAAGATAAATGAGAGACTTGGGGAATTAGAGATGAAATAATGAAACAAATTATATGGAAATTTCTAGTTAAATAAGTTTGCTCACTGAAGACATTTCTAGGTACCTGGGTTATCTTGTCTTGGAAAAGCTTTTTTCTTAAACAATGCCCAACTGTCCTCTGGATTTAAGCAACTTGGTTCGTGGAGCAAGCCTTCAGGATCTACATGCAATGAAATGTCTTTATTGCGGGATGTAAAAACTATCTTACTCCTTGTATTTCGTGATGGAAAGGCAGGACTTAACATGTCCCATGCCTCATTGCTCCATATGTCATCCAGGATTATCAAACATTTTTTATCTTGCTGAACTTTAAACAACTTCCTTGCCAGTTCATCATCTGTCATATTCTTAATCTCATCCCTTTCCTCTTTGGTAGGAGAAATAAGCTTCAGTAAAATTCCCTCCCAAACATCTCTTTTCTTGCATTTCTGAGATATATATGCCCAAGCAAAACCATCAAAGTTTCGCCTAATAGCATTGTAATGGTAAATGCTTTTGGCAAGTGTAGTTTTACCAAGACCACCCATTCCACAAATATAAACAAATTGACAATGATGATTTTCATTTAATAGCCATTCCACCACTTTGTCTATGTCCTTATCTAAGCCAACAATGAACTCTTCAACTATGTGAGAATAAGACCATCGCAATTGTCTTTGCACCTCAGATACCTCTTCATTGTCTTCTGTTGCAATAAAACCATAGTTTTGTAGGCTTCTTGTGAGGTCATCAATTCGAGAATTTATTGATGTGAGCTCAGTGCCAACTTTGTGAAGATGTTTAGTTTTGGTGAGTGGATTTTTAGTTCCAATACTTATGCCTAATGCAACCTTAATAGCATATATTTCTATCACATCCTCTGCATCATAGGCTAGTTTTCTCACCTCTGAAATATAATTCTTTATAGTATCATTTTTATCCTGCTTTCTCTCAGCATCTCTTAGGAAGCATTGCATCCTCTTTAGTTCATTTTGCATCCTTTTGACTTTGTCACTCACCCCAATTAACAATCTGGCCTCTTCCGTAAGTAGGTCGTGAAGCCTTTCAACTGCAAAGGACACAACAGCCTCAACCATCTTGATTTTTCTGTCTACTTCAAGAACAAAATCATGAGTTAAAACTTCTATCTTCTTCACATATATGCCAAGCATTACATTGAGTCTGATACTTCACTCTTGTAAAAATTAGCCTACTATTTTACAACTAAAATAGATGAATATAATTCCTTTCTATACAGGTGATATATGAAATTATGAATGTGTATCGATTAGTTAAACTTTCACATGATTTTGAAAAACAAATGATTTTGACTCTAATACTTAAACACTTGGCAATCAAATAAACATTTTCCTAATTCTTCCCCCATTTTCCATTTCAAATTGCAAAAGGGGGGGATTAAAAACAAAACTGGGAAAAATTAAAATATTTAAAGTTCAAGTACAAAAACAGGCTAAGATTGGAAAGGATAAACTTAATGTCGAAAAGCAGCAAGAAGAAGAAGAAAACAGGGAAAAGGATCTTGAAAGAAGTTGAACTTTGTATAAAAAGATAAATCTATAGTATATTTCACCGATCCATGTTTCAGAAACCATAAAAATCTAGTTTTTGGTGTACTTTTGTGCCTAGTTACTTCAACTATTACAAGTAAAAATCCCTACACTATCTGAAGCAGAGCGGGGTTGACTTCATATGAAGCATGATTCTAAAGCTAGGAATTTGTTGTAAGTATAAAAGGGAAACTAGATATAGAATCAATTTATAGGAGCATAATTAACTAGATCCAGTTAATAATAAACATATCATGGAACACAGAAAGAGATTAGAAGAAAAAACACCACCTTCAATTCAGTTCAGTACAGAATTTGAAGTCCTTATGGTCAACCTCTTGTTCACCCAAATGTGAGGTTCTGCAACTGAGACACTCTTCTGATGCTCCATTGAAGATATTTTATTACATATATAATATATATAAGAGATGTTAGGAAGACAATAATTGCGTCTGCAAACTGCTTGTGTTTTTTTCCTTAAAAAATATATTTCGATTACAATTTACTTTAAAATAAAATAACTTATAAGAAAAATAGTTAACAGTAAAATTTATATAAAATATTTCAATTTAAAATTAACTTTAGACTTGTAAATAATTTTTTAATATAAAACTAAACATAGAAATATTTATTTAAAATTACATTAATTAATATTTTAATATGGTTTTAGAAGAGTCGACGAGAATCTAAATATAATTAAAGTACAAAAAAAGTATTAAATGAACTGTGTTAGAAAGCATCACACTAACATTCTTTATATAATAATTTAATAAGTAATGGTAATTTTAAAAATATTATTTCGACTTGTCTAATGTTAAGTTAGGTTTTAGTAAATAACTTCAATAAGTACTTATTTAATAAATATTTTATCACATAAGAATTTATGTTGTAAACTTAATCATAAGATTTAGTAAAATAAATTTAAAAAAGGTTATAAAATTATAAACCATTTTTGTTTATAAGATCTGATAAGTTCTTTTTAAACTATGGAGACATGTTCTATGGATGCTATGAGTCACCTTTTGGATACTTGGATTATATGCACTGTGCACACATACTTCCAAAAAAAAAAAAATCATAGTATACCTTCAAAGTTGAGCATAGCTAGCCAAATTACCACTGCTTCCTTTATCTGATGTACAGAATTTATCTCTGATTGAATAAAATCCAGAGTTTTTAATCAGAAAAAAATAATTACGTTCAAAGAAAATAAGCACAAGAAGCAGCATCATTTCACCGAAAACTGTTGCGTGGCATGTTAAATTGTTAATAGCTCAACTCTTTTATTTTTTTTGGAATAAAAGGTTTATGTCCTGTCATATACATAGGCCGTGGCTAAAATAAAATTATCTGAACTCAACACTTGGACAGGATAATTGTGAAGAACCGGATAAGACAAGATACAGAAGCAACAGAATTTTGAAGCATTGTGTCTGCCTTGCCTTCATCTCCAGGTTCTCAACCTATGAAATCTTATGTGGTATTCAATATCGATCTCTATGAACTGATTGTATTTTATTATTTTGGGTGTCTATTTTTCTTTGTTTTTATGTTAGTTTTACATCACATATGCAACATAGAAGATTAGATGGCCCGGTGTCTACTTTAAATTTAGTCTAGTTGTATAAAGCTTGCGTCTGTGTAACAGTGTAAGTCCGTATAGAAATAATCCCCCAAACAAAAGTTTGGTACCAACTAGTGTTTACTTTTAGCCTCGTCCTCTGTTTACTATAGTCCTATTCTATTCTGGATCTATAGCAGTTCAGGAACAATCAACATTTCAGAACATACAATGTTTAATTACTAGCTGGTAATAATCTAGTTCATATAAATTAAAAACTGGATGCTGATTAACAAAGCATGTAAAATTAAATTGCAAAAGACTATACAACAGCTAGTTGATTTTATGCACTAATTTAAGCTCATTTATTTTAACCAAATTTTAATTGCTGTCGTAAAGAAAAAAATGATAAAAAAAACAAATTCAATTTGGTTGCTTCATGAGGGACGACAATAAAGTTCCACATGTAGTAAATAAAGAGAAGTTAAAGTATAATATAAGCATAAAGGAGTTAAATATAATTGACACCTATTCCGTCAAACCACATTCCTTGAACTACAAACTGTAGTGATGAAGTTTGTACATATGAACGGGTAGTCTATAAATTACTCCTAATTTGTAAATTCATCATTATAATCCTCATACATTAGAGTCAAAATTAGATAGCCATATATAAGGAATCTCCCAAAGGAAAGTGCGTTCTATTGTATTTAATTTCGATTCCAAAAGATGAGTATTCGTGTTCATGATCAATTTAATTAAGTTCAGATAAAGCTAGCTATCAAGAAATGAAACTTGAATCTTATTGTGATTGAAAACAAAACAGGCATCTAAAATTGGGATACATGTTCAAAACTTGAATCATATCAAATATTTGAGCTTCTGCTGTTCAAAGCGTATAAGTTCACCAATACCAACAGCTTTAAAGTTCGTATTTCCCACAAAGCCCAATCTTTTCGTTAAAACCCCTTCAGAATTAGACCTAATGCTCTAATCTCTGAGTTCCACTATGATCAACCCAAGCCAAATAAAGTCGTGTTCAAATAGTTTAGCATTTTAGTTAGTCTTAACTCACTTTATCACTAGACACCGTATGCAAACCCAAACCCATATACCTAGTTATATACACATACCTCCTAAAGTGTATGATTTTTTTTTCTTAAAGTAGGGACTTCTAATTTACCTTCAATGAAAATAAGCACAAGAATCACTAGTATTTCACCGCCACACCAAACCAGACTATATAAAGTTGGCCTAAAAAGAATCAAGCCCAATTTGGCCCAGCCTAAAGGCCAAACAGAGTAGACTAAACACTGTTAGGTCCATTTGGTCCGATATTATTTATTATTTTTTCCTTTTAAAATAAGTGTAAATTTAAGCAAACAAATGAATAGGTCAATTTGATCCGGTCAAAAGCTGGACCAGCTCGTTTTCACCATTGTCATGACGAGCCTGGTCAGCATATTTGACAATTCTACCAAAAACTGTTACATGTTAGTAGTTCAACTATTTTTATTTTCCAAATAAAAGATGCAATTTCAGGACACGTAACCTTAAAAGGCTCTGTTGGCAAAATCACCAAATTGGGTCCCTTTTACAAATTAATTATCAAAATGGGTCTATTTCATTTTTATTTACCAAGGGGGTCTATTATTTTACTACAAAGCGCTTACCTGAGGGACGCGTTCCACCAGAACGTGACACGTGGCGTGACTTGACAGGACGATGGGACATGGGTGGAAGTGGTGGCCTGCCAGGCACGACCACTAGTGGTGGCCTGTCAGGCGCGACCACTAGTGATAGCCTGTCAGGCACGTCCACTAGTGGTGGGCCCAGCCACGTCCCTCTTCCCTATAAAACCCATTTCTCTCCATTTCATTTTCAAACAAAAACGTTGAAGTGAACTCAGTTGAAACGTGTTGAAGCGCTTTATACCCGTTTTAGTTTAATCTTGCGTTTTAGTTTTTTGTGTTTTAGTTTAATCTTGCGTTTTAGTTTTTTGTGTTTTAGTTTAATCTTGCGTTTTAGTTTGGCAGGCCACCACTAGTGGTCGTGTCTGACAGGCCACCACTTCCACCCCTGTCCCATCGTCCTGTCAAGTCACGTCACGTGTCGCGTTATGGTGGAACGCGCCCCTCAGGTAAGCGCTTTGTAGTAAAATAACAGACCCCTTGGTAAATAAAAATAAAATAGACCCATTTTGGTAATTAATTTGTAAAAGGGACCCAATTTGATGATTTTGCCAGGCTCTGTCTGATCAAACCGTAGCTCAACTCTTTGATCATCTTATTGAGAATTGGACCAGATACAGAAGTAACAAGGTCCCGCGCTGAACACAATTTTTTTTTAAGCTTTGTTTCTGCCTTGCCTTCATCTCCAGGTTCCCAACCTTATGTTATATTCGAGATCTCTATTTCTCTATCTCTAAAAACATGCAAATTCCCATTCAACAGATTTTATTCTATTTTTTGAGGTATCTATTGCTTTTTCCGTTAGCTTTACATCACTTACAGCTTAGAAGCTGAGCTAGTATCTGCTATTTAGTCTTGTGGCATAAAGTTTGCGTCTGTGTAAATCCTTATAGAAACAACAATAACGCCTTATCTTACTAGGTGAGATTGACTACATAGATCTCACACGCCATTTGACAGAGTTAAAAACCAAAATTTTAGAAATATTATTGAGTTTTGGATCTCCCTTTGATGAAATAATTCCCATATAAAAGAATTTGGTGTCAACTAGTGAATTAGCTTTGGCCTTGTCCTTTGTTTACTATTCTGTATCTATAGCAGCTCCTGAACAATCAATATTTCAGAACAAAATAGGGGGGGGGGGGAAGTCCGGATGCTTTTTTTTTGTTGAATGGGAAAAGAAACACAAAAAACTAAAACGCAAGATTAAATTTTTTGACACTGGCGTAAAACAAGACAGTGGGAGAGGAACTTGAGTGCAGTGTATATTTATGTACAATAAACCATACATTTACACTTATTGCTTCAAAGTTCAAACCACTGTCCTGAAACCATAAAAGGCAGTAATGAAGTTTGTACATATGAATGGTACTCTATGACTTACTCTTAATTTGCAAATTCATAATTGTAATCCTGATACACTAAAGTCTAAATTAGATACCCATAAATCATCCCCCAAAGGAGGTACGTTCTATTGTTCTTAGTTTTGGTTCCAAAATGAGTATCCATGTTCGTGATGTATTTACGTTCAGATATAGATAACTATTAAGACTGAAAGTTGAATCTTATTTTGATTGAAAACAAAACAGGTATCTGAAATTGGGAAAATGTTTATCAAATATCTGAGCTTCTGCTGTTCGAAGCATACAAGTTCATCTCAGCGACAGTATCCAACTGTGATAGAAGAGCTACGTCATCAATTTCTGTTGGCTGATCTTAGGAAATCAACCAACAACTTCGATGAAAACCAAATAGTTGGAAGTGGAGCCCTTGGTATTGTAATCCTGATACACTAAAGTCTAAATTAGATACCCATAAATCATCCCCCAAAGGAGGTACATTCTAATGTTTTTAGTTTTGGTTCCAAAAGATGAGTATTCATGTTCATGGTGTATTTAAGTTCAAACAAAAATCAGCTATGAAGAAAATAAATTTTTTATTCTGTAAGAATGAAAGTTGAATATAATTGTGATTAAAAACAAAACAGGTATCTAAAATTGGGACAATGTTTATCAAATATTTGAGCTTCTGCTGTTCGAAGCATACAAGTTCATCTCAGCGACAATATCCGACTGTGATAGAAGAGTTATGCCATCAATATTCACTGGCCGATCTTAGGAAATCAACAAACAAGTTTAATGAAAAACAAATAATTGGAAATGCAAGCTTTGGTACTGTATATAAAGGTTCTCTCCAACACAACGGTGTTAGTGAGTATACAGTTGCAATAAGCCAAATGTATGGGAACACCAACAAAGCACTTAAGCAGTTCAAGAACGAAATTGAGTTGCTCTGCCAGCTTCGGCATCCTAATTTGGTCCATCTATTAGGATTTTGTAATGACAGAGAAAAAAAGATTACTGTATATGAGTACATGGCCAATGGATCTCTCCATGATTGCTTATACTATAGTGATGTGAAAAAGGAACCACTAACGTAGAAGCAAAGGCTAAAGATATGCATAGGAGCAGCACGAGGACTACACTACCTTCACACAGGAACCAAAAGAACCATCTTTCATCGTGACGTAACACCATATAACATTCTTTTGGATAGCAACATGGTGGCCAAACTCACAGACTTCCGGCTTTCGTTAACAGGACCGCATTATGCATCAAAACCAAAGCCCAAGACAATATCAAAAGATGGCTTTCTAGGCATTTACTTTTCTTTTGCTGTTAGTTTACCGAAAAGAATTTTACTGAATATTTCAACTGATACTTTCACTTATAGGTACATATGGTTATGTAGCTCCTGAGATTTCAGAAAACAATACATTAACAGAAAAATGCGACGTTTACTCCTTTGGCGTAGTTCTATTAGAAGTGATATGCAAAGACAAGCTAAAAGATGTTGAGAAGAGGCAGAAGCATCCAGTTGAGGAGAATATTGATCCAAATCTCAAAGGAAAGATTGCACCAGAGTGTTGGGAAGTATTTATGGATATCACAGAAAGATGCTTGAAGTTTGATCCAAATGAGAGACCAGCAATGGGTGAAGTGGAGGTGCAACTTGAGCTTGCTCTGTCACTGCAGGAAGAAGCAGATATAAGAAATACTTGTGATGATTATAACCTATTATCTATGACCATTATTAATTAATCCTCAACCAGAATAGGTACCATCTTTAGCTGGAAACGGAACTGATGGATTATGGAACTTCCTAGGTTGTCTCAATGATAATTGATAACAGTTCAACAGATTGTTCAATCACAGTAAAGCAGATGAATGGGAAATCATGGGAAAAGATTAATTTTTAGTTCAAGAATGAAATTGAGTTATTTGCCAGTATGACCAATGCATTTTTTTTGTTTCTCTAGTAAGATTTTATGGCCCCAAAGACAAGAAGATTGTTGTGACTTGTGAATGAAAACACTGGCACTGCCAATGGATCTCTCCATAATTGCCTAAACTGTCATGATATGAAAATGGAATAACTTTTGTGGGTACATAGGCTAAAAGATCTTCAATACATTCAGACAGGAGCAAGCCACCAATATCCTGCAACATCTTAGCCCCGTTAGTGGTTGCACAGAAAACAAATTAAATCCCAAGTAATCATAAAATAATAATTGATGCTAAAAAAGTAAATGGTTCCTAAAAAAAAAATACTCCGTCTGTGGTCTGGTTTGATAACTTGCAAACCCCAACCCGTGTAACCGACTGGTTAAACAAATTAAATCAAATAAATGCGCTTTAAATGATTTTAATTAGTCCTAACTCCTAACCTACTTGTTAAATTCCCCCACACCTCATAAAGTGTATGGAATTTTTTACAATTTATTGTTTTTCTTAAACTATTCCACTAAAAACTCTTACATGTTGTTTTTGGATTTATGCATTCGATCTGGATCAAAGTTGTGAAACTCAATCGGTTTTGGAGAAACCCAATGACCCGAATGAGTTTGAGAGACAGGATGCACCACATTGCAACTTTGGAAAATTTTAAAAACAAAAGTGAGATTTTTGTCTATAAAGGTCCCTTAAGTTACTAAAATGTTAACTTGCCACTAGACCAGTGTATATTATTAGGTAATTGATGACAAAAATAATATTTATACTATATTGTTAAAAAATTCTATACTATTAGAGTAAGAAATACGAATTAATCCCATTTTACTAGTTATATTATAATATATTTTTTTAATATATTATAAGCTATTCATCATATGGACCTCTGATCCAATGTCTAGATCAGATTTATGATGGGATGATTTTTATAACATTGGTTAATGGCATACTAGTAGGCAGACTCTTTTATCCCAAATAAAAGATGGAATTTCAGGACACGTACCCTTAAAAGGTTCTGTTCTGTCTGGTCATAAAGTGGGCGGTGGCAATATTAAATTATCTGAACTCAACTCAACTAACTCTGACAAGCTTATTGAGAGCCGAACGAGATAAAGAAGCAACAGAATATTTTTGAAGCTTTGTTTCTGCCTTGCCTTTATATCCAGGTTCCCAAATCCCAACCTTTAAAATCTTATGTGATATTCAAGATATTCTCTACTTCTATAAACAGGCAATCTCCCATTCAACTGTTTTTTTTCTCTATTTTTTTAGGTATCTATGTTGCTACGTCTACAATTCATATATTCGCTTGATCGCAACTGTACACTCGTACATATGAAATTTTCTTTCTATTTTTTTTCCATTAAATGGATGGATGGCATATTGGCATACCACTTTTACTGATATAAGGGATATGAAGTTGTATCTATGAATTTATCATCGCTCTTGGCATAACAAATGATTTTGATTGTAATACGCAAAATATGAGAATGAAAGAAACACTTCCCTTATCTTTTCTATATTTTCCATTTTGAAATGAAACACAGGGAAATACGAAATCAAAACTTGGTTTTTAATACTTGTGGTACAGAGGCGGGCTTAGATTGAAAAGGAAAGTGTTAGAACTATGAAAACAAGAAAGTGAGAGAGGATCTTGAGTGCAGTGTATGTTTGTGTACAATAAACCACACATTTACGCCTATTCCTTCAAAGCACTTCCCAGAAACCATAAATTGCACCAAAGAAATTTTTACTTACTCTAAAACTTTGTAAATTCATATTTACAAATTACTCCAAAAGATGTTCTGTTGTTTGTAAATTAGAAGTGCTTCACATTTACGCCTTTGCTTATATTTGAGGGGAAAAATCGAGTTTTGTCACTTATAATAGAGAACAAAGGGAGTAATAAGAGCAAGTTAGAAGTATGTTATATTGTTTTTAGTTTTGGTTCTAAAAGATGAATATTCATGTTCATGATGCATTTAAGTTCAGTATTCAAGCTCATGAATGAAAGTTAAATCTTGTTCTGATTGCAAATGAAACAGATATCTAAAATTGGGATAATGCTTATTAAATATTTGGGCTTCTGCTGGTCGAAGCATGCAAGTTCATGTCAGAGGCAATATCCAACGGTGATAGAAGAGCTGTGCCATCAATTTTCATTGGCCGATATTAAGGAATCAACCAAAAAATTTGATGAAGACCAAATAATTGGAACTGGAGATTTTTGTATTGTATATAAAGGTTTTCTCCAAAACAATGGTGTTACTGATGATACAGTTGTAATCAAGCGAATACGTGGGAGCGGTGAGAAAGAGCTTAAGCAGTTCAAGAACGAAATTGAGTTGCTCTGCCAGCTTCGTCATCCAAATTTGATCACTCTATTAGGATTTTGTGTCCACAAAGACGAGAAGATTGTGGTATATGAGCACATGGCCAATGGATCTCTCCATGATCGACTATACTGTAGTGATGTGAAAAAGGAACCACTAACATGGAAGCATAGGCTAAAGATATGCATAGGAGCAGCACATGGACTACACTACCTTCACACAGGTGCCAAGCGAACCATCTTTCATCGTGACATAACACCTTATAAAATTCTTTTGGATAGAAACATGGTGGCCAAACTCGCGGATTTTCGGCTTTCCTTAAAAGGACCGCATTATGCATCAAAGCCAAAACCCAAGACAATATCAAAAGACGGCTTTATAGGTATTTATTTTTGTTTTGTTGTTAGTTTACTGAAAATAAATTTACTGAATAGTTTAACTGATACTTTCACTTATAGGTACATATGGTTATGTAGCTCCTGAGATTTCAGAAAACAATACATTAACAGAAAAATGCGATGTTTACTCCTTTGGTGTAGTGCTACTAGAAGTAGTATGCAAAGACAAGCTTAAAAATGTTGAGAAGAGGCAGAAGCACCCTGTTGAGGAGAATATTGATCCGAATCTCAAAGGCAAGATTGCACCAGAGTGTTGGGAAGTATTTATTGATATCACAGAAAGATGCTTGAAGTTTGATCCAGATGAGCGGCCGGCAATGGGTGAAGTGGAGGTGCAACTTGAGCTTGCTCTGTCATTGCAGGAAGAAGCAGATATGAGAAATACTTGTGATGATTATACCCTATTATCTATGACCATTATTAATTAGTCCTACTCCTCAACCAGAATAGGCACCATCTTAGGCTGAAAACAAAACTGATGGGTGATGGAACTACCAAGGTTGTCTCAATGATAACAGTAGATCAAATGAATGGGATATCATGGGAAAACATTTTAAGTTTAAGAATGGAAATGAGTTATTTGCCAGCTTCGCCACTCTGATGCATATTTTTTTCTCTCTAGTATGATTTTGTGACTGTAACATCCCAATTTTTCGTAAATAAATTTAAAAAACTTTTTAGTAAAAAATAAATAAATAAATAAATATAGA
Source organism: Glycine soja (assembly GCF_004193775.1). NCBI lineage: Eukaryota > Viridiplantae > Streptophyta > Magnoliopsida > Fabales > Fabaceae > Glycine > Glycine soja. The sequence goes on along the minus strand of NC_041019.1, from coordinate 55,011,274 downwards.
GCAAATAATAGGCTGAGTATCCTAGGTATAAATAGTTATGTTAAGTCAGCTGCCTCCTTTTGGTCTCATTTTCGTTTTTCCCCTTCTCCCCTCAAAACCCTTTCTTTTTCCCGCAGCCCACCAAACCAGTCTCAGAAAAATGACGAATTTCGATATCATGTCTGAACTGAGAGAAATACCCTTCGCATTGTAGCATTTTTCTTTCCCGCAGAAACCCAGAGCTGTCTTGGTAAAACTACGATCCCGGTTTCGTTAACCGTTGGATTATTGTGAAATTTGGATATGTTGTTCGAAATTCAATTCCGCACGCTTCTACCGTTGGGATTTGCGAGATAATATTCGTGGAGGGAGAAAAAAGAATCGTATGAAGACAGTACAAGTGGAGGTTCCAATCTCTTCTCCGTCTCTCTGACGTTTGGGAATTCTATCCCGCTAGAGATGTTGCTATGGCTGGCTGAAGACACGTGAGCCCGCTTAGAGGTAAGGGATGAGTTTATTGCAATTGGGGATTAGAATAAACATGTGTAGGGATCCTTAGAGAACTAAATTTGGGTTTATTTTGGGATGTTTATTGAATTATAATTTTCTCTTTATGATTATAAATATAACATTATTGTGTTCTATGTACCAATTGATGTCCTGATGAGAATTGATTGATAAACTTGAGTGCTCTTGATGTCTTTGTGTTTAACCCATGAATTTGATTAATTGATTGTGATATAATTGTGAGAAACTATTTCAGGGGTTTTACACTCTATGTTGTGATGAAATCTTTTGTATAAATTGTTATGTTGAGGTCATGAAATGATGATTCAAACTGTGAGTATGTGATAAATTGAACATGTGACGGATGATGAAATACATGTGTATTGAGATGAGATGTGTGTATTGAGTTGTGAACTATGAACTGTGCAATCACACAATTGTAAGACCCTTTAAGGGCGGCGAGTATTGTGATGGGATCCACTGTGGGAATCCGACGAGTTAAAATGATTTTGAAAACAATTGAGTAGATGTGTGTATTGCATAGTTCATAGGTAAAGTGTACATGATTCATGAGGTGTGATAACATGTTAAATTGAGATTATACCATTGTGATTGGGATTAAGTGTATGTGATAAATTGAGTATGTATATGATTGAGATATATATGTGCATCGAGTTGTGAACTATGAATTGTACAATCACACGATCATAAGTCCCTTCAAGGGCGACGAGTTAATGCTAAGTCCCTTTTAGGGCGACGAGTTGATGTTAAGTCCCTTTTAGGGCGACGATTTGATGCTAAGTCCCTTTTTGGGCGACGAGTTGATGTTAAGTCCCTTTAAGGGCGACGAGTTAATGATAAGACCCTTAAAGGGCGACGAGTTAAAATTATTTTGAGAACAATTGAGGAGTCGTGTGTTTTGTACAGTTCATAGATAGAGTCTGTGTGCTAAAATAATTTTAGGGGTTGGACCTGAATCAGGAGGGAGAGGCCCTGACGTACTCTTCGGAGTGTAGGCCTTGGGGGTCACTGGGTTTAAGTGCTTCTTTAAGCCTATGTTGATCCCATATGGTTGGAGCATTCTCGCAAAACATCGTGACCCTGACTGGTCTCCCTATGATCTTACTTAGTGAGAGTGACCTGACAAACCCATTGTGTGGTGTGTCTTGTTATGTACTCCTAAGCGCCCCAGGGTGGTTTTTCACTGACATGGTACCACATTGCATATAGGTTTGAGTCTTAGCATAACTGTCGCATACGCTTGCTAATTGTTTATTATGAAATTGATGTGTTATTATGTTTTGATCGGAGTGTGTGATTCTTGTGTATAATGATTGATGATTGAAAGGTGTGATTGATGAATGACAAAGTGATGAAATAATGTGAGATATGCTAAGTAAATTGTATTTGGCTACTATATGTTGTGTTGTTTCTCTCTAGTAGTTAGCAATGTGATAATTCACTCCCGGTTTGCTGTTTCTGTTTGGATCCTGTGATGATCTTGAACTTTGTGTTCGGGGGAGCAGATGAATAGGTGGATGACTATGAAGAACCTTATGCTAGAAAACACGGGAACACCACGCTCTGATAGGATGTGACATTAGGATATAGGTTCTATATTAATTGTATGTGTCATACCCCATTTTTGACCCGTTTTTATTTCTTTTTTCTCGTCTTTTAAGCCGGAAATTTCCATCATTTCAGATGAAATTTCGGCAGGGAGGTATTTTAAAATACCTCATTTTTGTTTTGAAGACGCCCCTTTTTTGTTATTATTATTTATTTATTTACCTTTTTTTATTATTATTATTTTTATTTTTAGTTATTATTTTCTTTTCTTTTCCTTTCCTTTTATTAAGTGTTTTTTATTATTTCCGTTTTTTTTATTAATATCTTTATTAGTATCTTCTTTTCGTTTTTTATTTATTTTTTTTTTTTTATTATTATTATTATTTTATTTTATTTTTTTTTAGTTTATTTTATTTTATTTTTATTTTGCTGTTTTATTTTTTTTTGTTTTGTTTTTTTTCTTTCTTTTTCCTTTTCCTTTCCTTTTTTCCTTTTTCTTTTCGGTTTTCTCGGTCCAGGCCCAGAGGGGCTCTTCGTTTTTTTACCCTAATTATGTCCTTTAAATGCTACATTAATTACTGTGCATGTCAGAGAGAGAGGGAGAGAGAGAGAGAGGGCAGAGGTGAATACGAACAGTCGGAATACCAACAGCCAAGCCACCACTAACCATCGGCCTAGCCACCGCTCAACACCACCCTCCCCCTCCGTGAACCACTAGCCACCACCAGCCACCACTCAGCAACACCCTCCTCCTCCGTGAACCACCAACAAAAACAAAAAAAAAACCAAAATCATCTTGCTCATAAAATCAAAACATTAGAACAGAAATCCCTGCAAACACAGTAACCCACTCACTCATGCGGCCTAAAGCCTACACCAACCACCACTAGCGGCCAAGCCCACACCAAACACCACCAACCACAAGCACCGCGTCAAACACCCACACCCACACAACCACAAGCACTGCGTCAAACACCCACACCCACAACTCAAGCTGTAACCGTTTTCACTCTGAAGCTTAAACGATAACATAAGGACAAAGGTAGTTCACCTTTTTTTTCTAAGATTCAAGGCTAGATCTAGGCTTTATCAGTGTTGGTTTTCAAAAAATAACGGTGGATTTGAGAACTAGGAGAAAAAAGGAATTCAAAACATGTAGTTTTTTTAAAAAAGGAGGAGACTCTGTTTCCGACGCGGCGGCGCCGCCACCCATGGCCGGCCAGCCACTGCGCCGGTAAACAACTTCCGGCGGTGTGTGCTAGAGAGAGAAGAGAGAAAAAGGGAAGAGAGAGAAAAGCTTTTTAAAAATGGGAAAAAACCGGCCCCGAGCCCTTATATAGAGGCCGGACCGGTTCGGTTTTTTTTTCCTTGGACCAAACCGGTCCGGTTCTCCTTTTTTGGCCCGCTGGACTCACCTCTGGCCCATTTTTTTTTCTTTTCTCTTTTTCTTCTTTTCCGATTCCTACTCTCACCCCCCTTTTTTCCTTACTGCACCCTTTTCTTTTTCTTTTTTTACGCACCATATTTATTTTATGTCTTGCATTTTTATTTTTTACGCATCATATTTAATTTTATGCCTTGCATTTTTATTTTCTTTATTTATTTTCCAGCATCATGTTTAATTGTTTGTCTTGCATTTTATTTTCCAGCCACATATTTATTTTTGTCTTGCACTTATATTTTCTTTATTTTATGTACCCTATTTATTTTTGCCTTGCATTTTATTTTTATGTCTCGCATTCTTTTTAGCATCATATTTATTTTCTGTATTGCATTTTTATTTTCGTTTTATTTTATTTTCAGCATCATACTTATTTTATGTCTTGCTTTTTTTTTTTTTTTTTTATTATTTTATTTTGTTTATTTTTTATTCTATGCATCATATTTACTTTATGTCTTGCATTTTTTTATTTTTTAGCATCATGTTTATTTTATGTCTTGCATTTTTATTTTCATTTTTTTTTTATTATTTATTTCCAGCATTATATTTATTTTTATGTCTTGCATTTCATTTTCTTTATTTATTTTATGCACCATATGTATTTATTGTTTTGTATTTCATGCATTTTATTATTTCTTCCAGCATATTTATTTTAATGCATTTGCAATTTTTATTTATTATTGCCAATTAGAATGTATCTAGGTCCAATGTAAAAAAAAAAAAAAAAAAAAAAAAAAAAAAAATGAGAATCTGCACCGACACTCACATTTATTTTTATATTTTCCGCCGAGGACGATCATGTGATTTGAACCGTATCCGAGGAAAAGGGACCCTCACTTGATCCAACGTCATTTTAAGGGATCCGGCGCGTTTAGACTTATCTCCGCATAATTAAAAAAAAAAAAAAAAAAAAAAAAAACAAAAACTTTCCATAATCAAAATTTCAAAAAAAGGGGTCAATCTTTTCTTTCTTTCTTAATCAAATCTTTAATCAATCTTTAATCAATCTTTAATCAATCAAAACATTTTTTCTAATTCAAAATCAATCGAACTCACTTCTTTTATTTCTTCTATGCCTTTTCGGCCTCTTACCTTGCCTAAACTCTTCTTTTTTCGAACTTTAAAATCAATCAAAACCAATCACTTGACTTTCTACTCCGAACTACATGATTTTGATCCCATTCGGGTATGTAGGCAAAAGACTTTGTCTTCCCAAATCAAATAAAAATAAACAAAAACTTTTTTCTTCTCCTTTCTTTTGAACCCACCTCTTTAATCTTTCCACACTTGAGCATTTATTTCCAAACAAATAATTAATTTAGCATAAAGATAAAATAAGCAAGAGGTTCCTATAGAGTACTATAGACGTTTAGGGTGCTAGTACCTTCCCTTTGCGTAACCAACCCCCGGACTTTTGATCTCTCAAAAATAGGGTTTTTCGAGCTTTCTCCCTTTTCTTCGGAAAAATAAAAGATCGGTGGTGAACTTAAAAATGCGAGTCAATGCTAATCAATAGCTTGATATCCAAAAATCACCGCGACAGAAAAATGGCGACTCCACTGGGGATCACACTCCTAAGTGGGTTAAACCTATCTTGTTTTTCTTCATCTTTATGCTTTATTATTATTTGAAACTGTAAATACGTGCCTAAGTGTTTATCTTTTACGTGAGTGGTGAGATAAGTCCTACACCCGGACTTGAGGGAAACATAAGATAGGATGGTGGTATAATCATAGTGTCTTTCCGAGAGTGAGTTTCGGATGTGGCACATGTGATAACCCCGCTCAATGGAGGGATCTTGGGAATATTACTATGTTGGCATGAGTAGTCGTGTTCAGCATTAATATTTCCAAGCGACCTATGAAGTTGAGGACCTTTAGTTACCTTTAACCCATCTTAGCCTTTTAGGACGTAGTGCGGTGGCTAATCAAGAGTAGTCTTGAATTGGTTGATACGCGATACTACACTCAAACGAGGCTTTCCTATGGACGTTGTTGGACCGGGAGTAGTCCCGTAATCCGACAATATCCGGAAGTGGTCAATGACTTTGGGAACTTGGTAGAACCCGTGATACAGGTACATATGAAACCATAGTCCTTACCAAATGGCGTGTTTACCCTTAACTCCAACATTTTGGACTTAACTTCACCATGTTTTCTCCATACTGTGGCATAATCATGCATACATGCATCCATGCATAAACTCTTTTTTTTCATCCAAATTATCGAAGGACTTAGACAAGCTTTTTGTAAACTTTGTAGATATGGACATCCCACTGAGAAGCACTAGGAAGTACCTTTTCAAAAAAACAGACCTGTTGAGATTAAGGGAGCTAGCATCTTTAGTAAGTGATCCAGTTGATTTTCAAACTCATCATGGGAAGTTGCTCAGAATTCTTAGAGTAGATGTTGAGGAAGGATGCCTAGAGACCCTGGTTCAGTTCTATGACCCGCTCTACCATTGCTTCACATTTCCCGATTACCAGCTTGTCCCCACACTTGAAGAGTACTCCTACCTAGTAGGTTTACCTGTGCCAGACAAGATACCTTTCCATGGTTTTGAGCCTACCCCTAAACCCTCCGACATCGCAGCCGCCCTCCATCTTAAAACCTCCATCATCCAAGCAAACCTTACCTCTAAAGGAGGCCTCCAAGGTCTTCCCACCCACTTCCTCTACCAACAAGCCTCCATATTTGCTGAAGCAGCTAGTATACTTGCCTTCCATTCTATCCTAGCCCTCCTTATATATGGCCTTTTATTCTTCCCAAATGTTGACAACTTCATCGATATCAATGCCATTAAAATCTTTCTTACAAAGAACCCCGTACCCACTCTACTCGCCGATACCTACCATTCTATCCATGACCGTACCCAGGCTGGCCGGGGAACCATTTCTTGTTGTGCACCTTTACTCTATCAGTGGTTTACCTTCCACTTACCTCAATCCCGTGCCTTCAAGACCAATGATGACAAGCTTTCCTGGCCTCGCCGAATCATGACTCTTGACCCATCTGACATTGTTTGGTACCAAGCAGCTAGTGATGTTGGAGAGATTATTGTGAGTTGTGGTGAATATCCCAACGTACCTCTTTTGGGTATGCGTGGCGGAATTAGCTACAACCCACTCCTCGCTCGACGACAATTTGGGTACCCGATGAAGACAAAACCAAACAACCTTGCCTTGACTAATGAATTCTATCTTAACCATGGAGATCACTCGAACAAAAGGGAAAGATTCGCACAAGCTTGGAGCGCTATCCGCAGACTCAACAGAAGTCAGTTGGGAAAGAAATCAGACTATGTGCACGAATCTTATACCCAGTGGGTTATTGATAGGACCAAGAGCTTTGGTCTACCCTACCGCTTACCTAGATACCTATCGTCCACCATCCCACCATCATCCTTGCCTATCCCCTTTGATACTAAGGAAGAGTTTCATGAACAATTAACCAAAGAAAGGCAAGAAAAAGAAACTTGGAAGAGGAGATGCCAGGAGCTAGAGCAAGAGAATGAGACTTTGAAGGGAAAGATAGCCCAACAGAGCCGTGAGCTTTTTATCCAGAACCAGAGGATGATTGAGAAGGACGACTTGCTTCGTCGGAAAGACGTTTTGCTCCACCAAGATGCTAGAAGGAAGAGGAAGTTTATGGACTTGTTCTCCCGTGCACATTCAGATTCCGAGGACCCATCTACTCCGGGAGTTTGAGTCTGAAGTTCTTAGGACCTTATGTTTAGATTTTAGCTCCCGAAATCTCTTGACTTGTAAAAAAAAAAAAAAAAAAAAAAAAAAAAAAAAAATTTTGTAATATTCCAATGCTTAAGTGAAGTGTTTCAGTTTATGATGTTTACAATTTCTCTAACAAGTTCTTCGATAATAATTTGTTCCCTTTCTTTTTGCATAAGCATAAGCATGCATCATGTTGCATTCGTGGTTTCTAAATCGAGTCTCACACTGTGTTCACTACTTCAAAAAGGGGGGGAGTCAATCAACCGCCGCCCAAGGAAAGTGGCCCGACGAATTCTCCACAAACCCACTCGCATTTACAACACCAGGGCCAATCGGAAGAGGATGGATATAGTTGAACAAGAAAATCAGAGTCTCAGGGAGGAGGTTGCCACTTTACGAGAGGGAATGGATAGGTTGACGACCATGATGAGTGCACTCCTGTCAGCCCAGAACTCTCAAGCTGCCGCCGCTACTGTAGAGCAGCCCTTGGTGAGCACAACCCCGCTATCTACGGTGACTTCTCCACCCCTCTTTTTGCCTCCAGGTTGTACATGGGGAATGCCACCTCCAGTCTGTGGAAGCCCCCAGCCCGCTGTATCTGAAGTTCCACCGCCTTTTGCTCAGCAGTCAGCACCAGTTCCGCAACCCAGTACCTCTTTCCCTCAAGCTGCAATGACTTATTCAGCTCCACTGATTCACACTATTCAACAAGAGGTTGAACCAATTTTCCAAGCTGAAAATGTTGTAGCCTTCGACAAGATGGAAGAACTCCAAGAAAGATTTGATGGTATGCAAAGGGAAGTCGAAGCCCTCCGAGGAAGAGATCTGTTCGGGAAGGACGCCTGTGAATTATGCTTGGTCCCAAATGTTACTATCCCTCACAAGTTCAAGGTGCCAGACTTCGAGAAGTATAAAGGGAACTCTTGTCCCCGCAGTCACTTGGTGATGTACGCGCGGAAAATGTCCATGTATACTGACAATCATAAGCTGCTTATTCATTTCTTTCAGGACAGCCTAACTGGGGCCGCTCTGAAGTGGTATATGAATTTGGACAGTGCGAGCATTCGTACTTTCAATGACCTGGGTGAAGCGTTCATCCGGCAGTATAAGTACAATTTGGACATGGCCCCAGATCGTGATCAGCTCCGTGCGATGACACAAAAAGAGAAGGAAACGTTCAAGGAGTATGCCCAACGTTGGAGGGAAGTGGCTGCCCAGATTGTCCCGCCGTTGGAAGAAAGGGAAATGACCAAAATATTTTTGAAGACCCTGAGCCAGTTTTATTACGAGAAAATGGTTGCAAGTGCACCAACAGACTTCACCGAAATGGTCAACATGGGGGTGCGATTAGAGGAAGGTGTCCGAGAGGGACGTTTGACTGGGGAAAGTGTCCCTGCTGCAAGCAATGCCAAGAAGTTTGGAGGCCACTTTGCGAAGAAGAAAGATCAAGAGGTGGGGATGGTAGCTCATGGTAAGCCTCAGCAGAATTTCACCCCATATCGTCAGGTTGCGAATGTCGCATCCGCTATCCCAAACCCATCATATCACCAACAAAGGCCACATTACCCCTACCCATACCCTCCACAACAATACCCTCCACAACAATACCCTCCACAACAATACCCTCCACAGCAATACCATCAGCCACAATACCCTCAAAAACAACAAAATCGCCCGCAACCCCCCCAACAACCATATCACTCACAAAACCGCCAGAAAACAACCTTTGATCCAATCCCGATGAAATATGCTGACTTACTCCCCGCCCTGCTCGCCAAAAACCTTGTCCAGGTCAGAACACCCCCTCGTACACCAGATGTTTTACCTCCCTGGTTTCGTCATGATTTAACCTGCGCTTTCCACCAAGGGGCCCCAGGTCATGACGTTGAAAACTGCTATGTCCTGAAGAATGAAGTGCAAAAGCTAGTCCGGGCCAACTTGCTATCCTTTAAAGATCAGAATCCCAATGTTCAGGCGAACCCTCTACCGAACCATGGGCCTACTGTTAACATGATACAAGATTGTGATGAAGACGGTGTCATCCTGAACGTCCAGCACGTTCGAACTCCCCTGGTCCCAATACATATCAAGATGTGCGAGGCAGCTCTGTTTGACCATGATCATGCAGCGTGTGAAATATGTCCGGTGAATGTAAAAGGATGCCCTAAGGTACAAGAGGACGTACAAGGGCTGATAGACAGCAGAGAACTTATCATCACGAGGAAGGACAAAGAAGTGTGCGTCATCACCCCCGAGTTTCAGCGGTTGGAAATAAGCTATAACAGTGGGGAATCAACTACTACTCCACTGGTGATTAGCTTGCCAGGACCTATGCCGTATGCTTCTCTAAAAGCGGTCCCTTACAAGTATAGTGCCACGATGTTGGAAGGTGGACAGGAGGTGCCTTTGCCCTCTCTAACTCCTGCGGTTTCTGTGGACAACGTTGCTAATGACGGTAAAGTTCTGAGGAATGGACGTGTTATCCCCACATTGTTTGCAAAGAAAGTGAATGATCCGGCAGTTAAACAGGTGACAGTGAACGGCCCCGGTACAAGGAAGGAAGTAGGCCAATCCAATGGGACTAGTAAGAATTCTGATCATGACGAAATTCTGAAACTGATCCAGAAGAGTGAGTATAAAGTAGTAGACCAGCTGCTGCAAACTCCCTCTAAGATATCCATTTTGTCTCTGCTATTGAACTCAGAAGCACACCGTGAGGCTCTAATGAAGGTGTTGGACCAAGCTTTTGTGGAGAGGGACGTGACTGTTAATCAATTGGATAGTATAGTAGGAAACATTACTGCCTGCAATAATTTGAGTTTTAGTGATGAAGAACTTCCTGAGGAGGGGAGGAACCACAATCTGGCGTTACATATATCGGTGAACTGCAAGTCAGATGCTCTGTCGAATGTACTTGTGGACACTGGTTCCTCATTGAATGTAATGGCCAAATCCACATTAGATCAACTTTCCTACCGGGGGCCTCCCATGAGAAGAAGCGGGGTGGTTGTCAAAGCGTTTGATGGATCAAGAAAGTCTGTTATCGGGGAGGTTGATTTGCCCATTACAATTGGGCCGTTTGTTTTCCAAATTACATTCCAGGTGATGGATATCCAAGCCGCATACAGTTGCCTTTTGGGTAGGCCATGGATCCATGGAGCTGGGGCCGTGACGTCCACCTTGCATCAAAAGCTGAAGTTTGTCAGAAATGGGAAATTGATCACTGTGAGTGGAGAGGAAGCCTTGTTGGTTAGTCATTTGTCAGCTTTTTCCTTTATTGGTGCTGATGAAACAGAAGGAACCTCTTTCCAAGGCCTGACTTTAGAGGGTAAAAAGCCAGAGAAAAATGAAGTATCTTTTGCTACTTGGAAGAGCGCACAGAAAGTGGTGCAGGAAGGAACAGGTGTAGGATGGGGAAAAGTTGTGCAGTTGCTGGAGAGTAAAAACCGTGAAGGACTGGGATTTGCTTCTTCTGCAGGATCCGCAACGAACAGTGTTGGATCAAGCTCCATTACTAGCACCTTTTGTAGCGCCGGGTTCATCAACAACTCGCCAGAAGCCAATGCTGTCTTGGAAGATGCTCCTGAAGAGATAGTGCTTGCATTTGTCACACCTGGAAAACTTGTTCGCAACTGGGACGCGGTTGACATCCCTTCAGTGGTTCATGCATCAAAGTAATGTGTCTTTGTTTTTCTGTTTGTTTGTTTTTCAAAAAAGGATCCTTTCGTCTTGCCCAGGACGAAAGCGCAATTATGTAGGGCTGTTTTGTTTCAAGCACTACTCTTATTAATGGAAAATGTGGTTTATCCCGATATCTATGCTTATTGCTCTTTCTGGAAAATGGTAACACAAAAAACCCAAAATATTTTTTTTTTTTTTGTTTTCTGATTTCAATTAATTATAAAAAGTCCGCATTGTTCACTCATTTTCTAAAATCAATCATCAATCATATGCAGACTAGGCATTTATGAGCCCGTTGAACATAATAACCCTGCACTCTCTCCCAACTACGAATCTCCTGTCTACGAGGCTGAAGAGGAGGAGGATGATGAAATCCCGGAGGAACTTGCTCGGTTATTGGAATATGAAAAGAAAACCATTCAGCCTCATGAGGAGTTAGTAGAGGTGATTAACTTGGGAACCGAGGAAGATAAGAAGGAAGTCAAGATTGGGGCATCGCTTGAGGCAACTGTCAAACGAAAGGTGATTGAATTACTCAAAGAATATGCCGATGTGTTCGCATGGTCGTACCAGGATATGCCCGGCTTGGATCCCCGTATTGTGGAGCACCGTTTGCCTTTGAAGCCCGAATGCCCACCGGTCAAGCAGAAATTGAGAAGAACTCGCCCTGACATGGCTCTCAAGATCAAAGAGGAAGTACAGAAGCAGATCGATGCAGGTTTTCTTGTCACATCAGAGTATCCTCAATGGTTAGCCAACATAGTGCCTGTTCCAAAGAGGGACGGCAAGGTCAGGATGTGCGTTGACTACCGAGATTTGAACAAGGCTAGTCCGAAAGATGACTTTCCTCTACCTCACATCGATGTATTGGTTGACAGCGCTGCAAAGTCCAAGGTCTTCTCCTTCATGGACGGTTTCTCTGGGTACAATCAGATCAAGATGGCAGTCGAAGATAGAGAAAAGACATCTTTCATCACGCCTTGGGGCACCTTTTGTTACAGGGTAATGCCCTTTGGGTTGATAAATGCAGGTGCCACTTACCAAAGAGGCATGACCACTCTCTTTCATGACATGATGCACAAAGAGATAGAAGTGTACGTGGATGATATGATTGTCAAGTCAGGCACTGAAGAAGAACATGTCGAGTACTTGCTGAAGATGTTTCAACGGCTGAGAAAGTACCAACTTCGACTGAATCCCAACAAATATACCTTTGGTGTTAGATCTGGAAAACTCTTAGGTTTCATTGTCAGTCAGAAAGGTATTGAAGTAGATCCTGACAAGGTCAGGGCCATTAGAGAAATGCCGGTTCCACAAACAGAGAAACAAGTGAGAGGTTTTCTTGGGCGTCTAAATTACATTTCTCGTTTCATCTCGCACATGACAGCCACGTGCGGACCTATATTCAAGTTGCTTCGAAAAGATCAAGGGGTTGTTTGGACCGAAGATTGTCAAAAGGCTTTTGATAGTATCAAGAATTATCTGCTAGAACCTCCAATTCTTATACCTCCAGTTGAAGGAAGGCCTCTGATTATGTACTTGACTGTGTTAGAAGATTCTATGGGCTGTGTGCTCGGACAACAGGATGAGACCGGAAGGAAAGAACATGCCATCTACTACTTGAGCAAGAAGTTTACCGATTGTGAGTCCAGGTACTCCCTACTTGAGAAAACTTGTTGTGCACTAGCCTGGGCTGCCAAGCGTCTTCGTCACTACATGATTAACCACACCACCTGGCTAATATCCAAAATGGACCCGATCAAGTATATCTTTGAGAAACCCGCTCTGACAGGAAGAATTGCTCGTTGGCAGATGTTGTTATCCGAGTATGATATCGAATACCGCACCCGGAAAGCAATTAAGGGAAGTGTTCTTGCTGATCATTTGGCTCACCAACCAATTGAGGACTATCAACCCATCAAGTTTGACTTTCCTGATGAAGAGATTATGCACTTGAAGATGAAGGATTGTGATGAACCATTGCTTGGAGAAGGTCCAGATCCCGAGTCTAGATGGGGTTTGATTTTTGATGGAGCCGTGAATGTCTTTGGCAATGGAATTGGGGCAGTTATTATCACTCCTGAAGGTAATCATCTCCCTTTCGCTGCAAGGTTACAGTTTGATTGCACCAACAATGTGGCAGAGTATGAAGCATGTATCCTGGGCATTGAAAAAGCCATTGACTTGAAAATCAAGAACCTTGACATTTACGGGGATTCAGCTCTCGTAATCAACCAAATCAAAGGAGAATGGGAAACTCGCCACCCCGGCTTGATTCCATACAAAGATTATGCAAAGCATTTGCTAACCTTCTTCAACAAAGTGGAGCTTCACCACATCCCTCGTGATGAGAACCAGATGGCAGATGCGTTAGCAACTTTATCCTCCATGTACGAAGTGAGTCACCGGAACAATTTGCCAACAATCAGAATTCAGCGCCTCGAGAGGCCCGCCCACGTGTTTGCAGTCGAAGAGGTTGTTGATGATAAGCCCTGGTTCCATGATATCAAGTGTTTCCTTCAAAGCCAGGAATATCCACCCGAAGTATCCAACAAAGACAGGAGAACTTTGAGAAGATTGTCTGGTAATTTCTTCCTAAATGGGGATGTTTTGTACAAAAGAAACTTTGACATGGTACTACTCAGGTGTGTAGATAAGCAAGAAGCAGAATTTTTGATGCATGAGATACATGAAGGCTCCTTTGGTACTCACTCCAATGGACATGCAATGGCAAGGAAGTTGTTGAGAGCAGGTTACTACTGGATGTCGATGGAAACAGATTGTTGCAAGCATGCCAGGAAGTGCCACAAATGCCAGATTTATGCTGACAGAATTCATGTACCACCAACTACACTTAATGTTCTTTCTTCTCCGTGGCCCTTCTCTATGTGGGGCATCGATATGATTGGTAGAATCGAACCGAAGGCTTCAAACGGGCATCGTTTCATTCTAGTGGCTATTGATTACTTCACCAAGTGGGTTGAAGCAGCATCTTATGCAAATGTGACTAAGCAAGTTGTGGTCCGCTTTATCAAGAATCAGATCATCTGCCGTTATGGTGTGCCCAACAGAATCATTACAGATAATGGAACGAACTTGAATAACAAGATGATGAAAGATTTGTGTGAAGAGTTCAAGATTGAGCATCACAATTCTTCTCCTTACAGACCTCAGATGAATGGCGCAGTTGAGGCTGCAAACAAGAATATCAAGAAGATAGTGCAAAAGATGGTGGTCACATACAAAGACTGGCATGAGATGTTACCGTATGCTTTGCATGGGTATCGCACTTCAGTGCGTACTTGAACAGGGGCAACCCCCTTCTCTTTGGTGTATGGTATGGAAGCAGTACTCCCTGTGGAGGTTGAGATTCCATCAATGAGAGTTCTAATGGAGGCCCAGTTATCAGAAGCTGAATGGTGCCAAAGCAGATATGATCAGTTGAATCTAATTGAAGAAAAACGCATGAAGGCCTTGTGCCACGGACAACTTTATCAACAGAGGATGAAGCAGGCTTTCGACAAGAAGGTTCGTCCTCGTGTGTTTCAAGAAGGAGATCTTGTTCTCAAGAAGGTTTTATCTTTCCAACCCGACTCTAGGGGCAAGTGGACGCCTAATTACGAAGGCCCATATGTCGTCAAGAGAACTTTCTCTGGTGGTGCACTGACTCTTACGACTATGGATGGGGATGAGCTCCCTCGTCCCGTGAATGTGGATGCAGTCAAGAAATACTTTGTCTAAAAATAAAAGAACAGCTCGGTAAGTCGAAAACCCGAAAGGGCGGCTTAGGCAAAAATGAGCGTCTCGGTGGGTCGAAAACCCGAAAGGGCGACCCAGGCAAAAGTTAGAGACATCAAACAGAAAAATAATTAGCCTGATAGGTCGAAAACCCGAAAGGGCGATCTATGCAAAATTTAAGGACCAAAAGACAAAGTAACTGCATCGAGATGATCTTTGTTCATTTGAGGCACAATGGAATGTCAAGGAGACCCTGAATCTGAAGCATCCAAACAGTGGGATTCAAGGTTGTCAGAGGGAACAACGGTTATTGTGTTCAATGAACCTTCGATTTATATTTACCATTTTTCCAAACTTTGTAAGATCAGTGGAGCCATGCCATTGGCAGGTCACCACTCTTTCAAATAAATTTGAGCCTGTTGCCTTTCATTTGGAATTCTCATTTATTCAGCTTATAAAATCTTTCCTTTTTTTTTTATGGTAGCATTTGAAACAAAATATTTCTCAAAATCATAAATTTTCTTTCATATCTTTTTTTGAGAAGCACAAACAACAAAACACTTTTTCTTTGAACTCGTGAATAGATGAAGGGTGTGTCAACAGCTATCCTGAGAATGGATAAACCTTGCAGGTTGCACGTGGTCAATTGCTTTTTTTTCAAAAAAAAAAAAAAAAAAAAAAAAATAATAATAATAATAATAATAATAATAATAATAAGCATGACCACAGAAGCACTAGCTCTTCTACCATGTTTTTGGATTGACACGTTCTCCCAAGAAATGTTTATTCCCCATCGGTTGCTGCATACGCCGGGCTTTACTCCGTCACTATTTTGATACACCCTGGTGGCATCATCCCCATTGAAGATTGCCGAGTGTTTGTGATGCGACGTCGGGTCACTTTCCATCTTACCTGTCCAATCTTGTTCCATCAAATTTATCATTCACATAATCATACAAGTTAATCCTCCATACAGTCATACAAGTCGGGTCGTTATTCAGGCATTCATACGTTCATGCGTATACACATTCATGCATGTACAATAAAGACAATATCATGCGTACATGGCTGCATTAACCATCATGAGTCTTGCTTCAATCATCTTTTCATTTCAATCAATCATGGATAATTTGTAATCTTCTATTTCCCCAAGTGTCATCCCCAATGGGTCTGATCCAAAGGTGTCACCCTCTCTCCGCCAAGTGGCAATTTCTTTAATGAACAGCTTGTGCATCATTTGCCTCTGTTTCATGTCATCAGTTGATTAGTTCAGCAATAACCTGAACAGTTGACATTTATCTTTGCTTCTTGTCAGTTGATTAGTTCAGCAATAACCTGAACAGTTGACATTTATCTTTGTTTTTTGTCAGTTGATTAGTTCGGCAATAACCTGAACAGTTGACATTTATCTTTGCTTCTTGTCAGTTGATTAGTTCAGCAATAACCTGAACAGTTGACATTTATCTTTGTTTCTTGTCAGTTGATTAGTTCGGCAATAACCTGAACAGTTGACATTTATCTTTGTTTCTTGTCAGTTGATTAGTTCGGCAATAACCTGAACAGTTGACATTTATCTTTGTTTCTTGTCAGTTGATTAGTTCAGCAATAACCTGAACAGTTGACATTTATCTTTGTTTCTTGTCAGTTGATTAGTTCAGCAATAACCTGAACAGTTGACATTTATCTTTGTTTCTTGTCAGTTGATTAGTTCAGCAATAACCTGAACAGTTGACATTTATCTTTGTTTCTTGTCAGTTGACTAGTTCGGCAATAACCCGAACAGTTAACATTTATCTTCAATTCTTGTCAGTTGATCAGTTCGGCAATAACCCGAACAGTTGACATTTATCTTTGTTCCTTATCAGTTGGCTAGTTCGGCAATAACCCGGACAGTTGATATTTATTTTTGTTTTTTGTCAGATTGGCTAGTTCGGCGATAACCCGGACAGTTGATATTTATCTTTGTTTTTTGTCAGATTGGCTAGTTCGGCAATAACCCGAACAGTTGACATTTATCTTCAATTCTGGTCAGTTGGCTAGTTCGGCAATAACCCGAACATCTGACGTTTATCTTTGTTCCTCTGTCGTCAGTGGCAGTTCGTCGTCAACCCGAACAGCTGACATTTACCCCCAGTAAAACCATGTGATCCCCAGTCGGACCCCTTTTCTTTAACGAAGTCGGGTACCATTTGGTTTTGTTATTCCCAGTCGAGCCATTTACCTCGTCTTGCATTCATAGCATTTTGTAGTTGAAATTGGTCAAAAATGGTGTACTCTGTATTTAAATCTCTTCGACCCGTCGCTTTAAAAGTTTCACTTTTAAATCTCCGTAACGAAGAGACTTAAATAGGGGCATCTGTCATACCCCATTTTTGACCCGTTTTTATTTCTTTTTTCTCGTCTTTTAAGCCGGAAATTTCCATCATTTCAGATGAAATTTCGGCAGGGAGGTATTTTAAAATACCTCATTTTTGTTTTGAAGACGCCCCTTTTTTGTTATTATTATTTATTTATTTACCTTTTTTTATTATTATTATTTTTATTTTTAGTTATTATTTTCTTTTCTTTTCCTTTCCTTTTATTAAGTGTTTTTTATTATTTCCGTTTTTTTTATTAATATCTTTATTAGTATCTTCTTTTCGTTTTTTATTTATTTATTTTTTTTTTATTATTATTATTATTTTATTTTATTTTTTTTTAGTTTATTTTATTTTATTTTTATTTTGCTGTTTTATTTTTTTTTGTTTTGTTTTTTTTCTTTCTTTTTCCTTTTCCTTTCCTTTTTTCCTTTTTCTTTTCGGTTTTCTCGGTCCAGGCCCAGAGGGGCTCTTCGTTTTTTTACCCTAATTATGTCCTTTAAATGCTACATTAATTACTGTGCATGTCAGAGAGAGAGGGAGAGAGAGAGAGAGGGCAGAGGTGAATACGAACAGTCGGAATACCAACAGCCAAGCCACCACTAACCATCGGCCTAGCCACCGCTCAACACCACCCTCCCCCTCCGTGAACCACTAGCCACCACCAGCCACCACTCAGCAACACCCTCCTCCTCCGTGAACCACCAACAAAAACAAAAAAAAAACCAAAATCATCTTGCTCATAAAATCAAAACATTAGAACAGAAATCCCTGCAAACACAGTAACCCACTCACTCATGCGGCCTAAAGCCTACACCAACCACCACTAGCGGCCAAGCCCACACCAAACACCACCAACCACAAGCACCGCGTCAAACACCCACACCCACACAACCACAAGCACTGCGTCAAACACCCACACCCACAACTCAAGCTGTAACCGTTTTCACTCTGAAGCTTAAACGATAACATAAGGACAAAGGTAGTTCACCTTTTTTTTCTAAGATTCAAGGCTAGATCTAGGCTTTATCAGTGTTGGTTTTCAAAAAATAACGGTGGATTTGAGAACTAGGAGAAAAAAGGAATTCAAAACATGTAGTTTTTTTAAAAAAGGAGGAGACTCTGTTTCCGACGCGGCGGCGCCGCCACCCATGGCCGGCCAGCCACTGCGCCGGTAAACAACTTCCGGCGGTGTGTGCTAGAGAGAGAAGAGAGAAAAAGGGAAGAGAGAGAAAAGCTTTTTAAAAATGGGAAAAAACCGGCCCCGAGCCCTTATATAGAGGCCGGACCGGTTCGGTTTTTTTTTCCTTGGACCAAACCGGTCCGGTTCTCCTTTTTTGGCCCGCTGGACTCACCTCTGGCCCATTTTTTTTTCTTTTCTCTTTTTCTTCTTTTCCGATTCCTACTCTCACCCCCCTTTTTTCCTTACTGCACCCTTTTCTTTTTCTTTTTTTACGCACCATATTTATTTTATGTCTTGCATTTTTATTTTTTACGCATCATATTTAATTTTATGCCTTGCATTTTTATTTTCTTTATTTATTTTCCAGCATCATGTTTAATTGTTTGTCTTGCATTTTATTTTCCAGCCACATATTTATTTTTGTCTTGCACTTATATTTTCTTTATTTTATGTACCCTATTTATTTTTGCCTTGCATTTTATTTTTATGTCTCGCATTCTTTTTAGCATCATATTTATTTTCTGTATTGCATTTTTATTTTCGTTTTATTTTATTTTCAGCATCATACTTATTTTATGTCTTGCTTTTTTTTTTTTTTTTTTTATTATTTTATTTTGTTTATTTTTTATTCTATGCATCATATTTACTTTATGTCTTGCATTTTTTTATTTTTTAGCATCATGTTTATTTTATGTCTTGCATTTTTATTTTCATTTTTTTTTTATTATTTATTTCCAGCATTATATTTATTTTTATGTCTTGCATTTCATTTTCTTTATTTATTTTATGCACCATATGTATTTATTGTTTTGTATTTCATGCATTTTATTATTTCTTCCAGCATATTTATTTTAATGCATTTGCAATTTTTATTTATTATTGCCAATTAGAATGTATCTAGGTCCAATGTAAAAAAAAAAAAAAAAAAAAAAAAAAAAAATGAGAATCTGCACCGACACTCACATTTATTTTTATATTTTCCGCCGAGGACGATCATGTGATTTGAACCGTATCCGAGGAAAAGGGACCCTCACTTGATCCAACGTCATTTTAAGGGATCCGGCGCGTTTAGACTTATCTCCGCATAATTAAAAAAAAAAAAAAAAAAAAAAAAAAAAAAAAAAAAAAAAAAAAATTTTCCATAATCAAAATTTCAAAAAAAGGGGTCAATCTTTTCTTTCTTTCTTAATCAAATCTTTAATCAATCTTTAATCAATCTTTAATCAATCAAAACATTTTTTCTAATTCAAAATCAATCGAACTCACTTCTTTTATTTCTTCTATGCCTTTTCGGCCTCTTACCTTGCCTAAACTCTTCTTTTTTCGAACTTTAAAATCAATCAAAACCAATCACTTGACTTTCTACTCCGAACTACATGATTTTGATCCCATTCGGGTATGTAGGCAAAAGACTTTGTCTTCCCAAATCAAATAAAAATAAACAAAAACTTTTTTCTTCTCCTTTCTTTTGAACCCACCTCTTTAATCTTTCCACACTTGAGCATTTATTTCCAAACAAATAATTAATTTAGCATAAAGATAAAATAAGCAAGAGGTTCCTATAGAGTACTATAGACGTTTAGGGTGCTAGTACCTTCCCTTTGCGTAACCAACCCCCGGACTTTTGATCTCTCAAAAATAGGGTTTTTCGAGCTTTCTCCCTTTTCTTCGGAAAAATAAAAGATCGGTGGTGAACTTAAAAATGCGAGTCAATGCTAATCAATAGCTTGATATCCAAAAATCACCGCGACAGTATGAGACTTATATGACTTTCTTTGAGTCAAGATGACTTTATTATTTATTTGGACAAGTTTGAATATGATGTAGAAGAAAGTGAATGTGAGTCTTTTACCCATTTGAAAAGCTTGTATTTAAAAATGTTTTAAAAATACTTTTAATTAATATTTAAATTTTTATTCCTTTATTAATATATATGTGAGGAGTAGAGGGTGTCACAGTGACCACAAAGATGAGAAGATTGTTATGACTTGTGTATGAATATACAGCCAATGGATCTCTCCATAATTGCCTAAATTGTAGTGATATGAAAATGGAGTCACTTTTGTGGGTGCATAGGCTAAAAGATCTTCAAAGGAGCGGTGCATGAACTACATTACTTTTACACAGGAGTCACGTACACCTTCTTAGCCCTTCTTTAGTCATAACACAGGAATCAAGGAAGACAGCAACTATAATGAATGGTTCTGATTTTAGCTCTAGAGAAAAATTTGATGGAGAGATCCTTGTTTTGGATTTTGGATTAGAACGTGGTGCCTGAAACTCTCAGATTTTGGCTTTTCCTTATAGGTACCGTTTCTTGAGTCAGAGCTAATACCAAAACCAATATCAAATGATAAATCTATAGGTAAATTTTTAATGTTGTAAGTTTGTATCAAAAGACTCTGACCAACTAATTCAACTCAATCATTTCTCCTATAGATCTTTCTTCACCCTCTCCCAGCTATAAGTTAATTGGTCAGTGGTGCTGAAATTATACTGCTTACCAACAAATTAGGCCATGACATTCATAATTTATACTAAACGATTAGATTAATTTATGGCAACATTTATATATTTAAGGACTAAATTGATCATTTTAAAAATATAGAGACTAAATCATAAGCAAATGTATAATTGAAGGACTAAATAGACTATTTATCATTAATCAAACATCAACTAATAACTATTCAAATATTTAATAATCTCAACTATAAAATAAGTAGTCTTAAAATAACAATTAATATTAAGAAGGTAATTGGCCGGGGTCTGATTTGGTAACCTACAAATAACTCGCTGGTTAAACTATTAGAGTCAAATAAATCTGCATTTAAATAGATCAGAATTTTAGTTGATCATAATCTACTCATTCCTAAAGTGTATATTTTTTTTTACAATTAATTTTTTTTCTTAAGGTAGCCACGTTTAATGTACCAGCAAAGAAAATAAACACAAGAAGCAGTAGTAGCATTTCATCAAAACTGCTACGAGACCTATGAAGCACCGATTCCAACACATCACAAACATTTCAACAAAATTAATGTGTAAAGTATAGGAAAGAGAACATCATATAGACACAAAAACAGAGAGATTTTAATTACATAAAATGAGTAATATACAACAAAATATATAAATTGATGGTATATTTATTTTTTTATATTTATTTTTTAAAACTAACTTTTTAATGTTTTTATAAGTGTATTAATTGTATAAAGATAATGGCTTAAATGTTCAACTTAATAAAAAGCCATTTTTAAATCAAACACTTAATGAAAAAATATCATACAAGTGTTAAAATATTTCACTATGAATGGAATCATGTACATAAATCACTTAATAAAACAATAAAAAAAAATATTTTATTATGTTACTTAAATTATATATAAATTTTCAAATAAAAAAGATAATAAGAACAAACTCGATTATGAAGAATAGAATAACAGCTTAAAATAAACAAACAATTTTTTTTTTGTCAAGGAAAAACGTGTCCAACACGAACACTTTGAATAAGAGAGACATCCATGCTAAAAGTCCAACTCTTTGTTCTTTTTTTTTTTTTATAAAAGATTTAATTTTTGGACAACCTTAAAAGGTTCTGTCCAGTAATACTGTGGCAAGAATGAATCATTGCGGTCAACTCTTTGATGAGCTTAACAAGAAGCGGACGAGATAAAGTAACAGAAGCAACAGGCTCCCCTGCGCTGAATAGAATATTTTTGAAGCTTTGTTTCTGCCTTCCCTATATCTACAGGTTCCCAAACTATGAAATCTTATGCAATGTTCAATATTCTCTATTTCTAAAAACTTGCAAACACCCATTCAACTATTTTTTTTCTTCTATTTTTTGAGGTGTCTATATTGCTTTTTCGTTAGCTTTATATCATTAATAGCATAGAAGCTGGCCCAGAATCTGCTTTTTCAGTCTTGTGGCATAAAGTTTGCGTGAGTGTACTGTATCCTTATAGAAACAATCCCCATAAAAGAATTTGGTGTGAACTAGTGAATTAGCCTTAGCCTTGTCCTCTGTTTGCTACAGTTGTAAGAATCTCGTCCAAACAAATCAAATGCTGGATACTTATTAACGAAGTATGTAAATAGTAAAAGGTCATACAGGAGTATGGAAATAGTAAAAGGTCATAATTTATGCACTAATTTAGCTTCATTTTTGTTGACCCAATTTTAAGGGTTGTTATAAAGAAGATATGGAAAAAAAAAATTAATTCAGTTGCTTCATCCCCTCCTCCCAGACAAAATAGGGAAAAAATGTTCGGATGCTTTAAGGAAACGAATGGTCAATTAGTAAGTTATTGCAAAAATTAAGTAATATATAAAGGAAAATATATTTGTTGAATCTCTACGAAGCTAATTCTTATTTTCTTTTTTCTACAATTCTTTTGGTGGATAAAAAATTCCGGATGGCATATAAAGAGCTATGCCATCCACCGGCAGCCTTAATGGTAGATGTCTTATGACGCATAAAAAGATGTCTTATGTCTTATGATATACATGTAATTTGCTTTCTATTTTTTCAATAAAAAGATGGATGGCATATCACGCATAAAAGATCAATGAAGTTTGTACATATTCACCGGCATGTGAATTTAGGTTTATCTCAACCCCAAAAACTAGCTTAAAGAGAAAGGATTATCCCTCATTTAAATATTTTAATTTGACTTTATTTTTACCAGACATAGAACTTACGTTTTTCCCAACACATATGAATGGTACTCTATGACTTACTCTTAATTTGCAAATTCATAATTGTAATCCTCATACACTAAAGTCTAAATTAGATACCCATAAATCATCCCCCAAAGGAGGTACGTTCTATTGTTCTTAGTTTTGGTTCCAAAATATGAGTATCCATGTTCGTGATGTATTTACGTTCAGATATAGATAACTATTAAGACTGAAAGTTGAATCTTATTTTGATTGAAAACAAAACAGGTATCTGAAATTGGGAAAATGTTTATCAAATATCTGAGCTTCTGCTGTTCGAAGCATACAAGTTCATCTCAGCGACAGTATCCAACTGTGATAGAAGAGCTATGTCATCAATTTCTGTTGGCTGATCTTAGGAAATCAACCAACAACTTCGATGAAAACCAAATAGTTGGAAGTGGAGTCCTTAGTATTGTGTATAAAGGTTCTCTCCAACTCAATGGTGTTACTGAGTGTACAGTTGCAATGAAGCGAATATGTGGGAACACCGAGGAAACACTTAAGCAGTTCAAGAACGAAATTGAGTTGCTCTGCCAGCTTCGTCATCCAAACTTGATGACTCTATTAGGATTTTGTGACCACAAAGACGAGAAGATTGTGGTATATGAGTACATGCCCAATGGATCTCTCCATGATCGCCTATACTGTAGTGATGTGAAAAAGGAACCACTAACATGGAAGCATAGGCTAAAGATATGCATAGGAGCAGCACATGGACTACACTACCTTCACACAGGTGCCAAGCGAACCATCTTTCATCGTGACATAACACCTTATAAAATTCTTTTGGATAGAAACATGGTGGCCAAACTCTCAGACTTCCGGCTTTCCTTAAAAGGACCGCATTATGCATCAAAGCCAAAACCCAAGACGATATCAAAAGACGGCTTTATAGGTATTTATTTTTGTTTTGTTGTTAGTTTACTGAAAAAAATTTTACTGAATAGTTTAACTGATACTTTCACTTATAGGTACATGTGGTTATGTAGCTCCTGAGATTTCAGAAAACAAGACATTAACAGAAAAATGCGATGTTTACTCCTTTGGTGTAGTGCTACTAGAAGTAGTATGCAAAGACAAGCTTAAAAATGTTGACAAGAGGCAGAAGCACCCTGTTGAGGAGAATATTGATCCGAATATCAAAGGCAAGATTGCACCAGAGTGTTGGGAAGTATTTATTGATATCACAGAAAGATGCTTGAAGTTTGATCCAGATGAGCGGCCGGCAATGGGTAAAGTGGAGGTGCAACTTGAGCTTGCTCTGTCATTGCAGGAAGAAGCAGGTATGAGAAATTCTTGTGATGATTATACCCTATTATCCATGACCATTATTAATTAGTCCTACTCCTCAACCAGAGTGCAGCCAATCCTGCAACATCTTAGGCCTTCATTAGTCATTGCAAAGAAACCAAGGGAGAGAAAAATATAATGAATGGTTCCTATTTAGCTATAGAAGAAATTTTGATGGAGAAGCAGGAGAGGATCCTTACTGGTTTTGGATAACAATGTGGTGCCAGAACTCAGATTTTTGCCTTTTCTAACAGATACTGATTCTTGAGTCCGAGACATTACCGAAACCAATCTGAATCTGCAGGTAAATTTTTTATTTTGTAAGTTTGTGTTAAAGAATTTGACCAACTGATTCAACCTTATAATTTCTCGTATTATCTATTAGTTAATTGGTCGATTAATGCAACATACCAATATCAGCAATTTTTTGTGTTTCTTTTCATGCCCCACGATCCCCATAGCAATTTGTTATTAGCAGATGAATCCATCATTTACTGTGCATAACCCTTCTAAAGGAGACATTTATATCTTTTCAAGGAAGGAAAGAAAGGCGTCATATAAGCTATTCCCTCTTTTCTCATGTGTCAATCTTATAAATTTTTTTCAATCTTTAATTACTTTATAATATCAAGAAAGTTCACATATTCCTCAATTGTTGAAAATCACTCCAAAATTCTCATTTAAACAACTCTCCATCCCCCTTCAACAATAACAATGGCAGCTAGAACCGTGTGTCGGAGCATAGCAAGTGAAGCAGAGGAAATAGGAAGAAAGACAGTACCTACCTGAGTAGGCAGCAGCAGCAGTGTAGAGGATCGACGATGCTTCACCGGTGGCAACAATCTGTGGCTTCCTTCACCTCCTATGTTTTCTATTTATAGAAGAGATAAGATAGTGTGAACAATTGTTCAATTTGCCATAAACAAAAACAAAAACATTTTCAAAGCTTTCAGAATTATCTGCACCACAAGCTACAATTCTAAAGAGGCTAGTGAATTTTTTCCACTAGCAGCCCTGCTTAAAGAGTTCTGTCCAGTCGTACCGTGGCAAGATTAAATTATGGATAAATGATTAATTTTGTCCATGAAAGTACCAAACTCTGATAAATGGATTCCTCAAAAATAAAAATTTTAAATTTAGTCTAAAAAATACAACAAAATAATATTATTAAATTATATGTATGATTAATTTGTCAATTTTAATATATATTCAAAGATTAAATTTATATTTTTCATCTATTAAGAACTAATTTGTCACGACATTATACTTTTTATTTTAAAAATAAAAGTGAGATTTTTGTCTAGGTCCCTTAAGTTACTAAAATGTTAACTTGCCACTAGACCAGTGTATATTATTAGGTAATTGATGACAAAAATAATATTTATCTTATATTGTTAAAAAATTCTATACTATTAGAATAAGAAATATGACTTAATCCCATTTTACTAGTTATAGTATAATATACATATTTTTATTTTTTTAATATATAACGAGTTAATAAGTTATTCATCATATGCACCTCTGATCCAATGTCTGGATCAGATTTATGATGGGATCGATTTTTATAACATTGGTAAATGGCATACTAGTAGGCAGACTCTTTTATCCCAAATAAAAGATACAATTTCAGGACACATACCCTTAAAAGGTTCTGTTTTGTCTTGTCATAAAGGTTGAGGGTGGCAATATTAAATTATCTGAACTCAACTCAACTAACTCTGACAAGCTTATTGAGAGCCGAACCAGATAAAGAAGCAACAGAATATTTTTGAAGCTTTGTTTCTGCCTTGCCTTTATATCCAGGTTCCCAAATCCCAACCTTTGAAATCTTATGTGATATTCAATATATTCTCTACTTCTATAAACAGGCAATCTCCCATTCAACTGTTTTTTTTTTTCTCTATTTTTTGACGTATCTATATTGCTACGTCTACAATTCATATATTCGCTTGATTGCAACTAAACACTCGTACATATGAAATTTTCTTTCTATTTTTTTTTTCATTAAATGGATGGATGGCATATTGGCATACCACTTTTACTGATATAAGGGATATGAAGTTGTATCTATGAAATTATCATCGCTTTTGGCATAACAAATGATTTTGATTGTAATACGCAAAATATGAGAATGAAAGAAACACTTCCCTTATCTTTTCTTTATTTTCCATTTTGAAATGAAACACAGGGAAATACAAAATCAAAACTTGGTTTTTAATACTTGTGGTACAGAGGCGGGCTTAGATTGAAAAGGAAAGTGTTAGAACTAAGAAAACAAGAAAGTGAGAGAGGATCTTGAGTGCAGTGTATGTTTGTGTACAATAAACCACACATTTACGCCTATTCCTTCAAAGCACTTCCCTGAAACCATAAATTGCACCAAAGAAATTTTTACTTACTCTTAAACTTTGTAAATTCATATTTACAAATCACTCCAAAAGATGTTCCATTGTTTGTAAATTAGAAGCGCGTCACATTTACACCTTTGCTTATATTTGAGAGAAAAAAAAACAAGTGAGTTTTGTCACTTATAATAGAGATCGGAGGGAGTAATAAGAATAAGTTAGAAGTATGTTCTATTGTTTTTAGTTTTGGTTCTAAAAGATGAATATTCATGTTCATTATGCATTTAAGTTCGGTATTCAAGCTCATGAATGAAAGTTAAATGTTGTTCTGATTACAAATGAAACAGATATCTAAAATTGGGATAATGCTTATTAAATATTTGGGCTTCTGCTGGTCGAAGCATGCAAGTTCATGTCATAGGCAATATCCAACGGTGATAGAAGAACTGTGCCATCAATTTTCATTGGCCGATATTAAGGAATCAACCAAAAAATTTGATGAAGACCAAATAATTGGAACTGGAGATATTTATATTGTGTATAAAGGTTTTCTCCAACACAATGGTGTTACTGAGGATACAGTTGCAATGAAGCGAATATGTGGGAACACCAAGAAAACACTTAAGCAGTTCAAGAACGAAATTGAGTTGCTCTGCCAGCTTCGTCATCCAAATTTGATCACTCTATTAGGATTTTGTGACCACAAAGACGAGAAGATTATGGTATATGAGTACATGGCCAATGGATCTCTCCATGATCGCCTATACTGTAGTGATGTGAAAAAGGAACCACTAACATGGAAGCATAGGCTAAAGATATGCATAGGAGCAGCACATGGACTACACTACCTTCACACAGGTGCCAAGCGAACCATCTTTCATCGTGACATAACACCTTATAAAATTCTTTTGGATAGAAACATGGTGGCCAAACTCTCAGACTTCCGGCTTTCCTTAAAAGGACCGCATTATGCATCAAAGCCAAAACCCAAGACGATATCAAAAGACGGCTTTATAGGTATTTATTTTTGTTTTGTTGTTAGTTTACTGAAAAAAATTTTACTGAATAGTTTAACTGATACTTTCACTTATAGGTACATGTGGTTATGTAGCTCCTGAGATTTCAGAAAACAAGACATTAACAGAAAAATGCGATGTTTACTCCTTTGGTGTAGTGCTACTAGAAGTAGTATGCAAAGACAAGCTTAAAAATGTTGAGAAGAGGCAGAAGCACCCTGTTGAGGAGAATATTGATCCGAATCTCAAAGGCAAGATTGCACCAGAGTGTTGGGAAGTATTTATTGATATCACAGAAAGATGCTTGAAGTTTGATCCAGATGAGCGGCCGGCAATGGGTGAAGTGGAGGTGCAACTTGAGCTTGCTCTGTCATTGCAGGAAGAAGCAGATATGAGAAATTCTTGTGATGATTATACCCTATTATCTATGACCATTATTAATTAGTCCTACTCCTCAACCAGAATGCAGCCAATATCCTGCAACATCTTAGGCCTTCATTTGTCATTGCAAAGAAATCAAGGGAGAGAAAAATATAATGAATGGTTCCTATTTAGCTATAGAAGAAATTTTGATGGAGAGGCAGGAGAGGATCCTTACTGGTTTTGGATAACAATGTGGTCCCAGAACTCAGATTTTTGCCTTTTCTAACAGATACTGATTCTTGAGTCCGAGACGTTACCGAAACCAATCTGAATCTGCAGGTAAATTTTTTATTTTGTAAGTTTGTGTTAAAGAATTTGACCAACTGATTCAACCTTATAATTTCTCGTATTATCTATGAGTTAATTGGTTGATTAATGCAACATACCAATATCAGCAATTTTTTGTGTTTCTTTTCATGCCCCACGATCCCCATAGCAATTTGTTATCAGCAGATGAATCCATCATTTATTGTGTGCATAACCCTTCTAAAGGAGACATTTATATCTTTTCAAGGAAGGAATTCGACCGAATTTATTTTGTAGAAACAATTGGGTTAATCGAATTGGTTTTCTAAAATAGTATATCCATTTTTTTCTTCGGGAAAAAACCAATTCAATTTAGGTTTGATTACAAATAGATTCAATCCAAATCGGTTTTCTTACACACCCCTAGCACAGTAGAGCAGATGAATGGGAAATCATGAAGATTGTTGTTACTTGTGTATAAATACACTGCCAATTAATGGATCTCCCCATAATTTCCTAAATTGTAATGATATGAAAATGGAGTCACTATTGTGGATGCATGGGCTAAAAGATCTTCGAAGGAGCAATGCATGGGCTATATTAGATTCATACCATCTTTCACTGTGCTACTATGTTTGGAATGCATTGTAAGATGGTAAGCATTAGTTATATACATATAGATTTGTAAAATTACTGCCTCCATTAATTTTCTTATATATATTAGTTCAGAAACAATGGATGCTTACTACTTTTTCCTTGTGATTTCTTTCATACATAGCTGCATTATATTATTCCATTTTTCAATTTTTTATAATCTCCAGCGTAAAAACTCTTCGAGGCCATACCATATCATTATCACGGATTTTCCTATAAAGATGTTTAATGTGGAAGGTCGTGAATCGATGCGATCCTAGACGGATTTCATGTGAAAAATCATAAGATCGTGAGATTTTGAAATATTTCTCGATATTTACACAATCATGCTTATGATGTTCTATCACAAATGTTCTAGGACTCTTGTGATAAGTTTCTCCACCCACTACTAATTAACAAATTCCTTATTCTCTCTCTACTAATCCCTACCTTCCTTCACTCGCGCACGTGCACACAATGCAGTTGTTACGTGATTAAATTATATCATTTTTCTATCGCAAGATGTTTTGGTAAACACTCGACCGTTGGAATTGTTTTCAAAAAATTATTTAAAAAATAAATATATTTTTAAAAAAATGAGATAAAAATAAGGTGATAGTGGAAAGTTATTTTACATTCCCGTGAGAATACATGATTACCATTTCTGGAAATACATTATGTCTGACAATATGTTTTTATAAATACATGATGTCGGAGAATATATTTATATATCTTGTACCAAACATAGGAATACTGCATTCCCAAACTTACATTCCAGAGAATAATTGTTTGATAGAGATGTAATGCTTTTATATACGGGCAAAAACACATAACCCTCAAGCATGATTTAATGATTATTCTTACTACATTTTATCATTAACTCCTCCTTAGGGGATGGCGATAATAATCACCAATCACTATAGTCACCAAAATTTCAGCATATCTGCTTTCCAGTAACTTAGCAAAGCAGAGTTTATTTACTCGAGTTGCTAAACGTATAAAACACTTATTATTAGAGTAGCAATTAAAAATATTGGAAAAAAACTGCCTAAAACAAAAAAGGAAGGGTGTAGAGAAAAGTAGTAGCTCCATGGAGTCTTCTCAAGATGCTCCTCGTTTGATGCTCAAAACTCT
This sequence comes from Glycine soja, assembly GCF_004193775.1. Lineage (NCBI taxonomy): Eukaryota > Viridiplantae > Streptophyta > Magnoliopsida > Fabales > Fabaceae > Glycine > Glycine soja. The sequence goes on along the minus strand of NC_041019.1, from coordinate 54,981,286 downwards.
TCCTGCAATGTGCCTCTGCATTATGATATCTTACCAACGTGAACCTGCATTGCTGGCTCAACAAGTTACGGATTTTCTGTCTAGGGGTAACTAATCGATACTGAACCTTTTGACTAGTAGTACTTCAATATCTAACGTGAGTTTTATGTTGCAAGTAATACCAGTTACAAATTACAGGGTATACAAGCTAGATTTCAAAATTTTAACTTGCACATAATAAAAGACTTAAATAATAAGGCAAGTGCACATTCTTATTTCATGTTACTGAAGCTTTATCGTGGGTAGGCTGCACAAACAATTTAGCCAATGAATGTTCTTAGAGGATCTTTGAGATTTCTACCAATAACTTATGCAGCGCTTGAGGCTTAGAGAAGAAAGGAGAATGATCAGCTCCCTTCAGACGGAAAACCTTTTCTGGGGGGTTTGCATTTATCATGTTCTCCTGGAGTGAAATGGGTATGGCATTGTCTTCAAGAGTTTCTATATAAAACCTCCTTACAGATCCATATTTCAGGTCTGAAAGGGAAACCTTCTCTAAAACTGGTGCAAATGGTACAGACCTCATTGAGACAGATGCTAGTGCAATATCCTGCATTTAGAAAGCAAACAACAAACAAGGAGGGTTAAGGTAATAGATACAAGCTCACAAGACTATGAAAAGGATTGAAACAAATAACACATGGCAAACTGAGAAATGTCAGGTCAGATGGATGTTTGTCATGTCAGCCAAAATTAACCACGCAAAAAACTGACAAAAAGACCAATTTGGTCTAGAGACTCTTTAAGGGACCAAAGTGAAATTTTTTAAACTTATGAGATCAAATTAAAACAAAAAATGTAAAAATTCTCACTCTGATTAGCAGTTGAGTCCCCAATAAATCTATGATCAACTAATTAAATGGTTTACACAAAAATCAAATCATCAAATGCCAACAAATAGTTTGCATATCTGTATCAACTCAGATTGAATAAGAGACCGGATATGAAGAATTTATTAGTCACTTTCAGGTATTGTCATTTTACTTTTAAAAAAATGTCCATGTAGCAGTAGTAGCAATAGAAGGTTTCTGTTTGTTCCCTTTGACAGGGAAGAGGAAGGGGAAATTTGGCACCACCCAAACTACTTACTTTGGTGGGACTTTGGTTGAATAACAAATCCCTCAATAATGACTTGTCCATATCAAAAGAAGTGGGAGGGTGATCATTCCCATTAGCATATATAAAAGTCTGAGCTTGTTGCATAAGATCATTTGAACCTGCCTGCATCAGATAGCCACAATCAAGACATTACTAAAAGGATATGAGAATTCTTAATTTATACCCAATGCCGCTGCATTGCATACAACCAGCAAAAATTATATAATAATTATGATGCCCTTTGTATCTATTTCCAATCTCTAGTTCCTTCAAAATTATAAGCATTCTACTCCAAAGGAGTGTGATATCATAATTTTACTATAAATGATAGTAAGATTATCAATTTAGCAAAATGTTAATGCATATTATTATGCACCAGCCATAAAGAATGTGTGTAAGTCTGGCAAATGGCTTTTTAACTTTCAAATGGGTGGAATAGAACCTATGTATTTTTTATGAATTATAGATACTTCTCAACATAAACCATGAAATAGAATTGAAGTAAAATGGCTGCATAAATGCACTGCCTTTTCCATTGTGTAACTTGTTTGGTAGAGATTTTCAGATTTCAGATTACAGAACAAGTGAAAATGAAGATGCAGCAGCAGTGAAAAAACCTGTTGAGAAATAATATCAAGAGTACTTTGACCACTAGTCAACATTGCTGCAGCAACAAAGACAGCCTTGGAAATCTTAAGAGGAAACATCTCCATTGCATATGATATACATGCCCCTCCAAAATCATGCCCAACCAAGATAACCTTCACAAGAATCCAAAAAAGAAAAGTAAGAAATATATGGAAAGAAAATTCCCAAAGAACTTGTTCTCAGATGTAGATTTTGTGATACCAAATATCATATCCTAGTAAGCAACAATGCCAAATGGCCCAATAGTAAACCATCAGTGTCCTCCACGGAGTGAACTGAGGGTGAAACATTTACATTTCAAACAGATTTTCATCAATGTGATTTAAATGGAATAGATGAAAACTACAGTCTGTTTCCAAATACAATTAGTTCAATCAGTACCAAGCTAAATTGAATCTTTTAACCCTTGTAAAAATATAGAGAGAAAAAAAACTAAATTTTGCAACACTATTAAGAATTTCACTAGTCACCACATATCCTAAGCAATTTTAGGAAAGTTGTACTAATTTTTATGTGTTCATTAAATGATTTTTGCAATTATACACTGCAATCCATCCAATCCATTTACACCTTTTTCTATAAATCCATTTCTTTGCTTTTCAGCACCTTTTTTTGTCCTAATTTGTTTCCACAATTAAATCAAATTTCTCTCATTTTAAACTACAAAATTACATATAGGATATCTTTATCCATGGGAATATCCATTCCTTAACTTCTCTCCTTGGAAGTTAACCTGCGTTGGAATTCATAACTACACTACAAACTATTACATGTGTTTTTGTGTGTGCTTAATATCATATATGCTAAAAGTCAAGCATCCTACTTCCATTTAAATACTAGAACACAGTCAATAGAGATATATAATAAGGATAGAATAAACCAATCCATTAGTTATAAAATCAGAAAGCTATACACATACCTTTTTGCCTTCCGGAAGTTTTTCAAGGAAGTCAGTAAGTGGCTTCACATATTGTGACAGACTTGTAATGATGTTTGTATCAAATGAACTCACGCCCGAACCAGTTAAATCTATGGCAGCTACTTTGTAACCACTTTCTTCTAGAAGTGCTATGGATTTGTACCAACACCAGGCCCCGAAGCCACCTCCGTGAACAAGGACAATATGATTTGTCTCAAGATCATCGACATTCACACCCTGTCAATTTGAAAAGCTGTATGTGTAAGCTAAAGGAGACACGCCAACAAAGATGGAATGATGTGAAGAACTCTTAGTATCTGAACTAAAAACAAATATTGCACTTACATTTTCACCACATAACTGGCAAAGATAACATGAAAGTATAAACAGCATACCATTTTTTTTGCTATAGTTACAAAAATAAATAAATAAGAATGAAGTCATGTTTTATATATCACCTTATCAGGGTTAAAAGATGGGGATTTTTTAATATAAATGTTGGATTAAGAAAATGATGCAACATTTACAATCTCAATTCAGAAAGAACAGTACTAGACCCATCTGAATTTCAATGTCACTCCAGAAACCCTGACATCTCTGTTGTGACAAGAAAGAAGCAAAATAAGGTTCCCTTCAAAGCTATACCAAACTTTCAGTAAAAAACACTTCAAAAGGACAAACCTCACCTCCTTCACACGCCCTTCCATTATTCAAGTCTAAAGCACATTATTCTAGTCCAAAATTCTATTTTAAGTACCTATAGCACATGACCCCAATAATGCTTTAACACATGTCTGCACAATTTCCTCTTGAACTAATAATAGTATGGGGTGTAGATGATACATTCCAGAATCCTAACACTGTCTACAACATCTCATTCTATTTCTCACATCTTTTTTCTACTTCAACTCTAAGAAAACTCCATCATCATCATCATAGAAACTCCATCCAGTAATTATCAAGACCACGTCATCAACCAAAACTCGAATTTGGATATAAAAAGATAATGTCACAAACATCAAACCCGACAAGAAGCATAGGCTTCCTTTCACTTCGTAGCAACGCCCCTGAAATCAAATTAGATTTTAGACACTAAAAAAAAAAACTAATAACCAGAAAACAATGATCACGTTGTGACCAAAAAAGAAAGCAATAATTTCATTACTCCAAAGTCCAAAATTACCTACCTTAATCACCAAAATTTCCAAAAATCACCCAGCACGAGTATAACAAACCAAATCCACAAAAATATTAACTAAATCGTAAAAAAAATTCAATATCACCCGACACGAGTACAGCAACAAACCAAATCAACAGAAAAAAACACACGATGACTCTTTTTTTTCTTCAAAAGTTTTTAAAAAACTGTCTCGATTTCGGTTCCGATGTAAAGGATCTGCAGCCGCAATTTGAAACCTTGGCTTCAAATCAAGACCGTGACGATCGAGTTACAATAAAAAAAATGCAAACAGTGTTTTTTTTTCCTTTACCTGATTGAGAAGCTGGTGAGGTTGAAGGAGAGGGTCGGTGAGGGACCTTGCCCTGGAACTCGAACTCCTTGGCAAGGTGTTGCTGTTATTCTTCTTGGAGACTCCATTCGGATACCGAAGCGAAGTGGAGCGATCGAATTGCTGCTGTTGCTGGTGCTGCTTGAAGAGAATCGCGGCGGCGATGGCCTGCTCGCGAATCGCGGCGTCGTCGAGCCTCCTCTCTCGGCGGGAAGAGGAACGCTTCTTGGCTGAGGATTGCGGCGGCGGCTTCGACTTCAAACGAGCGCAGATATTACCCATTGGAATTGAATTGATGGTGTTGGTGGCGCATGCAAAAGAAGACTATGAATAATAATGAAACGACGCGTCGTAGCGTGGCGTGGGGTTCGGTTGAGGAAGCTTCAGTGAGGTGTAGTTGCCAGCAAAACAGACTTTGTTGTCTTCGTTAGTTAACAGGAAACAACATTTGACGTACGCTTCAAAAAATACGTCTGCCCAGAATTAAATCTGTTAATAAATACTATAATAATGATCCTGAATTGATAGTTTCAATTTCGTTTTCGAATGGGAAACGTATCTATTTTCCTGTGACGAAATTTTGTTCACTTTTTCAACACTTTAAAGATTATTCTTTTTGGAAGGTAAAAGAGTCATTTGCATTGAAGAGAGATTTTTGAAAATTTTTCCAAAGGTATCTTAGTTGAGACCTAAACAATAAATATTTAAATTTAAATATGCTTTTATTCCTAATAAATATTTAAATTTTTTCTTATAATTTTTATTGAGTTCTTAATAAAATAATAATTTTATTTTTTATTCTTAATATTATTTTTAATCTTTTGATAAATTAATCAATTTTATGTTTATTTTTTATTTGTTATTAGATTTTAAAGAAATTAATAACAAATTAAAAAATTTATCAGAAAATAATCCTTAAATTTATTAATTTATTCAGTACCAATAAATATCAAAAATAAAAATTTTGTTTTATTAAAAAATAAATAAATAAATTTAAATATTTATTAGAAACCGTCAACATATTTTACTCTAATATATATTATCCATTAAATTTTACATAAGTTTAGAATACGATGTCAAAATATTGATAAATATACTTCAACCGTTCTCTTTTATTAGAATTTTTAAATTCAGTTATTAACAAAAATTAGTTAACTTCATTAAACAGAATAGTATGAATTTTAACTGAAAAATATTTTTTTCAAAATTAAGTTTCATTTAAAGTTGATAACAAACATAAATTTCATATTAAATAAAAATATTTTTAAAATAATTTCATTAAATAATATAAAAATAAGTGAGATTTATTTATATGAAAACAAGAAACAATAAAAAATAAAAAATTTATAAAAGATAACAAAGGATGTGCACGTATTAACGCAAACACACTAGATTAAATTAGATGACTAAAGTGATATAATGACCAATTGTGGGAAAATAGAGTAAAATATTGGATTGACTTTTTAAATTAGTATTGTCATTCAATCTATTCTCCGATAATAAAGTTTAAACTATATCTCATGTTGACTACTAGTCAAATCTTTATAACTAGCTAGACTAACTCTAGTAGGCTATCTTATGCCATTCTTGTTCTAATGCTATAATATTGTTTAGTAAATAGGTTTGAGACTAATACATATTTAAGATATTAAAACTTTTTTCACATAAATACTTTATTTTGCTTTCAAACTTTCAATTCATTATCTGCATTGCAATGAATATACATAATATATATATATATATATATATATATATATATATATATATATATATAATTGTTTGTTATATATTAAATTAGAAATTATTCTTTCTTATAAAATACACGTGTTAACTATCTCTTTTCTTTTAAATTTAAAGTCAAAATCTTTAAATTAATTAGATTTTTTAACTATTAAATAGTTTTTAAAATTAAAGAATACACAACTCATTTTACAGAATGAATATATTTTTAATACTTAATTTTTATATGTTAATTATATTAATTATGAATATTTTATAAGTTTAGTTTTTTTCATACTTCATAATTTATATTTTATATTGTATACATGTGTATGAGATATTTGTAAATTGTAAGAATCATCATGAAGTTTCAGGGAGAGAAAAATTGAGTATGTTTATTATTGTTGTTAACTTGTTTTATATATATATATATATATATAACTGTGAACATGGTGACATTGCCATTTCAATTCATTATTACCCAACAAGGAGTGAAAGCCAATGAATTGATGATTTAAATGATTATGGTACATACCTTTTTATTTATCAATATGGTATTTCTGATCTCAACAGAAATTGTAAAATGCACAGTACTTTATTTACCAATATTATCCAAAGAGAATTGGCAATATTTGAGTTTCGATTTCTGCTAGCGTTTAGGATCAAAGTTTTGGGTTTCGATTTCCTTGTTAACCTGTTGGGTCCCAGTCTTAGGTATACGTACTTAGACTAGGAGGAACACGTTGATTAACAAAGTGGCTTTCAGTTTTTAAAAAATGGCTTAGGAGGAAGGCATCTTTATTGGCTTTAAATGATCTCGTTATTTATTGTACTGCTGAATGCAAATTTCTATAGACATGTCTTTTGCAATTTATAAAATGGAATTACTTTAGTTGAAAGTTCTTTCAGTTTAAAGATGGATGAATGTTTTACTCATTTTTGTATTCTTCACTTCGGTATATATATGTAGTTCACTAGTATTGAGATACTCACTAATATATATTTATGGACCTCAAGGTACATAGGTCTTACTTCTTAATTAAGAATATATAATATGAGATTATCTAACAATATTAATATAATACTACCTCATTTTCATATTTTTTAAGCAGTTTTTTATTTATTTTTTTCAAAAATATTTGATGTTTTAGAATTTCTAAAAGTCTAATTATTAATGTATTTTTCTCAAATATAACATTATTTAATACCCACTAGTGGCATAAGTATCAAAGATAGAATTATTAGATAAGGTTATTTTAATCCAAATATAATAATCTTTAATTCCATTAAACATTTTTTAATTTATGTGGAATAACTTTAAACATTAAAAAATATATGAAGGAGATAGTATTAAGATAAGTTAAATTCCTTAATCTTCTTGTGGTGGTTAAGAGAGTACCAAGACATGACAGAAGAGATCCTAAGTCATGACAAAAACGATATTAAATTATGGTCAAAAGAGTATTAAATGGTGATTAAGGAAATCCCAAATCATAAATAAGGGTATTAGATTGTGGCTGAGTAAATTCTAGACTATAATAATATAAGTTCAATATCATATAAAATGTGGAATGAATTTACGTCTTCCTACAAAAGTTTACATTTTTGAATATATCTATTTCTATAAAAATAATTTTAAAAAATAATTATAAGAAGATAAAAGTGCATCACTACTTTAAAATGAAAAAATATAGATAATTGTCTGCAGTAAAATAGAAAAGTGAGTATCCTTAATTTTATTTTCCAAGTTTAAGAAAATTAATAAATGTTATAAAACTATAGATCATGATTGAAGGATAAATTAATGTATGATACTCCCTCTATTTTATATAGTAGTATAAGTTAATTTTAATTAATTCACAAAAGTCACAACTACCAAAATAAGTAAAAAAAAATAAGAATGAAATAACATCATATTTAGACAAGAAAATAAATTTATTTCAAAGATCATATTTAGAGATGAAATAATTTGTCAGTGTTTTATTTTGTCTCAAGAACTATTTTTTTAACTGTGTCTAGTTATTACCCAACACAAATTTAGGGGGTGAGAATTATACTACTCGGATCAAATCAAAATGAGAAGAATTTAGAGGCATGTATCTAAATATAAGATTATATAATTAAAAATGACTTAAATAAATTAATTGATATTATCATACTAACAAAATACATATATTTTTTGATTATTTATCACTTAAAAAAAATTTAATTTTTTTTTCTTAAATCCTTATACTTTAGAGACGAAAATGATTCTGTCTCTAAGTCTTGGTTTTATTTATTATAACAATTTATATTATCATAACATTTTAAATCATTTAATTAAAGTTAAAGTCTCTTATGATTGATTTGTAATATATTTTTCTTAAGAGATTAAAAATATTATCAATAGTTAAGAAAAAAAACGGACATTAAAATATGTTATGCTATATTTTAGAAACAAGGAAATTGCTAATAATTAAATATGTATTATTTATTCTCTGTTTTGAGCATAATTTTACAACTGTTGATACATGAGAATGGTCAAAGTATGAAACTAATTGCTGCATAAACTATATTTTCAAAATGATTTTACAATGGTTGACAAGAGAGCTGTTAACACTCTTTTTTTTTTTTTATAGAAGAACTGTTAACATTTAAAGTCTTAAACAACTTATAGCCACGTGCCGCCAGTTCTAAGTTTTAGAAACAATTTTACAACGCCATTGACTATCAAAGTTTCCACACTATAAAAATATTATGTATTGTATATTTTAGAAAAAAAATTCAGCTTCTAGAATTCCCACATGATCAGTAAGTAATAATAAAATTACATATGATTCCTCCAAATATTAATATAGTATTAAATAAAAATAAACTAATAATTTTGTATGTTTTGTAAGAAGGTTAACAATTTACATTTTCTTTTTTTGAGATTGTTTTGGAATTCTTTTCTTTATGAGATTTTGTTAAGTAATTTTAGACTCTTTAGAAAGAATAAAATAAATATTAACTTACAAAAAGTATTTAATATATTAATTAACAATTTAAATAGTATTTTTTAAATTTTACATAATATTCATCTCAAGGATATACATTTAAATAAACATTTTAATTAAATATTTATTTATAAATTATCATCATATAAAATATTATGTCACAAATTTAATCATGAAATTTATTTTTAAAAAAATTATAAACGATATTTCATTAAAAAAATGCTAACAAACTTATTAAAAGAAATATGAGAAATTATAATTATTTTTTATAAATTCTTTCATCCTTTTTTAAGTAGGTGAGTGATAAATCAATATATTTCTATTTTTAATTCCTTGATAATAAATGTTGGTGATACGTACTAGTACTAGTAGTAGCACTTGATTTTTAATAGCACGTGTCACACTCACGAATGCTTTTCCCACCTACTTTAGCCATTTTTCTTGTATACAATGATGAAGGCAGGTGACTATATTGAATAAATATACCCATGTCCCTGAGAATAAATAGGGCTAGCAAAACTAGTTGAACCTTCTGGCAAGTAAATTCTAACTACATAAATGTTAATGTGAATAGTCTTCATTTAATAATATATATATATATATACTATAAATTGAGGTAATTTTTATCCTAGTTTGATCGATATATGGTTGATTAATGGACGCAACTTTTAACTGTGTTCCATCCATTTTATTATATCGATTATGCATTAGACAAATATAATTTTATTTATTTATTATTCTTTAAAAAATATAAGAAATTATTTTTTTCTGATTTTTTATCATCATCTCATTGTATCTTTATTGAGTCAACCGAGAAAAATCAATGTTAATAGAATACAAAGATAATTTATTAGTCAATTAAAATAGCTTATTTCTTAAAATGTAGAGTGTTTGATGATCATTGATTTTAGAAAACATTAAGAGTGTTTGTAAAGATATTTTAGTTAATTTTTATCTTTTTCACTATTTAAAAATTTTATTTGATTATTTGGTAAATAATTTTTTTTCATAGTTTATAGTATTTTTTAAAACATTAACTTTTATTTTTTATATTTATTTTACTTTTGTTTTGAATATTTATTATATTTTATTTTTAATCTTTTCTATTTAAGGTAAAATTTTATGTTCATTTATATAATTTATAGTTTTCAGCCCCTTCAATAAATAATTTACTAAATACTTATGATTCAATAAAAAAAATTTCTAACTTGTAATTAATTTTTATCTGTTAATTAATTTTTTAATTTCCAACTAATTTTTCAATTAATTTTTACCAACATAACCTAAAATAACTACTATTATTTCAAAGAGATAATATTCATCTTCTTTCTTTCGTTGTTTACTTACATTTTTAGTTTCTTATTTATTGTGATGGCCCAATTTTAGGTTTTCATGTTCTGATTGCATCAATTAGGTCTATTAAGTTTTCTCTCATTTATAATTTGGTTCTTCTATTATAGTTTCATCTGATATTTAAATCATTTATTTTTTTAGAAAGGAAAGGCATACCTTTATTTTTTTTATAAATAATACATATAGTCAGATTTAAAGTACTTTTGTAGGTCATTGTAGTTCAAATATTTTATATTTTTTAGCTAGCATATTATATTTACTCACAATCATGTTATGCATTGTTAATTTGTTATATTAGATATTTTTATTAAATATTGGATGATACCATGGCCTGATTGTAAATAAGAAAAATCTTAAGAAACTCGATTGATGCAATTAAAAATCAAAAAATTTATAATTGTGATACTTAGAGGACTAAAAAACACATAAATCTTCTTCAATTCTAACATTAAGGTGCATATATTCACATTATCTGTGATGATCAACAATGACAATGAATCTCATGCAATTTAATTCTCTTAACACTAATTTAATAGTTTTTGTACAAATTAGTTTTATAACTGAGCATTATTATTAATAGTTTAGACAAATTTTTCATACTCCTCTCCTTAATTAAACTCGGAAAAGTTAAAACAATGATTTTTTTTTTAAAAAAAAACCTCGTAAAACACTGGAACGGCTAAAGTCCCATGTTGCATCCATCCCGAGTTAACTATATATTTTGTTTAGTGTTTTAACTTTCGTTTAAATTTCATTTCAGTCCTCTGGTTTTTAAATGTCAAAAAAGTTGGTCTATTTATCAATAAAAGAAAATAAATTGGTCTATTTCAATTCGTTAATTAGTTAGTTCTAACTTCAGTTATGATAAAGTTAAAGTTAACTATTTTTTTATTAATTTGGCTCAAGAACGTTCAACAAGTTAGTCATCTTTAACTTAATATTCAACAAGTTTATTACTTTTTTGTATTTTTTCCCTTAAAAAAGTTCAATCTTTTATACCAAAAACAAGGGCTGTGATATTTCTTCTCCTTTCCGTAGAGCTTCTCTTGTTGGTTATGAACTTGAGTTAATTCAAATATATTTCTTTTATTTTCTTTCATATTAACTTTATTTGACGGCATTTACCTTTAAAAAAACTTTATTTATCATTTTTTTGTACAGTTTTCTTTGACATTGTATAATTGTATGACAATGTATAATTAATTCTAGAAAAATATTAAAAAAATATTAATGAATGTAGTTTCATTTCTATATTATCACTTTAGCTTTCCTTTCTTTTTATCTGTCTCTACAACAAGTCACCAAAATAAATGCACCAAAATAGCAGCAGATCAATCAATAACAACGATGACCACGAAATTGTCAGACATAGCGACGACCAAGTGGTCAATAAATGCAATGCTAAAGCATAATATTATTTTTTAAAAATTAATGTAAGCAACAACTAGGTCACTGCTGGTAATTTTGAAAAGAAATGTATTTAAAGCTAAGTAATTTTTTTAAAGGTGAGTGATGGCCTAGTCGTTATTTTTAATTTTTTAAAATATAAGTAATGACTATGTTGTGATTGATAATTAATGACCTACCTGTCACTGATAATCTAAGCGTCAAAATTGAAAAAATCTCTCATTTTTTTATCTTTTGAATTTCTAAAAAATGAGAAGCTACGACCTAGACAATGCTTAAGCCAATACTATTAAGCGGTGACTTGCCTGTTGTATAAAAACCTTTTAAGCATTTTTCCCGTTCGAACCATTAATTTTCACTTCTTTTTTCCACTAGACAAACGCCCTCTTACTTGGTAGTGCCTTGTTTCTTCACAAGGACTCCCTTAAATACAACTTACATATCCTTATCTTTATCCAAATAACATCTTTAATATTTGAAATTAAATTTTTGAATTATTCTCTCACTAAGTTAACCAATTTTTTAAAGGGTGTAAATTAGATAAAAGAGTTTCATAAAAAGTGACAAGGTAATTAAATCGTATTTCACAAATGACAACAAATAATAATTCCTACAATAGCGAATTAAGTAATGACACATCTCTTTTCCAGAAAAAAAAGCTTAGTTTCTAAAGTTAGTGTGTGTTGAAAATAAGCAAAGAAGGCAGAACTTTGCTATACGCAAAAAAGGCAGAATTGATTGCTAAATTGTTAACGAAGGCAGAACTTTTCTTCAGATTTAGCAATCCACATACAAACCAAATTCCATTTCCTCAGATTTCAAATCACTCAGGACCACTCTTTAAACAGTATTTCTCAATCAGGACCACTATATATTACACATTTACACTACTGTCTTGTACAAAGCTTTTCAGCATAAGGATGCATCAAAGGGCCATAAAAAATTTCGTATCTTACAAACTTCCAATAGCTAGGACGAACATTGCATATGCTCAAGCATGTGAATCTACAATCATGGCGTGCATGAAATGCACATGATCCCAGTGATCCCTTCTGCAAAGTAGCAACTAACAAGTTACAATATATATTATAAATTGATTGAACTTATTGGCACGACCAATTAGCTTTAAGGATCTGGTCAATTAAGACTGCCGGTAACTTGGATAACATATATATGATATTTTTTTTTCTGGTAAATGATTTTATAACGTATATGATTATTGATTCTCCATACAACTTTAAAGATAGGGATATGAGTACCGCTATTTGCATTATACTTGCAATGATTCACTGTACCTAGCTATAATGAGTTCCATTTAAGTGTTGGCGATTCCTTTTTCTCCAATATGTAGATATATGTGGCTATACACGTACAGTCTATTAAATAAATGTTAAAGTTTTTTAATAAAAAGGTTAAAAATTGATTTTATACATTAAATTCGCCAAGTTTGTGTGAGCGTGAGGCTTTAATAATTTAATCTCAGTTCACCTGAAAACAGCTGATTTAACGATATTAAAAAATAATAACAATTTCATTTAAATCGTAGCAAGACGCGGATGAAAATGTGGTTGTGTCATTTGATGCGTGGTCCGAACTATTTCACGGACATGTCGGTCGGTACATTGGAAATTAGGTTAGGTGGGCAGCACAGTGTGGCAATTGATGATGCATGAGATGAGGGAGGCACCATATTCATAGCTACCTTAGTTTTCCTCATATATTGTTTGCAAGTAGTGGGAGGCAAGTGATGTCCTTTAATAAAGTTTGATCCCTAAGGCCTAATCATTGGGATAACTAAATGCTTTTTCTATGAAGCTTCTCATAACTTTTTCTTGTTTTTATTGGCTAGAGGATAGCCAATTCTCAATTATTGTATATTTTGTCAAACATGTTTTAGAGAAGTACATATTTCATTTACAAACTTTAAATAAATATTTACAACATTAATAAGACAATTTTTTTATAATATTTTTATTTTTATTTTTATTTTTGCATCTTTGGTCAACCTAGTGTCAAGGTCAAACACATTATTTTCATGTCAATTCATCTTAGTCTCTTCACACTTCATAGTTGAGGTTCAGAGGTTATGTCTCTCTCAAGTATTAATTTATCAACTTTGTACTTATATCCTCTCAATGCATATGAATTCAAGCTTGAATGGTTGTGGACTATTCAGCTAACCATGGATCAAAGGCATGGCAACGAGACAGGTCGGAGTCGGATTTTACTTACCCTACCCCCACCCGCAAAATCCAATGGGACTCTAGATTTATCCCTTATTTCCACCTCGACATGCTTATAAAATCCTATAAAAATATAATTTTTTATAGAATGAAAAATACAATTTTGAATAACAACCACAACATATTTTTAGATTGTACATTACAACATAAAATTCAATCCAACAATAACATGAAATCCTATCTAATAATTTTAGGTTTTAGTGTGTTATATATATGTAGGGATATTTTTGTAAATTAATTATTAGCAGGACGGGTTCATGGACGGGTTTGGGACGAGTATTAATTCTTAACCCTGAACCTGACTTTGACTATAGGAGGAAACCCGAACTCGACCCCGACCCCAACCCCAGTTAACTCGAGTTTTTCTCATCAAAATCGAGGTGGACCCTTCAGATTCGGGGTCCATTGCCATACCTAGACCAAACATAGTGTTCCATTTAGGTTGGATCCCGACCAACCCACTTCCATTCGAATGCACGCATCCCCCTTCCCCCAACTCCTTTGCTTGTTGTTTTGACTTTTATTATGTGTTTAATCGTATTCTTGTCATATCTTAACATATTTCATCATGATCTAATGATATCTCATTAATACCTCTATTATATTTTCTCTCTGAAAAATATGATAAGACTCTAATCTAGCTAATCTTATATATCACATGCTAAACCTAAATGTATAACAAAATACACTTTGAGACTCTCGATAAACAATCTCTAACCCTAATAAAGAAAGCACATCTTAAAACAATTTTAAAAAGTTCATATAAAAAATAGTGGAAACAAGAAATAAAACATGAAACAATAGAAAATTATTTTATACTATTTCTTATTAAAACATCGAAATAAATTACTAATTTTATAATAAAAAATTAAAATAAAAGAGACTTTTTCAAACTAAATAACTCTTCATATTTCTTCATTCTTTTTGGAAATTCCAGCATAGTCAAATTCTTCAATGTCAAATCACCTTATATAAAAATATAATTATTGCTTAGCATATGAGTTAATAATGGCGATTTCACAAGTACTTTTCCTCACCAAAAAGAATTCACAAGTATTCTTTTTATATTTATATATAAATAAAAATAATTAAATTTACACTAACAAAGAAATTAGTTAACATTATTTAATTTTTCTAATTTTAAATAAAAAAATAAGATTATTTTTAAAATGTTATTTAATAAAACTTATTATCATAAGTTATTGAAAATGAATTAAAATTAAATAAAGAGTGTTTTAAAAATAATAATATTATATAAAATAAAATTAGTTAAATTTATTAATATTTAAGTATGATCAATAATTTTTTACTCTGTAAAATATAGAGGGAGTATTTGGGGGAAGCAAGAGACCTGGTTTTGAGTCGTATTATGGTGCAGACACAAGGAACACAAATTCTTGACTCAATATTCCACGCACCAACCATTGCACGGAAGAATTTTTCTTGTGATGCCAGATTGCCAGTGATGGTAAGTTTTAACTTTCATTCTTCTTATCTGTCCCGCCATAGCTCCACCTAGTAATTGGAGTTTGGAGGTACTACCAATAATTTAAACATTAATTTCGACTTAATTGTGGTTCTGTGAAGAAGTTGTGCTTCTTGTTAAAGATTCAACGTCTACAATTATTATCACATAACCTCACAAGAGATATTTTACTTCATTCATTTAAATCGATAGAATATAATTAATGTTTTTCTTAAAAATTCGCCATGCAAAATTAAAAAGTTTCTCTGCTTGTACACTTTTTTTTATTTAAAAAATACATTTCCGTAAAAGATAAACTTACTATCTGTACAAAATTACAAATGTCTTTTTTACTCTTGTGCGTGTGTGTGTTTGCACACTCTCATGCTATATAAAAAATCTTTGAAATTTTTCAAAGGGCAAAGGGATGTTAGGATTTAGCACGACTTTGCTTTGCTGGGTGAACAACAGAAACTAAAACAAGAAAAAAATGTATTATAACTGATTGGGCTTTTACTTCCCACACTTCTATTTTTGCTTCGTACACCTCCAAAAAACCTCAAACACACAAAATTACCCCTGCAGCTAACCACCCATCACCACCTTGTCTCACCTCCACCCAACCACTCAACACCACCATTGGCAACTCTAATGTTGGAAAGAAGGTGCAGACATAATCAAGGATGAAAGAGAGATGTAGAATGCAACCCTACTCCAAAAAATATGTCCAGAAGTCACTAATTTTTTTATACTTCCAAAAAGATCTTTTCAAAATTATGTAAATTAGTTCTTCTAAAAAGACCTTTTGGGAAGTATATTTGCGTACTTACAGAAATACATTTTCGAAAGTATGTTTGCATAATTTTTGAAAGGCTTTTCCAAAAGCATGTTTTAACACTTCTGAAAAGGCCTTTCTAGAAGTGTAAAAAAGATTAGTGTCTTCTAGAAAGACCTTCTAAAAAATATGTTTTACAATTATGGAAAGGTCTTTTCAGAATAGAGTTAATTTATAAAAAAAATTGTGACCTTGACAAAGTGGTGTAATCCGAAGTTAAGTCGTGTTTGGCGTTGCTAATGCAGTTTTCATAGGAGGCATTTGTTGATGGCAACCACTTTGGAGGGGAGGGGGCTCGGTGGTGGTGCAGGGGTATTTGTGTCCATTCAAGTTCTCTGGAGGTGAAAGATGTAAAAGCCCTCTTATTACTTGGATTTAAATCTTCAAGTCCGGTTCCAATAGAAACGTAAAGCCCAAACCCATATGCCTTAATTTATGACAAAATTCCTTTTCTTTTTGTATTAAAAAGTCCTAAACATAATCCTAATTAGGGCTTTCGTAGTCCATTTTGAAATGATTTTTTTTTTGTAAAAATTATATAAATTGAAAACCAAATATATTAGTATTTTATTATTTTTTGGGTACATGAGGTATTTTAGTATATGTAATGTAGAAGATAAATGTTTGTTTTTATATAACAAATTTATTATAAAAAAATTAATATACAAATTATACTATAATTAAAATTTGTAATAAGTCAATATTTCTAACAAATAAATTATGTTGGATTTATGATAAATAATTTTATATTGTGATATAAGGTTTTTCAACTATTGATAACTTATTAAAAAAATATTAAAATTTTATTTGGAAATAAATATGAACAAAATTGATTGAAAGAGATAATTACATAATAAAATCAAATATATAGATAAAAAATATAGTGATTTGGGAAATTTGAGAAAGAATTTTTTTTGAGTTATTTATTAAATCAAATTAAATTTGATATTAAAATCATGAAATAATTTAAAAGGAACAAATTTTAAAAATAAATAAGTATTCAATACATGATCTTAAAATGAAACATGTAACTACCAACATGCTATTGGCCGGAATAGAATTAAGTTTGATGCTCTTAAACAATGACTCATGTATAAGTTTGGTTATGAATATAAATTCTCATTTTGATTAATATTTTTTTGGAGCAATTTTTTATAGAGAAAATGCTTAGAAGATTTTTTTAATAAGAATATTTTTAAGAGTCATTAAGTTATGTATCATATTCGGATTCACTTACTGAAATGATATTGTTGGGAGGAAGTTATACCAGTCTACCAGCCTCCATCCTTTCTATAATATGGTTGGAAATCTTTTATAGAATCATGTGTTGAGATAAGCAAATCAAATCAAGTTGCAGAAGTTTTGGTCAAACGTGCCTTGGATGATGATATAGCATATCATGTTTTTTATTTTGCTCCTAATTTTATTCTTAACCTTAAGAGCTGATTCAGTTCAAACTTTGTTTCCCAAGAGGCTTTTAGGCCTCTATTGATTATTCACAAAATAATATATTGAGTATTTAATTTAATTTGTATTCTTTTTAAATATAATTCTTAATATAATTTAGAAATTAAATAATTTTTTTCAATAATATTTTGTGGTCTTAATCTTCTTGTTGAACGTGGAATAAAAATCTAATCTAATTTAAAATTCGATGGAGAGGTAAATAAATTTTGAATTTTTTATTATTATTAAATATTAACCTGACTTCATTAAACATATTTATTTAATTACTTGATTTTTGTTTTTCCAATAATATGATTCGAAGTGGGGGTGTAAAAAAAAGATTCTTAGGGTGAAGGTTGGATCTAGTTATGATTTAGGTATCTCAATTTGCCGCTCTTCCGCTGCGCCGCCCCCTTATCGTCACCACAAAACCTAAGACACTCAATAGATCTTAACTTGGTAACCACTTTCTCACGGCAAGGGCTGTTTGAACTTTGAACCGCCGCCGTCAACCGTCTGCCACTGCCAGGTTAGTAGAAGAATACAATCACCACTTTATATTATTCGATCGTTGGTATGTATGACTCTCTTATTGTAAAAATTCTTATCATTTATGAATTTATGATGATTTGTTATTAGATAATAGTGTAAAAATCTTTTGCATTTACTTTGCCGACCACAAAGCCATGCCTTTCCATAGCTGCAAGCTGCGTCATTTGTAAAGATTTTGCTAGAGTTGTAAGAGCAACAGAATTAATTCTTGTTTAAGATGTTGAACTTGTTATGGCTAGGCTAATTAAAACTTTATATTTTGAAGTGCCTTCTCAATTCCAGCTGATTACTGCTCCACTTGAATCGAGAATGCAGCACACTTAGTTGGGTAGGTATTAGGTAACTGAAAAATGAAAGTGAATAGAGGGGACTTGCATGCTTCAAAATATTGAAGAAGCCAGTCTCATAAATTGGGTGATGGAAGACTAGAATCTTTTTTATTTGGTTCTGGAAAAAATTGAGTTTTTGCTTCTAGCAGTATGTATATGTTATTGTAATCCTGATCTATTACTAGTATTTGTTTTTAGTTGCTTGTTTTTTCTAAAAAATATAATTCTATTACATCATTTGAATCCTCTGATGTCTGTATTTGCAGAGTTCATTTGGACAAAAGACAATGGGGGAGTAGAGGATTCTATAAACCTTGGGAGCTGTCATCTATACAGGGATTATAGTGTTACTTGCATTATTAATTTACTTAGATAACAAGACACATAGGATGGAACCCAGTAGAGAGCAAAGAAAAAAATTAGTTTGTCACAGACCAAAGGAAGGTATTAAAAATAC
Source organism: Glycine soja (assembly GCF_004193775.1). Classification (NCBI taxonomy): domain Eukaryota; kingdom Viridiplantae; phylum Streptophyta; class Magnoliopsida; order Fabales; family Fabaceae; genus Glycine; species Glycine soja. The sequence continues at coordinate 54,962,293 of NC_041019.1, read as the reverse complement.
TATGAATACTGAGTCAACTGTATTAGATGAAGCAAATAGTGATAAACAACCCCGTAGAGAGAAAAGAAAAAGAAAAAGAAAAAAATTAGTTTGTCGCATACCAAAGGAAGGTATAAAAAATACTATGAATAATGAGTCAACTGCATTAGATGAAACAAATAGTGATAAACAACCCCGTAGAGAGAAAAGAAAAAAATTAGTTTGTCACATACCAAAGGAAGGTATAAAAGATACTATGAATACTGAGTCAACTGTATTAGATGAAACAAATAGTGATAAACAACCCCGTAGAGAGAAAAGAAAAAGAAAAAAATTAGTTCGTCGCATACCAAAGGAAGGTATAAAAAGTACTATGAATACTGAGTCATCTGTATTAGATGAAACAAATAGTGATAAGCAAGTTTCTCGTAGTAATGAATTGAGGAAATTATATAGGCAAAAAACTTTGCAAATTTCTACAGTTAGACCATCAATTGTGTGTTTGAAGAAAAAGCTTATTATTCTTGATCTAAATGGGCTGCTTGTGGACATAGTTTCTCCCCCTCCAAAGTACCGTAAACCAGATGCAATGGTAGGAAAGAAAGCAAGTGAGAAACAACTGTGTTATTCTACTTTTCTATACTAAAAGTCTGTGCCTTGCATTCTTTACTAATAGGGTTTGTGTTTCATTTCAGTGTTCAAGAGGCCTTTTTATCTTGAGTTTCTGAACTTCTGCTTTGAGAAATTTGAAGTGGCTGTATGGTCTTCAAGAACCAAGTATTCTTCAACCATCTTTTCTAAAATGTCACTTAAAAACTTCTGGTGTTCTCTTTGTCTGCATTATTGTTTCAGTAGCTATCCCCATTTTCCGATTGGGGTCTTTTATATTATAAGCAATTAGTGGTGGCATATTAATTTTTGGGTGTTATTATTTTATAGGAAAAATATTAACAATGTCATTAATCGTTTGATGGGAAACATGAAAGAAAGGTTGCTTTTTTGTTGGGTAAGTATTTTATCCATTATCTCTGAATCATGTTATTTTGTTCCTCATTTTCAAATAATTTGTCCTCTGGAAAACCTGTTTTAGTAAATTTGGTATAAATCATATATGTGTAGGCTTGTGGGATTTTGATCGACCATGTTGAATAAAAGCTAACAGTGATTTATATTTTTTTTCTTTTTTTCTTTTTATATACTTGATATTATACATAGGGATTATACAGGTTTTCAGTTGTACAATTCTATTCCTTAGTTATATTGCCACTGCATGGAAATTAAATTAAATTATTAATTTTCTCTTTTTTTCCCCCTGTCTAGGGTGTTTGTTTTGTACACGGGATGAGATTGCACTAACTTTGCAAGCATTATACTTCTTCTGTACAATTTAGAATGTTATTTTATCATGCCATGGTGTGGGAATTCTTTCTTGATTGATGCTTTTATTAGTTTCAACCTAACTAGTTGTTTTCGATGGAGTTACCTCGAGGCCTATCATTTCATGTTAAATATTCTTGACTTTCGTAGGATCTTTCTTATTGTACCAAAACAAGTTTCAAAACTCTTGAAAACAAGCAGAAGCCACTGGTTTTTAAGGATTTGAGGAAAATTTGGGAGAAACATGATTCTAATCTTCCATGGGAGAAGGGATACTTCAATCAATCAAATACATTGCTGTTGGATGATTCTCCGTACAAGGCATTGCTTAATCCAGTAAACAAAATGTTCTTTCTTTCTTTTTTTTCCAATTTTTAGAGTATCTATGTCACCTGCGCATTTCTAGACTGTTTACTAACTTGCTCTTGAATGTTTTGATAAATCATTTTAGCCATACAACTCAGTGTTCCCGCGCACGTTCAGATTTCAGAATGAAAGTGACAATTCACTAGGTATGGTACAAACTACAAAATGACCTTCTAATGGACTAGATTTTGCTAATGGACTAGGGAGAGTTAACTGATTTTGATCGTTCTGTATTGCTTCTCTTGTGTACTTAACCTTTATATTTAGCTTTCTTTTAACATTTGGCTTCAAGTCATAGAGGCATAGGAAAAAGGAAGGGAAAATAAATATTATAGGATCTGTATGGCATACGTAGAAACATAATCAAGTGATTCCCTATTCCTTTAGCTTAAACTAGGCTTTTTATGAGAGACGTATTCCTTTTGGTGCATTATAATTTTGCATCCACAACAATATGCATTAATGGATCATTTGTTTTCTGATTGAAGCACTATTATCTAGTGGTGAGCACTGATCAGTGTGTACTCCCTTTTTATGATTTCCAAAGCTTATGCAAGGCTTTATTATTGACATAAATGAATTATGACAGCTGTTGGAGGTGATCTGCGACAATATTTGGATGGATTAGCAAATGCTGAAAATATGGTGAAGTATGTTGAGCAGCACCCATTTGGTCAAGAAGCTATCAATGAACGAAGTCAAAGTTGGAACTTCTACCTCAAGGTTATTGATAGTCTTTCTACCTGTTAACCTGAAGAGTGAAAACCGTGTTCGTCAACTTGGATATCAATGTTTACTTTGCTAGCTAAACAAGTCACAGTGGTTTTTCAAAGAAATGGAACTATAAAAGTCTTTTTATTTTTTGTTAAATTATTCAATTGGTCTCTAAATTATTTGGAAAATTTCAAACAAGTCCCTAAAGTTCTTTTTTTGGATCCATAGACTAAAATAGCAGGTCCCTAGGATTAGTTTATTACCAGCTAAGAAAATGGCAATTTATGGAAGTTTATAAGTTTTAGGAATTCAACTAAAAAAAACTTAATTTAGGGACTTGAAAATTATCAAACACTTAACCAACTGAGTAATTTAACCCTTATTTTTCTCATCAATAGTGCAGCATTTTTTTTTCTTTTCATTTTTGAACATCTTGTAAAACATCTGTAAGAAAAGCTGTAACAGCAAACTGGCTATTGGAAGGAATACAGGAGGGTGAGACCTCAACAGTCAAAACTGAAGTAATGTTTATCATTTTTAATGTTATTTCTATTAGTATTTTTTCAATTGCTCTATTATAAGAATGTTAGCAACACACTCATTATGTTATTGATTCCTTCTTTAAAAAGACCACCCTTGTTAAAGAGTGACCTGTTTATTAGGTAACAAAATTGAAATTTTAAAAAAATGAACACATACTAAAAAGTAAAAAAGTGTGTTGTCTCATGTTCAATATTATTCATTTTGATTTCATTAGAAAGTAATCCATTACTTTAGCATTTTGATCACGGGTAATTTGTTTTCTTTAATGAATTAAATGTGTGAGAGTTGAAAAATCTTTAAAATTCTGAAATCTTTAGTCTTGTAATTGCTTCAATACATTGGAGTTCTTTTAGTTTGTTGGGTGGATTTATGCCAGTTCGTAAATTACTTTGGGGGCTATATATGTCGCATTAGGGCTCTTAAGATAGGCCAAATCGTATATGGCCGTAAAGTTTCTTTGGTCCACTTCACGTGGAATGGGCCAAAAATTTATTGGAAACCTTTCACTCCTTTCAATTATAGGACGGAAGCACAGAATTTCCAATTTAATGTTGATCAGTTTATGCCAAATATGATCGCGAATGCAGAAGATAGATACTTAAGAAAGGAGGCGAGTTCCACTGTTAATGTGACTATGATTAATGAGTCTTAAATAATGGTCCTGTTTCATGATATTTGTCTTACCATTAATTTATATTGTGCATGTGAAAATCTTTTTAAAAGTGTTGTTAAATTGTGCATATGAAAATCTTTTTAAAACTGTTGTTAAGGGTGTTCACCGCAACGGGTTACCCTTGAACTCAAATTGTTTCAAATTAATTCGAACAGGTCGAGTTGAGTTGGGTCATTTGTGTATTTAAGTTAAAATCGAATCGAATTAATTAGGACTCAAGTGTTGAGACTACTAGTGTTGAAACTTCTTAAGGTATTATTTTCATGTAATTGTTATTTGTTATATCTTTTTATATATTTATTTTTTCTATCATGTTTATAATATTAATGCATATTTTGTTCATTTGTTTCAATAAATCTGTAAAATTTATTGGAATAAATTAGTTTGTAGAAAATAATTGTGATTCAAACTATTATAGTAAATTTTGTTGAAAATATTTTTTTTTAATTTGTATTAGTTTATTTTATAATATTATATTAATGATATTAAATGAATCAATTTTACTACTTTTAGATATTTGATAGTATTGTGTTAATTGTATTTTCATATTTGGATAAATCATGATATAAAATAATAATTTTGAGATGAAAAAAATTAAATTTAAATAGGTAATCCATTAAGTTGAACTGAACCAAACCGTTCATAAATAAATTATGTTGAGTTTCAAAAATAAAATTAATATTAAACATAATTAAACTAATCAAATTTGATTGAATTAAATCTTAAATTTAATCAAATTTGATCCAAACTAATCTACAATCTTCAAACACCTTTACACATTCTTACTCATTTTGGTGCAATTTTTTGAATGAATAAAAAGGTTTAGCTAACGTACAATTGCTAACTTATTGGTCAATGTACCGATTTTATAAAAAAAGTAAAGATTAAAATGAGAGTTTAAGTATCGAATCCACATGAACTTTGGTTGTACTTAAGTAATACAAGTTCAATTATTAAGCAATGAGAAGGAGTAGAATAAGAAAAGATAAGGAATTAGAAATGTGAAATTTAGAGTAAGGCAACGAGAAAGATAACAAGAAAAATAAATAATAATTTAAATGCAAAACAATGAAATCAGAATGTGATGATGTTGGGTCCTAGCATGCCAACATTACTTATAATGCGATGTAAAAAATTTTCTCTATTTAATTCCATGTTTTCACCTGCATCTACTAAATTACTCTATCTTTGATTTCCCACACGAGGAGTCTGATTTATTTATCCTTTTCTCCCAATTTTTTTTTGCGGAAATAAAATAACAAATCACATTAAGATAAAAGATGCAAAAATTCTTCGGCAAACCAAATGATAATCTATTACTAGCAATGCATTTATTTGGATACCCTTTCTCAATTTTTTTAGAAAATAATCATTATTCGACGAATTACCCTCTCAACTTTATATGGATGATCATGCCATAATAAGATAAAAGTACAAAGAAGAATAATGGAAACATAACTGTATTAAATAAATAATAGATAGAGAATTATATAACAAGAGTTTGACCTCTAGGATTCCAACAATAGAGGTTTAGCCTCTCTCATAGCTATGAGAGGTTTCACACTTCAAGAACTAATAAGGATAGGAAAAAGGATTGGATGATTAGAAGAAAGGAAAGGAAGAATGACTAAAGAAAAGAGGTTTTCCTTAAGGGAGAGACTCAGACTTTGGATTTCTTTACTAGAGAGTTTTGAGACTGGATGTATTTTTTCCTTCTACTTCCTATTACTTTCCTTTTATATGCCTAAGGTAGTTGGGCCTTTCTCGCGTCAAGTCTAAATGATAAGCCTGGATTATGCTTTGAGCAAGTTGTCCACTTCTTCCAAATTTTTCTTCAGGCTTTTTCTTTCAAATTTTTTTTTATCAATTTTCCTCTAAAACGTTTAAAATCTTTTTCTTTTGACGTTTGCTAATAAAAAAATGATAAAAATGTTAATTTCTTTGTTATTTCATTAAAAATAATAATAAAATAAATAAATTATTATCTTTCTTAATTAAAATTTAGTATCAAATTAGTTCAGATTTTACCCTTATTAACACCTAAATGCCGAAGCTTTCAGAGTCATGATGAATTCATTGAATTGAAGTTAGTCATGTCAGGATTACAGCTGAAAAATCAACCCTTGTCATGAAAATAGGGAAGAATTCAGAGGAAGCCTAGGGTAATGCAAAATCTTCCTTTCTAAAATCGAATTTGATAACACAGAATCGTATATTTATTAAAACTAATTTCACAATGCATTGATAATGACTACACAAGACTTTCTTGCTTGGCCATCATAGTGGCAGTTTTAACTTGTAGCTGGAATTGATGGCTGCCTTTGAGTTTGAGCACGCCTTCGTACGGTTTTCCTGCCGCAGACTAGGGATGACTCTCTTAACTTTGTTACGGTGTTAGGATCATTTCCCATAACCATAGTCTCACTTTCATTTTTATAAAATATTCACTAATTTAAATTTAATGAAATTTTCACAAAATAAGAATTTCGTGGAGTTTTTTTTTTCATTTAATTATATCATTATTGTTCACAAAATTCAAAGTTAAGATTTTGTTTAAGAAATATAAATCTATTTTACTTGAATCAATAAGATGCTAATACTCTATTTTCACTTCAATAAAGATTTCATATATTTCATTAATAAATTCAAAATATGAAACCATTAACACTTATGAGCCGTGATTAGAGACACGAATCTTTTAGGAAGAAAATTTACAGTATTTTTTCTCTCTCAAAGTCACTGAATCTATTTTTCACAATTACGAATTTTTGTTAAAGTTGGTTAGTAGGACGAATTCAATAAATTAAATCAACTATATATGTATATGCATGTATATAATTTCCTTTAAAGTTTAGGTATTTTTTGTGATAGATTTATAAATGTTTTCATATTCTTGAATTAAGATCTTAAATGATTCGAAACAAATCAATTCATTCTTTGTCGAATTTCTTAAAAAAATTAATCCAAATAAAATCAAATTAATTAATTTTAATTATTTTGAAGTTTGAACTTTGTTGTACCCTTTAAAATCAAACAAACCTGACTTCTATACAGACTTGACGAAAGTTATTATCATATTTGTCGTTTACATATACATAATCACATAATCATGTTCAGGCTGGCATCAAGTATATATGCATTAGTTTTAGACCAATTCTTTGGCTACTTTTAAGATACATACAATTTTTGGCTGTTATTTTCCTGTATCGTTATTATTTTTAAAACAGAATTCTACATTATTATCTCAAATTTGGATAAAAGAAAAACCACTACTATTAGGAGGTAGGTAGTTATTAACTTTCATGCCATAAATTGACGATATTATTAAGCTGATATCATGCCATATACCAGTGGACACATTTGCATGGGAGTTGAGTATGGATGATGATGTAGTGCAAAAAGAAGCCAGTCTAGAGAGTCGATCCATTTTGACATAATTATTGCAATTTGCAACATAAACTTTGCAGAACTAGTCGAAGACATGATTAATACTATCACATAAACTTTTTTTTTTTTACAACAGTTACATTTTTCATTATGATTAATATTAGCATAAGTAGTTGAAGGCATGATTAATATTAGATTTTGCTAATAACTAGCTAACAAGTTTTTCTTTCAATTATTTCACATCACACTCCTTTTATCTTTAGATGTGAACTCAGAAGAAAAAAAAAAGTGAACTTTATCTTCTTAATTATATATCTCTTCAATTTATCTTTTTTTTCATCTCTACTTAATTAATTAATTTTATTTTATAATTGAATGAATTAATTAAATTTACACAAAATATATTGAATAGTTGGTACAGAAATGAATTAAATTGCTACCCATGGGAACAATTGAAATTCGAAACGACAAGACCAGAAACAGAATGGAATCTTCTTATTTTGAGCCAAAAATATTGCGATTGGGCATGTGAAGCTGAGCACTTTTGATTCTGATGACCTGTCGATTGGGTAGTATGATTTATTTTTAACTTTTTACTATAAACATATATTATTATGAAATGTATAGTTTTATTTATTTCTAATTTCTTATTAAAAATTGCGTTAAATAGAAACATTTGTTTAAAAGCAATATAAATAATGCTTAGTCCACGTGACACCTATTATTGAGATCAACTTCATGCTCTCGATCTTTTCTCTTTTTGCATAAACAAAAAATTTGTCAAAAAAAAAAAATCAGAAGTTTTACGTCTGCAAGTGATCAAATTACCCGGCCAGGTCCAGAATCCTCCATGCACCTATGATAATTTTGCTATTTATTTTGCCACTTGTCAAGTACTCAAGCTCATTCTCTTCGATCTTCATCCTATTCCCCTTAAAATGTTGGGAAAAGGAACTAGTAAGATTCAATTATTGGAATTGTCTAATGAACGTGTAAGAGAAATAAGTATTAATTATGAGTTCTAATTCAATGTCAACCACGCATATATCTTCCACATGGTAGATTTGAAAGGCTGTCCTCTCATGTGATATGATATAAGATAAGATAGAATCAAGGATTCAATATGCCTATCTCTAACAATATGGTGTGTCCATTTTTTTAATGATACACCATCTAGGGACCCTTTTGGGCACTCCTTTAAATGGGAATAAGATTCTAGTTTTAGCTCCCTTTTGAATTTCCTTTTTCTTGAGACTGATTTCTTTTCTTTTGAGTGATTCTCTCCTATCTAATTCTTATTTATCATTGATAAAAAGCACAAAAACATATTTCAATTTTACTTAACCTATGTCTTTAAAAAAAATCAGTAAATCACTCACACTATCCATTATCCATATAAAAATTAAATCGGCCCTCTTTTATTGTGAAATTAATTCCTTTTATCACTTATTCATAATTAAGATAATGACTATGAACCTTTTTAATTATTTATGACAGTTAATTTTTTTGAATTTAATGATTTTTTTATCATTTATACTTAATTTTTTAACATTGTTCATATACATGTGAAGTAAAGTTGAAAGAGATGTAAGATGTTGGGTACTTTGATTTTAAGTTGATTAGATATATATGTGAGACTCAAGTAAATAAGCAAGTATTTTAGCTCAATGCTACCTTGTCCAATAATCTAATATCATAGTTTAAATTAAATCCCTTCAAAGCTCAAGCTCTTCCTACTATGCATCATGACCTGAATAGGCGCATAGTATATGGAATCATGAACATAATTCATTAATAATTAACAAATACCATAAATCAAAGGATTTGTCTCAAGACACATCCGCGCTTCATTACACAAGAAATATTACTTTGGTTAAATAAGAGCCTTGTAAGTAAGTCTAACAAGTAACAAGTAACATGCCTTAGGTGAAAAAACTCTCTAACCTACACTCTTCAATCTTCATTTATTCTTACAAACATTAACTTTAACATTAAATTCTACAAATATTCTACCGGATTTTAGCTTGTAGAAAATTATCTCAGATTCCCAAATGCGCTTTCGCATATTCTCTGTGCTTGGCTGATACTCAACAAAATATGTCCTATATAAATTAGACTACTCGGATATATTCATCTTTCTTAATAATTTTATTAAGAAAAGAATATAGTATAGGAGGATTCCACGTTTAAAAACATATATATGTCTCATTGATGATTAGTTATATAATATTTATAAATACCTCCATCGAAATCAAACCTCAAATATTTAAGTCAGCCCCATATAGCATATTAGCTTAAAATTGAACTAACTTTTTTGCTGAATTAAGAACATATTAATTGGTGGAGACTTCGATGGAACATCGATCATGTGCCAGCATGACGGGAGGGTAAAGATTTTTGGAACCTTGGTTTGGGAATTAAGATGATGTAGATTGCTTTGTTAGCCCATCCCCAATGAAAAGTAAGGTACCTCGTGATGCTCCACTTTTTCCATGTGGTTGTGCAACACTTTTCAAACTTACACTTCATCCCTCGTACTCCTTGACCTCCTTTTCTTTAGGTATATGCAGCAATGATCAAATAATTTTTATCTTTCCATGCAAGTGGTGTGCTGCAGCATCTTTAAATCGATTATATGGTTCAACCATTCTATTTTTGTCAAGATATTATACTTCAAACTCATCACACGGTCATCGTCATGCTGAATTAATATATTATAAAATTACTACAAAAAGTAATAAAATAGTGGCAGAATTATTTTTTTTCTTACTAATTCTTGAGTCACAAGCCCACAACTCACAACAGTATTAGTGTGATGAATTTTTAAGAATATAATAAATTGTTTTTATCACTAATTTAGGTTTTTCTTGTAGTATATGAATTTTATAACAACACACGACTTTTTTTTATTTCTTTTGCATTTAATAATAAAATTAAAATGAATCATAAAATTTGAAGAATCTACACGTTTCTCTCTCTACAAAGAGATATAAAACCTAATATGAACAAGGAGTTGAAAAAATTAAGAGAAATGCTGATTAGTAATTACCACGTACAATATTTTTCGTCAAATATATGAGCATGTTTTCCATAAAAAGTGTTTTTGTTGTATTTATATTTTATTTTAAAAAAATGTTATTTTATATTAAGCCTTAAGCAAATGTTTTAGTGGAATTAAACTCAGATTCATTAAATAAGATTTTTATTGACAAAATCGATAAATCCTTTATAGTTAATTATAAGATATAATACAATTAAAAAATATACTCCAAATTTTCCATCTTCCATCGTATACCTCAATGTTAATTGAGATATTTGAATTTGGATTTTTTCTAATAATAACATAATAATGTATGAAAATGTTATTAATGGGTACAAATACTTACATTTCTTTATTTTGAGTCAATTGCAATTTTTAAAAACAGTTCAAAATACACACACATGCTTATATTTTTTTTTAAAAGACATGCTTAGATATATTGATCATTATCATTTTGGACTTTTGGTTATATGATTTCTAAGTCGTTAATATAATTTTCTTGCACATATATATCAGCATATGATTTCATGGTTTGTTGGTGAAAAAATTTGGCTGAATTCTTTTTTCATTACGTGCATAATAAATATATATTGGCTCCCATTTCATAGATGATTACTATGCGTTCCCAACCACCGTTTACCGTAAATTGGACTCTAGACATTGTCATGTGAACAATAAGTGTATCACAAGTCACAGTTCTTGCATTTAGGATTGGTAATAATCAAACCAGCTCAAAATTAATTGAAGACTCAATTAATTTATTAGTTCATTCAACTAATACATCAATCAAATTAATCAGTTGAACTTGAAAAGTGAACACCGAGATTGATAGAAATGGGCTGAATTTATTTAACTATTTGTTTAATTAGTTTATGAATTGGTTATGTGTGTGTGTGAAATATATACTAGCATTTGATATTTCTTCTTACCTGGTCGTCATAAGTCTATTCCTATATAAGTATATATGGAGCATTGGCGCCTATATCTATTTACGCTATATCTTGGATTGAAGAGAAGAGGTAACTATGAATGCTAAAAGGTAAAAACTTGACTTTATATATATATATATATATATATATATATATATATATATATATATATATATATAAATAATGAGATTTTTATGAGTTTAACTCAACCCTACAAAATTAGTCTTTAAAATAATAATTATTCTTACATAATTTATTTCGACACTATCTTTATTTAATATGAGACTTTAACATACCTCATTTTTTCTTATAACTCTTTCGTGATACGAGACTTTCACCATAATATATATACTTATTATTGAAGAATACTATCATTTAATTTTAGACGTCATCAAATTAAAGATTCAAGAGGACAATTATTGCCTTCACGGATATACATGCGTGCAGATCTCCAATTAAAAATAGAACCTAATTATAGTCGATTATATATGTGCAAAATTATGATCATCACCATATAAATTACTTTATCTAGAATTCCGGATGACTCAAACTTCTAAGGAAAACTACAGTTTCCCTCTCACCTTTAATTTATAATAATGCTAAAAATAAAGTTAGATACTAAAATTTATTATAGTAGCATTTATAATTTACAGGAAAATATACCATTCGTGGACATATAATATATGCTTTTTTGATGAAGAGCACTCTGGTACGCAGAATTTAGCTTATATAGTTATCCTACGCACTTGCTTGGTCCAAAACCTATAACATATAGGTCAGTGGTTAATTAGGTGGATGCAACCACTAATAGTCTAAAACGATCAATGTGCAACTCCATTATGATTATTTGATAGCCAAATTTACCATCACATACGTAAGACGAATATTCAGATCGAGCAGCAGTTTTAGTTCAGCGACAAAATTTGAAGACCAGAAATAAACTACACCACAAATAGAAGGGCTTGAGCAGAGAGTCTCTATGAAGCATTAATGTCTATACTATGCAGAATTATGGAAAGCTAAGCTGTCCAAATACACTGCACCTTTATAAGCGTATGGGGAACTCATACATTTTCAGATTGTTTGGATAAATTTTTCTGTCCTAAGTATTTATAGGAAGAAAATAGAAAAATAATTTTTTTTTCAAAGTCCAACTCTAAGATTCAAAGTCAAACTCAAAATATCTAATTAAATTATAATAATTTTTTATTAGTTAATTCACGTATTTGATGTTTCATAATAAAAAATAATAGAGTTTAATTTGTATATATTATCATGGTGTAAATTTGTATACTATTAATTAATTAAAAATATCCAAAATATAATTTCTAAAATAATTATTATAAAAGTTAATAATGATATATATATATATAAAATCTATCAAAGGGATAAGACGTTGATCAGGCCGTCTAAGAATTCCTCCTATATTTCTAATTAACATATGAGAACCATCGATTGTACAACTGTGCTCGTGAGGCATAGGATGGGTCTTACTGTTAATAAAAGGCATATTGGCCATGTAAACCTTATACTTTTCTTTGATGCATGTGAGAGGAGATTATGCATATATAACTAGAGGTTGTTACGTAATCTATCGCATTATAAATATTCAAATCGAGCATACCATTAGCTTGTGAGGACCAATTTATATTTTTCTCCAGAACTTCATGAAGCTCCACATCCTAGATTAAATATGGAACATAGCATTCATGCTAATAATCTATCCTAATAATCCATCCTAATATAGCATTCATCCTAATTATCTATCCTATATTCATCCTAATTTATATATGTCAGTCACTTAATGCCAATTTTATTTTAAGTAGAGTGATGAATTAAGACGTAACATTTCAGTTCCTATCAAGTTTAGAAACTAAAAGATAGAATATTTCCCAGATTTAGATCTTGATAATGGATAATCACATGCACGTTAGCATTTCCATGATACTGCTGCAATCCATCTTAGTGAAGGGATGAATTCTTTCAGCAATAGACCTATTCTTTTTCATGGTTTAATTTTACTAGCAAATAAAATTTGCTTCAGCATCGCAGGGAAGAAAATATGTCTAGTCTTTGTACTAGTTTCAGAAAAAAAAAAAAAACATGAAACCTAGAAGTGAAAAATCCCAATAAGCTGTTTAACCTATTTTTTTTCATTTGGTAAAGACCACATAATTTTGTTCGAGATAGATAAAACCACAATTAAAATATGATAAAATACTCTTGATGTAACCATGTAATTAAGCCTCCAATAAAATTATTAATTATATTAAAATAATTTTATATGAATTGATGTATATATTTGAGGACCTGACCTTTCTGTTGTCTCTTTTTTAGTTGTTCTCGTGCTGTCTTTTAAAAATCACAATTTTAAATTGAATTACAAAATTAAATATTAACACAAACTAAGTGGACAGGATAACTGAAAAAGACACGGAAATCAATTTCATACATTTGATGGCTGAACTATTTCTTTGTGATTACTCTTTAATTCTAACAGCAGCTTGACCAATAGTGTTTTAATTCATCAAAGAAAATATGCATATAGCGAAGTGAAATCCAACTCATCTAGTACCAATTTAATGACAGCGATGAGGCACTAACAACGTGGTCCTATAGAGCAATGTGGCAGCAAGACACCAAAATTTTGCGGCGGAAACAATACACAGTTTCCAAAAGGAACCCCTCAAGATTTTATCCTAATCTCCCCATATTCATTATTTTGGAATAGTTAATGGTCCAAACGCATTCATAGAGTTTGTAACTGTCTAGCTTTGCATGATATTTGTGACACACATTAGAGCAGGACCACATTTGTGCTGAAAATGTATCAACTAAAAAGCATGAAACCACCATATTGCAGTGGGAGTGACCAGTCTTGTTACTTTCTAGGTTAGCAAATGCAACAGAGTGAATAATAATAAAATTAATAATCCATTTCCTATAACGTTCTTCAATTCCCATTTTCATGATGATGTGTAAGGTGTTAGGTTAAATATGTGAGGACCCTTTCAGAGAATTCAATGTAGACATATTCATTTATGCCACTGTGGCTTGCAAGTGCAATTCCCCAGGACTAAGGTAAATGTATATGTGACATTCATGTAATAAATACTTGGCTATCTAAACAAAAGTTTAATTAAGGCTCTTTTGTTGCATTTTGGATGGCAAAGTGAATAAATATGATATCAGGTCCATTTTGAGGCCAGGTCCCAAGTATGGAGAAAAAGCTGAGGAGCCATCAAGGGCAATTTGGTGAAAAGTGGAATGTGTATGGGAATGGTTGAACAAGCGCTTTAGATCCTGCAGGCTTTCATTGAGTATCTCTATTCACTTTTCTTCTACAAATTTCTTTTTATTTTGGTACAAAATCCACTTCCTTGAACATTTTTTTTTCTTCTTCTTTTCAACTCTGACAAACTCCACATGCTCATGGAGAGAGGTTCAAGTCACAGTCCCACCCACGTTGTTTTGTCCACATGGAAGTGGTAGGAAATGACCAAAGAGCAGACCAGATTACCTGCCCCACACATTCACACACGCCTATCCCACTTCTCCTTTCTGTTTCTTTATTGAGGATTTAACCTTTTTTTCTGACAGAAAGGTATTCTTTACAACCAGAAAGACTAATCGCTTGAAAAAATAGATTATTGGTTTTAAATATAAGAAATATAAATAAATATGAGAAATTTTTAATTAATTTTATTTCTTTAATATTATTATTTCTAAAATAATTTTGATTTAATTAAAATTTTAGTGTCAATGACTCTTTTATATTCTTAGTATCAAATTTCAATTGAGATTTATGTATTTAAATATAATTATTTAATTTTTTTAGTCAACATATCTTTTTTTATCTTATATTTGATATTAGAGGAAGTATAAATTCTTCAATCAACATGTATTATTTCATTCACTTAGTCATAATGAGAGGGAGAAAAAAGCCTAAATTATTTGTTACTTGTGTCACACAGATATTAAGAATTTAACTTTTAATTTATTAAAAATTATAAATATATATTCATTTTTTATCTCATTTTTATTGTTTTTATTTTTTTATTTTACTTTTCATTATTTCACCTATATCAGTTTTTTTATTTCTCTCTTCTTTTCACCTTATTCATTCTAAAATAAGACAAATTATTATATAATTCAAAGCTATCATATATCCATAATTTTAATTAATCTCTACATAAATAGAAATTTTCAATTTAATTTTTTAATAGAACTTCAGTTTTATATCATATGAAAATTAAGAACATAATAGTCCCATAATATACAATAATCTCATAAATTGGGTATTGTCCTTTAACTTTTAGCGACTCTCTTTCTCTCTCTGAGACACTCAGATTTGTGACACCCTAAATTCCACCCATTTTCCCTCTCTCTTACGTAATGTAATTAAAAGGTTGTCTCTACTTCTTATACTATATTCTAAGCAACCTGTTTTTCGACATTTGCCTTACATATATAATAATTACAACACCTCAACGCCTCTCTAACCCAACACAGCACACTCTGGCCTCTGCACCTGCTGAGATAATAACAAAAAAACAAAAACCAATCCTTTCATTCTGTAGGCAAACCCAGAGAAAATTAACAAGACACATCTTTCTTCTTGGGCTGCTCAATTTTTCTCTCTTCAGTTTGTGCATTGTTAGTAGTCAACAATAGAAGGTGGATGCTAGTGGTAGCAAGCTGATTCCTTTGTTTCCACTTCTCTTTTGTTCCCTCTGCTTCTGCAGTAGATAATAATATTCTCTCCACAGCATCTCATTCTTCTCTCTTTGATTCTGTCCAAGGACATTCTCTTTTGTACACACATGCACAAGCATGTAACGCACAAAATAACCTCCACATCATGAAATTTGCGTGACCAAGTCTTCATATTCCAGCACATAACATGCAAATTCTTGTCATTATATCTTGTTTTGAAGCTTTTAATTCTTGTGACCAGGTCTTGTTCTGACTCTGAGTCACCTTCACCATTCAAATTCCTTTTTGCTTCCATTGAATCCAAGAAACAGAAGATCTCTCTCTTCTTAGGAACATGGTTCTTGTTGTTACTGCTTAACGATTCAAAGCCTTTTAGTTTTGGACTCTGCAAAGTTGAAGCTTGAGGAAGCAAAAATGTCTGGAAAGGCTTTGAAATCCTTGAAGGATGAAAACCCAGATTTGCAGAAGCAAATTGGTTGCATCACTGGATTTTTTCAGCTCTTTGACCGCCATCGTTTCCTCACAGGCCAACGCTCTGCCACCTACGTTCAGCACAGGCCTACTTCAGGTATTCTGCGATATACTTGTTTCTGTTCAGCATTTTGAAAATGATATAATGGTGAAAGGTTTTAAATTGCGGTTTTAGTCGCAATTCACATTTCCGATGCAATCACAGTTATAATACTAAAAGAAATCTTAAAAAAAAAAAAAAACTTGACCTTGCAGTCAAATTTAAAACCTTGGGTGTTAGTGCTACTTTTAGTTTTGCTATATTTTTAATATTTTCTGATAGATTTTGGGATAAGTATGTTTAATTGAGAAAAAATTATTGTCATGCATATCAAAATTAAGGTAAGTATGTAAAGCTATGGTCAAGTAAACAATTTTTTTAAAATAACATAGAAAGTGATTTTGTTATATAAAAAACACAAATTGTTTAGTTTGGTTTTTTTAAAAATAATTAAAAGTATTTAATACAAATATTAAATGATTTTTAATCATACCCTAAAATTAAAAGAGTTAGGTGTGCGTACAAATTTCTCTGATATCTCTCATATATTGAGATAGAGAAATTTTGTAGGCTTGCTGATTCAATTGCTTCTCGTCATGTCTGGAGTATCAGTATGTGTGTGAAAAATGTTGTATGAATTACCATTTTTTTTTATATCAGAATTCGCTTTCTTCTACATTAATGTACTGATACAATTAACCTATTTCAATGTGTCAGTAACTTGTCATCGCACAGAGTTATCTTCTTTTTCTTTTTTCTTTTTTCATTCAACTTCATTGTTATTTTGGTTTGTTGAGGGGCAGTTAAAGTTCTTCCACTGCATGTAGTTATAAGACAAAGCGAATTTATAAATGTGGCAATTTTTCCATCCCGTTTTCCTAACTTGGATTTGTTTGGTTCCCGATGTAAGTATTCACATTTTAATGAAACTTCGTACATTTCATCTGTCTATTGAATTTATAAATTTAGTACACTACTTTAAATTTGATCATGCCAGTAACTAATTTTGGAGTGAAGTTTTTTTCTTATGCTTTTCAAAAATATATTCTATATGTACATTTTTTTAATTTGGCTGGTAAAAATTCCGTGGGGAATTTCCTCTGTAGTTACTGTAATCTATATAACCAATTCCAAGATATGAATCTGACTTTTCACATTTTGATGTCTAAAGATGGAAGATTGACATGAAACTTGAAAATTTATATGAATTTTTTTATATTGGATGTTCAGATAAGGTTTTATATATATTTGAAAGAAAAATCGATTCTTTTAGAATGGGGGTACACCGTTCAGAGTCAGAGATACCAATCAATATATATCTTTTATGTACCTTGTAGTCATAGAATTAGAATTATTTCATTTTCCTCATTAAATACAACATGGGTGCTTGAAGTTACAATAGAATCATTCTATGTTTTGGATTTTCCGTGGATATTTAAAGATTTTTGTGTCTCAACATCCTTATTTCTTTCACTGAAATCTTCCAGGTTTATGCTGGACTCATATCCATGAAAGCTATATCACTAATTTCTGACTTTTCTATGAAGCTTCAACATGTAAACATGGCAACAGACATTTGAAAAAGAATTTTAAAAAAATGTTGAAGTTAACCTTTGAGAAAATATTCCGTATTACTTCTAATAACTTCTACCTAAAGTTTCCTTCCCTTCTCAGGTGGAAGCAGTAATGAAATCAAAGAGCTCAATGGTACAATGCAGAAAGCTAAGGTAAGATAGCACTATAGCAGTAGTTTTAACTCTTTGAGGAATTTCAGCAAAATCAATCTAAAGTTTTGTATGAATGCAGGCAAAGAATCTGAAGACTGCTAGAGAAAAGCAACAATTCTCCACAGAATCATCCATAACTTCTTTGTCTTCGTCATCTTGTTCATCTAGCATGTCATCCCATGAGTTTAACAAAACAATTCAGATACAATCACCGTCAAGAAATCAAATCAGAATTCCAGAAAACACAAATTCAAAAGCGGCAAAGAAGCAACCTCATAAGCCGCACCAGCAATCCCTTCATTTCCATCATATTGTCAATGACTCAATGCATAAAGAAACTCGACGATTGTCAGTGAAAACTGGGGCTAAAGAGGAAAAGAAGGGTCAGACTAATGCCTTGAAACACATAGATTCCCCCCGGCCTTTGCGGTCACACAAATCTGTCAATGGAGGAGAAACAGTTGCCAATGAACCTTTACATTCTCTTGCCAAGTCCAAGAAAAAACCTTGGGACTCACCACGGCTCTCTTATGATGAAACATTCAAATCAGCCACAAAGCATAAGGAACTTCCAAGACTTTCTTTGGACAGCAGAGAAGGGTCCAATAGAGGTTTCAATGAAGGAAACAAGTCTCACAACCAGTTGAAGGGTTCACCGAGATGGTACGGGAGAACCTCCAGCACAATGATTAACCAATTGAAAGAACCAGAAACTTCCAAAAGGTCTTCCAGTGTTGTAGCTAAGTTGATGGGACTTGAAGCCCTCCCTGAGTGTACACAAACTTGTGGGAGTCCAAAGGGAACTTCTAGTAGTTCTACCAAAAAGAATGAGCTCTTGTCAAGATCTTGTACAAGTGATGAAGACAAGCAACACCAAAGATTCACCTTGCCACACTCCAAAAAGGCTGATTCAATCACAAATATGATGCCATATTCACGATTTGCGATAGAATCAACTCCATGGAGGCAACCTGATACGATTCAAAGTTCTCAATTACAAGCTTCCAAGGGAAGTGAATCTGATATAAAAGCCTCAAAGTCCTCTCTCACTGTGTATGGGGAAATTGAGAAAAGGGTAGCAGAACTTGAGTTCAAAAAGTCTGGAAAGGATCTCAGAGCCCTTAAACAGATTCTTGAAGCAATGCAGAGACATAAGTATTCAGTAGACATTGCTAGAGATCAGGCTTCAAATTCTCCATCTAACAATAGGAATAATACTAATCTCAACGAAAGCTCGAAAATACAAAGCCCACGAGTAAGACAAAAAGACACAGCATCTGTAACGGCTGAGATGTCAAATTCAACCCAGGGTAGTAAATTGCCAATTGTCATCATGAAACCAGCAAAAGTTACTAGGAAACCCAATAATCTGTCGTCTACAGAATTGTCAATTCATGGTAAATCTGGTCTCAGCAAGTGTTCCCCTAGTAATCCCACAAATGGAAGATTGGTTGACAAGCAAACTGCTAGAGGTATCAGTTCATCAACAAAAAATATCAAGGATCCTTTTGGACAAGAAGTTTGTTCATCCGATAAAAACAACATGAGATCTTCAAAGTTGATGCAATCCATGAAAGTTTCTCAAGACAGCAATGGAGAATGCACCCCCAACTATGGTTATATAAATGTGACTGGGAGCCCCAGACCTCAAAAGAAGTTTGGTTTGGAGAGGTGTTCGCGACCAACCAGTCCATCATCAGATTCCAGAATTAACCGAAGAGAGCACAATAGGCAACCTGTGGAATTGTCTTCTCCAAGTTCAACACCAAGACATAAGTTCTCCACTTTGCAGCAAAGAAATGAACGCTTCAGTGAGATCAGCTGTCACTGGAGGGATTTTAAGCATCATGTGAACATCATTTCGGATTTTGATGACAAAAGCAGCTCGGCCAGTCATAGTGACATTGAAGTCATTCGCATTGATCAATCTGGAAAGATCATTAGCTCCTCCATCCAGCTGAGTGGCATGAGTCAAAATGTAAGAATTTTTTTCCTTGCATAGCAAGATTCTGCATCTATATCAATTGGTTAAACATTCTTTTGTTGATCAGAATGCATTTGAAGAGTTGAGGAAGGCTGAGACCATGATTACTGCAGAACAACCAAGCCCTGTGTCTGTTCTTGATGCTGCATTCTATAAGGATGACCCACCATCTCCAGTGAAAAATAAATCAGACATCTCAAAAAATTTAGGTAAGCAACAAAGATTGAATCCTAGATAATCTAAAATAATTTATCAAATTCAAGTAACTTGCTGCAGCCAATATACATTAATTTTTGTGGCATTATAAAATAATAAGGAAAGGATTGGAGTTACATTTTTTATTTTCTTCAAATTTTCTGCTGCAGGTGAAGCTCTAAGCACTGATGAGGATAGTGAAGAGAGCTCAGTGGATCTTCTTCAAGAAATTGACTGGATTGACGAGAAACTCTTCAATTTCAATAACAATAGGGATCCTGACCATAAGTATATAGCGAAAATACTGTTAGCATCAGGTCTGCTCAGTGGCCGCAGCTATAGCCAGATATTTCATTCGCCGGGTCATTTGATTAATCCAAAGTTGTTCTTTGCACTTGAACAAATGAAGACAAAGAGGCCTTTGAACATTGAAGGCAGTGCCAAGAAGATTCCCAGGAATATTAACCCTGAGCAAATGCAAAGAAAACTCATATTTGATGTTGTCAATGACATTTTAGTTCAAAAGCTGATATTGGATAGTTCTTCTGCATTGTGGTGCCAACCAAATGAGTTAGCAGGCACAACATTAAAAGGGAAGCAGCTTTTGGATGAGCTATGCACAGAAATTGATCAGTTGCAACCTCAAAATAGGAATGTCAGTTTAGTTCACGAGGAGGAGAATTTGAAGCATCACCAAGCAATTTGGACTAACTGCTGCAATGAGATGCCAAATATTGTGTTGGATGTTGAACGTTTGATCTTTAAAGATTTGATAACTGAGGTTGTGAGAGGTGAAGTAGCAAACCATCCTGGTACACATTGCAGGCAACTGGTGTTTTACAAGTAGGAATTTTGGCTAAGCAGTTTGAGGAGAAAAAAAGTATATTCTAGTTCTAGGCTTTCATATTTCACCCTTCTAATCTAGCTACACATGATATAGTTTGATGGGTAATAAGCTGCTTAATTGGCAGTTTCACGTGTTTTGTATAAATTGTTGCACATTTATGTTTATCTTTGTTGTCTTTCTTCATGTATTTGTAGTCAATGTTTATAAATACATGAATAAATACACAGATAAACGTATATCAGTATCGTTTTTCACAGGGTGTTGAAAATATTGCAACGAGTTTTACATATTGCACGAACATAACACGATCTCCATAGGTAGAATCCAACTTCCTCTGTGTATATTCTGTTTAATTTATGGACCGAATCACTTTGTCCTTTTTTTTTCTTTCTTTTTTAATTCAAATTGAATCCTAACAAACCATAGTGATATGTACAAAAAAATCATAGTGATATAAAATCTTCATTTATTGATTTATGGTCTATGCCACCTTTCTTGGTTAGAAGAGACAATCTTAATCAAGTAAAATCATTATAGGTGATAAACTTTTCTGTCAAATATTTAATATAATTAAATTACGTCATCAATATGTGACACTACTAATTTAATCAATAATTTATAATCCCCTAATGTCATTTTTTTGTTTGGTGGATAATTCTTCTCATGTAGTTCAGGAGCTATGCAATAATCCTCTAGATGGATCTTTGTCGTCTTACCTAATAATATTGGAAGTGCCTTTTCGTTTTATTATTTTTTTCAGCAAAAAAAAATATTTATAAATTGTTTTGAGTTGTTTTCTCTTTAATTCTGAGTTAATGCAAAAATCATGTAAAATAAACAAATAAATCTACATGAGTTGTAGATTTATCAAACACCCACTCATTCTCCATGAAAGAATCTATTAACAATATAAGTCCGATTGGTAACAAAAATTCTGTTTGAATTACGAAAAGTTTTATTAAGTATACTTATCCTTTAAACCATTTAATTTTGGGGGATTTATTAATTTTTTCACGAGCTTTATTATAACATTATTATTTTTTATCCAACTTGAATAATTTTATACAAGGATGTGATTCTAAAACTTCATTAAATGAATTTCTCAAATTATCTCAATTTTCATTTTTATTTTAATTAAAAATTTCATTCCACTTTCCAGAACGCTGCCCTCCCTCATCTCAATTTATTTTATTAATTTGTTACATCTTCTCTCTTATGATTTTTATTCTTATGTCTTAAAATAAAATGGCCTCATTTTAACCTACTAAAACCATCCTAATAATATAGAAGTTCGGATCATTTATATGAAATCTCAATTTCAAAATCTTATGATCAATATTGTATAAAAAAAATGGTCTCGTTTTTTCAATAAACAGCCATAGCTTCAAGATGCACCGGTTCTTTTATTGTCACTTCATTTTCTTCATGAGCATTTAATGCAATCATCATTATCATGCATGTGCATTAAATAATTTTCTTCATGAGCTTTATTATAACATTATTATTTTTTATCCAACTTAAATAATTTTATACAAGGATGTGATTCTAAAACTTCATTAAATGAATTTCTCAAATTATCTCAATTTTCATTTTTATTTTAATTAAAAATTTCATTCCACTTTCCAGAACGCTGCCCTCCCTCATCTCAATTTATTTTATTAATTTGTTACATCTTCTCTCTTATGATTTTTATTCTTATGTCTTAAAATAAAATGGCCTCATTTTAACCTACTAAAACCATCCTAATAATATAGAAGTTCGGATCATTTATATGAAATCTCAATTTCAAAATCTTATGATCAATATTGTATAAAAAAAATGGTCTCGTTTTTTCAATAAACAGCCATAGCTTCAAGATGCACCGGTTCTTTTATTGTCACTTCATTTTCTTCATGAGCATTTAATGCAATCATCATTATCATGCATGTGCATTAAATTAAAAAAAAATACTGTAAAAATATAATAAAAAAAGTTCATAAATTTGGTAAGATGAATGATGTTGGGTTAAGTCACGTAGGTCATCTGAAACAAAATTGCAAAGCAACCCAGTCCAAAAGTGGTTGTGCATTAGTTTGAGTTTGAACAATACTTATCTAGACCCGAAAGGGAAAACGGAAAATCATATACCTACAACCATTTTCATATTATTGCACTTAAGACTGATAATTATTGAACCAACTCATTGATTTAAAACTCAACTTGTTAATTAACATGATGAGTTTGACTTAAGAACTAAACAAGTTACGCTTGAATTAACTATAAGCGATTAATTTATTAATGAATTTGATACACAAGTGAACAAGAATGTGTGCGCACACTGTATAAAATATTTATACTAAATATATTAAAAGAGCGAGTTGTGTAAATTATTGAATAAAACTCCATTTTATTTCTTAAGGTTGTAACCCTCAATTACTTTTAACTTTACCAAAAATATTCATGATCTTACAAAAATAATCTTTCATTCTAATCCTTTTATATTTTGTTTTCCACTA
The DNA here is from genome assembly GCF_004193775.1 of Glycine soja. Classification (NCBI taxonomy): domain Eukaryota; kingdom Viridiplantae; phylum Streptophyta; class Magnoliopsida; order Fabales; family Fabaceae; genus Glycine; species Glycine soja. The sequence goes on along the minus strand of NC_041019.1, from coordinate 54,938,810 downwards.
TTGCTTTTTACACAGAAAAAATGGTAGAGTAAAAGAGATTTTTTAAATTCAAAGACTTCAAAAACTTGCGAACTGGGCCAGATACTTTGTAAGCTTAAATTAAGTGAAACTTTGAGCTGAAAAACAAAATTGTATAAAATTTGAGTTGGATTGAACAGACTCGGCTCATTTTTCAGCCCTAAATTTGCATTCCATAAGAAGATGTCATTCCATAAATTTGGCAGCAAAATGTACAGAACTACTTCAATCACTTGTCCACGCCAACACATCTTTTATTCTACAGGATAACGTTGATTCCAGGAAGCACCACCATAAAAAAGAATATAAATCCTTCAACAAATCTGCTTACTACTTTATAAAAAAAAAGTAATAATTGAAAAAATATATAATATGTTGCAAATACAAATAAAAATCCAATACTTATAATGCAAGTAGGAAGATTAGTAAAAAGATACTGTTAAAAGATTAACAATGATTTCAGAACAATGGGAAGAGGTGAGAAAGAATGGGGGAGGGGTAGTTCATGTCTAACCTTAATTCCACAATGCAGAACGACCAATCGAGCATATCAGATCCTACATATATACGCGGAAACAGACGAGGCTTAGTACAAACAAATGTTTCAATTGGATTTGTGTTACTAGCACGTTACTTCAAAAACAAATTGCTCAAATTCAGAATTTGTCATCAAGCTGCATTTACATGTTGGTCATGCATTTCATGTCAATTAGTTATCTAAAGAAAATATTTTAATCAAAAACTTTGCAAGAAAAGGCCATATAAGGTCAGGGAAAGGGAACACAAATGAAGTTTCTTAAGAATAAACGAAAAATCTTTGCAAGCTAAAGCAGCAGTTGAATACACCACTCAAAATTGCAACAAACCAAAAATTGAGAAGTCAAACTCAACACATGTCGAGGAGAACAAGATAAACACAAAATCGCAACAACAGTATTGACAACCACGCCTTAGCTACGAGAACTTAATAAAACATTAGATGAAGTTAACAATGAAGTAAAATTGTCATTGGACTCTAGCAAAAACCACATTTCAAAAAACTTTGATAAAGATCATTTTTAATGATTTCTTCTACCAAGTTTTTATTTGGTCTTACTGTACCATTTTAGTTGAACTAACTTCCATCTGATTCGTTTTTTCTCACTAGAAAATCTTTCTTGACCTTCTCACATGATCAAAACCAAGCAGCCTTAGGCAAATTCATAAACTTCGTCATATATTGCCATTATATCCATTAAATATTTGACACGGCACTAAAAAATCATGAAGTCACTTGCACATGAAAGCTAAGGCATAAATCATTAGGTCACATGTCCAAAATAATCATACCTCCTCTAAAATTTTCTTGCATGCCCAAAATATTCATACCTCATCTAAAATTGTCTTGCATGCCCAATTATTCCTCTCAACATTATAGTCTTCTTTACACTTTTTTTTTGCTCTCGTCAGTGCTTAACTGAGCATAGAGTATAGCTGGTTTTATAGATGATCAGTATTAAAAGCAAACTAATGTACCCAAGCCACAAGACTCCTCACCATGCGAAGGTACAGAGGAGGGTTACCCTTATGCAAAGAGACAGTTTCTGAATTCAAACCTATGACCAACTGGTCATCAAGGTGCAACTTTATTGCTGCACCAGGCTTGCCCTCACCAGAATTAAAAGCAAATCCAAAAAAAAACAATGTAAAATGAAGATAAAATAGCAGTGCAAACCTCAATTTCTTCGTACCAGCAAAAATGTGGGCATTCCAAGATAACAAACAATTAATGCTAATAAGAAAGAAATAATGGAAAATACAAAAGTTATGACTAAAGTTCTCTCTGGACATTCTCAGAAACTACTTGTTTATACATGAGCGCAAGGGATTAATATCTGTAACTATTGACTAATCTTATGCAACATCCCCTCAACTGTTAGTTAATATAACATGTGATTTGAAACAGCGGGTATGATTTATACAAAAGAATACTGCAAAATGAAAATGCCCAGAGAATTATCTGCCACCATTAACTAACTTAATGAAACCTCTCAACTGTTAGTTAATATAACATGTGATCTGAAATGGTGGGAGTTAATTTAGTGTTATTGACAGGATGTTTACACACAAGTGTGTGTAGGTTAACCAGAAAGGAAAGTGATTTTTTGCAGGAATTTAGTTGTAGATGTAGCATTAACTACAAAGTAAAAGTGTTCAATACACAATTCAGAGTAACTGCCACAAGTCAGAAGTTGAGATGTTTTTATATGGCTATATTTAGCATAAGATCATACAGAGTGCCAAAAGACTTCAATAGAAAGAATCATAAATTGATCTACCAAACAATTGACATGCACATACCTGAAAGATTGTTAAAGGGAGATAATGTCAGAGCAAAATAGTAATATCCATCCTATAATGCCCATAAACAGACAGTTACCTAAATTTGAATATCCCAGAACTAGCTATCCTGACATTCTCCTGATCAAGTATACAGATTCTAATTAAAGCAATCTAATTTACAACTGAACAAGCTGATCTGGGTTTTCCAAAGATTCCCTTAGAATTTTCTCAGCCCTTCTTTTTCTGTCATCCTTCTCATCTTCCATTGCAAACCATGGCAAAGTCTTTTCATGCTCCTCTTTTTGTGGGATCAAACCAATGGATTTTCCTAATAATTTGTTTTTAATCCCAATCTTAAAACGCACCGTAGGCTTCTCATTGGCACAAAATTTTGTCTGATCTTCCTTGGAATCACAGCTTGTGCTTTTCATTGCTTCAATTGCTGGAGCAAATGTCTCCAATGCTGAAATCGGTTCATTTTCAACAAGATTTTCCACAACAGGATTATCAAGAGCTTCATCATTAAAAAGCTTAGCCGGAGGGGGAACAGAAGCAACTTCCTTGTCCTCAATTTTCAAAGGTGCAGCAAGGAACGGGTTACCTTCTGCTGCTACTCTTTTTGCCTTAGCATCTGCAGGGTCAATCGAGGCAGACTTTTCAAACATATTTGAGACCATCTGCTGCTGCAAATTCAACGCAGGCCACTCCCCCTTGCCACTCTCTCTTTCTTGGTCAAATTTGACCGCACGAGGTTCTGTCCCTCTTCCATTCACTGCAGGTGACTGAGAATAAGTTTGTGGATCAGGGAATGCAGGCAACCAAGCAGGAATATGCTCCCCAGGAGGCTCTTCTCCTTTTTGCAAAAAGCTTGGATTAGGCACCCGTTCTTTAACAACTGGAAACCGAGGAATGGGGTGTGCAAACATAACCGGCTCAGCATCGTTTACAAAATGAACAATTTCCCGAATAACACCTGAACTTTCAAGGCAGTGATCAACATCTGCAGCGCCCGCAAACCCCTGCACTGATCCCATATCTTCCAACCCTTGAATGACATCAAAAGCATTGCACTCAGTTCTACCTGAAAGATTAGCATGGCAATGTGCAGACTTCCCCACGTTCAAAATATACCGAACCACAACGTCAGACAACGCCTCGAGAGCCGACTGCTGAAACGCCTGAAATCCCTCGCCTTCGCACACCTGTGCTACCGCAATCTTAGCTATAGCCCGGGCATAGTCATCACCACCACCAACTTTCCTCCTCCTCCATGTGCCAGGCTGTTCAAGCTGTCTTCCAGTCTTCCCACCGCCATTGCTCATATTCAGCACTTCATATCACTTGAAAACCCAACAGCACACATTCCCCAAATCACTATCATTCATCATACCCCACCAAGAACCACACCTCAACAACGTCACTCACTTCTGAGAAAATTGTAACAAAAAAACGAGCTTCAGAATACACAGAACTTGAGTTCAATGCCAAGATCAAATTTTCCGCGTTTCCCACCAACAATATTTATTAACTAAGCAAAAACCCTAACTCGTCCTTTAAAAAGGGAGGCGGAATCGGTAATAAAGATTCATAAATGGAAATTAAAACTTTCAAAAAACAAAAAACACTTACCAGTGATAAAAGAGTGCGGATTTGATCTGAGTGCATGAGGTGAGAGAATATGGATTCGAAATTTATGAGATGGAAAGAGATAGAGTGGAAGATCGAGAAAAGAAATAGGGAAATTTAGGGTTTAGGGTTTGGTTGAGCTTAAACCCTTGCAAACCCTTCGATCGAAAGATAAGATACCATTAGAAGAGGCAGAGGGAAGTTGGAAATTTGGAAGAAGGATTACGGACACGATGCGGTTTCGAGATTTGAACCCTCTAATAAATCAAAGATTAATTGGGGGAGGGGCATGAAAGGGAAGAAAGAATAATGTTAAGTTTCCCTTGCAACGGCGTCGTTTTCAACCAGAGAAAGCAACGGTGCAAAATATAGTATCGCTCGCGAACGCAAACCATAACAATGGAATGCAAATCTGTTTTTGATCATGATAAATTTTTCTTTTTTATAATAAAATAGTTTTTTTTAAGAAAAAATAAAATCAATTTTGTTAAAACATAATTGAAAATTGTTTAATTAATATATTATTTTCTTTTCCCTTTTTATTTATACCAAATATATCCTTAGCTAATAATTGAAGATTAATTTCTTTTTAAACATAAATATAAATTTTATTTCTTCTAATAAAAGTCTATTTTATCTTTCAAACTTGAAGTAATAGAGGATAGTATGAACTTTATAACTAATCTTAACTCTAACATTGATTAAATAGACAATCAAAAAATTATATTTACGGGTCATTTTGGACTAATCATCATCAATGTCTTAATCATTTTTTCTCCTAAAATTTAACTCAGTCAATTCCTCAAAATTGGGTCAATTAATAACAATAACCCTATAACAAGACATTAGATAATTGAAAAAGATAAAACATAATTGATTCATGTTCTTATCAAATTCTAAAATACTCTCTAGTTTGATCTCTATGAACAATCAATTCTCCTACTCAAATATTCAACGTTCAAATCAATATGTGAATCATTAGAATAATATGTAATTGGAAGATCCATTACTTGCAATGTACTCATGTATTTATAATAATAGAGTTTGTTAATGATTGAAATGAAAAATTATTTGGTTAAGTGGGATGGGTGGTTATTATTCACTATATCCTGGCCAATACAATTTCGACTATAATCGAATATTTGGATGGATATTTTTTTAAAAGGAACACTTCCCCTTATTTCTCTTTAATCAATCACACTATTATTAATTTATTATTCACATGATATCAATATTGTTAAGAGGATCGTTTGAAGATAGAAAT